>NC_092629.1:96063840-96713340 GCF_039555335.1 Amphiura filiformis
ACACCAACATGCCCCAGCTAGGTTTGTGGTCTATGACCACCATTTGCCTCTAGTTCATGATTATGTTTTATGCAGAGGGAAAGAGGGGTCGGCTTTCGAAGTAAATCTTTTGTTTATTCCTAAAATGAAACATTGTTTTATTTAAAATTAAGTTCCAATACAGGATGAAAGGAAATGTCTATTTTGGCAGCAAATATCGTTGTAGTAATATAACAACACATTTTCAAAGGCCATTGCCCATTTCTATTCAAATTTTATCAGTTTAGCCTTACAAAAGTGTAATACGCGGTGGAGCAAGATTTATACAACTAAAGTATCTGGTTCCCAAACAAAACACCAAATGTGATGGATTAAGATAAAGTGTATTTAAATTTACAATTTAAGTTAAAAAGCCAGATGTTGGAAACTGCTTAAGGGGCCAGAGCTTTCTATCCAACGTCTTTTCACTTTGCCAAATTATAATTAATAATATCAGTGGCTTTTCTTTCAGATATGTACATAGTATTTAGGAATAGCCTAAATAGGCCCTGAACCCATTTCTACCCAATGATCCCTATTTAGGTTGTCCAAATAAAAAGAGCTTGTGGTATCATGAGTCATCAGTAATAATCCCTATTTAGGTTGTCCGAATAAAAAGAGCTTGTGGTATCATGAGTCATCAGTAATCATCCCTATTTAGGTTGTCCCAATAGAGGTTGTGCAAATGACGTATCATCCCGTAAATATGGCGGACTACTCAAATGCATTCAACAAAAGCATGATTGCATCTACCGCGACAGTTCGTCTTACACACATAACAAAATGCACTACGATCAAATAGGTTGATGACATCGACAACATTTGATTGAATGGACTGCACTGCGCCATGATTACGGGGAAGAAACCGGTTCAAATCCTTTGTTTGGAGCCAATCGATTAACGCATGCAAGGCCTCTATAAAGAGAGCTTGTGGTATCATGAGTCATCAGTAATAATCCCTATTTAGGTTGTCCCAATAAAGAGAGCTTGTGGTATCATGAGTCATCAGTAATGATCCCTATTTAGGTTGTCGCAATAAAGAGAGCTTGTGGTATCATGAGTCATCAGTAATGATCCCTATTTATGTTGTCCCAATAAAGAGAGCTTGTGGTATCATGAGTCATCAGTAATGATCCCTATTTAGGTTGTCCCAATAAAGAGAGCTTGTGGTATCATGAGTCATCAGTAATGATCCCTATTTATGTTGTCCCAATAAAGAGAGCTTGTGGTATCATGAGTCATCAGTAATGATCCCTATTTAGGTTGTCGCAATAAAGAGAGCTTGTGGTATCATGAGTCATCAGTAATGATCCCTATTTAGGTTGTCCCAATAAAGAGAGCTTGTGGTATCATGAGTCATCAGTAATGATCCCTATTTAGGTTGTCGCAATAAAGAGAGCTTGTGGTATCATGAGTCATCAGTAATGATCCCTATTTATGTTGTCCCAATAAAGAGAGCTTGTGGTATCATGAGTCATCAGTAATGATCCCTATTTAGGTTGTCCCAATAAAGAGAGCTTGTGGTATCATGAGTCATCAGTAATAATCCCTATTTAGGTTGTCCTAATAAAGAGAGCTTGTGGTATCATGAGTCATCAGTAATAATCCCTATTTAGGTTGTCCCAATAAAGAGAGCTTGTGGTATCATGAGTCATCAGTAATAATCCCTATTTAGGTTGTCCTAATAAAGAGAGCTTGTGGTATCATGAGTCATCAGTAATGATCCCTATTTATGTTGTCCCAATAAAGAGAGCTTGTGGTATCATGAGTCATCAGTAATAATCCCTATTTAGGTTGTCCCAATAAAGAGAGCTTGTGGTATCATGAGTCATCAGTAATCATCCCTATTTAGGTTGTCCCAATAAAGAGAGCTTGTGGTATCATGAGTCATCAGTAATGATCCCTATTTAGGTTGTCCGAATAAAAAGAGCTTGTGGTATCATGAGTCATCAGTAATGATCCTTATTTAGGTTGTCCCAATAAAGAGAGCTTGTGGTATCATGAGTCATCAGTAATAATCCCTATTTAGGTTGTCCTAATAAAGAGAGCTTGTGGTATCATGAGTCATCAGTAATAATCCCTATTTAGGTTGTCCCAATAAAGAGAGCTTGTGGTATCATAAGTCATCAGTAATAATCCCTATTTAGGTTGTCCCAATAAAGAGAGCTTGTGGTATCATGAGTCATCAGTAATAATCCCTATTTAGGTTGTCCCAATAAAGAGAGCTTGTGGTATCATGAGTCATCAGTAATAATCCCTATTTAGGTTGTCTTAATAAAGAGAGCTTGTGGTATCATGAGTCATCAGTAATGATCCCTATTTATGTTGTCCCAATAAAGAGAGCTTGTGGTATCATGAGTCATCAGTAATAATCCCTATTTAGGTTGTCCCAATAAAGAGAGCTTGTGGTATCATGAGTCATCAGTAATAATCCCTATTTAGGTTGTCCCAATAAAGAGAGCTTGTGGTATCATGAGTCATCAGTAATGATCCTTATTTAGGTTGTCCTAATAAAGAGAGCTTGTGGTATCATGAGTCATCAGTAATGATCCCTATTTATGTTGTCCCAATAAAGAGAGCTTGTGGTATCATGAGTCATCAGTAATAATCCCTATTTAGGTTGTCCCAATAAAGAGAGCTTGTGGTATCATGAGTCATCAGTAATGATCCCTATTTAGGTTGTCCCAATAAAGAGAGCTTGTGGTATCATGAGTCATCAGTAATAATCCCTATTTAGGTTGTCCCAATAAAGAGAGCTTGTGGTATCATGAGTCATCAGTAATGATCCCTATTTAGGTTGTCCCAATAAAGAGAGCTTGTGGTATCATGAGTCATCAGTAATCATCCCTATTTAGGTTGTCCGAATAAAAAGAGCTTGTGGTATCATGAGTCATCAGTAATGATCCCTATTTAGGTTGTCCCAATAAAGAGAGCTTGTGGTATCATGAGTCATCAGTAATAATCCCTATTTAGGTTGTCCCAATAAAGAGAGCTTGTGGTATCATGAGTCATCAGTAATAATCCCTATTTAGGTTGTCCCAATAAAGAGAGCTTATGGTATCATGAGTCATCAGTAATCATCCCTATTTAGGTTGTCGCAATAAAGAGAGCTTGTGGTATCATGAGTCATCAGTAATCATCCCTATTTAGGTTGTCCCAATAAAGAGAGCTTGTGGTATCATGAGTCATCAGTAATGATCCCTATTTAGGTTGTCCCAATAAAGAGAGCTTGTGGTATCATGAGTCATCAGTAATCATCCCTATTTAGGTTGTCCCAATAAAGAGAGCTTGTGGTATCATGAGTCATCAGTCTGTGTGTCAACAATTATGTAAAAGTAAAAGGTCACTCCAGGTCAACATGTAATGGTCAGACTGTGCGTCAACAATATGCAAGACTGTTGTTTACAACACTTGATGAATCCAAGTGTGTAAAAATATTGGACCAATAATGATAAAATTTGATTCTTTATGCTCAATACCTATTGGTCTTGCTATGCGTTTTAAAATATTGGACACGACTACGTATAATAGCTCTACCAATAAATGCACTCAATCGATCCAATACCATTTTTCATGTTTTCACACTCAATGACTCCCCTATTTCCAATGCCGGTAGGCACATACCCATCAGTTTTTAAAGTTGAATGCCCCCACCCAGTATTAGACCATTGAGACTATTTTTTGATGTTTCCATAATCAGCAGTGTGACAGATGTTATAGATCACAATGTGATGATGACGTCGAATGAGCCCCTTTCTCAAGCTTTCCAATCACGTCCATCAAGTTTAGTGCCTGGTTGAGTTGGTTTATAACATACACTACTTGTCTACTTTTGCGTAGGATAGCAAAATCTTACTTTTAACACATAATCGATTTTGAGAGTTAATGTTTATGATTCAACTAAGTCTGTTTTAAAATTGGCTTAAGTTGAGGGCCAATACCTGTCCCATACATTTGCCGTTTTTAGAGCACATTTGTTATTGTAACTGACTTGGCCAAAGGCATATATCATCTAAGTAACCGTTAGTAGCGTAGGGTGCTTTTTTGCGTGTGTGATGTCACCTCTGTCGCTGATCGGTAGAACGCCTGCTGATATCCAATCGATAGGTCCATAGCATGCCCGAGAGTCATGTCGCAAAGCCAGTTGGCTTTGACGCTCTGACCCCTGCAGTGATTGCACGCTGCTGATAATTGTTTAATCGCTAGCAATATTTAATCACTAGGAATTTTTGAATCACATACTGCGACTGTTAATACCATATGCCCCTAATATGTTGCTATGGTTGCCAACAGAGAAAACAGGATGTTTGGGATCATAAGGAGAATATTTGGTTTCATAGACGAAGATATGCTGGTATTTTTCAGTCTGGTATGACAACACTTAGAACATGCAAATTGCATATGGATTCCTGTTCTACAGAGATGTACTAATGAAAGAGAGAGTGCAGAGAAGATGCACATGGATTGTGTCAAGCTTGAAATAGAAGTCATATGAAGAAAGATTGTAGGAGCTAGATTCAACCATCTTGCAGAAGATTAAGGGATCGAGATTTGATCCACATGGATAAGATGATGCTTGGTATCAATGACATCAACCCAGCATCCATCTTTCAAATGGCTCAGCAAGAAATGGGAACAAGAGGGCGCTGCCTGAAGGTACAACATACAAGACCCTGAATAAGAGAGAATTCTTTCAGCAACAGAATGGTGAGCCCATGGAATGGTCTGCCAGCAATTACAGGCCATGTGAAGACTACCAATGATTTCAAGAATGGCATAGGTAGATCTTTGAAGATGAAATGTAGCAAAAGAGTGGTGAATTTCTAGAATGACATAGATATATCTTTGGAGAAGACATGCAACAAGTTTACCTACTGAAAATGAGCCCTGTGGCAGGAAGTGGTTTATTAAACATGGCCCCATAATAGGTTTGTGCAGTGTGTGTGTCGGGGTGAACATGGGTGGGCTTCATTAGGGCATTTTGAACCTTTAGCAAGAGGTCAAGAAAAAGGTGCGTTCACAATGACAGTGTTGAATGGTTATGGACCATAAAATATCTTCGATTAAAGCCATAATGTGTGATTTGCTTCACAGCGAAGCCCTCAATTTTACTCGGATTTCTACTTTTTTCATAATTATAATGCCCAGTGGTATACTAAAATACCACGTAAAAGACTGAGCCTGAAGTGCTTTAATAACAGTAAAATTGAACTTTTTGTATTAAAACCGGCTTGACCCGGTTTTATTCAGAGTTCAACGATCGAGTACTTGCTACCATGTACCGTGGATGTCAGCTTGTATGAACACGATGTCGAGCGCGATGCTCCGTGCAGTTACATGTAATCGATCGGCGAGCGTAGTACACGCATTGTATGCTTTGGGATGAATCACAATTTTCTTCGTTATACCTCATTTGTTTGGCTCGAAAATAAAAGGGGATATTGTGATGAGTGAAAACAAACATTTAAATAAGAATCTATTCTTTATGCAAATCACACATTATTGCTTTAAAAAAGAGTTTCAATAGAAGTATGTTGATCACTCACGTGCAAGGTTTTGACACAAGTAATAGGAATTTCATTCCAAGCCTGAGTAGGCATATAATTAGAAAGTAAAGGTAGTTTTCCAATAACAATTGGTATCAAATGACAATAATTGCTCTTAGGCGTTGTCATAGTAGAAAAATGGATAAAGTGCATGTCACATCCTTTGTATTCTATCATATATTATTTAGAGATCTGATGGATGGTATCAATAAAAAGAGCTTAGCCTACTTAATAGCCGATTGTTAAAACTCATTTGAACGTGTCTGGACTTGTTTAACGAAAATTTCTTATGAAAAAAGGGTAACTCATCATGAGCATGATGGCCAGTTCACAGGGGAATGTTGGGGCTAAAGATTGCCCATATATCCACCCAACAGCTATAACAGGGCAGACCAGCTTGAGCACTAGGTAGAAATCGACCACGATTACAGTGTGTACATCATTTTGGCCTGTTTAACACGTAAAATCATTTTAAATATGACCGGATCAAAATAAACTCCTCAACAAAAGTTTCGAAAGTTTTTTTTTTTTCTATATCTCAGGTTATTTGTGACATGTTCATATCATGTTGCACATCAATGGATAGCTACATTACTCCCCTTTAAAATGACACCACATTTGAAACAATCACTTTTTTACGGCTGTGTACACATCTGGTGAATGTAGTGGGGTCTCAAACAGAGTGTGCCAAATTGACCATTATTCTGTGCTCAAATAACACTAGTCACCAACCTCAATAGCGATTTGAATAAGCATACGCAGCCAGAACAGCCATCACCTCCTCATGTTGCTCACGAGCCTGGTCACACATTGCTGTGTGATGGCATTTCATTCTTCAACCAGGATTTGTCGAGGTTATTCAAAGTGGTTGAATTGGCTATATTCTGGCACGCACAACACAATCAAGCTGGTCCCACAAGTGTTCAGTCGGGTTGAGCTCTGGGCTGATGGTAGCCCATTCTATTCTCTCTACTCCAATATTCTGTAGGTAGCCGTTGTCTACCCTGGCTCTGTGGGGGCAACTGTCATCTAGGAGGATTGCATTAGGGCCCAGACTGTGATGATAGGGAATTGCAGCTTGATGCACAGAATAATGGTCAATTTGGCACATTCTGTTTGAGACCCCACTACATGCACAAGACGCGTGTTTAGCCATGAAAAAAGTGATTGTTTCAAATGTGGTGTCATTGTAAAGGGGAGTAATGTAGCTATCCATTGATGTGCAACATGATATGAACATGTTACAAATAATCTGAGATATAGATGCGTGAAAAAACTTTCAAACTTTTGTTGAGGAGTTTAGTATGAACTTGCAAACTTTATTACGCTGCACATGAGCAGGGCATCAGTTTGGGTAGTTTGTGAAGACACTCCTGAATATCAACAGATAGTAGTAATTGGCTATCATTATTGTTCAGTACAGACATTGCTTGCAGGTAATATCTATGGTATATGAGTTGCTAAATTAAGATGTAGTGGTAACAATTTGGTCAGTTTATCTTCATCAATTTTCATATAGTTTGGGCATTGTTGCAAAGATATGAACTGAAACAATACAAATTAGAAAGGATTTAGTATTTTAGCTAGATTTGTAGTAATTTTCAAGGCCATGTGACCTTTGTACCTCCGGTCATCAAGACATGGCTGCCTGAAAATCATATATAATTTATTTTTAGGATTGCTGCAGTTCATTCTATGCCACAAGACCAAAATTGTGAGATTTGTCTGAGTAAATGATGGTCTAGTGGGTTTAACAAAGCACCCAAAATTGGCTATGAATACCGGATTGTTCCTACTGATTCCTCTATATAGTTATAGGGAAACATACCATAGTGCTACCCCTATCCCTAATTTAGAAAAAGACCATCAATATTTAAAATGCCTTTTGGCACAACAAGTTATACTCAGGAGGTACATTAAGTGGCCTCAATGCGCGACACACAAACATGGCAGAGTTGGTACTCTTTGATTCTACCTCATTGATTGGGTCCTATTAGGTACATTAAGTGGCCTCAATGCGCGACACACAAACATGGTAGAGTTGGTACTATTTGATTCTACCTCATTTATTGGGTCCCACTAGGTACATTAAGTGGCCTCCATGAGCGAAACAAACATGGCAGAGTTTGGTACTCTTTGATTCTACCGCATTGATTGGGTCCTATTAGGTACATTAAGTGGCCTCCATGAGTGACACACAAACATGGCGGAGTCAGTACTCTTTGATTCTACCTCATTGATTGGGTCCCATTATTGTATATTAAGTGGCCTCCATGAGTGACACACAAACATGGCGGAGTCGGTACTCTTTGATTCTACCTCATTGATTGGGTCCTATTAGGTACATTAAGTGGCCTCAATGCGCGACACACAAACATGGCGGAGTCAGTACTCTTTGATTCTACCTCATTGATTGGGTCCTATTAGGTACATTAAGTGGCCTCCATCGAATGACACACAAACATGGCAGAGTCGGTACTCTTTGATTCTACCTCATTGATTGGGTCTCATTAGGTACATTAAGTGGCCTCCATGAGTGACACACAAACATGGCAGAGTTGGTACTCTTTGATTCTACCTCATTTATTGGGTCCCACTAGGTACATTAAGTGGCCTCCATGAGCTTAAAACAAACATGGCAGAGTTTGGTACTCTTTGATTCTACCGCATTGATTGGGTCCTATTAGGTACATTAAGTGGCCTCCATGAGTGACACACAAACATGGCGGAGTCAGTACTCTTTGATTCTACCTCATTGATTGGGTCCCATTATTGTATATTAAGTGGCCTCCATGAGTGACACACAAACATGGCAGAGTCGGTACTCTTTGATTCTACCTCATTGATTGGGTCCCATTAGGTACATTAAGTGGCCTCCATGCGTGAAACACAAAACATGACAGAGTCGGTACTCTTTGATTCTACCTCATTGATTGGGTCCCATTAGGTACATTAAGTGGCCTCCATGAGTGACACACAAACATGGCAGAGTCGGTACTCTTTGATTCTACCTCATTGATTGGGTCCAATTAGGTACATTAAGTGGCCTCCATCGAGTGACACACAAACATGACAGAGTCGGTACTCTTTGATTTTACCTCTTTGATTGGGTCCAATTAGGTACATTAAGTGGCCTCCATGAGCGACACACAAACATGGCGGAGTCCATACTCTTTGATTCTACCTCATTGAGTCCAAATGACAATTGTTTAAGGCAGAGGCAAAGTATTGGGCTATTCCTGTTGAAATCTCCACACCCCATATGGAAGAAAATGAATTAAATCTCCCACAGAGGGAGTGAAGCACTTGTTCAGTGCCTGTATGGGACCATGACAACCCGTCTTTGACATTACAAAATCCACGGTGCATGCGCCTCGTTGGCACCCCCCTCGAGGAACTAGATTAAGGTCATCTCTTCCATAAGGGGTACATGGTGTTCAACTGGAATACCCCAATTGTACCATCCATGCGATGTAATAATTTCAGGAGACTGTTGTCCATTCAAAGACAGGCCACTTAAGGCCAATATCACAACACAAGAGACTGCTGTCCAGAGACAGGTCAGAGACTGTTCAGAGACAGGTCAAGAAGCACCTGTGTTACAGGTGCCATATCTTACTGAAACACTGAATTCAAAATGAAATCCATCTGGAAAGACTAGAAAAAAAAAGTAGCTGAATATGGAACCCAGTGCATTGTTTGAGATAAAGAAATTTTGAGATTTATGTTTATGTGCATATTCGAATTATTCTTGGCAATAAACAATCATTGGGCTACAAGTTATATTCATCACGTTTAAAGGGCTCCAATTTAGAAGCGTTTTCAGTAGTCATGTAAAACCTTTGAGAACCAGCTAATAATTTACATGCATGTTGAATTATTAATCTCTTGGTTCCGTTTTCATTAAAAGCTTATTGTACTTGAAAAAATATATAAAAAAGAGTCTATCATGAAACCACTTAACTTGATTAGGCATAGTGCTTAATGTCATAAAGACAGAAATTCAGTGCGCAATAAGGGTATTTTTTAGTTGGCTATCACTTCTGACAAAGCTGTTGGAGTTGACATACGCGTTTTTATCTTCTCTCGATTTGAAAGATAGTCGTAGCAATTTGCTAAAGTAAGATACTGTCTGAATATTCACAAACAACTTTTCATCTGCTAATTAAAGAAGTAATTAACAGGAATTTGCTAATTCAATCATCTGCTGAAGTAATTAACAGGATTTTGCTAATTAATCATCTGCTGATTTAAGAAGAATAACAGAAATGGATAAATCAAAGGCTAGCTGCAGTTTGGTGTGGATCGTTGTAGTCCTGGTGACAATGATACTTTCATGTATCATTGCACTTGCTTATGGAGAAAAGGGTAAGTACTGTATCATCATCTCCTCATCATTAATCTTTTTCTTACTCGTTTCCCTTTCTTCCCCAATCTGTGTAGTAGAACTTGAAAAGTAATCATGTATTAAGCATCCCATTTTCAGAACAATATTCTTTGGAGATTGGATGCGAAATTTCACCATTTTTATGATATATTGCTTGAAGGTTCCATCTCATATGTGACACGATCTGATCAGAAAAGACCAAAGCAGGTGCTTTTGAAAATTGCGTTGTTAGTTTCATCAACTTACAGTGTTCAAGTTTGTTGCCATCCCTAGCATACTTGCTTGCAATGTTATGAGCTTTTGCTTTGCCGACTTTCTTATGTATGTTATTTTGTGCTCCTTATTTCTGCATCAATTTCACAATTGCCACCTTTTTCTAATTTGATCAGAACGTGTATCATATTAACAGCTGTTCTTGTCTCAATTCATAACTTATAATACAAAGTTGCTTCACTACAAGAAATAAGTTTATAATGTGTGCTTTGATAAGTAATATTCTCTGCTCTTGTGTTAACCCTAACCATCTAAGGGCTTTTTGGCGTCGGGTAGGGAAAGAAGGAAGGAATAAAGAGAGAAAAGAAGGAAAGAAGTTGTTTGCTCTGGGTGGGATTCGAACCCGAGACCCCTCGCATGCCGTGCACTGGGTCGGCGACACTTTGCCACGGGTCTTGGGCTTCGCTGGCCAGCGAAACCGTGCCTATATATCACTTTGGGCGATTGCGTCATCACACCACATGGGATGCATGCACGAACAGCGCATATATCAAGTAGTATTTTGTAGTATACCGTCCTGTTAGGGTTAAGAACTTAATGCTCACTAAGTCTGTTTTCTTTTCTCATGTCATGATGTAGTTCGGGATGTTATTTATAAGACAAAGTTGCTTCACTATTCTTTACAAACCATGAGAAATAAGTTTATTATCATATGTGCTTTGATATGTATATAAGATGCTCACTTAGTCTGTGAGAGTTAACGACTTGTTCTTGTCTCATAATTTGACGTAATCCGGGATGTTATTCATAAGACAAAGTTGCTTCACTGTTCTTTAAAACCCACGAGAAATAAGTTTATTATCATATGTGCTTTGATATGTATATAAGATGCTCACTTAGTCTGTAAGAGTTAACGACTTGTTCTTGTCTCATAATTTGACGTAATCCGGGATGTTATTCATAAGACAAAGTTGCTTCACTGTTCTTTAAAACCCACGAGAAATAAGTTTATTATCATATGTGCTTTGATATGTATATAAGATGCTCACTTAGTCTGTAAGAGTTAACGACTTGTTCTTGTCTCATAATTTGACGTAATCCGGGATGTTATTCATAAGACAAAGTTGCTTCACTGTTCTTTAAAACCCACGAGAAATAAGTTTATTATCATATGTGCTTTGATATGTATATAAGATGCTCACTTAGTCTGTAAGAGTTAACGACTTGTTCTTGTCTCATAGTTTGACGTAATCCGGGATGTTATTCATAAGACAAAGTTGCTTCACTGTTCTTTAAAACCCACGAGAAATAAGTTTATTATCATATGTGCTTTGATATGTATATAAGATGCTCACTTAGTCTGTAAGAGTTAACGACTTGTTCTTGTCTCATAATTTGACGTAATCCGGGATGTTATTCATAAGACAAAGTTGCTTCACTGTTCTTTAAAACCCACGAGAAATAAGTTTATTATCATATGTGCTTTGATATGTATATAAGATGCTCACTTAGTCTGTAAGAGTTAACGACTTGTTCTTGTCTCATTATTTGACGTAATCCGGGATGTTATTCATAAGAAAACGTTGCTTCACTGTTCTTTAAAACCCATGAGAAATAAGTTTGTAATCATTATGTGCTTTGATATGTAAGTTAAGATAAGATAGTTCCTGTGTTAAGAAATTCATGTTCATTTCAAGTCTGTAAGAGTTAACGACTTGTTCTTGTCTCATTATTTGACGTAATCCGGGATGTTATTCATAAGACAAAGTTGCTTCACTGTTCTTTAAAACCCATGAGAAATAAGTTTGTAATCATTATGTGCTTTGATATGTAAGTTAAGATAAGATAGTTCCTGTGTTAAGAAATTCATGTTCATTTCAAGTCTGTAAGAGTTAACGACTTGTTCTTGTCTCATTATTTGACGTAATCCGGGATGTTATTCATAAGACAAAGTTGCTTCACTGTTCTTTAAAACCCATGAGAAATAAGTTTGTAATCATTATGTGCTTTGATATGTAAGTTAAGATAAGATAGTTCCTGTGTTAAGAAATTCATGTTCATTTCAAGTCTGTAAGAGTTAACGACTTGTTCTTGTCTCATTATTTGACGTAATCCGGGATGTTATTCATAAGACAAAGTTGCTTCACTGTTCTTTAAAACCCACGAGAAATAAGTTTATTATCATATGTGCTTTGATATGTATATAAGATGCTCACTTAGTCTGTAAGAGTTAACGACTTGTTCTTGTCTCATTATTTGACGTAATCCGGGATGTTATTCATAAGACAAAGTTGCTTCACTGTTCTTTAAAACCCACGAGAAATAAGTTTATTATCATATGTGCTTTGATATGTATATAAGATGCTCACTTAGTCTGTAAGAGTTAACGACTTGTTCTTGTCTCATTATTTGACGTAATCCAGAATGTTATTCATAAGACAAAGTTGCTTCACTGTTCTTTAAAACCCACGAGAAATAAGTTTATTATCATATGTGCTTTGATATGTATATAAGATGCTCACTTAGTCTGTAAGAGTTAACGACTTGTTCTTGTCTCATTATTTGACGTAATCCGGGATGTTATTCATAAGAAAACGTTGCTTCACTGTTCTTTAAAACCCACGAGAAATAAGTTTATTATCATATGTGCTTTGATATGTATATAAGATGCTCACTTAGTCTGTAAGAGTTAACGACTTGTTCTTGTCTCATTATTTGACGTAATCCGGGATGTTATTCATAAGACAAAGTTGCTTCACTGTTCTTTAAAACCCATGAGAAATAAGTTTATTATCATATGTGCTTTGATATGTATATAAGATGCTCACTTAGTCTGTAAGAGTTAACGACTTGTTCTTGTCTCATTATTTGACGTAATCCGGGATGTTATTCATAAGACAAAGTTGCTTCACTGTTCTTTAAAACCCATGAGAAATAAGTTTATTATCATATGTGCTTTGATATGTATATAAGATGCTCACTTAGTCTGTAAGAGTTAACGACTTGTTCTTGTCTCATTATTTGACGTAATCCGGGATGTTATTCATAAGAAAACGTTGCTTCACTGTTCTTTAAAACCCACGAGAAATAAGTTTATTATCATATGTGCTTTGATATGTATATAAGATGCTCACTTAGTCTGTAAGAGTTAACGACTTGTTCTTGTCTCATTATTTGACGTAATCCGGGATGTTATTCATAAGAAAACGTTGCTTCACTGTTCTTTAAAACCCACGAGAAATAAGTTTGTAATCATTATGTGCTTTGATATGTATATAAGATGCTCACTTAGTCTGTAAGAGTTAACGACTTGTTCTTGTCTCATTATTTGACGTAATCCAGAATGTTATTCATAAGACAAAGTTGCTTCACTGTTCTTTAAAACCCATGAGAAATAAGTTTGTAATCATTATGTGCTTTGATATGTATATAAGATAGTTCCTATGTTAAGAAATTCATGTTCATTTCAAGTCTGTAAGAGTTAACGACTTGTTCTTGTCTCATTATTTGACTAATCCAGAATGTTATTCATAAGACAAAGTTGCTTCACTGTTCTTTAAAACCCATGAGAAATAAGTTCGTAATCATATGTGCTTTTATATGTATATAAGATAGTTCCTATGTTAAGAAATTCATGCTCATTTCAAGTCTGTAAGAGTTAAAGATTTGTTCTTGTCTCATTATTTGACGTAATCCGGGATGTTATTCATAAGACAAAGTTGCTTCACTGTTCTTTAAAACCCACGAGAAATAAGTTTATTATCATATGTGCTTTGATATGTATATAAGATGCTCACTTAGTCTGTAAGAGTTAACGACTTGTTCTTGTCTCATAATTTGACGTAATCCGGGATGTTATTCATAAGAAAACGTTGCTTCACTGTTCTTTAAAACCCACGAGAAATAAGTTTATTATCATATGTGCTTTGATATGTATATAAGATGCTCACTTAGTCTGTAAGAGTTAACGACTTGTTCTTGTCTCATTATTTGACGTAATCCGGGATGTTATTCATAAGAAAACGTTGCTTCACTGTTCTTTAAAACCCACGAGAAATAAGTTTATTATCATATGTGCTTTTATATGTATATAAGATAGTTCCTATGTTAAGAAATTCATGTTCATTTCAAGTCTGTAAGAGTTAACGACTTGTTCTTGTCTCATTATTTGACGTAATCCGGGATGTTATTCATAAGAAAACGTTGCTTCACTGTTCTTTAAAACCCACGAGAAATAAGTTTATTATCATATGTGCTTTTATATGTATATAAGATAGTTCCTATGTTAAGAAATTCATGTTCATTTCAAGTCTGTAAGAGTTAACGACTTGTTCTTGTCTCATTATTTGACGTAATCCGGGATGTTATTCATAAGAAAATGTTGCTTCACTGTTCTTTAAAACCCACGAGAAATAAGTTTATTATCATATGTGCTTTGATATGTATATAAGATGCTCACTTAGTCTGTAAGAGTTAACGACTTGTTCTTGTCTCATTATTTGACGTAATCCAGAATGTTATTCATAAGACAAAGTTGCTTCACTGTTCTTTAAAACCCACGAGAAATAAGTTTATTATCATATGTGCTTTGATATGTATATAAGATGCTCACTTAGTCTGTAAGAGTTAACGACTTGTTCTTGTCTCATTATTTGACGTAATCCGGGATGTTATTCATAAGAAAACGTTGCTTCACTGTTCTTTAAAACCCACGAGAAATAAGTTTATTATCATATGTGCTTTGATATGTATATAAGATGCTCACTTAGTCTGTAAGAGTTAACGACTTGTTCTTGTCTCATTATTTGACGTAATCCGGGATGTTATTCATAAGACAAAGTTGCTTCACTGTTCTTTAAAACCCATGAGAAATAAGTTTATTATCATATGTGCTTTGATATGTATATAAGATGCTCACTTAGTCTGTAAGAGTTAACGACTTGTTCTTGTCTCATTATTTGACGTAATCCGGGATGTTATTCATAAGACAAAGTTGCTTCACTGTTCTTTAAAACCCATGAGAAATAAGTTTATTATCATATGTGCTTTGATATGTATATAAGATGCTCACTTAGTCTGTAAGAGTTAACGACTTGTTCTTGTCTCATTATTTGACGTAATCCGGGATGTTATTCATAAGAAAACGTTGCTTCACTGTTCTTTAAAACCCACGAGAAATAAGTTTATTATCATATGTGCTTTGATATGTATATAAGATGCTCACTTAGTCTGTAAGAGTTAACGACTTGTTCTTGTCTCATTATTTGACGTAATCCGGGATGTTATTCATAAGAAAACGTTGCTTCACTGTTCTTTAAAACCCACGAGAAATAAGTTTGTAATCATTATGTGCTTTGATATGTATATAAGATGCTCACTTAGTCTGTAAGAGTTAACGACTTGTTCTTGTCTCATTATTTGACGTAATCCAGAATGTTATTCATAAGACAAAGTTGCTTCACTGTTCTTTAAAACCCATGAGAAATAAGTTTGTAATCATTATGTGCTTTGATATGTATATAAGATAGTTCCTATGTTAAGAAATTCATGTTCATTTCAAGTCTGTAAGAGTTAACGACTTGTTCTTGTCTCATTATTTGACTAATCCAGAATGTTATTCATAAGACAAAGTTGCTTCACTGTTCTTTAAAACCCATGAGAAATAAGTTCGTAATCATATGTGCTTTTATATGTATATAAGATAGTTCCTATGTTAAGAAATTCATGCTCATTTCAAGTCTGTAAGAGTTAAAGATTTGTTCTTGTCTCATTATTTGACGTAATCCGGGATGTTATTCATAAGACAAAGTTGCTTCACTGTTCTTTAAAACCCACGAGAAATAAGTTTATTATCATATGTGCTTTGATATGTATATAAGATGCTCACTTAGTCTGTAAGAGTTAACGACTTGTTCTTGTCTCATAATTTGACGTAATCCGGGATGTTATTCATAAGAAAACGTTGCTTCACTGTTCTTTAAAACCCACGAGAAATAAGTTTGTAATCATATGTGCTTTGATATGTAAGTTAAGATAAGATAGTTCCTGTGTTAAGAAATTCATGTTCATTTCAAGTCTGTAAGAGTTAACGACTTGTTCTTGTCTCATTATTTGACGTAATCCGGGATGTTATTCATAAGAAAACGTTGCTTCACTGTTCTTTAAAACCCACGAGAAATAAGTTTATTATCATATGTGCTTTGATATGTATATAAGATGCTCACTTAGTCTGTAAGAGTTAACGACTTGTTCTTGTCTCATTATTTGACGTAATCCGGGATGTTATTCATAAGACAAAGTTGCTTCACTGTTCTTTAAAACCCACGAGAAATAAGTTTGTAATCATTATGTGCTTTGATATGTAAGTTAAGATAAGATAGTTCCTGTGTTAAGAAATTCATGTTCATTTCAAGTCTGTAAGAGTTAACGACTTGTTCTTGTCTCATTATTTGACGTAATCCGGGATGTTATTCATAAGAAAACGTTGCTTCACTGTTCTTTAAAACCCACGAGAAATAAGTTTATTATCATATGTGCTTTGATATGTATATAAGATGCTCACTTAGTCTGTAAGAGTTAACGACTTGTTCTTGTCTCATTATTTGACGTAATCCGGGATGTTATTCATAAGACAAAGTTGCTTCACTGTTCTTTAAAACCCACGAGAAATAAGTTTATTATCATATGTGCTTTGATATGTATATAAGATGCTCACTTAGTCTGTAAGAGTTAACGACTTGTTCTTGTCTCATTATTTGACGTAATCCAGAATGTTATTCATAAGACAAAGTTGCTTCACTGTTCTTTAAAACCCATGAGAAATAAGTTTGTAATCATTATGTGCTTTGATATGTATATAAGATAGTTCCTATGTTAAGAAATTCATGTTCATTTCAAGTCTGTAAGAGTTAACGACTTGTTCTTGTCTCATTATTTGACTAATCCAGAATGTTATTCATAAGACAAAGTTGCTTCACTGTTCTTTAAAACCCATGAGAAATAAGTTCGTAATCATATGTGCTTTTATATGTATATAAGATAGTTCCTATGTTAAGAAATTCATGCTCATTTCAAGTCTGTAAGAGTTAAAGATTTGTTCTTGTCTCATTATTTGACGTAGTCCGGGATGTTATTCATAAGACAAAGTTGTTTCACTGTTCTTTAAAAACCATGAGAAATAAGTTTGTAATCATATGTGCTTTGATATATATACATGTATATATATATATATATATATATATATATATATATATATATATATATATATATATATATATGTTCATGTCTCATTATTTGACATAGTCCAGGATGGTATTTATAACATAAAGTTGCTTTACTATTCTAAGCTTTACCACAAATGCAAGATATCATAATAATGATGTGTGCTTTGATAAGTAAGATAGTTCCGATGTTAAGAACATTTTAAACCCAAAAAGGAGAGTTTATCGATTGATCAACATTAAAAATACACAAATAACATGATAAATGATCATTTTAGGTGATAGATAGGCCTACTGTCTGTTCAATTAGCTTAGATTCTTGAATTTTTAAGATATTTGAAAAAATAAAAATTGTGGTCAAAGTCATCAAAGAAGAGTGTTAGCACAGCCTTAGACCTAACGTGATTTATACTTTTCAAATTCTAAAGTTCAATTTAAAACCCCATTTCTTTTCAATTTTGGTCTTTTCCCGCGATATTTTTATAAAAAGCCGTAGAACGTCGGGTACCATAAACTTTTTGGAATCAATCCATTTAGAGCAATGGGGACGAATGTCACAATGCGCAGAGATGGTATTTATTCGACCATCCGCATCAGGAAGTATTGTCCAGCAAAATATTTTGCTGAAACCCTATACTGTCGAAACATTACGTTATTATGAGAACTAAGGTTTTCTAAAATAGGCCCAGCTTATATAAATACATTCCTTGTGTATGTATTTATTTATTTATTTATTTATTTATTTATTTATTTATTTATTTATTTATTTATTTATTTATTTATTTATTGTGCGAATGGGTCTGAGAATGGGTCTGAGAAGGTGTAGGCCTATTATAAAACTACACATTTATTTTCATTTTGTTATTTCGTTTTGTTTGTTGAATACAAACTGGAAAAACTGTGAAACAAAAGAACTTTTATACAAGAAAATATTATTTAAAACAATCAGGTTACCGAAAACATTTCTTGTAAAGTTACTGTATCTGAAAATGTCAAGCGAATGCTGATATTCTTGGGAAGGAATGGTTAATGGTGGTATTAAACAACACTCAATTTACATTGTAAACCAGTTGAAATGAGAACGAAATCCATAATTTTAATGTCCTTGTTTAGGAAAAAATTATGCTCAGAATAATGTTATGCATAAAACGTACTCGCGCCATATAATTTTGTGTAACAAAAACCGGTGGACCATCATCACCTGTAGAACCTATCCAATAACCGGAACGGTATAACAATTGAAATGGCAGGACAGATTGGCCCGCAGATTGGTGGACAGATTCATGAGATTGTTTTGCTAAATTGGATAGGGTCTATGCCCTAAGTTGAGATTGGACCGTCCTACTTGATTTGTAAAAAGGTCGCGAACCCTTTCGGTGGACCCAAGTAACTGCCCAAAATGAGGCAGAATTGAAAAGAAATGGGGTTTTAAATTGAACTTGGGAATTTGAAAAGTATAAATCACGTTAGGTCTAAGGCTGTGCTAACACTTTTCTTTGATGACTTTGGCCACAAGTTTTTATTTTTTCAAACATCTTGAAAATTCAAGAATCTAAGCTAATTGAACAGACAGTAATATTTAATAACTTTTCATGTTTCCTGTATCCTTACCAATTATATCTTTACCATACCAACGAGTGGTGACGGTATATGCCTACCAACATCTTGAAATAGGGCCTTTGGTAGTGAATGTCTTGACAAAGTGGGGCGTTATGTATATATAGAATGTTTTGAAAAAGATGGTGATTGCCTACGGAGTTCTTAAAAGAGGGTTATTAGCTATACACAGTTTTGAAAATAAATAATGGAATTTCATTAATTCTAAATTCATAATATAAATGTGCTTATATTTATAGGTATGTGATTCGCCTATTGCACGGTTCCGCCATATGCGGGGAGAGCCTCGAACTGGCAATAGACATGAAAGGAAGTATTACGTAACTTCATGCAATGTTATATGACTGGTTCAATTCCCATTCATGCATGCTGCCAGATCGAGGCTCTCCTTGCATATGGCGGAACCGTGCAATGGGTGAATTGCATTATTTATTAGCATTTTGTATGTAGGCCTATGTATATGTAGTATATGACAATGTGGTCATGCATTATAGAGTTAAATTCCACAAAAATCACCAGGTAGCTACAAACAAAAGAGCATAATGCGTAAATCATGGGGGAAGGGAGAGGAAGGTCGTTGGGTAATAAAAGATAATAATAACTGGTATTTGTATAGCGCTCCAGCTACCCCAGTGTGCATCACAATGAATAAAAGACAAGCAAATTACCTATGAAACACAGTCATGAACTATTAAACTTAATAATGACTCAAAGATAACATGATAAGTTCAAAATGACAAAGTATCATGAGTATAAAATACACGAAAATCCGTATTTTTGCAAACTACATTTAAAAACCAAAATGTCAATATTACACATAGGGACTATTGTAAAACTATAATTTTATATGAGGCAAGGATGCCGAGCCTGCAACCTTGTGCAAAATGTAATGATTGACCAACAATCTTTCATTTGGCCTGTTTTAATCTACAATTAAGTTGACTTTAAGTTAATGTTAGCATTAAAATTGCTCATATGTGACGTGTCATGTCAAAAACAGACACTTTTGGGCAGGTTATCAATTTTGAGGTTTTACATATTTTAAATATAGAGATATTTTGCTCCACAACACCGTTTTCCCCAAATGAAATTGGACATTCATAAGCGAAGATATTGAGTTCGTAAGTTGTGGTATTATAAAATTGGAAATTGAGATATCGGTTATTCAAAATATTATTGACAATGTTAAGAGTATGAATGACCTTGAAAAATGTCTGAAAAATACAAGATGCCAGTTATTTTCCGGTCTGAAACTATCAGACAATATTTTAAACATTATTAAGCATCACAGATTTGCAAGAAAACCCAAATTGTGAAAACAATCACCACGGGCAAATTTTTGGCTATTTCTCCATTTACGATCCTGCCCAAAGGTGTCTGCTTTCGATATACCACACCACATAATTGCATTTTGCCATGTGTTAAAGTCTTTTGTTTGCGGACGATTTGGCAATTTTCCCTCTTGTTTATTTTGCTCGACACGCCACTGATTGGTGCTATATGTATACGTAATGGTTGCCAAAACATTTATCATTGAACAAATTCACAAATTCGAGCTTAATAATAATCATAAATGTGGAGTGTATGTGGGGTGTGTGTTGGGGGTGGGGGTGAGTTTGTGTATTTTTGTGTGCATAAGCATCTGAAGTGGATGTGACCATGTGATGGTATGTGGGGAATAGCTGATTGTGGGTGTAGTTATGTGCATGAGTGACAGCTTTATTGAATTGCATGGAGAGTGAACAATAATTTTTGTAAATTGTAAATATTGTTATCTGTAGGCCTATTCCCTATCATTTTCAAAATATTTCATGTATCTTTTATATTCCTCCTGGTTTGTGTTATGTATTGTAATGTTCAATTATTTAAATACATTATTATGTTATTTTCGGGGTATAACTTAAGTTCTGGAAGAGCAATATTGTAATTGAGCATGTCTTACTGTTATGAGGGATATTCTTAGTTTAAATGAGGGTACGGGGATGTGCGACAGATTTTGGTGCACTGCATTTTCAGCCATTTTGGCTTATTGATGGCCATCAATTTCAGAGAAAATTTGATTTAAGAAATTGTGTTTTTCAACGTTTTCTCCAAAAGAGTCAATTCATCATTGTTTTGTTTTAGCAAAATTTGCGAAAATATTCCGAAAGTTGGTCTGATTTCAGGTCTTGATTTTCATCAAATTTTGTTTCAAATCGGGTAGTTTTTCGGAGTCCCAGCTGCACATCCCCACCCAAGCCAAAGTTGAGACCTCCACCCGTACAGTCTATAATGTGATAATGATATACAGCCTGTCTCAAAAAAATTGTGCAAGTGAAAAGTGCCCTCTCTTAGAAAATATCGTTGTGACATGATGCTTACATCAGCGTCAAGGGCGTAGTCTTAGCTCTCAAATGCCGTTTGTTCTGTTCAATTTGCTTGTTTTAATCTCGAGATATGTTTAGTTAAAGACGAAAGTGTAAAATCACAATTGTGCCACTTTTACTTGGGAAGAGGGCTTTACATGTAACAGTGATAGCATCAAGTTTATCAAGAGTTCCTTCGTGAAATCAAAAGAACATGCATCAATTACACAATGCAATTTTTTTTACTGTTTTTACTTTTTTATTATGATGCAGGAATGATGATTCACTTTTCCACTTAAAAGAGATTAAGTGCAATATCAGATATTTATTTAGTAGGGTTGGCCACGGTCAAAAAATTTTTTCTTGTTGAGGTGAAAGGACTTTGGTGGGAGGTTACAAAAATGCATTTCGAAAATTCAGCTGAAGTCCGTTGCCATGGCAACGGCCCGATTTGTGTTTTTTACAATTTTCGCCTATTTTGGAGCTAAAAAAGTGAAAATTGCCCTTAAAAGGGCGACTTGTTGCCTTAATATACAAGTTGGTATTTAAAAATAAATTATATCATAAAAAAGCCTTATCCTTGTTCTATCTACAAACGAGGTTGTGTTTGGAGATTCTTTTTTTAAATATCGATTTCGGACCTGGCAACACTGCAAGTTTTTCAAATTTGAAAATGCCATTTTTACCGATTTTGGCGATACGAAAAATTAACTTTTGCGCTCACCTAGGATTTTGTCGATATGGTTATTGGTAGAACATACCTTACCCCCAACATATCTAATAAGAACAGCTTGGGGAAATTTATTTCTCTAAGGAAGGTGTTGCCAGAAAAACATACATTTTGTAAAAATTCAAAATTCTCATTTAAAAAGAAAATTTGCTGCATTTTGCCCTAGATTTAGCACATGTGATGTAATGAGTTGTATGTAGAGTCATTTTGTCATCATGGTCAACGATTCTGAATGTTTGGAAACAATAAATGAAGTTTAATTTTAATGCGGTGTTGCCAGATGTCCAAAATTATGAGAGCTACATTACGCAAAATAGCCCAAATAGGTAAAGTTTTCATGTATGAATCTAGTGAATCCAGTTAAATCACGGTCTATTATTATAAATCATGTTATCATAATTTTTACCTGTTCTAAATGTTTGGAAACAAAAACGTTCATCATACAGTGTTGCCAGATGCCAAAAAGTAGAAAAGATAGGTAAAATTCTGGTTAACCCTGGGCACCATATTTTCATAAATTTTTTTTTTTTCTAATTTGCCCCGAATTTATTACATGTGATGTAATGAATTGTATGTAGAGTCACATTATCATCATGGACAACTATTCTCTATGTTTCGAAACTTTAATTTTAATGCAGTGTTGCCAGATACCTAAACTATAAAAAAAAAATGAGAAGTTTTTATGTATGATAAACAATTTCTTTGATGATGCATCTAAAATACAATTAAATTATAATAAATTTCGATATGACCCCTTTAACCATGTTAACCTATCTGTTTGTCAGTTGTGATTGTTTAACATAGTGTTGCCGGATGCCAAATACTAGCAGACATAGGAGGATTTTGTAAAAAATACACCATACATGCCATACACTCTCAGAGCTTTTTAAACCTTGTACTTTACTTAACCACTTCAACATTGACATAAACTTTCCAGTAAACATGTTTACAAACAAAATTATAATTTTAAGTCCTCAGTATCGCCAAGTTTCATTTTCATTTCAGATATTGCTGAAAAGTTGGAAAAGGAATTGGCCAATCATAACTTATCAATACACATACACTCTTTACCAGTGTTCCATTATCATGATTATATGACCAGGTATTGATCAAAAAGTGTTCCCAGAACATAATTTTGAGTTTAACAAGACATTCTTGATGTACAGGGTGTATCAAAATGGTTGGTACCGGGATATGTGACATTTTCAAAAATATATCAAAAATATAAAATTGCTAAAACAGATAGAAAGGGGAATATGTTAACTTATTGTTCCAATAATCTGAAGATAATAGGTTGATGCATCTGGGAGCTACAGTCATTTAAGCGAAGATTAAAAGAATAACGGGTCCTTGGTCAGAACCTGAATCCAGTCCAAAATCAAAACCATAAAGGGGTAAAAATATAAAAGAAAATATCCGAAATATGTCTCACCTTGTGAAACTTATAAAAACGAAACATTTTTATGATACATATATTATATATATCAAAACACTTTCTTGTGTTAAAAGAATAACGGGTCCTTGGTCAGAACCTGAATCCAGTCCAAAATCAAAACCATAAAGGGGTAAAAATATAAAAGAAAATATCCGAAATATGTCTCACCTTGTGAAACTTATAAAAACGAAACAAGCGAAGTGTTTATAGGCCAAGTTTTATGCATGTAGGCTTTTAATATGGTACGACAGACCAGAGATGGTAGTCGTATATAAATATTTTAAGCTTACAATAGCTTTCGCACGTACGAGAGATCCGAGGTGGATATTTGTACTGTTATACTTGGTCTTTTATTAATGTACAGAAAAGGTACATAGATTCGACATGTCGAATTTATTTATGTTGAATTCTAAGCATGGGTCATAAGAAAAATCTAGACCTACATATACAGTGCAACTGACGAAGGAAAAGATTCCAGAAACGTGTTCATTGCTTAACAGCCTGCATACAGCTGGCAAAACACGTCTTGCTAGCTGTATGCTTTCTAGCAACGGTTTTCAGAATGTCCTAAATTGGATAAAATCAAGTTGATTACCGTTATGAGTGGGAACTTTGTAACAGCTCTAGAGGCGAGAGATTGCATTAGGGCTTTAGCGGTTTACCGATCTTTCTAGCCCTGCGGGGCCTATATAAAAGAAACTCACTTGGAGTGTTTAGTCGTCGTATGGGAGTCGCCGGCCTCGGGCCTGTCGGCCCTGCGGCCTTGCTGTTTTTAGTGTTAATTTACAATTTTAGTTCGCTGACGCAGACATTGTTACTAAAAGACAGCGAAGTGTTCAATTGGTTGAGTAGAAGATTGTTTTGGAAATTTGGAAAGAATTTGAATGTTTTGAAAGATTTCGAAACAAAATAGGCTTTAAAGCCTGAAATATTTAGATGGTTTATTTAAATAAAGACAATTTTATATGCATGTCTGAAGTAATACTACTAAGTTTCGAGAGATATGAGTAGTATTAGATTTCTTCAACATGACCATATAAAGCTATACTATATACTATTCTAATTCAGAAGAAAAGAGTAGTATATTTTGGGAAACACGTATAGTTTCCTTAGACACGTTGAAGAAAGTAGTGTTTTGATATATATAATATATGTATCATAAAATGTTTCGTTTCTCAGGTTTTTATAAGTTTCACAAGGTGAGACATATTTGGGATATTTTCTTTTATATTTATACCCTTTTGTGGTTTTGATTTTGGACTGGATTCAGGTTCTGACCATGGGCCCGTTATTTCTTTTAATTTAGCATTGTTTTACTTACACAGCACAAGATGAATAGCTTCACTGCTTGAACTATTTATTGCATGCATGTTCTCAATCATTATCTCAGTTCAGTCTACATAACATAAAATTGCTGTACACGTATACTTTTAGAAAGATAGTTCCCGAAGTCTCTGCCTTACGACTCTGACAGTGTGAGGTGAAGCCTCATGATCTTAAATGAGCTTAACACCTGGGATAGATGCATTCTGTAACTGCCCGCATCAAATTTTGAAACATTTTGAAACGTTTTTAAATCATGTTTGTATGCTCTTGGAAACTGTCTTCTAAATCTTCTCTGCACTTCTCCATAGCTTCGTGTCAACCAGTAATTCTTCACTATGAAAGCACGCTGAAGTGTTGAATACTGTGGAGCCATTTCAATAACTCTTACCAGGTCTAACCTACACTGTCTACAGTCCATCACCATTCTGCCACACCATCTACTTGTAATCTCAATGCATCTTATACTACAATTTAATTTAACACCCTACAAAGTGTTAATACACACATTTCTTTAAGGCGTGGGGTATACTTGAAGTACAGGTATCTGAAGAGGGGAAGCAACGAATTACCCCCAAATCACAGCAGCAGGTAGTGACTGGGCCGCCGAGTGTGAATATGTATTTATTTTGGAAGGTTTGTGTTTGTTCTAAATTTTGGGGTGTTTTTACAACATTTAACATTTTTGGTGATATTTCAAAAAGCGACATGCCAAAGACAAATCTTTGGGCACATACTTTGTTATTGTTAATGCAGTTCGTTTCCGCATACCTTTGTTACCATTCGCTTTGGTGATTTACTAATATTATATATTTTGTGACTGCAATTTGGCGTTTTAATACATTTTAAGTTTACCAAGAAATTAAGAAAAATATCTGGTTATGGTCGTTTCAGAATTTCATTCTGATCTTCGGATCATTCTGATCAACAGAATGCAGATTGGCTCACGATCGATGTCGTATTCCTCTATGTGGGTCCCTTGATGATAAAATTACTTTGAATTCCTTGTAACACTAACAACATACAAATTTTCGTCTGGAAACAGGGTTTCAGTTTTATTATGGCACAGCTGTAGTCTTCGGCGCCGTATCAAATCTCCAAACAAATAGTTTAAGGGTCATATCATAATTTATTATAATTTAATTGTATTTTAGGTGCATCATCAAAGAAATTGTTTATCATACATAAAAACTTGTCCTATTTTTCATAGTTTAGGCATCTGGCAACACTGCAAGTTAAAGTTTCGAAACATAGATAATAGTTGTCCATGGTGATAATGTGACTCAACATACAATTAATTACATCACATGTACTAAATTCGGGGCAAATTGGAAAAAAAAATATGAAAATAGGGTGCGCACGGTAAACCAAAAATGGTATTGAAAACACAGGGTGCACAGGATAAACCAGAATTGTACCTTTTCTAATTTTTGGCATCTGGCAACACTGTATGATGAACTTTCTTGTTTCCAAACATTCAAAACAGGTGAAAATTATGATAAAATGATTTATAATAATAGACTGTGATTTGACTGGATTGACTAGATTCATACATGAAAACTTGACCTATTTGGTCTATTTTGCGTAATTTAGCTTTCATAATTTTGGGCATCTGGCAACACCGCATTAAAATTAAACTTCATTTATTGTTTCCAAACATTCAGAATCGTTGACCATGATGATAAAGTGACTCTATGATACAACTCATTACATCACATGTGCTAAATCTAGGGCAAATTGCAGCAAATGTTCCTTTTATGAGAATTTTGAATTTTTACAAAATGTATGTTTTTCTGGCAACACATTCCTTAGAGAAATAAATTTCCCCAAGCAGTTCTTATTAGATATGTTGGGGGCAAGGTATGTTCTACCAATAACCATATCGACAAAATCCTAGGTGAGCGCGAAAGTTAATTTTTCGTATCGCCAAAATTGGTAAAAAATGGCATTTTTCAAATTTGAAAAACTTGCAGTGTTGCCAGGCCCGAAATCGATATTTAGAAAACAAATCTCTAAACACAACTTCGTTTGTAGATAGAACAAGGATAAGGCTTTTTTATGATATAATTTATTTTTAAATACCAACTTGTATATTAAGGCAACAAGGCGTCCTTTTAAGGGAAATTTTCACTTTTTTTAGCTCCAAAATAGGCGAAAATGGTAAAAACTCAATCGGGCCGTTGCCATGGCAACGGACTTCAGCTGAATTTTTGAAATGCATTTTTGTAACCTCCAACCAAAGTCCTTTCACCTCATCAAGAAAAATGTTTTTGACCGTGGCCAACCCTACTAAGTAAATATCTGATATTGCACTTAAAAGATAAATAAATATTTCACATTCTGCTGTAAAAATTAGATACATGTGCATGTCAATGATTTTATCATGGTAAATACTGTACTCTTAGTCACTTCAGACATAAAAGACAAACAAATATTGCGCACTTATACATGTTATAGGTAAAGGCCCGGTCACACTATGATGGACGATAACCAACGAAAGGTGACGAACGTGAAAATCACAAAATGTTGACGGCAAAGCGACGACAAAAAGAGGAAAAACAAGATTCGCCGACGAGTGGAAACGACCTTCAGCGCCAACACGACGGTAAGGGACGAAAGGCTGTGGCAGGAAACGGAGACTAGCGACCAAAACCGGACGTTGTCTGGGCGGCGAGTGACGATGTCTCGATGGAGCCCGACAACAAGCAACGAGGTCAGACGGCTGGCAGCGGATTTGCTTGCGGCAATGAACGGCAGCTGACGGTGGATTGGCAGCGATGATGACGTGACTCAGCGGCCGACATCAACATCTTCTCAGCGTTCTGGTTATCCACTCAAAAATATCAATATCAATAATCAAAAATATTAACCTCAATATCAATAAAATAACCAAAAATATTAGCATCAATATCAACAATAATCAAAAATATTAAAATCAATATTAATAATAATCCAAACTATTAATATTTATATCAATAATAATAAAAAAATTGACATAAATATCAATAATAATCAAAAATATTACACATATCAATAATAACAATAAAAAATAATATAAATATCAATAATAATCAAAAATAGTAAAATCAATATCAATAATAATCTAAACTATTAATATCTATATCAATAATAATCAGAAATAATTATTAACATCAATATCAATTATTATCAATATTAATAATAATAAAAAATATTACACATATCAATAATAATCAAAAAAATTAATATAAATATCAATAATAATCAAAAATATTAACATCAACATATAAATAATGATCACAAATATTATCATCAATATCAAAAATAATAAAATATCAATATCAATAATAATCAAAATATCAATAACAATAATAATCAAAATATTAACATCAATATCAATAACAATAAAAATATTAATATTTTTATTATTGATATTTCTTTTATATGAAATTCAAAATTGCATTGTGCCGGACAGTCTATTGAAATCGAACTGACGTCAAAAAATGTAAAACAATGGCACAAAACGTTTTAAATCGTGGACCATCGTTTAAAAATCGTAACCCATCGCAGACCACCGTTTCAATGCCACAGGTACTCGCAAACGACCCGCCATCAACAGTCGACATCCGTCACCCTCCGGACAAAGATTGTTACAATTTCTTTAATGCCCGGTCACACTATGACGGACGATAACCAACGAAAGGTGACGAACGTGAAAATCACAAAATGTTGACGGCAAAGCGACGACAAAATGAGGAAAAACAAGATTCGCTGACGAGTGGGAACGACCTTCAGCGACAACACGACGGCAAGGGACGAAAGGCTGCTGCAGGAAACGGAGACTAGCGACCAAAACCGGACGTTGGGCGGCGAGTGACGATGTTTCGACGGAGCCTGACAACAAGCAACGAGGTCAGACGGCTGGCAGCGGATTTGCTTGCGGCAAGGAACGGCAGCTGACGGTGGTTTGCGGCGATGATGATGAGGGCACGGTGGCGAAGCGGTACATGCTCTACCTCGCAATCGGAGTGTTGCGAGTACGAGCCTCGGCGGTGCCATCGTGTTGTGCACTTGGGCAAGGTGCTCTACCTCACTTGCCTCTCTCTACCCAGGGGTGAAATAGGGAGCTGTTAGGAATATTGTACATTAAGCGCCGCCCAAAGGTATGAGCATGCCTTAGGCATTGTATGGCAGCTGACATGTTCTAATGACAGTGGAATAAATGTTAAGCGCTTTGATACATGTGAAAGGTGCTGTATAAATATCAACATTTATTTATTTTATTTTATGACGTGACTCAGCGACCGACATCAAAGCTGATGCGGGTTGTATAGTCCACTTTGGTTTTCCCACTCTTCACAACGTTCAGGTCATCCACTCAAAAATATCAATATCAATAATAATCAAAAAATTAATATTAACATCAATATCAACAATAATGAAAAATATTAAAATCAATATCAATAACAATCGAAACTATTAATATCTATATCAATAATAATCAACAATTTTAACATCAATATCAATAATAATCAAAAATATTACACATATCAATAATAATTAAAAAAAATTAACATAAATATCACTAATAGATCCTGTGTCATATACTGGGGTACCCAAAAAGGTGGTTTTGTTACATTTTGATGTGTAGCTTGGATTTCAAAACACTGTCTCTTGAGTATTCCTTCACTTAGAAGATTCAATCAGGTCTTAAATTGAGGCTAATTTATTCTATATTACTCATGTTTTTAACCTGTTTTAAAATAATTTTTAATATTTTCTTATGACGTTTGGCATGAAATGTGCCAAGGGTGGTTGAGGATTAGGAGGAGGAGGATTAGGAGGAGGGATTCGTATCGTAAATTTGATCTAAAACCCCCCGCCCCATTAAAAATTTGAATTTAGTAAAAAATGTCTAAATGAACTCCCAGACATCTATACCAAGTAAATAAATACAGAAGGTCGTTTAGAAGACTAATTCTTGCTCAGAATGATTGTAAATGTGGAAATAAGAGGTGGGGTTAAATCCCACCTACTCTGTGATTGTTTTTGCCCGCACTCTCTCATTTTTTAACCGATTTCCATAAAAACGGTGTCAAAATGCCCCAGGGGGTGTACTCAGTACAAATGACCATACGGGGACGTGCCGCAAATACGGGTAGCATTTTCAGCCTTTTGGTATATCAATGACCCCTTTTTCAAAGCCTATTTTGGTATATGAATGGGTCCTTTTTCAAATTTTTCTCAATTTTTTCGGAAAATAGCCCAATTGTTCATTAATCTAGCCAAAATTGTCAAAATTTTGGGAAAATTTGTAAAAACTAAGACAATTTGGGTTAAATTTGGTCAAAAATTTTGACTTTTGGTATATCTATGGGTCCAAATTTCTTGAAAAATTGGTATATTTATGGGTCCACTTTCAAATTCTCAGCGGCACGTCCCTACCAAAACCAAACTTGAGTACCCCCCCGGGCAAAATGCTCAGTAGGATGAACCACTTCAAATGAGACGTGTAGGTAAAATGTTTCAAACATTTCATTTTTTTACTACGTAACACAAAGGTACCCCCAAGTTCTGACACAGGACCAATAATCAAAAATAGTAAAATCAATATCAATAATAATCAAAACTATTCTTATCAATAACAATCAAAAATATTAACATATATAGCAATTATTATAATCAAAGATATTAATATCAAAATATCAATAATAATAAAAAAATATATAAATATCAATAATAATCAAAATATCAAAATCAATATCAATAATAATCCAAACTATTATATCAATATCAATAATAATCAAATATATTAACATCAATATATCAATAATGTTCAAAAATATTATTATCAATACCAATAATAATCAAAATATTAATATCAGTATCAATAATAATCAAAAATATTAGCATCAATATCAATAATAATAACATATCAATATCAATAATAATCAAAAATATTATATAGAATTGCAGATTCATACGTAGTGGTAATAAAATGATCAGGTTGGTCTCTAGCCGTTTCCAAGAAATACATCAGAGCCATCAACATCGGCTGACGACGAGGAAGTTCCTCGAAAGCGCTCCCGGTAAGCGAAAATAAACAAGTAGTGTTGAAGTTTAATTTAATTTACTTTCAAAAATATTATAGTTTTGATTATTATTGATATTTCTTTCTATATGAACTTCAAAGCCATACTAACTTACTTAATACCAAATGATATATATAAATAGAGAGGAAAGATAGTCACAAACCAGTTTGCACCACACTAGAATTTACCTGACAACACTGGAAGAGTAGGGTGTTGTCCGTGTGGGGATGCGCCGTCACCTTCAGACTGGGGATCTGTATCCTGTACCCCAGAATGAAATCACTAATTGAGTCGTGATTATCCCAAGGATCAGGCGCCTCTAGCCCTAGCAAGTAGGATGAAGCCTAGTATCCCAGACAAACCATGAATGGAACAATAACTTGCAACTAACCAAGCCAACTAGGTTGGCTTACCTATCCTAGCAAAGTGGTTTGTGAAAAGAAGAACAAATAAAATTAGCTTGAGTAAAGTGTCAGAAAGGAGAGAAGAGGGGAAATTGAACTAGGGAGGTAGAGGAAGCTCACATCCTCACTCTGGTAAAGAACAAGCCCTCACCTGGGAGCACCCAATGGGGAAACCCAATGGGGAAATCCAACACCAGAAACAGCACGTTAAACACTGATTCTTTGCAACCGGGATTACAGGTGGTTGCAGGTGTTGGCAAAGGTAATTTTCAGCTCCCCGACACTGCGGCAGCGTCTCCCTTTGCATTTGAAAAATGCAGAGAGCAGCAAAAACCCCTTTACCTGGCATTCATTGATTTGACTAAAGCGTTTGATCTTGTTAGCAGGGACGGTCTATTCAAGATGCTTCCTCTGATTGGCTGTCCACCTAAACTACTCAGCATAATTCGTTCTTTCCATGATGGGATGATGAGTACTGTTCAGTTCGATGGCTCAATGTCTGAAGAATTTGGTGTCAAAAGTGGAGTAAAACAAGGCTGTGTACTCGCACCAACACTGTTTGGTATTTTCTTTGCACTGCTACTCAAGCACGCCTTCAAGTCGACCACAGAGGGAGTGTACCTTTACTCACGATCTGATGGTAAACTCTTTAACATTGCACGCCTGAAGGCCAAGACCAAGATAAGGGAAGTGCTGATTAGAGACATGGTATTCGCTGATGATGATGCGATAGCTGCCCACTCTGAAGTTGAGCTACAGAAACTGATGGATCATTTAGCATCAGCTTGCGACCTCTTCAGCCTAACCATAAGTCTGAAGAAGACTCAAGTCATGGGACAGGGCACTATAGCTCCACCATCAATCCACATCAGTGATCAGCAACTTGAGGTAGTTCACCAATTCACCTATATAGGCTCTACTGCCACAGACAATCTATCTCTGGACGCTGAGCTCAACAAAAGGATCGGCAAGGCGGCCTCTACTCTGTCCAGGTTATCTAAGAAAGTATGGGAGAACAAGCAGCTCACCAATACAACAAAGATGGCGGTCTTCAAGGCATGTGTAATCAGCACGCTCCTCTATGGTAGTGAATCATGGACAACCTACTCTCCACAAGAACGGAAGCTTCAAGTATTTCACCTGAGATGTCTACGCCGCATTCTTGGAATCTCCTGGAAAGACAAGGTCACAAACAATGAAGTCATGTCTAAGGCGGGTATCCCATCAATGTATACACTACTACGTCAACGTCGCCTTCGATGGCTAGGACATGTCAGTCGAATGGAAGATGGTCGCATTCCCAAGGATCTCCTCTACGGAGAGCTATCTTCAGGACACAGAAGAAAGGGTCGACCGCTACTTAGACTATGCCATAGTCGATTTTGGATAAATAAAAATACGTTATTAATCATGATGAACGCATTCAGTTGAACTCGAAATTATACTGATATTTATTACATCAAAATACTAGTATAAAATGGTTATGAAAAAGTTTATATAATTATATTTGTGACAGTAAAAGTAAAGTATACGTAGGCTTATATTATTGACTGCAACATATCATAATGGCATAACTATAATGGCACCTCAATACTGAACAATTCTAATTTTAGAATCTGCCAGTTTATTACGAGTTAAAATTCGACTATGGACTTTCACTTTTAAGCAGAACTTTACCCAGGGACTTCGTTCTCTAAAACACACTGTCAATCATACTTGTTTATCAATCAAATCTAACCACAAGACTAAGCATGGTGGTACAATACGTGCTCGATGCGTACGTTCATCCACCAACTTTCGCGCCAGCACAAAAGCTCCGCATTCCATGTGTACCATGTATAGTTAATGGTAATGGTACGTGTCGGGAGGATTTAAACAATAACAAGATCTGGGTGACCAATCACAAGCCAGATTCATTTAAAGATGCATTACATCATGACCAATTTTAGTTAGGCCAGAAATTGGCCTAACTCTCCATAGATAATAATAATAATAATAAACAGACACTTAATATAGCGCATTATTACGAAGAGCCTCAATGCGCTTTACAACAAAATATACAAGCATAAACAACATTAAAAGAACCAACACGCCTAAGAATACAGTCAGAAGGAGAGCAAAACAAGGCCAAAGGCTGAAACTCAAACATGATGGTTTTACAAAAGCAGGCAAGCAATAAAAGTAAATTACAGTTATAGAACCACAAAATATAGGCAAGCAATATAATGATATAATATGAAAGTAAGCTACAAATATATCAAAGCAAATATAAACATAAAAATATTTCAATTACAAATGGCAAGTAATAAAAAGAGAGTATGGATGACCAGCATCCACGCCCTCGGCAAAAAAGAACATGTCAAACAACATAGAGTCCCATGTTAAAAATGTTAACCGCAATCCAAAGTCAGTAGTCCACTTGGGAAGCTAACATACAGAGGGAGTACGGTGACTGGAAAGATGATCAGTTGTGAAAATCTATCAATTGTGCACAAATTAATTAAATCGGAGTTTTAAGCTTAAATGCAATATCCAGAGTATGCACAATCATGACAATGAGCAAGTGGACTACGGAGTAGTCTAACCGCTACTCCGCTTCAAGGATGTCTGTAAGCGTGACTTGAAAGCACTTGACATGGACTGGGTCACCTGGGAATCTGCTGCTAGTGACAGAAAAGCTTGGAGGCAACATCTCTCTGACGGCCTGAAAAGGGGAGAAGACGTTATCCAGAAAGCTGCTGATGAAAAACGAGCAAGGCGCAAAGCCAGTCAGTGTGAAAAATTCAAACCAACCCTACCAGATGCATCAGTCTTCAGATGCCAGGTCTGCAACAAAATCTGCAAGTCTCGCATTAGTCTATTCAGCCACACAAGACGATGCTTTCCAACTACCTCAGATGGCGCTACTCCATAGTCTGCGAAGACTGACGGATGCCAACGAGGTGATGAACTTCAAAATTGCATCGTGTCGGACAGTCTTTTGAAATCGAACTGACGTCAAAAAATGTCAAAAATCGCACAAAAAGTTTAAAATCGTGGACCATCGTTTAAAAATCGTAACCCATCGCAGACCACCGTTTCCATGGCGCACGTAGTCGCAAAACGACCCGCCATCAACTACTTCTTTTGCCGTCATAAAATTTTCAACATGTTGAAAATTTGCCGACGAACGCGACGAATAATTTCGGCCGTCTGCGGTCGTTAACGGATTCGTCAGCGACAACTAACGGCAACACACGATGAGTGGCGGTAAATTTAAAATTGCAAAGCCGTTCACCCCTATTCGTCACAGTGTGACCGGGCCTTTAATGAACGCGTATTACTTGTTGGGAGAGATATTAGACAAAATAGTGCACGCGCGCTAATGTTGATGCGTCTAATGCATGCGCCCCGAAAGGGGGAGTGCATTAGACGCATTAACATCATCTATCATGGATTTACATGCACAGCTCTCTTCCCTAGTAAAAATGGCACAATTGTGATTTTACCCTTTCGTTGTTAAATAAACATATCTCGAAATTGGAACAAGCAAATTGAACAGAACAAACGGCATTTGAGAGCTAAGACTGCGCCTGTGACGTTGATGTAAGCATCATGTCACAACAGTATTTTATAATTGCCAAAGAGGACGCTTTTCACTTGCACAATCAGTCTTTACAACAAATTAATTGTTGCGACATCAAATGACGCATTTTAACACTGAAAATAATATTGTGGTTGTTTCATTTGTCCAACTTTTACTCCATGCTAAAATATTTGTTAACATAAAGCATCCAATATATTGAATACCCTACAACTGTTGGTTTTCAAAGCAGATCCTAATAAAGAATGGTGTATAGTAGCATAGACATGCAGAGTAAACGGAATCATTCGCTACTTGCAGTTCCGCCATTATGCACTATGTGCGGGGAGAGCCTCGAACTGGCAGCATACATGAAAGGAAGAATTATGTAACCTTACACAGAACGTTATGACTAGTTCAATTCCCATTCATGTATGCTGCCAGTTCGAGGCTCTCCCGCACATAGTGCATAATGGCGGAACCGTGCAAGTAGCGAATAGCAATGAAAGGAACACAAAAACAAAAAATGGTGTTTGTGTGTCCAAGAAAAGCTAGGATATTTATAACACATCTCAAACACTTTAGAGCATACATGTATAATGTATTCATGACTTAACAATGAATTAATTGCTTTTCATTATTTCAGTTTTTGTGGGATGCAGTGCTGGTGTATACGTAGCGGAGTCTGATCCGAATGTGGATCAACTCCACTTTACCCAAATCCTTGGATTGAATCCTCGGGGCATTACCCACGACCCCATGAATGGTATGCTCTACATTATACAGTCCTCGACTAGGATCCTGAAAGCAAATCAGGACGGTTCAGGCGTGGCAACTGTCCTAGATCTAACAGGAGAATGTGAGTATAATCAATATCCATTATTTTATTGTCATCTTATTGGAGAATATTATTTTATCATTAAACCCTGTATTATTATTATTATTATTATTATTATTATTATTATTATTATTATTATTATTATTATTATTATTATTATTATTATTATTATGATTATGATTATGATGATTATTATTATTATTATTATTGTTATTATAATTATTTGCTATCATTAAAGGAGTATTTTGTGATCCTAGCATCCTCTTTTTATGACATTTTTCAGTAGATATCCACAAAAATGCTTACTCCCAAATTACTCCCAAAATTTCAGTTGAATCCGATTTTGCATTTGCGAGTTATGCATGATTGTGTGTATTACAGTGCTCCATAGACAATATGTGTTGTAATTTCGTGCTGGTGTACCAGAACGTAATTCAAATTTCACGATATTTTCCTAAACGAATTAATCTGCAAGAATTTTTTGTACATAAACATTATGTAGCCAAATGGTATAGTGGTATAAAATGTTGGGATGATGCTGTGAATTACGAAATGCCCTTTTAACAATTAAAGCGAGTATAATCGATATCTCATATTTTCGTATCTTCGTGGAGAATATTTACCATGTTGATAATTTATTATTATTATCTTCCTCTCTGTATGATCATGTCAATGGCAGGAATGCAAAAACTCTTGCCAAGATTAAATTCAGATAAAAAAAAGTCTGATGCTCATGTGATTGTAGTTGTTTTTTAACTTTTTTGGATTTGTTTAATGAATATAAAAAAGTTGATGACATTGTATGAGAGATATTAAAGGGGAGAGGGATGACGTGTAAAGATACGTGGTATGGGTATGTTTAATTTAAATGCTGCACACTTCACCTCTCGCGTTTTCATCCCTGTACACATTCAACCCGGACACTGTCACCCGTGCATACCATACTTTCAACCCTGCACAATTTCACCCCCTAAATTAAGACACTATTATATGTTCACAACGTGACAAATGATGAGATTACTAAACCCGTAGTTTTTATAGTCTCAGATAGTATCAAGACCTAAACAATGTTGTCAATATGACTTTTACTATGAAGGTATTGATTAGATCACCTTATTGAGGCCCAGGCTTTTATCGACTGGCTCCAAACAAAGAATTTGAACCGGTGTCCTTCACCGTAAATATGGCGCAGTGCAGTCCATTCAATCAAATGTTGTCATCAACGTATTTGATCGTAGTGCATTTGTTATGTGTGTGAGACGAACTGTCGCAATCATGCTTTTGTTGAATGATTTGAGTAATCCGCCATATTTACGGTATGATATGTCACATGCACAACCTCTATTGGTCAACTCTTCATCCTCAACTCATCATTATACCAATATGATGCCACCAGTGAGCAATAGAAGCACATTTATTAATGTTAAGCACCAATTCTCGTTCATCGCTAGCATGAATTGTTTTTTGGGTTTGCTTTATACTCTTCATTGCATTGGATATATTTCAATTATTTTGTTGAAAATCCACAGTGTCAATTTCCTTGCCTACATCAGTTGTAGTTTTCTCCTTGTTCTTATTTATTCAATAGCTCTCATTAAATCGAACCAGAGAATGTTTAATTTTAAGTTATTATACCTATGACCATGATGACTTTATTTTGAATCTGTATTGTCCAAGGTAGCATGTTTTATTATCTCCATATGTTAACATGGTTACTAATAATAATAAGGAAAAAACATCTTTTGAAATGAAATTGTTTTTCAAAACCCGATTTGTTGGAATTTTTATCATGTTTACACATGTCCCAACTATACCTGTTTAGGATCAGCCAAATGTTTATATGACAACCGAGAAACAATTTTTATCAATTAATGTTGTAATAACAACATGAAATCCACCATAGAGACTTTCTGTCTGCATGTGTAGGTAGGGGTATATGTGCTATTTTGGTTAAAGTTTCATAAAATTGATGCCCTTCCAAAAGTATCACTACTACTGAACTCAAACTTGGTATCAACGATCACTGCATTAACAACTTGAGCTTTCCCCCCTGGAATATAAAATATTGGAATGACCTCCCATGTGACGTTTTGGATGCATCTACTTTACCCTTTAAGACATGACTCATTCAACATTTTACTGCAACAAACAAACCAGCCTCAAATCTACTTGCTACCCACCAATCAGTGATCAGTCTAACGGTCAAAGTGAGGTCTGATTAATTTGAGTATAAAAAGATCCAGATCCTAAGGTGAGGGACTTGCGGTTATGGTAGGCCGCAACCGCCACAACGTGGAGCTGCTGCGCTTAGCTTACTCATATTGCTAAATCAGACTTCTATTTTCTCATTCATGCACTGCACAACGCTCCACGACTTCCTCGTGAACCCTGGCTAAGATCTAGTTCACAGAATCAAATTTCACTCACACTGGTCTGGCACATGCACTCACTACGAAGGGGTGGCATGTAGGTCTATAATGTGTATTTTGGTCTCACTAATAAGGAAGTGAGGTGAAAAGAGATTTCTAGGGAAAAGTATGATAAGGAAAGTTAGCCATATTTGTCATGTACAATAACAGCCAATAAGAATTTTACCACCACATTATAATGCACAATATAATAGGCACTATGCACTACTCACCCCTGCATAGTGAATAGTATGGTCTCGCAGAAGAGCATACGAAGTGAGCCTCACACAAAAAGTTTTCAACTGCAGTGGGCTTCGGATAGTTTGTTTTGCTCCAAAATAACTATGACAAATAGCTCAACGATTTGGTTATTCCCAATTTGCTCATTATAAGGGTATCGACATCCTTTGAACTAGGTTTCTGTTACCAATATTGACCAAGTTACAGCTTTAGCTAAGATGAAATATGGGTAAAAATTTGACTTCTGACATTTTTCTAAAATATATACATCTTATGTTGGACAAATCAATTTGTCATTACTGAGCGAACTGGATTCGTAGCTATAAGAACAGGGATGTTGTGAGAAGTTTAACACATTAGGAATGCACTTTGAAGTTACACAGGAAAGCAGTATGTGTTTTATGACAGTAAAAATAGTTTCAACAACAATCACATATAGAAGATTTCCTCTGTCAAGCTTTATTAAAATACAGAAAAACATAAAACAACAAAACACAAGTACAATGATACAATGTCATTTGATATTAAAACAAAATCATCAGATTTTAGCCAAGTAAAGTAAAAATGTAGTATACTGTCGATGTCACCAATATCTTCTCAACATCTTTTAAGATGTTAAAACATCTTCCACATTGAGTAAAAGAAATCATTTCAATCGTTTTGTTTTTTTAAACTTAAAAGTTTTCGATTTTGCATTAATATGCATTTTGTTATGCTAGGAATATCAGAAATAACACAAATCAAATGAGAGCAATTACTGAACATCAAATTTTTTAAGGTAACAATTGGCATAAAATATAAAGCGACATATTCAATAAGCATGTTTGGGAAGACAAGATGCTTTCTCAAATGTGTGCATTATAATATTTTGCATAAAATTATGCTTGTCATATGAAATACATGAGATTTCACAACATAAATCAGTGATTATCCCATTCAATCATTGAAAAACAAGGAAGGGTTGAAGTATAGGCAATACCAGCAGTCTCAGTCACGCAGTCACACCTGCATAGTGAATAGTATGGTCTCGCAGAAGAGCGTACGAAGTCAGCCTCACACAAAAAGTTTTCAACTGCAGTGGGCTTCGGAAAGTTTGTTTTGCTCCAAAATAACCATGACAAATAGCTCAACAATTTGGTTATTCCCAATTTGCTCATTATAAGGGTATCGACATCCTTCGAACTAGTTTCCTGTGACCAATATTGACCAAGTTATGATTCAAAAAGTAGTTAATGAAAAGTACGAACCGGCTTATTATTAAGATGAACATGCACTCATAAGAAACTCATAAGTATAGCCTAGCAGCCTCAGAGTGGTGGTAAACCATGCACACAATTCTGCGATCTGTTGTATCGCCGGGAGCTAATTTGTACAACTGGTGCGGCATGGCCTGTGTTATAAATTGTCTGCTATATACTTATATGAGGGAATTCGATCATGAGCTTCTGCAAACCAGTTCGGATTTACTTTATATACTAGTAGTAGGCCATCAGTATTATTTTAAAGTCAGCAACATTCAGCAATATGATCACTGTGATATTATGACAGTGTCAGTACCCGGGATCAGTACCGTGGGTGTCAGTGATTTGGCCTGACACAGTAGACCGAGGCTGGGAAGATCATTTAAAACAAACAAATACGCCTAACACATGACACGGGCACGCAAGGTAACATTGACTATACACTCATCAAACAATCCCTCATTTCAAATCATTAGTTTTGGTTTCTCTTTTGTTCAGAAACCAAAAATCAAGGGATTAAAAAGTGGAGATTAACTGGTCTGCAATCATAACACTATTGTGCTGGGAGGACACAATTAAGAGGGTATATATAACCAAAAGTATAATGGCCTATGACCATACGTATATAATATCGGATATCTATCAACGCGGGCGATAGTTGCTCTCTTCCGTAGGTGGCACACTTTCATGACACCTTATAATTACACTGAGTTCTATATACGAGCGAGACCTACATGTAGAAATCATGTGCATATATTGAGGGGGGGGTGGGGGTGTTTTGTTTATTTGTCTGAAATATAAACGTTGCATGATGATGTAGATGATTTGATTATGAATTAGATTATTCCCCGGAAAGCACAACCCATACCTCTTACCTATGTTCCCTCCGCCACCTATATATAACCTCCTCCCTCCCCCCTCCCCACACTCGATATCAACTCTTCCCTATTATTCCACTCCACTCTTGAGCTCCCTCTCCCCTCCTTCCCTTCCCACTTCCAATGCTCTCTCCCCTATGTTTCTCTTTCTCCCTTACCCTTACTCTACCCTTACCCCCCTCCCCCCACACACACCCTCTTTCCCTGACGATCTCTTCTCTCTCTCCCTCTCTCTTCTCCAATAAATAAATTGAATAAAAGTCAATTTAAACCAGCTTTCTATGATATTGATCTTCCGTTATGCGACATGCACATAAATAGAGTTGTGTATAATAGTGTTTATATCACTGAAGTGTCTAAGTGTATAATCTTTCAAGTGCCTATTGTAATGTGTGTGGAAATATTTCGATGGTCTATATATTTTCACAGTGAAATAAGCTAAGGCTATTTCGTAGTCTCAAGTCAATGCTTTCAAACTAAATCAATGCTTTCAAATGTAGACTGCTTTGTTCGACTTCTCTGCTCGTGAATATTGCACTGCGAAATTTAAACATTTCTTTTGTATACTTAGAGTAGGTAACTTCAAATCAAATAATTTTACGATTCACACCACTTATAAGAAACTGAAACCAAAACCGAAACTGACTGACACAAATGTTCAGTTTTCAACAAAAGATAGAAACAATGAGTTCGATATCTTATGATTCAAGTGGTTAGGCAGGACAATAGGAAACCACGTGACCAAAACCAAACCTAAAACTAAACATTTGAAATGAGGCAATGGTATTGATCCTGTACAACTGGTCGTGGTTTATTTACATTCGGTTCATTTAAATCCCCATTCACTCGGTCGGACATCCGGGAACATTGTCCCCTTCGTCCCATTTGCACAAGCGTGCGCATACCAACCAGCTTGAGAAAGGGGAACTACACATGCGCACACTAGTTTTACAAGGCTATTTCCCCTTTGTGACGTCAACTCGACCAAGAGAATATAGTAAACATTAATTTTGGCAAGAGTTTTCTCTCTCTGGAACGGGGATGCATCCACTGGCTCCGTGTAATGAAAAGATCTAATATGATTGGTCAATTTAGCTCCGTGAAGCGAAAAGTAAGCTACGTGTAGCAGCTCCACATTGTGGCGGTTGCGGCCAGCCATATGCGGTGAGCTGAAGGATGTTGAGGTTAAGGGACATCTTAGGGTCAAATGAAATCAGTAATTGATCATTAACTAGGATAGTTAAAATATTTCTTATGGGAAGGAGGAAGTGGGAGTGTCAAGGACAATTCGGTCATCAAAGTCATCAAGGGGTCATGTACAAAAAATGTGAAATTACAGGAATGGCTCTGCTTATGAAAATACTTGCTGGAAGGTATGGGAGGAATGTTTAAATACAAACAGTTCTTCCAAGGTCAAATGTCATCCAGAAGCTACATTGTTTTGATTTGACTGGAACTTGGTAGAAATAACCATGAATCATAAAATCATCTTTTTGCCCCAGATCATACTGGAGGAATAATTTTGATGTGAAATTCTTTATTTTTTGGAGTGTCAGTCACATGCAACATGGGATTTGCAATCATTGTTCAGAATAAATAAAACAATTCAGGGGAGGCTAATGCACCATCGGTGCTCTTGTTTATTTTACTTCATGATTTCGGCTTAAAATGGACAGGAAAAATCTTCACACAGTTTTTAGGCATGTTAGGTGAATTGAACAACATAATCTCTTTAGTACTCTATGATTTGGGAGGTTTTAGTGTTTATGACTCTTTCAGAAATTTACTATGCATTTTCATGTTATATGCAAAGACCTTCAAATGTTTATGTAAGAAATTCAGATCAAGTGCAATTAAAGATGTCGTCCAAAGTGGCTGACAAATAGGATTTTTCCATTAAAACACACTATAGTAACATACAAATGATCTAATAATGAAAAATATATTCATGCAATTAATGTTTCTAATCAACAAAAATAACAATTTGCCCATTTTGTTTCATTCGCATCTTTTCAATTCAAGATGGCGTCCAAAAATTTAGAATTCCATCTTGATTTGGAAAGATACCAAAACAAATTGTGTACAAATTTATTTCTGTTCATTATAAACATTAGAAAGAAATATATTCACCTCTAGCGTTACGCAATATTGGAACACGCCCCGGAGAAATGCCTGTAGGTAAAGATCCTACGTAATAGAAAAGCACGAAAAGTACATAAAGGGCATATCCCTTATAAGGGTGGTCTTAACCCTGGAATTATGGAAACTTTCGGGCTTCATAACTGCTAAATTATTAGTCTAAAGAATATAAAAGTATAAATTTTTAGCCTGGAAATGACTTGCTGAATTCATCTGTGAGGTCCAATTTGGGCCAAAATGCTCATTTTTGGAGAAAATCCCCCAAAACGGGTTTTTTGGCCCAAATTTTTTCGTGCAACATAACAAAAAAATTGTTTGGCCAAAAAAAATTTTTTATTAATTTTTAAAAACTAGATGAAAATATCTAGGGACCGTTTTTTTATTTTTTTGAATTTTGACCAACTTTGAGAAATTTGCACCAAAAATGGTAAATGCAAAAAAAAAAAAAAAAACATAAAAAAGCCTGATTTTCGCCCAAATTTCAAATATTTTTGGTGAAGTTGGTCAAAATTCAAAAAATGAAAAACGGTCCCTAGATATTTTTATCTAGTTTTTAAAAATTAATAAAAACATTTTTTGGCCAAACAATTTTTTGTTACGTTCCACGAAAAATTTGGGCCAAAAAACCCGTTTTGGGGGATTTTCTCCAAAATGAGCATTTTGGCCCAAATTGGACCTCACAGATGAATTCATCAAGTCATTTCCATTCTAAAAATGTATACTTTTATATTGTTTAGACTAATAATTTAGCAGTTATGAGGCCCGAAAGTTTTCATAATTCCAGGGTTCAGACCAACCTTAAGTCATACTAACCAAATAAATATATAGAGGTCATTGACAGTATGTTATTAGGCGTAGACGCAATCATCAATGCGGGAAGTATAAAATCATAGTCACCACTCGTGCACTTTTTTGAGTCTACAGCTGTTGCGAAAGTAGCCTTGAACCCTGAATTCAGAGGTAAATTTTAGGTTGTTACATGGAATTCAAAGTAATTATATCATGAAAAATCCCACCGAGAGGACTACGATACTTATTCACAGCCAATCTACATTCTGTTATTTGCAAAAGCCGACGATCGAAGAAAAATTATAAAAGGAGCAAGACCATATATAAACGTTAATTCCCGGTAAGCTTAAAAATCCATCGAAAACACCAAAATACAGTCACAAAATTTATAATATTACTAAATCACCAAAACGAATTGTAACGCAGGCATGCAGAAAAGAGTTGTATTAGCAATAACAAAGTATGTACAAAAAGATTTGTCTTTGGCATTTCGCTTTCTTGAAGTATCACCAAAATATCAAATTTTGGAAAAACCACCCCAAAATTTAAAACAAACATGAACCTTCCAAAATAAATGCACATTTGCACTTAGTGACCGGATCCTGGCGCTGTGATTTGGGATTCCTCGTCGCTTTCTCTCTCCATTTACCAGTACTTAAAGTTTGCCCTTACCCCAGCCCTTAAATAATTAGATTGTCCCCATCCCTTCCATGACTGATAGGTTAGTAGAAAACTGTTCTAAATACAATTGTTAGCATGTTGTGAGTTCATCTAGTCTTCAGTATAAACCTCAAAATTAATTCTTCCCATCAGTGTGGTCAATTTCTTTTTGACATGGGGGAGATAAAACTGGTTGGCATAGTTTAAGGAACATCTTTCATTCCCAGAATGACTTTGCTGGAACAAGTATGTGCAAAGTGTGCAAACTTTTGCAATTTTCAAGCTAAAGTGGTTCGATAAGATATGAAGTTTAAAAATTGAACAAATGCACATGAAGCACACAAAAATTCGTCATTTTTAATGCTAAAATGGTCAAATATAAGGTCAAATTGTCAAAAACAGAAGTATATTTACAAATCATTGGGGGATGATTGCATGGACCCATCCCTCTCGTTGAACAGAGAGCGCTCAGAGACAGCTCAGACTTGGCGATGTCTGCATCTATCTCTCTGCAAGAACCTGGGCATTTTTCTTGATTCTCCACTCAACATGTCTGACCAAATCAGCTCCCTCTGTAGATCTATAAATTTTCATACAAGAAACCTTTGGAGGATTCGTCGCTTCATTACCCGTGAAGCTTGCCACAATGCTGTCAGGGTATTGGTCCTCTCGCGTCTTGATTACGCAAACTCTCTGTTGCTGGGCACACGTGCAGTAGATCTTAAGCGTTTACAGCATCTCCAAAACAAGGCCGCATGGTTAGTTTTTAGTTGTGGCCGAGACCAGCCCTCTGCCGGCTTGTTGCAGGAATTGCATTGGCTCCCTGTTAAAGAGCAAATTCAGTATATAAGATCCTGTTGTATATTTACAAATGTCTCCATGGTGAAGCTCCTTATTTGGAAGAACTTATTTGTTTACAAAGAATTAATGATCCCCTTGGTGCTATACGCCGACTCCGCTCTCATGCCGACTGCACCCATCTGTCCACTCTGAGATCTCACAAAAAGGTGGGTGATTCTTCCTTTGCTGTCGGTGCTCCTCGCATTTGGAATAACGTGCCTATGGAGATCCGTGAAGCGGAATCTGTGAGTTGCTTCAAGCGTATCTTGAAAACATTTTTTTATTCCCATGTTGAGTTTTTGTTGCTCACTTTTTCATTTTGTTTTTGATTTGTTTTTTCATTGTAAAGCGCTGTGTTCTTTGTAGAGCGCTTATAAACGCTTGTATAGAATAGAATAGAACATTAGGGCCATAAGGACTAACACCAATGTTACCCATTACATGTAGGGAAAAACTATGAAAGTTCCAAAGGGAAGACAGACTTGGACTATCTATGAAACACTTCTAGGTTCTTAATTATTTGTATAGAATGAAATTGTTCCACAGATAGTATGATAGTCTCATGGCAAAGTATGGACATTATCACTGAACTATTGCATATCTATTTGAGGATTTGGATCGACATTTAAAGGGAAGGCAATCTGGGACAAGTTTCTATTCACAGAACTGTTAAGTTACCTAATGCATTGGTTGTTCCGTCTTCCCTTAGAACCCCAAATGATTAAGGTCCACACATACTGTGCCGCAACTACTTATATATCAATTACTTTTGGTCACAAGTCATCACAACTTTCCAAGCGAAAATATATTTAACTCTATTGCGATACCGCAATGCAGTATTTTGAAGTACGATGCAGCGTAGTATGAATGGACCTTTAGGTGTCCAAAACTGAAAAAAGAAGGTTTTTGTATAAATATACAATGCAGAAAACAGCTCCTCTGATCTATGTGTGCATTACTTAAAGTATGACCATTATATTCACTATTACATACATAATTACTGACCCTAATTCTTCCCTTTTTATGATCAAGCATTCCCTTGTTTCCCTCAACATCATTATTGTATAATAGGGATTGGGAAAAAGCAGAGAATGCTGCCATAATAACAATTCTTCTGTAAATTAACTTTGATGAGCCAGTTGCGTACCCAGACCGCTCCTACCCTGGGGGCAGGAGAAAAGGCGAATTTTGTCACCTCTTTCAACAGCCCGAAAAGATTTGCCTTTTTTTCGATGGTTTGAAAAAGTGAAGAGCAAAAAAAAAAAGATAATAGGCACTAGCAACCTAAAAACTTTTTTTTTTAAATTTTCATATATATTATTCCATTCCATTTGTTTCAGAATTTTTAAACAGTGAAAATTGCCTGCCCTTTTTCTTTAAAGTTCTTTTTACCGCACTTCCGCTGCTGTTGCCCCTTCCTTTTTGCGGCCTCATGCTTTGACATAGGGGGAGCCGTGCCCAAATCCCCTTACACTCATGATTTCATCAAAAATAGCCCCATATCCATGATTACATTGTATACATGCACCAGTTATAGGAATATTTTCTGTCTTGGAAAAGATGGGAGGACATCAATGTTTTCTGGTTTCGTTACATAAAGTTCTCATCACCGTTTTTGAACAATTTTGTTTAATATGAGTGTACGAACAGCTTTAGTATGATTTCCCTCAAAAATAGATTACATTAAAATCAACCTTTGTGTGTCAAACTCCCGGGAGCACTTCAATATGAAATGGATAAAGGTGCAGGGCTGACACTTCCACAGTAAGGGAGTTGCATTCGGTGAGAGCAAAATCTAAAACATAATGGGGTCATTTGATGAGAGCATGATTTTTGGCATTCGGTGAGATGACAGATATACAAGGTATGGGGTCATTGGGTGAGAAGTGGACCGGTTGGATATAAATTAAGGCATTGGGTGAGAATATGAAAGAGAACCAAAAGAAGCCTTGAACATCATGAATTTCTAGTTCTAAATGACTTCAAGTGGTTTCTAGTGGTAACAAAATCAGTGATAAACATGATAAAGGAACGTTGCTGTTCAGATTGTAAAATAAGGTCTTTGAGTGACAAATTGAATGGAAAAATAAAGGGTCTTTGAATTGGTTACAAGCTGAGCGTGTGTTTGGAATAACATATGGGGTGTTTGGGTGACAGTGATTCTGAAAAATGAGCTCTTAACAGCCCTCCATATAGACGTCAACTACAAATAACATGCTCAATATAATTTCAACACAAGAATTAAGCATAGCCATGCAAAATATGATGTATTTGTGAGCAAAATATGTTGAAAAGCGGTCATTTCTGTTTTAAGGAGTGATTGTTAAGTTTTGGCGGGAAAATAGCGGCCATGTTGAAAAATAACCCGGGAAAATAAAAATCATCATCCACTTTTAGCGGGAAAATGGCAGTCATGTTAAATAATAACCATAATCATCCACTTTTAACATGCTCAATGTAGTTTCAACACAAGAATTGAGCATAGCCATGCAAATTATTATGTATTTGTGAGCCAAATATATTGAAAAGCGGTCATTTCTGTTTTAAGGAGTAATGGTTAAGTTTTGGCGGGAAAACGGCGGCCATTTTGAAAAAAAAATACCACTGTTTGCCACTTTTAACATAACCAATGTAATTGGAACACATTTATTGAATATAGCATGATGTAATGATGAAATTGATTGAAAGCTGTATGAAAAACATGTGTCTATATATATATGCTATATTAGGGTATATTATGCCCCAAATATGGACAAAAGCGGCCATTTTGGATTTATGCAAATTAGCATGCTTTCCACCACTTCCTTTTTCCTACCTTTTGATATGTTCTTCAAGAGGGTTTTTTGAGATAGTTAAAACAGAAATACCTTGTGTTGCAATTTTGTCTAGGTCAAACCTTATATTGGGTGGACTAAAAGTGGGAGTGCTCCAAGGACACATTTAGGATACATTGATGTGCAAATGCTTTAGCTAGTAGAATTAGGAGATATTTTTTAGTATTCTTAGGTTTTGCATGGTTGGGGTGTCTTTTGATTCCTTATTCAAAACCACGTTTTCTAGTGCTTAAACTTTGTTTACTTGAAGTTTGTCATGATTCTAGCTCTAGTCTGCATCACTTTTTTTAGAACTTAGCTTATGATGCAGGATAATTGCGTGCATGGTCGCGAAGGTTTCGCTTTATGCACGGATGCAAATTAGATTACATGTACGCATTTGAGACTATTTGCAAGACCATGCAAGGCAAAGGAAAGCTCAGTTTGTTGGGTGGGCTCTCACTGCAAAAATTTGTATACACGCATGGGGACTACCATGTGGGGTGCTGGTCAGCATTGACATCATAGACAGGTCAAAATTTGAACATTTGTGCTTGTTGGAGGCATTTTGTGTTAAAAGTGGTTAAACAAGCTTTTTAAGATAATTCGAGGGTGCTGAATTCGAAAATGCTGTTTAACCAGTTCAGTTCTGGAGTCTTAGCCCTCAAAATGCAAAAAACAAAATGGCCACCATTTTCAACATATTTTTGATAATAACTTGAATTTTAAACAACATAGGAGGTTAAAGATGGTGGCAATATCCATGTTTATGATACAGAGGAACCCAAATTGATTGGTACTACAGTTTTAACTTGTATGGTTTTGCTGCCATGTTGAATTCCAAAATGGCCGCCATTTTCATCAAGTTTCTGCATTTTCTGCTATAACTTGGATAGTAGGCAACATAGAAGTTTAAAAATGACAGCAGTACCCATGTTTTTAATACTAAGGATTCCAAATCATCTGTTACCTACTATCTGTTGTAACTAGTTAGGGTTGCCACCATCTAGAATTCCAAGATGGCCGCCATTCATTAGGTAATTTCTGGGGTGTGTTTCAGAAAAACAAAATTGTCATCGTTTTCATAAGGGTAGATTACTTTCTCTGGCTAAATGCACTTTTAATTTCTTTAAAACAAAAACAGTGATATTGAATTAGTTTTCCAAGTGCATTTTAAAAGGTTAAAGATTTCAAAATGGCCGTCTTTTAGCTACTAGGCCTATACTTTACACCGTACAACTCCGTTACGATCTTGCAACTATTTGATTCTTTCTATTTGACCTTTCACTTTGTAGTACAGTGCTTCCAAACTCTGATTAATGTCTTAAGTCTCTTCTGTTTCTGCACTCTTGTTGGCTGTTAAATGTGCTTAGCCTTTCTGTAACTGCAATTGCCACTTATACATGCATGAAACTATCTCATGGCATGCTTTGGGAATTGGAGGTATAGTGTCATCAGTTGTGGAACCAAGGTTCTATCTATGTAGGTCCATCTCATGTCAGTTACTTGGGGTAGAATTGGAGAAATGGTGACTGCTTGTTTCCAAATACAAGCCTGGTATTGTACATACTTTGTGTGAAGCCTTACTGCATCAGATGTTGGTGGCAGATTCTTCTGTGGACAACCCTTGAAAATAGTATCACTCGTGCATTATCGCATTTGTCCACATCAGCTGGCAATATATGGACATGGTGAGGATTCTCTTGCGTGATGTGTCTGGGATCTCCACTTGTATGCATTCAGAAGGATGCGGTCTTTCTTTTTTAGGTATGACCATACCACTATGCCAGATGGGGTACCACTTATATGGCAGAAATGAACTGCCTTCCACCACTTCGTTGTAAAAGAGTCCGGGCTGAAATTCAACCAAGTATCCCCTGATTATAGCCAAGAATGGTTGAATGGCACCAGGAAGAGGAACTGTGGGATTGTAGGTATCACAAGAAGTATCACTGCACTAGGCAGATGGTTACTCTCTTATAACTTGAGAACTTGTATATCAAGTAAATTAGGCAAGTGTTGCATGATGGAGCACTCCCAGTTGGAAAGTGAGTATAATGTACAACGAGATTACACCATCAAGAAATGAGCGTGACAATGTTTTCAGCAAGAGAGTACCATCTCCTGTACTGTAGAATATTTCAACTAAAGATTTGGTCAGTGCTAGTGGCATAGATTTCTTTTTGACATGGGGGGGGGGGGGTCGAAAAATTTCTTGAAGTATAGTGAATCCAGCACCTTTTAGATTATGGTACAAATGCGCATGAAAATATTTGTCATATTTAAGCTAAAGTGATGAAATATGGTGTAAAAGTGGAATACATACGCGCAAAAATTTGCACATTTTACCGTTTTAGGCTAAAATGGCCAAATATCATGTTAATTTGGTTGGAAACACACATATACAGGCGTCAACATTGGGAGGGGGATGATTGTATCAATTTGTATGGACCATCCCCCTGTCAAAATATTGGGGGAATTTATCCCCCCTATCCCCCCATGGATGATTTAGGGTCATCCAAGGTCAATCGATGAGGAAGTTGCTTGATGACCCGATCCCAATCATGTGACAGATTCACTCTAAATCCCCTGCTCCTGTTGAGGGATGGTTGTTCGGCTCGTACCCACACTGCCTGACTCCCTGCTCGAACTAACATATATAGTTCACGGTCCAAAATGACAACTTGGTCAATGTCAAAGCTGTGACCGCTGCCCTGAAGATGTTTGTATGCTGCTGAATCGTTGACACTTGAACTAGAAGTTCGGATATGCGACTCTGTAGGGATTGGCCGGTGTCACCAATGTAAAGTGCTTGGCGCTCCTGATCTTCAGCGCACTTGATACCGTAAACAACACCACTAATATACGGCCCTTAAGGCAGGTAGAAACATTGTACAGCGATTTGTGACAGCCTCTAAGACAGGGCAGGGCGTACAGATAACTTGGACCATATTCTGCAGGATGAACTTATGCCTGTTCAAATATCACTTGCTGCCATGAATGGGAGTCTGCATATAAGCAGTGGCGGCTGAGTTTGAGATGATTGACGTAATCTTTGACAGATACCAGCATGATTCCATCAAGACTGGAACCAGAACAAAACGAACCCGGGCTATCGACTAGTATGCTGGATAATAGAAAACCACAACGTTCCTCTACCGAATAACTGGACTAACTTTCTCTCACTTAGAGAGAATAAAGCAAATCTTGCCAAGCTCCTATCTCAACAGCTTATGACAAATGTTGTATCAATTGCACCCACAACACTTATAGTGGTTGGAGGATTTGCACATATCACAAAAGTTAGATCTTCAAAATCAGGGATGGACACAATTGCACAACACCCCTAGAGGCCAACCATGAGGGGGCAGATACTCGCTTTGTACTTCATTGCATTAACACAAATGCTGAAGCTGTAGTGGTTTCAGTAAGTACGTACTTGTCTGGCGCTGCTCATTTTGACAAGATGCTATGCACTCAGCTGTGGATGAAGGCAGGATTTGTAAGAAGCCCAAATACATCCCAATCCACAAAATCCATCAGGAACTGCTGCCTTGCCAAGTGGAAGGTTGTGACAGTGTGTCACAGCTTGCTGGCTACGGCAACAAGACAGCATTGAAGGTGTTTCAAGCAATTGTTGACAGCTCTTGGCACAGTTCATTTGCTGTCTGTAATAGGTACATATGCCAGATGATGTGGACAGATGCGATAAGGCACATGTGATACTATTCTCAAAGGGTTGTCCACAGGAGAATCTACCACCAACATGCAAATGTACCAATGGATGTATAAGCAATTGCAGCTGCATAAAAGCTAAGCTTACATGCACATATGGTTGTGCATGTGCATTTAACAGCCAACAAGAGTGTAGAATTAGAAGAGACTTAAGGCATCAATTTAAGTTAAGAATCACTGAACTACAAAGTGAAAGGTCAAATAAGAATCAAATAGTTCCAAGATCCTAACGGGAACAATTAAAATTAGCCATAAGTAACATTAAGTGCCAATGTTAACAGTTTCATGAGTTGTATGGTGTGAAATATAATAGCTAATCTTTAACCTTTTTTAATGCACTTGGAAAACTAATTTTAATATTCAATTTAAATTAAAAGTGCATTTAGCCAGAGAAAGTAATGTACCCTTATGAAAACGATGACAATTTTGCTTTTTGAAATACACCCAGAAATTGCCAGATGAATGGCGGCCATCTTGGAATTCTAAATAGTAGCAACTAGTTACAGCAGGTAGTAGGTAACAGATAATATGGAATCCATGGTATTAAAAACATGGGTACTGCCATTACTTTTGCCTACTATCCAAGTTATAACAGGAAATGCAGAAACTTGATGAAAATGGCGGCCATCTTGGAATTCTAGATGGTGGCAACCGTAATTAGTTACAAAAGATAATAGGTAACAGATAATTTGGAATCCTTTGGTATTAAAAACATGGGTACTGTCATCATTTTTAAACTTATATGTTGCCTACCCAAGTTATTGCAGAAAATGCAGAAACTTGATGAAAATGGCGGCCATTTTGGAATTCAACATGGCGGCAAAACCATACTAGTTGAAACTTCAGTAACAATGAATTTGGGTTCCTCTGCATCATAAACATGACTATTGCCACCATTTTTAACCTCCTATGCTGTTTAAAATTCAAGTTATTATCAAAAATATGTTGAAAATGGTGGCCATTTTGTTTTTTGAATTTTGAGGGCTAAGACTCTAAAACTGAACCCGTTAAACAGCATTTTCAAATTCAGCACCCTCGAATTATCTTAAAAAGCTTGTTTAACCACTTTTCACACGAAATGCCTCCAGTAAACACAAATTCTCAAATTTTGACCTGTCTATCATACACAATATGCGTTCCTGACTGTCAACAACATTGAAATTCAACCTGGCTCTGTCACACTACGACGAACTGGGTTAACGAACATCACCGTATACAAAAATCACCAGTCTGGCAGGAGATTCGGTGGGATTCGGGGTCCGATTCTCGTTCGTCTCTCTATGCGCTGTAGCCGCTAATAATCCTGCAGGCGTCTTATATACGATCGTTCAACGTCCGACAAATGACCGGATTTGAGGGCCCGATTCTCGTTCGTCTCTCTATGCGTTGTGGCCGCTAATAATCCTGCAGGCGTCTTATATCCGATCGTTCAACGTCCGATAAATGACCGGCGAATCCGTCCCATGTGGCACCAGCAGGGACGTCGACCCTATCAGAAAAGTGGGGGAAGAGAGGGTTTTGAGAGGGTTTGAGGCCCCTCAGAGGCAGTGGCGTAGCAAGCACTTTTTCAGAGGGTGGACAAAGTGGGGTAAGACAACTTTTAAGGGGAAAAACTTTGACGAAAATGGTCAAAATTGGGCTAAAAAGTATAAAAAGGACTACAAATCTTACATATCAGGGCAACCAGCGTCGGGGGGGGATAGACATGATAGAGGTGAGAAACCTTTGGACAATGTAGGCGAAATTGAAGGCATTTGTGGATCAAGTTTAGCACTATTATAGAGTGTATGCAATAAACCCAAGCGGAACGAGAGTTGCTAAGTAACCGCTAACCGAACCATAAACACATGCATGATCAGAGAGCGAGTCTTCAATTTCCCCATAGCTTCCCACGTTGTACACACGTCAGTCGAATTTGGCGGTGTTCGTTTGTTTGTCCTCCAAGTTATAGCATTGTTCACTTTGTGCTAAACATTGTAAGTGGGCCTCACTAATGACATAAAGGTTACTGTTATATCATGTCAAGAGGCCACTTTCATGAATAAGCTAAACAGCCTATGTGGAGGAATTGTATGCATGAGCAATCACACCAATGACGTAGTAATGAATACCCTCTATTGGATACTATTTTAGTTTGAAAAAGCCGCAAATTGGTGAAACGAAGGCCTAATTGAAGCCATTGAAATGTTTTCACCATTATTGTATAATGCAAACAATTGTTTCAAACATAACACGTGGATGTCCAAAGCAAAAGCAAAAAGGAAGACTTGACCATTTTCAAAATGAAGGTCCAATTGAAGCCATTTGCATGGGGACTGTATTTACATTATTATTAGGCTTGTTGTGTAAAAATTTAGTTTTAAAAATGGAACATTTGGAAAATTGTTTTTTGGTGCACACTTTTTACACTATTTTTGCCTTAAACAAAAAACAAAGAAGGCCCAAACTGAATTTGCAAAATTTAAAATGTTACTCTGTCCACTGACACTTAGATATAAAACTTCAGACTCGTAATTTCAGGTAAAGCATGCATGGATTGATTTGTTAAAGTCAGTAATAGACCCAAATCCGTCTTAAATACTGACTTTTGTGACAAAATGTCACGTGCCCTGCATATCGACGGGCCGGCAGTAATTTTCACAGGCTTTTGGGCCAAGGACCCACCTTTAAGCACTGCCTATAATAATCACATGCCTATACTTAGGCTTACTACTATCCAGGGCCTATTCAATAACGTGCAATTTAACCTTTTCTCTTCTTTTTTCTTTCTTGTCAATCACTAAAACTGGGTTTCTTGTCAATCACAAAAACTGGGAGGAATTTGATATCGCGTCCTCTACCCTTCAGAAAGTATCCCTCCCCAATACTACTTACATGGGCCTGCAATTTAACTTTTTCTCTTCTCTTCTCTCAATATTTATCACTTTCTTTTCTTTTTTTCTCTCCTTTCCCCCTTTTTTCTACTTGTCAGTCACTACTAAAAGTACTGGGAGGAATTTGATATTGGGTCCCACACCCTTCAGAAAGTGCCCCCCCCATGATCGACGCACATGTTCGCCATAGGCCTACATCCGGCACAAGCACCTGCGAAACCTGTGGTATATAAACGAAAGTATAACGAACAAACCCAGGGAATATATACAGGACAGTACGAACACACATCGGACATCTTCCGAACATGTGTATCCGGATAAATACCGAACATGTGTATTCGGTACACTCCGTTTCAAGTTTTGTGCATGCACAAAACTTGAAACGGAGTGTCGACGGACTAAACAAACATCACCTAACACGAAACGCATTTGGCGGATAATAACAGGACATATGAAGAACATAAAACGAACATTGACGAACACAAATAAAACTAGTGGCAAATGGTGGTCATAGACCACAAACCTAGCTGGGGCGTGTTGGTGTTGTGGAGGTATCTGACCCCTGCAAAATGTTCCAAATATGTTCCCCTGGTCATGAGGTTTGTTGTCACCGAGTTTGAGTCCCGTACTCCTTACAGATGTCCAGAAAATGCAATTTTAAGATTTGACCCCAGATAACCTTTGACCTGACCACTGCAAAATGTTCCAATATGTTCCCATGGTCATTAAGTTTGTTGTCAGCGAGTTTGAACCATGTACCCCTTTACAGATGTCCAGAAAATGCATTTCTTAAATATGACCTCTGCATGACCTTTGACCTGACCCCTGCAAAATGTTCCCCTGGTCATGAGATTTGTTGTCACTGAGTTTGAGCCCCATACCCCTTACAGATGTCCAGATAATGCAATTGCAAGATTTTACCCCTTAATGACCTTTGACCCCAATTCTGTGTGCAAGTGATGAGCGCTGGGTAAAGCCGATGCACATGTGTATGTGACGTCATTGTGCTATGTAATATGTGGCAGAAGAAGCATTTTGAAGGTATTTGGTTATATACCAAAAATGCCCCTTTAATGACCTTTGATCCCAATTCTGTTTGTAACCTATGGGCACTGGATATAGCCGATACATATGTGCAAGTTACGTAATTGTAGGGTGTAACATGTAGGAGGAGAAGCATTTTGAAGTTTGTTGCCAGAAGAAGAAGAAGAAGAAGAAAGAAAGAAGAATCGGATAGCAAAACAGTACCTAGCTCGGGGGTTGAAAACCCCCAGCTAGGTAAGGATTTGCTAAAATACCATCCGTTTCTTGTACGGAAGACCGATCCGGTGTAGTGTGACACTAGACGGACTGGGTCAACATACATCACCGAATAAAAAAATATGAACAGGAACATATTTGCAACGAACATGGGCCGAGTGCAACGAACAAAGAACGAAAGGAGAGCGATGCAGCACCATACGAACACACATCGGATAAATACCGAACATGTGTATTCGGTACACTCCGTTTCAAGTTTTGTGCATGCACAAAACTTGAAACGTATTGTCGACGGACTAAACAAACATCACCTAACACGAAACGCATTTGGCGGATGATAGCAGGACATAAAAAGAACATAAAACGATCATTGACGAACAACAACGGATTTACTAAAATACCATCCGTTTCTTATACGGAAGACCTATTCGGTGTAGTGTGACAGGCACTGAACCAGATTTCAACCTATAGGTTGATTGAAATCGAGTTGAAATTTCAAAATCGTCAACATTGATTGGCGTTTGCAAACCCGCACATTAACTTATTTCAATGTTGTTCAATGGTGATCAGCCTATATTTATGTGATTGTAACTTGTATTATTATTTTATCATTATCAGAGGAGAGCGTGGCGCAATGGTTAGGGTACTTGCCTTTAGTGCATGAGGTCCCGGGTTCAATTCCCGGTGGTGGTGATTTGCTGGGATATTGACTTGGAAAAAAAAAAGTCTGAAATTAATTGGCAACATCTGTGGTTTAAATTCAGACTTCCGCTCTCCCCATTATTAATTTAGAATTGGGTAAATGAATCATGAAAATACTCCGTCCTTCAGAGGGGACGTTAAGCCGTCAGTCCCGTGTGCAGAGAGTCATACCTGTACATGTATTTCGCAGCCAGTTTCGAAAAGAGTAGGGTGTTAACCCCTGACTGTTCCCAACCCGTCCCGGTGTTCAAATGGACCCCAATGGAAATAAGCTTCAATAGAGGCTTTCTTGGGTTATCCAGGGTTGTCAAAATCCGAACAAATCAACAACAACAACAACAGTCCTAAAAGTGGCTGTAGGTTTTTTCCTCTCATTGTTCAAGTTCCATGTTTCTTGGTAGCTTGCGATTTGTCTACAGGTATTGTATTTGCGCAATAAACATTTGATATCAATCAAATAAAAATTGAATTACATGATTGTACATAATGGATGTGAATGTGATTTAATACGGCTTGCTCCTATATCTGGGTGGGTGGAAATATGCAATTTATAATTATTATGTCTAATCTTAACATAAAGTTTAAACTTTAATAATAGAACAGTTCTTGGTCAACAGAAACCATTCAGTCCCAAAGTAATGATATCGATATGACGTCATGATATGTGATATGAGATGAGCACCCTTGTGAAATTAGAAAATTCCAGATGAAATGAAATGTATGTAAATGTTTTGCTGAATATGCAAGATACAATGTACTAAAATCGGAGTGCACGTCACAATCAGAGCCATTTAATAAAATTTCACGAAAATTTTTGTAATGGATGATCTTTGACTGAATATTTTATATAAGAGACAATATTCAAATCATGAGACCGGGGGACATTCCAATGGTCTAGTGACGTGTGTCACCAGAAGATGGGCCTTTCGTAGGCATATGGTAAAATTTCCCTGATCAGAACCTCGGTATTTGGGTTGGTTTACTTCTTTAGAATAACACAAGATTGTTTTAAATAGTTAAAAAAAGGGGGGTCTCTTGAGGAAATAAGAGAAATATTTTTATAGAACTTTTAACATGATGGCCTGAAGAGTTAAACTTTTGACCCCTGAATTATTGTATGGGATCAGGGGTTCATTTCCTTAAATTCAAAACAAAAACTAGAGCGGTTCTCGGCTTTCGCGGTTCTCAGCATTCGCGGTTCTCAGCATTCGCGGTTCTCGGTGGGTTTGTGGTATAGGGTAGGGGAACCTTGTGTGATCCTGGATGGTGTGTTTTATTGATTGGTTTATGTCTTTGTGCTGTTTTGGCCCGTATGTGTCGTTTCTGTTCAGAACCTTGTGTGATCCGAATGTGTATTGTTTTCTTTGTGGTATTTGATGTGTTTTAAATCTATAGGCCCTGTTTGTCTGCCGGTGTGTCATGATCAATCCAATTGATCAATAGCTCCGCTTATCAGGCTAGCGTTTTTAATCGCGCCATTTGGTGCTAAACACATGGTTCGAATCAGATGCTAAAAATCTGTTTTTAGGCCTATATGAAATGAATTATTTTTAATAATATATTGATTTGCAGCTTAATAAGCCCTCTGTGATCTTGAAGCAATGGTTTTGAAGTTATCTTAATCCTATAATTTTACTGCCTTCGAGGTCATAGCATATAGCATGTCAATATTCGATATTTTGGGGGCGCCGATGTTACAGAGGATGTATAGATGTGTCGAGGATGTTACGTTTATGAACAAAACGTTACGTTTGTATTTTCAACATCGTTAATCATTGCTACGTGTACATGTTTAAATGAAAGTTCTGTAATTTTTTTTAAATTCTTCAGTGCTAAATATAACTTGGTATTCTTTTGGATATCATCAAATTGTACATTTCTAGACGTTACGTTCATGTACAAAACATTAACGTTCTTATCTTGTAGTTGTAAACATTGTATCGGCCTACCCATTATATTTATGATGAAGAATGAATATTCTGTTATTGTTTTTATCCTTCATCTCTATTTGATTTTCAGTGTATTCGCATATGTATCACAGACGTTATACATTTATAAAAAAAACAACGTTTTCTTTTGATCAACATAGGCGTAGATCCCGGGTCGGGGGATAACCCCCCCCCCCCATTTTGCCGGTGGAGCTTACTTATTTGTGTCTTCTATACTATCCATCATATACCCCTGCATAACGAAATTCAACAATATTCAATATCCAAAGCAATATCCTCACTACAATAGGCCCCCAAAACAGAACTCCCCCACCCCACATAATCGCAAATTGACACGAAAACTGCATTCCCATTTATTTCATCCAACACGGTACTGTCATATACCTTCCCCAATCAAACACATTTCTCTTGCAATTGATCATCTTCTACTCTTTCCTAGAAAAATCATTATAATACCAAATCTAAACACCATGGAATTCACCATATCACGTCCAAGCTCACATTGGGCGCCCCATTCCTTTTTTAAAGACATTTTTATTTATTCCTATATAACTTTGACAAGAGTTTGAAGTACCAAATTATAACTCTTGGTATACCCTCTAATGATCACAGAACCTTTAAGAAATGTTTTCAAAATTTAAAAAAATAGAAATTACGGTAATAAAGTTATGACTCAATTTAAAAATAATACAAATTAATTAATTAATAGAAAATATCTCAGCTTCCTCGACATCTTTTTTCAAAATTTTAATAAATAGACATAAAGTTATAACTGAATTTTATAAATAAAAAAAGGAAGCGGACGGGGACCAGTAACATGTTTTATTTTTTTATTCGGCCTTATCATATTTACCGATGCTATTAACAACAGCGTGAGACATGCAATTGTTCGGATTTGTGAATAGACAAAATATTTTTAAGGGTAGGCCTGCATAGCTGTTGCATCAATTGACACTTTTATCGCGGGTTGCCTTTCCAGATTTTCTGTTTGTTTGTGTAAAACACAACCATTAACATTCATGCACCCTTAACCCAGTGCAAACATTATAAACTTTATCAAGTGGTAATTGTGTTTACCTTTAGAGCCAGCACTAGTAGTTACTAGTCTCCTACAAAGCCAAACAAACATGTTTGTTCGGGATAGCCACACACAGTCTGGCACGAGACTAAGCCATCACAAGGAATGATAAATTGCCTAAACGATACATAAGCAAATAGCATAAAGTCGTGTTTTGATAACCAAATAATGATGCGTAAAAATCCAGTCGTGTCATGACTGATCTGCTTCTCTTTTTCGGCGTTTTTCTCATTAAATTAGGGTCCCGTTTAAATTAAAAAATAAACTGGTGTCTAGATGTAATCACAGTTAACACACCAGGAAAATTATAGAATATACAACCACCTAGTTACGCCTGTTCAGCGCGAACAAGAATGACCTGGTCGTATCACTTAGATGTGATTTTCCTCACGGATCACAGCAAAAATACAATAACTAGTTGGCAACACCCACCCCATGCTGGCAACACCCCTTCCCATTCTAGCCGTCATCACCTGTGAGGAAGTGGTCAAGTGCTTTTTGTTAATACCACATTTAAAGTCACCTAATTAGGCAGAAAATAGCAACACCTATCTTAATGGAAGTGAGCTTAACGCAAGTGAGCTTAGAGTCACAAAACTAATGAAAAATGAAACTATTAAAAAAGACTATTACAAACCTGGTCACATGACAAGCTAAAAAGAAAGGTTTTTTTTTTTTTTTGTATTCCCAAACTAAATGCACACATTGGATCATCTTTATTTTACTCTAATCCTCAGTATCTACCCAATACCCATACTAAATACAGCTCGTTGATATGGTCGTATTTATACCAGCAACATCCACCTACGCACATTTTATCCTCATGCATGATGAGACTGCCATGTCACTAATTAACTGTTGTTCTGGTTCAATCTTCAGATCCATGGGGAATACATATCGAAAAAAACGATATATTCTGGACGGATTACTTGGCAGACACCGTCAATCGCGTGAATATTAATAATCATACAGACACAAAAGTTATAGCTACCAATGCAGACTATTGCCTGGGAATTACCGGACATAACAGGTATGGATGTGTCAATGTACAAAACTTATTAACAGATGTAAATACATTAAATGATAGTAATACTTACGTAGAGTAGGCCTATTTATGTATTTTTGAACTGTTTGTTTTTTAGTGTCCATACATAGAACTTAATTTATTTATTGTGTTTATTTTCATTTAATTTACTTTATTATCAATTATCAATTTATTCGAGTTACTCCTCAAATCTCAAATTAAAAAAAAATCTTCAACTAACTTTCAGTTTATCAGATTAGTTCAATGTGCAATATTTTAAATCTCATCATTCATTAGTGATAAAAATGATGGTGTTTTGTCAAATGCGTCATTGCACAACTATTATTTAATAGAGTATTTTTGTAATTCTAGCATCCTCTTTTTTATGTAATATTCAGTAGATATCCACAAAAAAAGTTTATTCCCAAAATGTCAGTTGATTTCAATTTTGTGTTTGTGAGTTATGCATGAGTATGTGTATTACACTGCTCCATAGACAATGTGTTGTTCGGTTAACAGAACGTAAACACAAATCTGATGATTTGTATTTGTTAAAACAAATTATTAGTAATCTGCAAGAAAGTTTGTGCATATAAAAACTATGTAGCCAAAGGTTTCCTCACTCTCTCGGTCGACTTCTGTTGTACTCCTACGATGGCTCTCCAGATATATCTGTCATGAATGCAGCTCCGTATTTTGTTTGGTTGTCTTGCTTGGCCGCCCCACATTTCTTTTGCTGTGAATGAGTTTCCACAACACAAGATCTGACCAGTGGCAGCACCAAGAATTTTTTTGGGGTGCATGGGGGGGGGGGGGGCAAAGTGAATTTTGCGCAAAATTGCCGCAAACAGTGAAAATTAATGTAATTTTGGGGTTTTTACCTCAAAAGTGGGGGAGGGGCAAGAAAAATATGGGGGAGGGCAATGCCCCCCTTGCCCCCTGTAGTGCCACTACTGGATCTGACACAACTTGCCCTGTACTTCTTAAACAGTGACCAACAAATAGTAGTCTTTTCCTAATTTTACGAATTACCTTCTTGGGAGTTCTTTATACAGAGGTTTCCAGTGGTATAAAACGCTCAACCTTTTTTTTTTTTTTTAAAGGTGGGGGATGAGGCTGTGGTTCTCGAAATGCCCCTTTAAAGATGATTGTAACAATGATTTCAGCCATGCGAACGTTTAATTATCCATGTGATATCAATATTATAAAACTGGTTTTGCCTAGACCTATTCGTGCAATAGTAACAAGAACTGTCTTTAAAAAGAACAATGCCATGGATGAAGAACAAGCTTCATAATTTTGCATTGAAAATGCCTGAATGTTATTAATTTGGTTTTTTTTTAAGGAATAATCAAATGGGTCAATAGATTTGGGGCTTTCTTTCTTTTTTCTGTTTTATTTTATGCTGAAACAGAATTCAGGATAGATTTGAGGGATCTGGAATGAGCGTTTTGAGCGTTTCGACAGTATTTTTTGCGGGATATGAGAGCACATCAGAATGTATTTCTGATATCAAATAATTTTCATTTTTTGAAATTCACGATATAATACAAATTTTATCACAAATTATAAAAAGTTAATATTTTTCACATTTTTGATATATAACAGTCCTCGAAGTAACTTTTATAAATCTAATGATATATTCTTAAAGTGTATGTAGCTGGGAGGAAAAGCCGACGATCAATTGAAAATTTTGACCTTTCATATTGAAGATATGGATTTTTTCCCAAAAGACCTAATTTTTTTGGTGTTTTGGGAAAAAATCCATATCTTCAATACGAAAGGTCAAAATTTTTAATTGATCGTCGGCTTTTCGTCCCATCTACATACACTTTAAGCATAAATCATCAGATTTTTAAAGTTAACTTCGAGTACTGTTAAATATCAAAAATATCAATTTTAATCATTTGCCATAAAATGTGTATTACATTGCGAATTTCAAAAATCAAAATTATTTGATATCAGAAGGACATTCTTCGTATTCAGAATGCAATTCGATATGTCTGATGTGCTCTAATGTCCCACAATAAATACTGTCCAAACGTTCATACCCCACCCCTTAAAGTCATCAGGTCTTGGTAATCTTTGAGATGCATTAAGTTTGTTTTTCTTTTTCCTCTTGTATCAGTTAAACCCGCAATGTATCCGAGTAAAAACAATCTAGTTAATGTTCAATGTAAACCTTTCCCTCTCGCATGCATTACGATACAATGCTGGTATATATACATGTTTGTCCAGTGACGTGGGTCTATAATTAAGTAATGCATTGTCAGTTCAAGCCTAATTCCCACTCTCGATACAGTATAGCCTACTTTATTATTTCCATACATATCACGTCTATAAGATGTCAATCCTGATGATAAATGTAGCAAATGAACCCATAAATATCCATCTGTAAAGTCTCAAAGAAGTCCATGCATAACTTATCAAACAAATCTCAAGTTTGGTTTAAGCTGAATGACCCGAAACCTACCTATTTGAACGAAGCTTCAGGAGGCTATACGCTACATGATCAACCAACACGTGTCCGCTATTGCCTATGCCATTTTAAACAATAATTGGTTAATGTTGGTTAAATAATATTTCATTACTTACGGTCTTAAAGGGACATTCAGGTATATAATAGGTTTCAATGTTTAAAAAAAATATGGTAATCGAGCATAAGTACAAACTTAAAAAGTCTAATGATCATGTTTGGTACTTTCAAGGTCCTGCTTGAATCCCAAGCCCAATCCCAATTGTAAGTAAATTACTGTTACTTTAATAGTATTGCAGGCTTTTGCAGCTATATAATTTAGACTGTTACTTTACCTAGTATCAGAATAAGCTTGCAACAAAACGGTATTCACAAAAGGTAGCCCAAACCTGTTACAGAGTTCTCAGTAGTGGTGAAAAATTATCAGATCCTGTAGGCCTAACTTTCACAAATCATGCTGTTTTGTCAAAATAAATGTTGTTGCAACTTTCATTTGTTATTATGTTGATTGCACTACATAATGAGATCAAAATATTAACATTCTAAAAATGTCCATTGACCATGCCCACAATATCTGTAAATATCTCTTTAAACAACTAAGATTTTTCAGTAAACTACCACTTGCTTAAGGGATCTGGAATGAGCGTTTTGAGCGTTTCGACAGTATTTTTTGGGACATGAGAGCACATCAGACATATCGAATTGCATTCTGAATACGAAGAATGTCCTTCTGATATCAAATAATTTTCATTTTTGAAATTCACGATATAATACAAATTTTATGACAAATTATTAAAATTTGATATTTTTCACATTTTTGATATATAACAGTCCTCGAAGTAAATTTTATAAATCTAATGATATATTCTTAAAGTGTATGTAGCTGGGAGGAAAAGTCGACGATCAATTGAAAATTTTGACCTTTCATATTGAAGCTATGGATTTTTTTTCCCCAAAAGACCTAATTTTTTCTGGTGTTTTGGGAAAAAAATCCATATCTTCAATACGAAAGGTCAAAATTTTCAATTGATCGTCGGCTTTTCATCCCACTTTAAGTATAAATCATCAGATTTATAAAGTTTACTTCGAGTACTGTTAAATATCAAAAATATAAATTTTGAATGATTTTACATAAAATGTGTATTACATTGAGAATTCCAAAAAACCAAAATTATTTGATATCAGAATGACATTCTTCGTATTCAGAATGCAATTTGATATGTCTGATGTGCTCTAATGTCCCACAATAAATACTGTCCCAACGTTCATACCCCATCCCTTAAAGGCTTTAATTTGTGAAAAGTTAACGGATCCTATACATGTACATCTCTGTTTAAACCTGTTAAACCAAAATTGTTTAAAAGAAAATATGTGCATTAAACAGAAATTGCTTAAAATCATAAACTATTTTGCATAAACAGTGGAATCTGAACTTCTGAAAGAAGAGTGCTGTAATGCTTGCATTTATATTTTGTCAATAATTGGAACCCAAAATAACATCTACATAAATACTCAACAAAAATCAACTGTAAATCAACATGGCTATATAAAACTGAGAAGAAGAGAAAAAACCCTATAATTACATATTATTAACACAAAGCTACACAACTCTTGAAGCAGTCAGCTGAATTGGCAATATACCGTTCACGGAAGGAGTTATGGAGTTCCATTCTATGATTGTCCGGGGGAAGAAACTTTATTTGTAGGTGTTTATGTGAGATGTCATCATTGCAAAGCAATCTTGGAGGAAACCAAGCATTATTATGTTACATGATTATTATGCAACACACCCCACCCCTTACCCACACACATGCGATATGTTCTGAGCATTTTATAAATATAATCAGGTCAAGGAGTTTCTGTACTTGAGACCGCTGTTTTAGTAACTGTTATAATATATTCAAAAAGGTTAAAAATCGAAAAATTAAAAGAATACTGATTGTTACTGAAAACAAAATACTCCTTAATTGTCTATTCAAAATTTTGAAAAGTATAGGGATAGGAATAAGTTGGCAATATTCTAAAGTCAGCATGATTCAATATAAGTTCAATTTGATTCAAAAACACAAGCTGGGAAAATGTAGAAAAGAAGAAGAAAAAATCCTGAGGGAAGGCTTGGGTGGGGTTCAAATCGGGTTCAAGCGTCGGCATGCGATATACGTGTGACATAAAAAAAAGTTACAATGCGCTAACTGATTGCGCCACGAACACAAAGATTTATATCTCAGGTAAAAAGACAAACTCAATGAAAAATAAGTCGTAATCTTTTATAAAACTAATAAATATCTCTCATCTGTGTTTTATTTGCATGATTAACAAGAGAAGTCAAAGTTTATTCATATTTAAGCAAACAAAATACAAGTTTGCAATTGGCAATTAAATTTCCCTTTTTAAGGGGGGGTATGGAACAAGACGCCACCGCGAGGCGTTCAGAATAACATTTGTTATTAAAACAATGCGCCAAGCTTATGCACAATATATCATGTCCGATTAACTTAGGATATTTCAACTTTTATATATTATCCTATTTTTTTTTTTTTTTTCTATAGTGACATTGTGATTTGAATCCTTTCATGAGTATATACATGGTCAATATGCACATAGCTCCTCTATCCATGTACTTGCCCAGCTCAGAGATCTAGGGTTTATAGTACAATTTGATCACAGATATTGAAACTGTGGCTTCTTGCTCTTGTGGAGTATCTTGCTTTTATCAGGGAATTACATGTAATGTAATATATAAGGCCAATAATATAGTGCCATTAAAATTCACAGAAATTGCATACCTTGATTTTAATGTGTGATTGGGAAAATGATTTTAAAATATTAGCCAACATGAATTTTGTATTTTTAAAGATTCATTTACAAAGTGAATTGGTCAAGTCTAGGTGTGCGTAGTGTGTCTTGTATTGTGTTCAGGTAGAATTTCAGGGAACCAAGCGTAGAAGAGCTTATCCCACCTGATGCCAATATTCATGTACATGGCTGTCTCTCAGCCTAGCTATCTATCCTGTCGGGCTATACTGAATAGGGACATTTGTTCTTTCTTGCTCATCTGATCTATGCGTTTGTTACTTATTTTGTGAAATCAAGACCATGCCGGTTATGTTGACCACTGCAGAGCTCGTAAATAATCAGATTTTGTTCCTTTGCATTGAGTTCTAACACACTATTCCACTACTTCTTTTCTATTTGTCTTGGCACACTGTACAATACACAAGTAGGGTCTCAGGTTCGACTGTATATTTCATTATCTTGCATTTCACAACTGTGGCTAGGACGTAGGTTGCAGTCCTTTGTTTCTTTTCATATACAGGATAGATTGGTTTGCACATCTTGACAGACCTATCCACCTCCCCGGTCCACCTCTTGCTGCAATGTGTTGCCAAAGTCCGGTGATTCTTGGCATACTGTGGAGCATAAGGAAGCAGCGCGATGGATTCCCACAATATTCTACTAATATGGTGTTCACATAACCACAGTTTTCCATTGCTGTTGACACGGTTTGAGTGGTCTCAATCTGTTTTCTCCGAGAGGGTTTTCAGGTTGGCCACCACTCTTGATATCTTCTCTTTATCGCTAAGAGCCTTGAATGTCTTTTGGCTAAGGAATCTCTTTCCCATCAATGCATAGGTGTGAATCATAGGCTTAGTATGTTGTAATTATCTTCCCATCGGGTTGGAGCATTTGAACCTTCTTTATGGCATTGCTCTTACACTTCTCCAGCAGGTGTGGTAGTTCTTTTTTTAAGTTTGAGCTCTTCAGTTGGTACCCACGGTTTTCTTAGGCAGGGTCTACACGTGACGGACTTGGGTCTGTAATGGTCGTGACAGACCCAAGTTCTGTAATAAACACCTAAAAATGTTTTGCATCACCAGGCAAGACCTTGGCAGCCTGAAGACATCGAGGAAAATCGCATTATTATTATGCTCTAATTGTACACTAGTGTACATGTTTCGTTAGAAAAATAAAAAGACTACGAAATGTCTCTGCACAGAGTGACACCTGCATCCCTTGTTGTGTCCATATTACATCAGGGCTTTATCCTTAATTCTTAGTGATATAGCCAATCTTCCCAGTTAGATGGTCCTATTCCCAAATCGGTATCCTTATAGCTCAATGAGTTGAGCTGGCGCAGATATCGTAGCGCTCATTGTGTGGGGTTTAGAGGCACTCAGGGTACTTTTCCGGTAATTATTTGAGACAAAATGGTGAATTTTTCCTGTCATATGAAACAAAACTAGCAATTTCAAATCTTAAGAAGTTCACAACTACACACAAGGAGCAAAAACAGTAATGGCATTTTATTAAATGATAGCTAGAATGTTATGTCCAATGCCTTCTTTGTGTACGTCTATCCATGTCAACAAATCATTGTCAAGGCATCATTCAGAATTCGTCATTCACCTGGCCTAAATAGTGATCACTCCATTTAGGCCAAGAAAAAAAATGTTTGCTTGCCTTCAATTGAATTTTAACAATTGGGTTGGTCGGTCGGGATTTCTTTTTTTTTCCTTTTTTTTCTTACTAGGAAACTCAAATGTTTGTATTAATTAAGGCTCAAAATATGAAAAATCAGACAATTTTGGTGTCAAAATGAATCAACTAACATTAGAAAACAACTAAAATGTTGAACACAAGCTCTAAAATACATTTTTTTACATCTTCAGAATGCAAACATTTGAAAAGAAAAAAAACACTTTTTCAGGAATTTCCAAAAATAGGGTCGGTATTCTTTTGTACAGTAAATAGAAAAAAACCTTTTTTCTGATTTCCAAAATTAGGGTCGGTCGGTTGAGGGCAAGCAAACATCTTTATTTTTGGCCTTAGGGAGGCTACTTTTCATGCAAAATTCTCAAAATTGATAGCAACATGAGTAACATTCAGTCCTGGGCGAGATTCATCAAATTCAAGATCATTTGGTAAGCGGCTGTATCAACTTCTTGTACTGACCATTTGCATTGCTACATTGTAAAACCACGGGCAGTGGTCGCAACCACATGGGGATAAGCTCCCTTCGATTATCCTCTGAAAAATTACTCAAAACTCTTCGGGTTAACCCCCGGGGTTAACCTCAAATCAGCCGGTGAACGCTCATTTTTCATTTTGCTGCTCCAACTTTTAGGAACTCGCTTCCAAACAACCTTCGTAACGTCCCCACACTTTCTCAATTTAAACGCCAGCTTCAAACCCATCTCTTTCGTCAAGCTTTTCCAGATTCACAGATTTACTTGCTTTTTTTTTTTTTTGTCTTTTTCGTGTTTTGGCTACACACTAGCTACTGACCGTGGGGGTATTATCAGATTCTTATAACTCTTGAAAATCTACGACATCATAGGCGTAGATCCTGGGATGGGGAATAAATCCCCAATATTTTGGTCCATACAATCATCCCGCCCGCAATGTTGATGCCTGTATGTGGGTTTTTGACAAAATTAACCTCATATTTGGCCATTTTTGCCCACAAAATTATTTCGCGTTTCGTGGGAATTTATTCCACTTTTGCACCACATTCCACATTTGTACGATAAACTTATTCTGTTATTCTGTTGCCAAAAGGTGCTGGATTCTCTATACTTCAAGATATCCCCCGTCCCCACCCCCCCCCCTCCATCCTTAATTCCGGACAAATTAGATGTTAGAACACTTAAACACCGGTATTTCAAATAATAATAATAATAATACTAATAGTAATAATAATAATAATAATAATACTAATAATAATAATAATAATAATAATAATACTAATAATAATACTAATACTAATACTAATACTAATAATAATAATAATAATAATACTAATAATAATAATAGTAGTAATAATGTATTTATAATGTACCATCTACCTAGACAACCTATTCTGAGGTGCAAACATTGAACAATTAAACAAGTATAGAAGGCCCTCGCCAAATGAAGAAGAAGTCTGAGGAACAGAAAAATGACGTTTATCCGATGATCTAAGGTGACATGCTGGAATATATAAATTGATAAGTTCACTGATACAAGAAGGTGCCATGCCCCATGTCATGGAGCCCTTTCCTGGTGAGAAGCAGGAGTTTAAGGAGATACTAAATTGGTAACTAATGCAGACGTTGTAAGACAGGCTAAACATGGTGAAATTGTTTTGAGCTGTCGTTCAGTGATTCCATCTAGTAAAGCATTTGCATTGTCAAGATGTGATGTGACTAAGGCATTGACATGTGTAGCAGCAGTATTATCATCAAGCACTTTGCACATTTAATTACTATTTCTAATCTGAAAATATTGATTTGCACACATTTTTGATGTTGCCGTCCATTGAGAGAATGTTGTCAAATATCTATAATAAATTACTGAGTTTGGCGAATTGGTAAGGCTAAAAACTTCTACGTTTTACATTATTTCGGAAAACGGATTTTTGTGTTGTGTAGAGTAAAGTTGTCCGCACCCCAATAAAACGTCCAATTTTGTTTTTGTTTACGTTAAGGGTGTCAAATAATGTTAATTACTTTAAAATGCACTAGCAATGCACTAGCAAGCAACCTGCGAGCTAAGCACTGAGTAAACACTGAGTAAACAGTCACAATACACTACAATACAGTCATGCTGTTTAACATGAACACCCGCAAATCCTATGTCTGATCTGATCAATGCTGAGATTGGGTCACTCATACTATTACACAGGAGAATCTGACTTGAGTAATTAACATGCATTGTTTATTCAACTAATTTGTCAACATTATCATGTCAGTGTTCAAACTAGAACCTATTGTCAACCGTTAAATGTTTGTTTATTGAATTAGGTCAAAGTCTCCAAATCTCCCAAATTAAACAGGGTTGCCAAACTGTGATTTACTAGCCCAAATGGGTGACTTTTTAAGATCCCCCAACTTTTGACAATTTCCTGATCAAATAGAGACAGATGGTTAAGAAAAATGGGTGACTTTTTAGCAATGCAGGTACAAGTCTGGTTAGGCGCACCGTAACTCACATGTTAGCGGCATAATCAGTGAATTAGGTCAAAGTCTCCAAATCACCCAAATTAAACAGGGTTGCCAAAAAACTGTGATTTAGTAGCCCAAATGGGTGACTTTTGAAGATTCCCCCAACTTTTGACAATTTCCTGTCCCATAGAGACAGATGGTTACGAAAAATGGGTGACTTTTTAGCAATGCAGGTTCAAGTCTGGTAAGCATGGTAAGGCTCACCGTAACTCACAGGTTAGCAGCATAATCAGTGTCTGTGCAAAATACTTTGCCAATGTTGAAAGTAAGTGTTCTACAAAATTGTACATTTATTTTGATTATTCCGAGACTGCACCTCAAATTGCCTGCACCAGGTGAAATTACAACTTTCAAAATGGGGTGTAAAAAAATAACTCAAACACTGCAATTGAACCTGCACATTACACCTGACCAGTACATTAAAAAGAATATAAAATATCAGTACTGCAAAAGGCAGTAACCGATAAACACAGTAGAGAGATTGCGATTTTCCAAACGTAGACGTAGGACGTACGTTTTTACGTACGTTAACACGTACGTTTTTACGTAGCTATGTATTGCAGTGAAGCCACATACTTTACCAACGCTCGTGTTGTGGCGCTATGTCCTATAGTCAGTCATCTGGTGATTTGTTTTGCATGAAATCAGCCCGGGGTAGTCCAGAGGAGGCTTAAAGGCATTCCTACAATGCACTATGATTGGGAAATTTGATCAATATAACCTAATTTTAAAGGCAAACTCCCCATTGCCACACACACAAAATGGTAATTTTAAAACTGCAACCAACGAGCTAATAGTTGAGACTTAGGACTGATATTTGATTTTCTTACAGGAAACATTCATATTGTCCCACTGCATTAATTTTATTCCTAAGTCTCGATGTTTTGAATGTTAAATAATAGGATGAAAACACCAGATATTTGCACACAATCCCAATGCAAGGTATGATCAACTATACCACATGTGTTCAAAAGCCAGACGTACAAGGTCAGAAACCCCATTGAGTTGTGGGAATGTCTTTAAACATCCTCTGGGGGTAGTCGGTGGGGTAAGGGATCAATAAAGGGATCTTAATCCTCTCTACGTCATACATAAATTCGCCCAGTCTCATTTCCCTAATATTAAATTTTAAAAAAAATGTAATTTCAGTTCGGCACAGTTGGGCCTCGAACCCACGCCGCTGCTACATACAGAATACAGAAGTCCAGCGCACTAATCCACTGGACCACATGACAGTTCGGTAGCCATATTGAATTTTAAACATATAGGCTATAGGCAACTCCAACATTGATCGGGTATAGACCACTTGACATGTGACGTCATTGCCCGGCAGTATGCGCGCGAATTCTGACAATTTCCATTGTTCTTTGCCCTGCAGTGTGCGTACGCATCGTAGTTTGCTCAGGGCACGTGCATTTCAAATCGCCCACCATATTTCATATAGTACAAGAAAGCCATTGAACAGTGTAGCGGTTTGTTTGAGCACTGCATATCGGCTGACGAGTCCCTCGCCTTTGTTGATAAACAATGATTTCATATTAGCATAATGACAGTGCTCATCAGTTAATAGCCACTTGGTGAATAGATGGGCATTATCAGCTATCAAAGAGATGTATTATGCAACTGCATCACGATAGAGGCGTGAAAACATTTTGTTATAAACCCAAAAGTGATATAAGGACAAAACTGTGCATGTTGGTACTTGATTGTTTGGATTCTTATATGTTGAAAATCCCTTGTAGTAGTATTTTTATGTGTGTGTATATTGTTTATAAATTATACAGAGGTCTATACTTTGAATTTGTGTGTAAATAAATAAATAAATAAATAAATAAATAAATAAATAAATAAATAAATAAATAAATAAATAAATAAATAAATAAATAAATAAATAAATAAATAAATAAATAAATAAATAAATAAATAACCGATCAGGAATTGTGCATATTTGAACGTGTTCCTAATGTTCCTAAAATATCTGAGCCAAAATTTCCTTGTCCTCCCCCCCCTCCCCCCTGTTGACCTGCCAACCAATCTTTGCCCCCCCCCCCCACCCCCTATAATACTTCACCACCTCGGGGATACACAAAGTTATTGCACCACCCCTCAGCTGTACAAAAAACACATATTTTGAATATAACATTCGTAGAGAAACACTCGCTCTACGTTTCCTTTACCTAGACTCGAGGTAAAATCAGCCTATTTCCACGTGGAACCATGGTGGAACGTACGTTTTAATGCTACGTTGAGTCCAAAATGTCAAATCGCAAGGTAATTTTTTATACCCAAAGTATCACACACATTTCAATAGACAATCTCTGCGTATGAATATTGCGTTTAAATTTAGTCCATTTCTAACACATCGCTGTACCTTTATTATAATGATTTGTTACAAACAAAAGGATCATAATAATAATTAGACTTTCCTTCGTATGTTCATTATCTTTGATTGTCTTTAACATATTGTGAAATGGACAAATTTTGTGCATTTTCAACGATGTATCTACGTCGATTTCGCACATGGAATATCTTCAAAAATAGCTAAATACGTGACCTCGCTTCGATACAGGAGAGTGGTTTTGAATAGATCAACGTACGTCCGATGTCTACGTTTGGAAATCGCAACCTCTCTATTGACTGCGAAATACGGGTGACCGCTAGTAATTCCTAGATTGCGAGTATTAGTAGAAGCTTAAATGTTGGCAGAATCAATTTGAAAAGAGTTGGGGGTGAAGTTTTGGTTGATTATAGTTGGAAGTGATAATAAGAAGTTAAGTTTTGCATCATTTAATTTCAATTTGACAATTGACTATTTGACAATTTCATTCCACCTTTCAATTTATGTTGTAACCTGTTGATTAGGTTATGTCCCCCAGAGACACTCAGCATGGATTGGTGGGGAAGGCTGTAGTAGTAAGAAAGGGTTTAGACTTCACACCAAAGAAAGCAAAAGTGTCCCAACAACCTGTGACTGGGATTGTAGATAGCCTATCTGTCTTAAACTTATTATAAAAAAATATATATTCACATCTGCCATGTAGCCTTTGTTGCGGGGTGTACAGTATGGTTCAATACAATGGCAATGCTGTATATGGATGTTGATACACACTTACACAGCCTTGGGCGCCAATCCTGGGGTTGGGGGCAGGGTGTGTGTCCCCCACTATTTTGTTGTTCTTTTCAGCCACTTTTTGATAATTCTGGTCAAATTCCAACCCCCCCCCCCCACCACACACAAGCACACATTTCAAGACAGGTTGACGGTAATGTACACATCTATATCACACCCTGGTGGCGGGTGGGGGTTGGAACGTAGTGTGAAATTTCCTTCAAAATACGAGTATAATTGCTTACACAAAAAACGTTGACTTTACCCTTGAAAATTGACACCGTCGGCTTAAATACAACGGTTTGACATAAAAAGTGATCCCCTTGTTAATTTTTCTGCTATATAGCGCCAATAAATGTCTGCGTGTTTTTCTGAAATTATGATAATGAAATGAGACCATTTTGACAGAAATGGTGAGTTCTTTTCAGCTGTTCAAGCAGTCGTCTGTTTAGACTATCTGAATTATTTGTGTGACACCTATTATTGTCCATACTAGAATGATAATATAAATAATTGATGAATATAAACCTGGAAAGAAACAAGTGAGCGAAGAAAGGGCAGGAAGGAGGAATAGAGGAAATGTTGAAGGAGAGATGGAGAGGAGATGGGAAAGTGAGAGGGGAGAGGAGAAATGCAGACAGGGAAAGAAAGAAAGAGGTTGAGGAATAAGAGGGCTGCATGGGAGAAATTTTTAAATAGTTCACAATCATGTTATAATGTTAGTAAAAATGTGTAGACTAACTTTATATCATTTCTAAAATTTGGAGTGAGGCTGGGGAGAGAATTTTTAATAAAGACAAACAGGCAGAAACCAAATGTTCCAAAAAAAAACAACCTCACTACAACAGTTTGTTGGTCAAGAGATGATGTATAGCACACATTACACTACGCGGTATTTTAAATTGGGAAAATTGCCTTTTAGACTTTTAGACTGGGAGATAGCAACACTGTCTTTGCTTCCCCAATGACAAACCCATACCAATTTTATTAGGTTCCTTAGATGGTCCTAAAACACATTCAAGATGTTCCCAAAATTAAAAGGTGGCCCTAAGCGCGTAGAGGTCAACACATGGCCACATTTCAAACTTGCTCAAATTTGTTGCAAATCATACCAAAGAATTTCTCTTATCTCAATGATCCAGGATCAGGGGCTATTTTAACGTGTCTCACTCACGTTCGTCACAAGATAAAATATTCGTGCAGTGACAATTAACAATCTGTGTAGATATGCTTTAATAATAGACAATGGTAGAGCCTTTCTTACGGTCACATCCAGGTAAAAATGTCAATTTTTTTATTTTTGAAACGCACTCTACTTCATCAACACTTTTATCTCATTGCACGAACGTGACAGTGAGACACGTTAAAATAGCCCCTGTCCAGGATAAGTATAGTGTGACCTATCTGCGACATACAATTCTTGAGATATAATCAAAAAGGTCAAAGCCAGGGGCATGGTCAGGTTTTTGACCACTTGGGGTCAAAATCTAGAAGTGCTAAGATTTCAACAAAAATGGTCTAAAATTGTTTGTCATGTCAAATAAATAAGTTTGCACTGTCTGAAATGCTTTGTTAGTAACAAAATCTGACAATTAAGATCAACCACCATAGCAGCCTATACATGGCCTATAATTAACCATGACCTATTTTGTGATGTTTCCAAGGCTGCTAAACATCCTAGATGGCAGGAGCGTCAATCTATTCCGAAAGTTGGGGAGCATACAGATTTAGATACGGATCTTGGGCAGTCGAGGGTGGGGGTTGCCTGGGGTTGTCTCGGGGAGGTGTGCCACCCTCGGCAGTGAAAAATGTTTGCAAAATGCCAATTGAAACCATTGGTGGACCATTTTTGCAGTACATATTGGGTACAATTTTATTTTTGAAAAAGTCTCAATTTAGTGAAATGAAGGTCCAATTGAAGCCAAATTAAGTATCGAGTGTTCAAAGTAAAAGAGAAAAAGCGGGGGGTCTGAAGGGTATGTTCCCCAAAAGAAATATTTTGTTTTATTTTAGCTGGGGTAAATTTGAAAATGTGTGCTGAAGGCCCAATTGAAGCTACTCCTGGAATATTTTTCACTCTTTCTGTAATTATTGCTTTAAACTTGTAGTGTACCGGCGTCCAAAACTATTAAAATGGACACTGGTTTATCCATACGCAGGGCGGTGTCTCATGGGATATTCCTCCCTGAGAAGTTGGACATTTTGGAAAACAAAGGTCCAATTGAAGCTATTTGATGCATCATTTCTTTAAACTATTATAGCTTTAAAGAAAAAAAAATATTCCTGTGCTGCCCCACCTTATCTGTGTTGTGCAAAAGCAGACTTTGGCATGTGAGCGGGGGACGTATTGCTTCCGCGATAGAGGGGGTGTCTGAGGGTGATGTGACTCCTGAGAATTTGCACTGTTGTTGGTTATGGTAGTACATACCTCTAATAAACTTGTACGATGCAGGGGGGTTATCCGTTGTGTCCAATGAGATTTTTTCAAAATGAAGCCATTTGGTTCACAACATTTATACACTTTAACTGGTAACAATAGAACAACCCTCAAAAGGAGAGTACTAATAGGCTTGGGCGCGGTCAGTGTATCTCGGGGCTGTGCCCCCCCCCCCGAAATTAGATTTTTTTTGTTCCAAATGAAGCTCCAATTGCAGCCATTTGGTACATACACTATAATGTTGTGCTTGCTCGAAATCAACTGAATGATTAAATAATGGTTAAAATTGAGAAATTGTGTGTGTGGGATGGATTTTATAGTGTCTCTCCTGCCCCCTCCCCCGGGTGTCCCCACCCCTTGGACGCCCTTTTTACATGGTAAGAACCAATCCTTATTTGAATTGCTTTTGCATAACGAACAATTTGAGACCATTTCGTTGAAATCGGAGCAAGGTTTGTTTCCGATTCCAGTTTTTGTCTCGCTACGGTGGTCGTTTCCACCAAATTTCATGAACCCGCAACAATCTGTGGCAATTTGACTGTGGAAAAACTTATTTTTGCCTATGAGTCAAGAACAGTGTCCCAAACTATATTGTTTATGAATTCTTGAGGTGAAAGGAATATTTTGTGATGGCTTTAAGCCAAATTTGGGCACGTTCGAAATTTAACCCCATGTGTTGACATTTGATTGACCCCTACATGCTCAGAGGAACTTTTTGATTCTGAGAACTTCATGAATTTGTTTTTTGGGACTATCTGCATGTCGAACTTAAAAATGTTAGTTTAGGTTAGACCTGTGTGATGTAAAGGCAGTGTAGCTAGCTCCCTGTGTTGACATTTGATTGACCCCTGCATGCTTAAAGGAACTTTTTGATTCTGAGAATGTCATGAATTTGTTTTGTTTTTCTGTGGGATGTAAAGGCAGTGTTGCTGGCTCCCATTCTGTTCATGTTAATCTTTCAGTTTGAATAGGGAGTTAGCATTGGCTGACAATAAAAAACAACACTAGGATCAAAACAAGCTTAACTACACCAAAACAATGAATGAACACATTTTTGATAATCTCTCAATGAAAGACCTTGTTTTTTTAACTAAAATGCACAACATTTTCATGATTTTTCTTCAAAAAAGACCCCTACAGTTTCGAACAGGTGTCTGCCCATTCCTATCACTTCAAAAGTCAAATGCCCCTTGACTGTTCCAATATTCAAATGTATTCATCCCACTCGCAAGTCCTCTTCTGAGCTTGTTTTGGCCTTTTTTGGAGTAGTCATATTTTTATTGTCAGCCAAACTTAATTACACATTCAACCAGAATATCAAACGAAGGGCGATTTGACCAAATCAAGACATTTAAAATGTCCAGTGTTATTATGGGTATCCTTCACCACCCTCGCTTTGGACTTTGGGCTTCAAATCAAAGCAACCCTTTGAATCGATATATTATGTTTTAAATATGCCTGATGTAAAAAGGCTATTTTATAAGACAGTTATCATGTTATACATCAAAATTTAGAGGAAATAGCTTACTTGATAAACTTTGTAAAATTATTCACAGTTGGTGTAAATTATTTTGAAATCTAAAAAAATGCAACGTACACTGGCACTCTTTTACACTGATTGACGCGAGTGCCCTGTTAATGAGCGACATACGCAAAGCTTTATGTTCCCTTCAAGAGCACCGCTCTGCGCTGACCAACGCTTTGACGCGTAATGGGCCAATCAGATTATCAGTTTGTGGTTATTATTGTAAGATTGAATCAGCTAATTAGAACCCCACTACTGTGTTACGCTAGGTACGTTCTCAAAGTGTCTTCTTCTCTTTTGTAGTGCTTCAATTGGACCCATGTCCTTCTTTATTTTAATGTAAGGGTGTACATGAAAATGTGAAAAAGTGATAATAATTATTTAAACTGCCAATTTCTTCATATGACAATATCTTGATACTTTTGCCAAAACATTTTGATTGATGAAAAATTGAAGTCAAAGGTCAAGTAATTTGCATAATTATTGTAGCCATCATGGATATGTTGCCATTTCAGTTACAGCTTTTTTGATACCTTGAAAATTGAAATTTTTTCGTTTTATCAACTGATATTTGCAAACATATGAAAAGACCTAACGGGGTCCTTTGTAAAATGTTGGGTGAACGGTTTAAAAAAATCGGATAATCGTTTTTATTTTTGTCTCATATCATGATTTTTTTTCCAGCTTATTTTGTTCAAAAGTAAAAATAACGATAAAAAGGGCTGCCCAGTTATGTCTTTTGTCATCTCAATAACTACCACTGCCACAAATTGGTGGCAACAGTATGTATCGCTTTTAAATAGGAGCCCGTAACCGCTCAAAATGTGCATTCCTATTTTAACCCTTGTCCTACTGAGCCATATTTTTAAACGACATAATACTGTTATATTTAGTACCAATGTATATCGATATGGGTATCCTCTATCCATGTGATGCCAAAATGAGTACATACATTTACCACATAATGTAGCTATGATGTCAAAATATGTGTGTGCCGTTACAAATTTGGGAAATTCTGGCTATGTACATAAATATAGGCATGCATAATTGATTTCCAGCTAAAAAAAATTATGATCATGCGATTTTCACCGGATTTTCTCCTAATATGACAGGAAATTTCAAGTTTACCACCAAGTAAAAATTCAATTTCTCTTGCAATAATTTTACAAGAGCAAAATAAAATCATGGATTTTGCTGTTTATCCTTTGCACTCGTTTTGGCGGCAAGTCTATTTTGCATAACATAAAGTGCATAAAACTGCATAAACCTGCATAACATTTTGACAACATTTTGTATGAGTAACATTAATAATTTCTCAGGCTAAAATGAGTAAAATTATGTCAAGTATCCAAGGTTTACTGTGCCTAGTTCATAGTGTTAGACTTGTTTTATAAGGGTAAAGACTTGTTTCAAGTGTTTGGAGCCAAACTAGCCTCATGTCCAGTGACATAGTTCAATAACCTCATCCAACAATAAGTGCTCAAAATGCAAACTCAAGTTGTTGCGTATGAGGTTTTGTACCCAGCGACAAAGTGTCCAACACAATGAATGTCCATTATGATCTAATAAACTGCAACAAACCTAACTTACAATTTGACCTCAAGTTGTTGGGGCATGGGCGTCAATCCCATTTTTGTTCTTTTCAGCCACTTTTTAACAATTTTGGCCGGGGTCCCCCCCCCACACACACACACACATGGGAATGGTTAGTTGGCGAGTTATGTGGCGGTGAGTTAAGGGCGAGTTACTGTTAGACCATTGGGCGAGTTACTGTTAGACCATTGAGCGAGTTACTGTTAGACCATTGGGCGAGTTACTGTTAGACCATTGGGCGAGTTACTTTTAGACCAATGGTCGAGTTAGTGTTAGACCAATGGGCGAGTTACTGTTAGACCAATGGGCGAGTTATGGTTAGACCATTTGGCGAATTTAATTTGTAATTTAAATTTACAAATTTAAATTTACAAATGGGAATTTTTTTTAAAGTTGAATTTCTACTTTTTGCATGATTGTAAATTTGTAATACTCAATGGTGTACAGCATGTGAACTTTAGACTAACCTGGAAGAGCTTTAATAACAGTAAAGTTAAGTTTTTATAATAAAACCGGAGATCTCCGGTTTTAAAATACAAAAACTTATTCACAGTTCACTGATCGAGTGGTGGCTAAACACATTGCGTGCATTAATGAATCCTTCAATCAGTGACGTGTAAACAGTGTGCATATCGCTATTAGTCTTATGTCTTGTTTGTTCGTCCTAGCTGTGTGAAACTACGCCAATATTCATGATAATAAGATGATCGGCGAGCTAACACACACATTGTATAGGCGCTGGAATGAAATAGCAATTTTCCTCGTTTTGCCTCACTTGTTTGGCTTAAAATTAAAAGAGGACAATGTGATCAGTGAAAACTAACATTTTAAAAATAGGAATCTATTCTTTATGCAAATCACACATTGGCTTTAAAGGAACTGACCAAGATCCAAATTTCCAACTTTTACTTTTTTCCACAATTGCAAACTCAACAACATCTTTGACCAACTCATCATGCCCTCTATGGCGACTGCTGATATAATTGACTACCGAATTAAAAAGACTAGTTTGCGTTGGACGTCATGGTAAAGGCGCGACTTGATCCGTTGCTGATCTGCGCAGTACAGCATTTTGGTCCAGTTTAGAGGACGTCATATGAAAACTGGTCTTTTTTTTTGGTCTTCAATAATAAAAAAACAAGCAGAAAACAAGGATGGGCTGCCAATCTGAAAAAGCTACCAGTACAGAAGTGAAATGGCACTAAAATTTGAGTAAATATCATCTTTTACTTCCTTTTCCTTAGAACTAGATACTTAGAAAACCAATATCAGTCTTTATTGAATATTCCAAAGATCTGATGTTATTGATTCCCATGATCTGTGACATGAAAACACGAGAAACTATTTGGGTTTAGTGAATCTCACCCCCCCCCCTGCACGCACACCCCACCCCATACACAAAACAACTTAATTTTTGTTTTTTGATAGAGTTCTGATGCTTAGTTTAGTCATATAATCAGAATGACCCCAAAATGATCATGCCATTTCTTGTCTTCGTTCAGTAATCATAATTCCCACCAAATTTCATGAACATACAACGATCTATGGCGATTTGACCTTGGATGGTCCCAAAATGACCTTCACATTTTTTGTCTCGCTTCAGTGTTCGTTCCCACCAAATTTCATAAACCTGCGAAAATCTATATTGATTTGACCGCAGATGACCATGAATGACTCCAAAATTACCTTAACCCACCTCCCACACTTTACCCTACCCACCACACCTTAACCCACCCCAAGCTACAGTATAAATGCTTTCCACCCTGTTCCTACACTACACCACCACCATCTTAGCATATAATTATCCGCCCAATGGTAACTGTAACTCGCCAATTGGCCCAACAGTAACTCGCCCAATGGTCTAACAGTAACTCGCCCATTGGTCTAACATTAACTCGCCCATTGGTCTAACAGTAACTCGCCCAATGGTCTAACAGTACATTAACTCGCCTAACGGTCTAACAGTAACTCGCCCAATGGTCTAACAATAACTCGCCCAATGGTCTAACAGTAACTCGCCCAATGGTCTAACAGTACATTAACTCGCCTAACGGTCTAACAGTAACTCGCCCAATGGTCTAACAATAACTCGCCCAATGGTCTAACAGTAACTCGCCCATAACTTACCGTCACTTAACTCGCCATTTATCCATCCCCCCCCCCCCACACACACCCCATTTCAAGCCGGATTGGCGCTGATGTTGTGGTGAAAGATTACAGAACTGTGTTCTGACAGATGAGCATGTCACCTTATCCCAACTAGGCCTACATATGGTCACATGGTCACCCAATTTATATGGTGCATTATGGGATATGGTGAAAGATTACAGAACTGTGTTGTGACAGATGAGCATGTCACCCTAGCCCAACTAGGCCTACATATGAGCACATGGTCACCCAATTTATGTGGGGCATTATGGGATATGGTGCAAGTAATCTTTGTTCTTATAAATTATTAATGTTACTCATACAACATATTGTCAATTAACTTAGGGGCTGTGCAATAATTATGATGTGAATTCTCAAAATGGTCCCCCTTTCAAAATGTCTTTTGCCCCAGCCCCTGTTTTGGTGATGCAATTGTTTACCCCAGCACTTTACCCAGGGGTAGGACCGACCATCAACAATTACCATAGAAGTGGGTTGGTGAGGTTCAACATAGGTTTAAATCCTTAAATCCTTTTGGCGTAAACCTGCGTACACCCAAACGCGCAGGACACCCATGCATTGGTTATTTCAAACACAAAGTTGTATTCCAAATGATTTTAACATAACATCATTTTGAAGTATCTCTATGCCAGCAACGCCCATATTTCACACATTATGAATTCATAAATACAAATGGTTAAATATCGTTTTTTCAAAAACAATAAAAATAAAATAAATACAGTTTAGTCATGAATTCCTAAAATATGTGACTGGACGCGGCGAATCAGCCGTAAAGACGGCCCCGGACAATTTTCTTTTATTTCGTGTTTAGAAAATATATACCATAAGCTTTAAAATGGTATATCATTTGACTTCAAACGATATCCAAAAGCGGGGTTATGATTGTTTGAACTCTGTTCCTTCGACAAAATTGTATTTTTATCGGTTCTACATTTGTCTCTTTTTCTACATTTCTGGTAATAAATATCCAACAGTCATAATTGGCGGTCATTTCAAATCATCCCCAAGTCAGCGAGGTTCAGAAATATCCTCTCATTGTTCATTGTTGATTATACATACCTAGACAAAATACAATGCTTTGTTATCTACCACTTGAACAGGATTTAGCCAAAGCAAACAAAGACAAGAACTATTCTATAGAAATAGGTAGAAGCTTATTATCCTCTTCAGCAGTAGTATTATTGATTGATTTAAACAGCGTTTGATAAGATACTTGTCGCAACGAATTGATACACCTATGAATACGACCTTCACATACATTTTACACTTTAACTCAGAATAGAATTTGCCGAGTTTACGGCTGATTCGCCGCGTCCACTCCACTTTTTGTAAAGATTTACATAAAATGCCCATTTATAAAACAGTTGCTACTATGACTGTATGTCCAATTTTATCGGGAAAAAGCAAATTACACTGCTTTATAAACAATCTATTTTTAAACACTACCAGCATATTTTGACCATTTCAAGGTAGACTGAGACCATTATCTTAAATATAGTTTTCATCGCGTCCAATTTGAGGGGTGATCACAAACGGCCAATTCTATTCTGATATTCTAGTTCTGTATTCGGAACAAAAAGGGTGGGTCTAAATGACGCCGAGGCATAACAAAATGAAATTACAGGGACATATAGAGCTTCCAGAAAGGCATGAATGAAGTATCCCCACACTATTCTTTATGCTAACATGCAAAAATAGCATAACAATATAGATCAGCCTTTTAGGCTGCTCTTGCTCTGTGTCACTTTGTAATAATAAAATAATTAGCCTGAATATTCTTTCTAAAAAAATGAAAACATAAAAGTCAAAATCAATATTTTTATAGCACAAATTTGCAGAAATGTTTTTGTATTTTTATATTTAGGCACTGATCCCGATTTCATGAGAACCTGATTCATTTTATTGCTGTTGCCAATCTCATATGAATGACTCTAATTAATAGGCATTCTCACACAAATCCATCGTCCTTTTTGGTATCCTGTATTTCGATTACATCACTGAGTAAAATGCTCCCACTTATTTTGAATTTCTAGCTGCACATTCCACAACAACTCCCATCAACTACATACCTCTGATTATAATTATGGTAATTATGATTTGTATGGTTTCCTTATCAGTTCTATATATTGGGCGGAAGCAAACACTCATACAGTTAAAAAGGCGGCGATTGATGGCAGTGGTGTGACAACTATCATATCTGGACTCACTAATGCAGCAGCTGTTACTGTCGACAAAGCTGGTAAGTCTCATGCTACTACTTGGTGTATTATTAGTTTACTGTTTATGATCATGCAGATTCCTGTTACTTGGTGGCATTAGAGTTGATTTGATTGGGGTAAGGGGTGTAGTGTGGTTTGGTGGAATGGTAGATAAAGTAGAGGATTGTGGAATGGGGGTAGGGTGAACAGTGAGATATGGTGATTGGGTGGTAAAGAAATGGAGCTAGTTGGGTACTGGTGTGGTGGGGTGTGGTGGTGGGTTGGGTTGAAGGATTTGGGTGGGTATGGTTGGGTATAAAGGGTAAGGCGGTTAATCAACCAATTTAATATAACTCCTCAACATCGTATGCACCACATTCGCATCTGTTTTCTCCCATAGAATAAGAATGAGGGTAGAGTGCTGGTTATCAATCGTGAAATCAGGTAAGACTAGTGGTTCGAGAACCCCCATTTTTAACTGCAATAATTGCATGCTGATACCATAAAATGGCATTTGATGACAATTGTCAGATAGTTAAATGTTGCGTCCTCAGTGGGAGGGTTTTTACTCAAAGTCCAAGTTTTTGTCTCGCCTGATAAGGCATGATACTATATAATCACTTTTCCGTGTGTGTGTGTTGGGGGTGTATGTGACAAATTTGGTTAAAGTTTTGGTTAAAGTTTTGATTTAATACTCTTAGATGAACAGTTCAAGTTCCTATTGCCCTGGAAACTTGGGCCATAGGTGAAGTATGAAGGTCTTTACGTTATGAAGTTGTGTCACATAATTTCAAGGTCACCATAGGTCATTTGAGGTCAAATGTTTTCTTGAAATTTGGATTAAGTTGCTCTCAGGCTATGTATTTCGCCATGATTTGACGTATCGAGCTGCAATTTTGAACAGTGATAGGGGCAAGTGTGTTGAGCTGCTCAGTGATGGAGGAAAGTGCGAGAGGGTAGGATGGGCAGTGCGAGGAGGGGGAGGAAGGGGTAAGGCAGAAGAAAACAAGCACAATACCGTGTGAACAAATTATCTGGAGATCTGTATTGGGTACAGTGATGTAACTTGGTGGGGAGTAGCCGCGACCAAAGGTTCTCGACCTGACTAGATTTTCAGGTCATTTTGGGATCATCCGAGGTCACCCAGGGGTCATCTAAGGTCAAATTACTAAAAACATTCGTATGGGCATGAAACTTGGTAGGTACAGTCAACATTTAAAGCCAATTTTGTGAAGGTTATCCAGGGGTCATCTGAGGTAAAATTACTACAAACTGTCGTATGGGGCATGAAACTTGTTGGGTACAGTCAACATTTAGAGCCAAATGTTTGGAAGGTCATTTCAGGGTCATCCAAGGTCATCTGAGGTCAAATTACTAAAAACTGCCGTATGGGCACGAAACTTGGTGGGTACAGTCAACATTTAGAGTCAAATTTTTGGAAGGTCATTTTGGGGTCACCCAGGGGTCATGATTTGATTTGATTTGATTTGATTTGATTTTATTCGGTACTCAGAAATTACAATGTTTATATACATAGACAATTAACAATAATATAAGATGTACACTTTTTTAAAAACAACACATTAGGATGATAAAACATAAAAACATTATAAAACAGCAGAGCACCAAGGATAGCCCAAAAAGCTTTTCAAAAGAAAAGCTTATTTCCATTGGGGACCTCATCTGAGGTCAAATTACTTAAAACTGTCGTATGGGCATGAAACTTGGTGGGTACAGTCAACATTTAGAGTCAAATATTTGGAAGGTCATTTCGGGGTCATCCAAGGTCATCCAGGGGTCATCTGAGGTCATATTACTAAAAACTGTCGTATGTGCACGAAACTTGGTGGGTACAGTCAATATTTAGAGTCAAATTTGGAAGGTCATTTAGGGGTCACCCAGGGGTCATCTGAGGTCAAATTACTTAAAACTGTCGTATGGGCATGAAACTTGGTGGGTACGGTCAACATTTAGAGTCAAATTTTTGGAAGGTCATTTTGGGGTCACCATGGGTTGTTGCAGGTTCATTTACTTCTACCAAAAGTAATCGTGAAGCAGGCGGTTGCGAAAGCAGGTGAGACTCGTGGTTCGATAACCGCCTTGTATAGCAGGAACATGCACTTTATTTTAAATGAGGACACACACCGCAATGTACTCCAATAGCCATGGACATACACTGACTGCACACATCCTCAGTTAATTTCCCCACCAGGTCAGGTCGGATGGATAGTAGAAATTGAAGCGGGTCTAGAGCTTGGTGCCAAGATTTGAGTGTAAAAATCTCTCATTTTGATTTGAAGGTTCTCTATTTGAAATTCTTAAACACTTGCTCTTGCAATCTTATTGATTCTTAGCCGTGTTATTACACGATATAACACGGCGCAGCAAGTGAGCGTCGTCGTGATACGCGTACGCGGCATACGCGTTATTAGAACCAATCAGAGGCGCATATAGCAACAACGGGACTGATCGATTCTAAGCCCTATGATAATTTTTTTCAAAGTGTAAAACTTATTTTAATTACAATTTGGTATACTTATGATGATTAATATTTTTATTTGAATTGAAGTGTTTAAGAATGAGAATAAAAGTATTGTTGTTAGCTGCTGTCATGCATCTATCGTCTCATATAACACAGGCGACATCAATATTTGGTGTAAACAACTTGGTTTTACCTCGTTGTTCTACTTAAAATAATATCACCTGTGTTATATATGAGACGAAAGATGCATGACATCAGCTAAATACAATACCTTTATTCTCTAAATCTTAGGTCCTTGATGGGTGCCTTAATTACAGGTATGTAGGGGTGCATGTGTGGGTGTGACACAGCTGGTAGCAATGTAGGATGTCTCAATCCACGACTAGTTTGACAGGTGTTTTCTTAAAATTGGCTGACACCTGTCAGTGACTTATATATCTACATGATGTACTACATGATGTAAAGAAATCTGATAAATTTAATATAATATGTAAACTGCGCACAAAAAGCATCTTTACACTTAAAAACGAAAAGACTAAATCTTTACCAAATAAAGTAATGACTAGATGGAGAATGCTGTTCTGCGTATTTTGGTCCTCATTCACTAGTAGAAATTTATAATGAGAATTCTTTCAAAGCGATGAGAATTGGACAAAAGTATGAGAATTGAAAATTATCTCATCCAAATGAATGACAAATGTTAATCAACGTGTCAACCACCTGTCACATTGTTTTAAATGAGGAATTTAAGTTTCAACCGTCATTCTTGCGTGCTATATATAACTGCAATCAAGTGATAATTTGCTGGGATGCTTCCATAGTTTAATGACTCTCCCCCGCTCCCCTTATTCAATGTTGTATAACAAACGCCGCATTTTTTTAATGTGCTCTATGTTTGCTCCAACATTGAATGGTGGGGAGGAGGGATAAAAATTTAAATAGGTTGGAAATTATACAAATAAAATATCCTATGTTGAACTTCATATGAACGGCTTTATTGAACCGAGTGTGCGAAATATGCATATGCAGGCCTACGAATTTCTATAATAGGAGATGAAAACACAATTAAACATGTTGAAGGAAACACAAACATTGATACATGGAACAGGACATCAAGCAATCAAGATTTATTAATTTAAAATTTCATATAGAAATTTTAACATTATACAATAGGGTGTTTGCACGGAAGGCCGTTAGTTCAAATCATCCTGCAGACACGCTCCAGAAGACATACACAATGCATGGAGTACAATCATACCAATCGCCTGCGTAACGGGTATTGATCAAAGTAATTATTTTGTACTCCATGCATTTGCATATCTTCCGGAGCGTGTCTGGAGGACGATTTGAACGAATGACCTTTCGCGCAAGCCCTCTATCTACCAAAAAACGTTTCAAAACGTAAAAAGAGGCCAAGTTTAAAAAATCTTTCCTGTGTGGCTTTTCACCCTTTTTTAAACTTGGTCCCATTCAGTAAAGTAGTACCGTAATAACATGAAGAATGAGTCCTAATTTCTACATGCAACAATTAGGTTTAAGACTGTTCGAAAGCGGTGCAATATGACGTAGGCTATAAGGTTTATGTTTCATTATATTGCGTGTTCATAAAGAGTAGTATAGAGTATTATATATACTTAGCAAATTGACTGTCTGTCAACCTGTTACATATTATAGGCCCTACATCTGTACATAAGGCGCAGAATCGCGCAAGACGAAGAAGAATTTAACAAAGTGAGTATTTGCTACTTTTGCTTAAATCAAAATACATTATAACGTCTTTACGGAAAAACTTCAATCAAGCACGAACATTAATTAATTTACTCTACAAAATGAACACTGACAACTAAGAAAACAAACAAGTAGCCTAAAGATGACTTCGTATGGGTCTTTAGAAACTTTCATAAATGGGACCAAGTTTAAAAAAGGGTGAAAAGCCACGTCCACAGGAAAGATTTTTTTTAACTTGGCCCCTTTTTACGTTTTGAAACGTTTTTTGGTAGATATTAATTCTTTTTTTGAGGTAAAAAGATATTGCGCGGTAAGTGGTTCTTTGTAGCCATGCGAGGCGAAGTAGTTGGATATCCATATTTCGCGGTTAATGGTTCTTTGTAGCCCTGCGGGGCAACTAGTTGGATATCCATATTTCGCGATGAGTGGTTTTTTGAAGCTTCGGGGGGCAAACTAGTTGGATATCCATATTTTGCGGTTAGCAGTTCTTTGTAGCCCTGCGGGGCAAACTTGTTGGATATCCATATTTCGCGGTTTGTGGTTCTTTGTAGCCCTGCGAGGCAAACTAGTTGGATATCCATATTTCGCGATGAGTGGTTTTTTACAGCTTCGAGGGGCAAACTAGTTGGATATCCATATTTCGCGGTTATCAGTTTTTTGTAGCCCTGCGGGGGCCTATGTTCGATATCCTCATTTCGCGGTTAGTGGTTTAACGACCCGTAACCACCCCAATCAGCTGCATGGGGTAAAAGAAAAAAAAATAATAGCTAAACCCAATAGTTCAGCCAGGGACTGGAAACGACATATTGATGACTATATATAGAGTGTATTCAAAAAACCCAAGCGGAACGAGAGCTGCTAAGTAACCGCTATCCGAACCATAAACACATGCATGATCAGACAACGAGTGTTCAATTTCCTCATAGCTTCTCACGTTGTACACACGTCAGTCGAATTTGGTGGTGTTGGTTTGTTAGCCCTCCAAGTTATAACATCGTTCACTTTGTGTTGAACATTGTATGTGGGCCGCACTGTAACATAAAGATCAGTCTGATCAGTGTGATGATATCATTTCAAGAGGTCACTTCCCGATTAACATGATTAACAGTGGCCAAGCACGAAAGGTTTCTTGTTATCTCTTCAAGTATTTTACCTTAGGTCTATAATCATAATGCAGGCCTAAATCCCGGGCCTAAATTAAGTGTACTGTTCGAGTAGGAGGATTTGTTTGATATTATTCTTGATTTTGAATAATATTATAATAGTACCTGTTTGTTTCCTTAGCATATATCGGTTATTAAAATTACAATTCACCACATACACATTCCAGTTTGCGAGAGGTTTATAATGAATAAATGAATAGGTGTTATTATTTCGAATTATAATTATTTAGGGAGAGTGTTTTAGGATTTTGTTAGAAAAGGGATGATTGTTGATCATGTTTATTTTATTGTTGTATGTATTTTCCTGTCAATTCCTGCAAACCTAATAAAGATATTTTGATAATTGAAAATAGTCTGTATCATAAATCGTAGAGGTTGAAAGAGTCAACAAGCGTCAGAAATGATAATTTGCCATGGAACTTCGGTCATATTTTATTTGAAATATAACTGGATGTTAGGGTCTGCATGCATAGTACGATGATATACAGACACTGACCTTTCCCTAAAACTATTAAGCAGCAAGTTGTGTATCACACCCATCATGGGTTCGAACCCCTTTATTGTATTTTATTGTTAAACCTGAATAGCGTGATTACTTTTGAATGAGCGGCAGCACACATATTTTGTTTGAGGATAGCTTGATCTATCTCCTTTTCCTCACATCTTCTCTGCAGTACAAAGCTGTCTTTTTATCTAGTGTTCAGACAATGTTTACTCAACCATTGCTATCAATGGATGTTGCCATTTTTGGCGACGTCTAACTTTTGATAAGCCCAAAATGAATCAATAAAACCGTGTATAAGATATTTGCGGGGATATTTGGGCGCGATTACAAAAAATTAGAAAATAAATGGGCACTTCTGGGTTGGGTATCTATAGAGGCCCTGCATGAAATTATTGATTGGCTCCAAACAAAGGATTTGAACCGGTGTCCTTCACCGTAGTTATGGCGTAGTACAGTCCATTCAATCAAATGTTGTCATCAACCTATTTGATCGTAGTGCAGGGTTATGTGTGTGAGACGAACTGTCACGGTTGATTGCAATCATGCTTTTGTTGAATGCATTCAGTAGCGTAGCCAGCAGGGGGGCAGGGGGCAGAGTGCCCCCCTGACAAAAAAAAAAATGAAAGAAAAAGTGCCCTCTGACAAAAAGTGAAAGAGAAAATCAGGAGGGCAAAGGAAAAGAAAAAGGGCAAGGAGCCCCTTTTCTAGCAAAATTCAGGGCCAAAATAGTGTAAATTACAAAATTTTTGCGCTTCGCGCGCACATTGTAACAATAAAGCCCTTTTTAGCCGGATAATGGGCGAAAATAGTGTAAAATAACTTTTTTTTTTTCGCGCTACGCGCGCACACCGTCCCAATAAGGCCTTTTCCGGGAAGCTCGAAGACATACAGTCTCTACGTATTGTATTGTGCAACTGCCATTTTTTCGTCTGTGCCCCCAAAATTTTATTTTGCCCCCCCTGACCAAGAAAGCTGGCTACGCCCCTGAATGCATTTGAGTAGTCTGCCATATTTACTTGATGATACGTCACATGCAATGCCTCTATAGATTCTATAGAATTTAAGTATGATATATTTTCGATGGTAATATATTTTCACTTTCAAAGTTTGTAGTTTTCATAATTGCAATTTCTGAATATTATATAAAAAGCACTAATAAGTCTATAAATAGACACCTGCGATATCAGGGATTGCCGCGATTCTTGCAGTAGCTTTTATGAATAGAATACAATAGTGGATACAATAGCGGAACAATAGAGCTCTCTTACGGGCAAATAAACTCGACGCGAGGTTTTTAATACAGAAGAAACGTAAATTGTCAATTTGAAGAAAAAGAATGAATGAAAGAAAGAAAGAAAAAAAAAGGAAATTTTAGATGGATTCGAACTTATAATCTTTGGGGTAAGAAGCGAAGTATCTAACGACATGCTACTGGGAGAAGTTAACAATCACTCTTGATTTTAGCGTATTCATGAATTCATTCAGTAAAACTCATGTTTTGATCGTATACGGCATTTTATCTAAAATATATTTTGATTATACACGGTCACTTTACACACCTTTTTGTGTGAGATATGTTTGTAGGTTATTATTCCTCCATTTAAGGGGGTACTACACCCCTGGCCAATTTTATAAATGAGAAAATGAGATTTTATAAATGAGAAAATTTTCAATTCTCATACTTTTGTCCAATTCTCTTCGTTTTGAAAGAATTCTCATCCTGAATTCCACTAGTGATTTGGCAGTTTATTCCCTCAATTTGAATATTTTTCTAAAAGACCATTTTAAAAGTGACAAATTTGGATATTCCCTTCTTCAGGGATATTCCCGTTAGCTTTTGAACAGGCGCATTAGAAATTAACACACAACTGTGGTCATAGTCATTTTGTCACAAAATGCTTGTGTTTTTCATCAAATTGGTTTAAGTTTGAAAATAAGTTAAAGCCGAAATGAGGTACCAAACGATACCTTTTGTGTGCAATGTAATTATGTGTATTTGTGTTTGTACATGTATTTGGGTGGGTAAAGTAGAGATGATTAACGCACAGCCAGCGGGGATGTTAGACGCAACTGGTGACGCGAAAACGACGCACGGTCATGCGTGATGATGAACAGGCGAGGTGCGGTGGATGAACAAGAACATACCTGGGTGTGTGGGGGTGTGTGTGTTGGGGGTGGTGGTGCCAGGGGTGGGTGTGGGGGTGGGTGTGTGAAGGTATATTCATTAACGTTGGGGTAGGTAGAGGGTGCATGTCCGGGGTGCATGTGTGATAGCTAGTATTGATGTAGGATGTCTTGGGCCACTAGTAGGTTTATACAGGTTTTATTTTCCATCTGCAGACGTTTGTCTAGATATGTTGGGAAACAGGATGTGTTAGAGTAGATAAATGGTGATTGAAAGTAGGATGTGTAGGGGTGTGTGTGTGTAATTAGGTGCATGTGTGATTATGGATACTAGTGTATATCTTGTCCGGACATTTTGTAAGTTCTGTACCATCCTTATGGTGACCACACATCGCCACAATTAGTGTAAAATGTGCTAATTTAGGATAATTGATGCTAATTATTGCACTTTATTGAACCAAAAGTTGTTTAGCATTGATATAATATTTCCAAATAGTGAACCAAAATGACACCATAAAACCTTGATGAGAAACAAATGCTACCTCTAGTTTCCCTCCCCCACAGTGACCACACACCATGCACCGTACCAATTCCCACACCCACATCCCTATTTCATTCATTGAGTTTAACATGACCACACAACATCTACCAAGGCCCACACTCCCACTTCATCCATAGAGTTTAACATGGCCACACAACATCCACCAATGCCCACACCCACACTCCCACTTCATCCATAGAGTTAAACATGACCACACAACATCTACCAAGGCCCACACTCCCACTTCATTCATAGAGTTTAACATGACCACACAACATCCACCAATGTCCACACATGCTCCCACTCCATCCATAAGGTTTAGGGTCGGTCAGGCATTATTTATTTATTTATTTATTTATTTATTTATTTATTTATTTATTTATTTATTTATTTATTTATTTATTTATTTATTTATTTATTTAATTAATTAATTAATTAATTAATTAATTAATTTATTTATTTATTTATTTATTTATTTATTTATTTATTTATTTATTTATTTATTTATTTATTTATTTATTTATTTATTTATTTATTCAGGTCTGTGTTCAGGTCGGTGGTGCCTGTATGATGCAGGTTTGATTGCGTTACCATATTCTAAGAAACTTTTCATGTATGTTGAAGTGTGATAATTATATTTCATCATCACAAGAACAACAAGGAGTTCATTTTGTATTCATGCATAGACCCTGGCTACAGTGGGTATATGATACATGGTACATGTAGTGTTGTGATTTTGCCTCTAGCAGGATGAATGATGTAGTGTTGTCTTCACAGTTAGCAACCTGGACAACCGATTCTTTTGTTATGCAAGGCTCACTCAGTCATTTAATGAGGCAATACAAACGATCGAATTGGGTGTTGAAATGAGCTAAATTTTGAGTTACACCTTTTCAATGTAAAATTAATTTTCTCGGCCAAATGAAAAGCAATCATTTTCATTTTTTCAGTAAATGTCAGGAAAAATTGCAGTGCTTGATACTGTATTTTTTTCAAATCCTAGTGTTAAACTTAGGCGTGAAATTCAGTCATTTCGTGTAAGATTTTCGATTTTGATAGGCTTACACTCTGCCCGCGAGCCTTTTTTTGGATCAACCTTTTAGCTTTTCAAAGTAATATAGTTTGGAAAACGAGCAAGGTACACCAACTTGATGTGGGGAAACATGTAAAATACAGACTAGACAATATGCAGGGGGGGCAAAACCAGCAAATGTAGGCATAGGAAGTAGGCAAAGTTCGATAGCCAAAAATTACCAGTTCCAAGGCTCACAAAAGTGCTAAACCTGCAAAAACAACAAGGATCAATGATGTAAATCACTGTGCACACTCGGTAAACCAAACAACCAATGTAGGTACCAAAACAGGCAAAGTTCGATGGCCAAAAATTGCCAATTTCAAAGCCCACAGAAGTGTCAGCAAAACAGTACAAAATAACCTGGAGCAGACAAACAAAACCAAACAGACAAAAAACAACCGACGTTTCGAGCAGATAAACTGCTCTTCTTCAGGGACAGACAACAAAATATAAAAGCAAACAACGAAAACTACATGCTGTGTGTAGTTTAAAAACAAATTCAAGTCAAAAAATTAAGGCAAGTTCAAATAGAACTCAGTAGCAAACAAGATAAGCTCAGAGCAAAATATAGTTTGCTAATGAAGGATTTTTCCCAACTTTCTAACGCACATCACCGTGAGCGATATATCATAGTTTTGTCAGAATTTCCGTTTTGATTTCACCCTTTTTTACTGCCGGCTGAAAATTGTTCAAAATCAACGCGTGAAATCTAAGCCTAATACTAGCATTGTGGATCGATATCCCTGGGTTTAATAGGAATACCGGCATGGCTACAGTGTTGCCAGAACTTCAATAAAGAAATTCCCAGGCCTATAGCGCTCCTACTGATCATGTTTATGGCACGATGAGGATTTGATTTCTTCATCACCGTGATCATCGTCCAACAATCTTACATGCAATTGAGCAATATTTTAAACAAAACTTTCATTTACAAAACATAAATATTATGTTTTATGATGCAAGCAAACTGTTTGGAACACACTTCCATATGACCTTCGTAACGCCCCAGACTTTCGTTATTTAAACGCCAGCTTAAAACCAATCTTTGTAAATTGATTGTTTTTATGTTTGTAACTTTCGTGCTTTACGCGCTTTGAGTTCCTCATCGGAAGAGATTGTGCCTTATATTAACATGTATAAGAACCATTCATTATATATTATCATTGTTAACTTAAACAAGTTTTTGTTTTTAAACAAAAACCTGTTCAAGCAATTTATTATTTAAAATTGCTTGCCTAAAAACAGAATAACTTGGATGTTAATACTTGACGTAGTTCAATTGTCACGAAGGTGACTGGGTATGGTGCCTTTTGTTTGTGTTTGTTTGAAACTGCTTTTGGAAACTCACCAAAAGTCATAGGCCCTAATGAAGCAGCCAAAACAATACCAGGTTAAACATGTAAGTTTATAAAAACCTATTAAATAACCTAAAGGAAAAAAACAAACATTTGTGGCAACAATGAGCCTTGCATTGAAAGTCATGGTTAAAGTGTGTTGAGTACCACCCCAAAGTTTCCCTACATACATGTACACCCCACTACCCACCTCACACACCTCTGCACCCACCCCACCCCATAGGCCTATAATGTACATGATATTACTTACTGCACTTCCGCTAGGGGCACGTGGCGTCATGGGGACTCTATATGTATGTGTTTGAGATACCTCGCATCTTTAGCTGTTTGTTGCACACTCGTCTATGTAGGAGTTGTAACATAGGGCCAGCACTTTGTCTCGTTTTTTGCAGGTTTACATGGTCCAATAATCACAAGATGACTGACATGTGGTAACAAAGGAAGCAGTCACTGCAATTTGATTATGTCCCATATGATTGGCCATTCAAGACACCCCTGTGAATATACTATAGCGGCCTTTTCAAAATATAATACCTGTTTGCTTGACTGCATTGACAATTCCCGGGAACAATACACACAGTATATGCATTGGACAAACTTTTTACAATAAGCATGATAAGTGATGATGTGACCTCTAGATTTATACATCGTTCGTCTCGCACACTGCCAACATTTGATTGAATGGACTGTTGGCTACTGCGCTATTATATAGCTTTTAAATTTTGGGCATTTTTGCTCTGTTGCACTGTACCATTATGGAATTAGAGCAAATCAATTACCGACACAAGCAGGTATACAGTGTATTATTTTATTTTTTATTTCGTATCTCAGGAGCATCTAGCTCACTTGGAAAGGCATCAGACTTTGGTACACGAGCGCTTCGAACTTTAAATCGGAAGGTGGTGAGTTCGAGCCTCATCACGGTCACATTAATTTTATAAACCAAATATTGTTCGAACTTTTCATATTTGTTTTTCTTTTATTGTTTCTTTTCTTTGACTTTTTTTTTTTTGTTTTATTTAATTTTTTTTCTTATTTTTCTTTGATACATATTGCCAGGGTAAGGAGAGGAGGGTACTAACGGCCCATTCAGTGATTTTTTCATCCGGACGATCGTAAAAATCATCAAAATTCAGATTTTGTACTAGACTGCGGAACTCAGTCTTCAATGATATAGTCAGTAATAATCTTTTGGTCATTATATGACTAAAATCTTTTGACAACTGAGTTCTTATGATACATCATCCGAAGAGCAGTTTCAGATTATTGCTTGGGATTGGTAGGGCAGAGGTTATCTTTTGAATTCTTTCATGACCACTGAAGCAGAGTCAAACCTGTCAAGGACACTCGGCGTGAATTGAACTGACCATGTCACTCGAAACAAAAGAATTTCAAAGGTCATAAAACATCAATTTGGTATCTTCTGCTAGTGGTTCAGCCGAAAGCCGAGTAGGCCTATTTAAGACAAAAATAATGCATTTACGTGAATCTGTAATTTATATACTGACAATAGGCCTATATATAAATTAGCTATATGTATTTCAATGGGGCTTCAACTTCGTCGATACTGCCGTTTTCTTGTTTTTTTTCCCATTTTTTTCATTAAAAAATTTATAAAAGTAACAATTTGATTTTTTTTTTTTTTTTTTTGGGATCACTGAATGGGGCTTTGCAACGCGATATATTCAAATCTTGTATTCATCTACTGTTATAGCATTAATCAGATTATTACACAACTTCGCCAGCGTATTCAAGACATCCAATGCAAATAATCACCTAGATTATGACGTATCATACTGTAAATATGGCGGAGTACTCAAATTCATTCAACAAAACCATGATTACAAGCTATTGCAATCTACCGCGACAGCTCGTCACACACACATAACAAATGCACTATACGATCAAATAGGTTGACGACAACGTTTGATTGAATGCACTGCATTGCGCTATGATTACGGTGAAGGACACCGGTTCAAATCCTGTGTATGGAGCCAATCAATATTTTCACGCACATCCTCTATTATTGCCCAATTATTGCCCGGGATGATTGCACACTGTAAAAGAGCTATTGTTATAATGTTTGATGAAATCGTGTTTAACTATTTGCTTAAGAATGGCACAATACAGATAAAGCAGACAGATTTACTACATGTGGTACATGTATATACATATAGGGAATGTGTGTGAGTATTACCTAATTATAATAGGGGCGTATCCAAAAATGAATTCACGCCCCTTTCAAATGTCGAGCCAAAGTGCAGGCCCTATGCACACTGACAGTGCATCTTTAGCTGTTTGTTGCACGCTCCTCTATGTAGGAGTTGTGACATACGGTGCATCTTTAGCTGCTTGTTGCACACCCGTCTACGTAGGAGTTGTGACATACGGTGCATCTTTAGTTCTTTGCTGCACACCCGTCTATATAGGAGTTGTGACATATGGTGCATCTTTATCTGTCTGTTGCACACTTGTCTACGTAGGAGTTGTGACATACAGTGCATCGTCAGCTGTTTGTTGCACACTCGTCTATGTAGGAGTTGTGACATACAGTGTATCTTTAGCTGTTTGTTGCACACCCATCCACGTAGCAGTTGTGACATACGATGCATCTTTAGCTGTTTGTTGCACACTCGTCTATATAGGAGTTGTGACATACAGTGCATCGTTAAATGTTTGTTGCACACTCGTTTATGTAGTTATTTTTGCCATAAAATGTAAATGTAAACAGTTTGATAATAATTTACACACAAATAGCAATCAGGTGACCAATACAGTGTGTTACTCTCTTTCTGTACGGGTGCGGGTCATGTGTAATCACCAAGGACATGGAAAACTTGCTACAGAGTCATGTTAAACATCAAGCAGATGGACCGGATTCCAAATGAAACCATCTACAATCTGACCAACACCACTGGTTGCCAGAGTCAAGATTCATCCACTCAAATTTCTCGGCCATAAACTGCGTCTTGAAGACGATGAGCCTGTGAAAGAATATGCCCCTTATATTCCATCGCATGGGAAGAGGAAACCACCGCGCACACTGTACTTACAGTATGTCCAGCACCTCCTGGGAGATACTGAAGGGATGCTGCAGCCAAACAAAATTGTTCTGCTTGCCCAAGATCGCAATAGCAGCCGACTGATGATAATGAACAAGACATTAGCGACGACAGAATTGTGATAGCATTGCATGGAATTGCGTTTTGCCATAACGCCATAAAGTCATTGTAGCTGGTATCTGTGAAGAACACAGACTTCCAGGAGTCTTTACAAGATATCACTGACCATGCATATTCTATTGATTGGAGTGTACTCAGTGGTGTCAACCAGTGTTGGCACCTTTTCACTTTTCTTAACTTTGTAATGAGTCCCTGGATTAATGAATTCGAAAGTTCCTAGACCTATTTAAATCTTTAAGGTTCTTTATAGAACTTTTTGAGGTTTTTTTTTATATAACTTAAACATTGCTTAGGGTACAATATACGGGACAAAAAAGGTTCTAATTAGAGTTGCACTTTTTTAGTGTGGTGGCACTGGAAATTTTTGTATTCATGCGGATATGAATACTATTTAATGCTGTTTGTGTTATAAGTTTAGAGCTATGAACATTAATGATCTCATAGTAAAGTGTAAAGAGTAAAAATTTTACTCCTAAGCCAAGTAGTCATGTTAGCTCAATCAGCAAAGCTCTATAAGACTCATTTGTATTGGTTTATGGCGATACAAGTTTGAGCTCTGGCGCACTCCCTATTTAGCACTATAAGTAGGGATGACCAATGAACCATCAACTTGATTAGAACACTCCCATAGACATGCAGGGAGCTCAACTGTGCACTACTTGCACAGACATTTCTAAATTGATCTCATTCTTTTATTTTTCAATATTTTTCTGTAAAAATTGGGGAAGTAAATGCCAATTATATTTTGTAACTATCTTGCAAATTACAGCAACATAACTTATTTCATTTTCCTGTAAGTGCGAATCAAAATTGGTCCATCACCGCAGTGCGCTTAATTGCCAGTGGCTGAGTTCAGCACTGCTCAAGAATGGCACAAAATATTCATGTCAATAATTTCAGGTGAAAAACGTGGCCTACTGAGCTGAAATTTGGCAGAGTTGCTAGTAATACCTCTATCATACTCTCTGTACAAAGGTTAAAATATTGAACAAGTAGATCTCGAGTTAAAAATTAAATCACCAGCTTCCCTTTGGAATTTCCATATTCCTTTCGAATCATGCTAAGAAGACACCTTTCTGAACATAAATGTGAAGTTTCGTGCTCATTTGATGTATTTTTCACCTGATTTCAACCCTAAACATTTTCTTATATTTATACCATCTGCACTGACTTGCTGCTATACGCACACAGGAGCTGTACTTTTAAAATACGCGCCTAATCGATAATAAGTCGTTCACTCCATTGCTGAAGTACTTTGCTTCCTGTAGCATATGGAGTGACCAGTCCCTGGAGTGTGATGGTTTTGTAGCACATGACAGTATTCATTCAAGCCTATCATGGTCAGTTATTAGCCACTTGCTGAATGGCTGGGCATTATCAGCTATCAAAGAGATACCTTATGCTGCTGCCAATCACAATAGACATTAAACATTTTATTAAAACCCCAGAAGTGATATCAGGACAAAGCTGTGCATGTTGGTACTTGATTGTTTGGATTCCTATGTTGAAAATCCCTTGTAGTACATTAGTATTTTTCTTATGTGTAGTGTATATTGTTGTGGAAAAAAAGTTCACCTGGACTTTTGATTTTGTGCCACTTTGGCCATTATGGATGATTTTTGGCAAATGTTTTCTAAAAGCATGATTTCAGTGCCTCGGTTTGAAGAAATACTTAATGCTATTGACTAGTAAAGTGCCATTTCATAAGAAACCCTTTGATACTTTCACAATATGCTTGTTTCATGTTTGCATATATATTAAAATAAAGAAATATAAAAAGGTAAATATATGCTTATACCAATTTTGCTCACATTGCTATATTTAGACTTTGTCAATTTATTTCGTTCCAATGACCGGTCAGAATGGGAAACTTTGAAAATTCATAATTCGAAAAGTTTTTGACCGATTTTGACCATTTAACCACCAAAATACTTCTGTTGATGAGTTCTTTCCAGAAAACAATCTTTTGTAGCAATAGGGGCAACATGAAATTATGATGGTCATCCCTACTATAAGACTCCTGTGTATTGGTTTATGGTGATGCAAGTTTGAGCCCTGGCACACTCTCTGTTTGTTCTCATGAATGATTGAACTTGAAATTCCCCTGTGCAAGGAACATTTCGATTTCCATTATCTAGATCAATATATTATTGAAAATTAACAACTTGATGTTTTGCAAAAGTTCATTCTACAAATCGTATACTTTGCAAACTTGCTTAATTTATTGTTGTTAATGAGTTATGTACGTTTTACAAAAGTGTTTTTGTTTCAGCCCTCTTTACAACGTAACTCAAGAACCGCAATACCTATACAAGTATATCTGTGATATTTTAATTCTTCTACACGCTCGTTATGAATTGAGCAATGCAGATTTTGCCAAACCTCACTACCATTCGTAAGATGCTGTGAACTACCAAATCGCAACAGTTTAAAATAATTAATAACCTTAATACTGGCTGTGATGGTTATTCTAGATGTAAGCTAACTAAGGTACTGTGCCTAAATTGAGATATGACTCTAACCCATGTAACTCTTTATATTGTGCACATCTGACACCTGGCAGCTATTAAGGCGTTCTCTCTTTTTAGTGCCAAGGCGTGCTCACCAAGTCTTGATGAATGACTCCCATGTGCAGCCAAAAAAGTGCCCAATACTGGATATTTGGGTACTTTTACAAAAGGAAAATATTTCTATTTACATATAAAATAAAAAATATCAGGCTCTTTGTTCAAACGTTGATTTGTTGCTTTTGTACATAAGTTGAAGGTTCCGCTTCAGTATATCATCAGTATTTAACATACACCAATGGGTGTGGAGTAGGGAATGTGTAATGTTTAGCATTAACATATTGTGTCCCACCCTATTGTTTACTCAAAAATGTCATGTCCCTAAATTCTTTATTACCCCTTTAAAAATTGTACTACTCTCGTTTTGCTTGAAAAAAAAAACATGTCCCTAAATTCATGTTCCCCCGTGTAAAACTTTCTTAATAAACGCCACTGCTTTTATAAATGCCCCACCCATAATTGCTGTAGAATTTCCATTTAAAGAACAATTTTGTATGAATAATCATCGTTAGGATGTTTGGACCATACAACATGGCTTCTATACATTTCATTCAACTCTTCAGTGCCAAGGTCGGCCCAATTGGCTCTTAATCACCAGGCCGCCGTGAATGACTCCCAAAGTAGCCCAATTTTAAGGGTTCCAAAAAAGTGCCCAATACTGGATATTTGGGTGCTTTTACCAAAATTTAGAATGTAAATCACCCAGTTGGGTAAAAAGCGGGAAGTTACTAACTGATCAATAAATGGTCACAAAATCCATATTTATTGCAATTTGGAGCGTCAGAGACTGAAAACCTTTAAAATTTGAAATGAAAATATGTCAAATTACAGCCTAACACTGGCAAAATAACACAATTACAGGCATTAGCAGGATAGTTTGTAGGCACCGGCTAGTGATCGCAAAGTAGCCCAATTGTGCACCTAAGGCGCGGCATTGGCATCACTAAGCCTGATGTATGTATTATAACTCAACCAGGTGGATTGTGCTGATAAAATAGGTCACATTTTTGATATAGACGAATCCAAATCCACGCATTCCTACACCTGACTAGCAGCCTTTAGTTGGGTACCCGTCGGCTACAATGCACCCAAAATGTGAAATGATTCGGCCTTGGCGGACATTTTAAACTGCATTACATCACCCGTTTTACAAGTTCCGCGAAAACACAGGGAGACAAAAGAATGATTAAAGTTTACAACACAATAGGCCCTACAGTTCCCTTCGGCAAAACACACAGCTTCTACATGGTCTATTCGCTGTTGAAGTGACATAATAATCGGATTAACTACACGCGGTATCAAACGCTACAAATGGATGTACATGCGAACAAAAGGACTATGTATGAATAGATGCGATGGGATTACCTGCGGAATTATCTCTATTGTATTATTCTATTAACCCTCCTCGTCCTTGCATCTTCTCTAGGTGTTAGGCGGCTTTTATTTGCACAATTGGGCACTCAAAACACCAGGTTGGTGCTAGCGGCTACCCAAAGATGGCCGACCAAATCCTGACCATGACTTGGCTTGTTGGATTCGTCTATAAGGTGGACGTTTGATCCACATGACCTTATTTGAACCCTGTAAAGGTGAAAGGTTTAGTTGCGTTCTTTGTGGCCCTCAATATATTCTTATAACACACCATGCATCGTAAATAATCACATTGGGGAATTAGTTGGTTTGGTTGATGGCAGTTAAAGGGCCTTCTTTGCAGCCCCTCAATATATTTTTATAACACACCATGCATCATAAATACTCACGGAATTAGTTGGTTTGGTTGATGGCAGTTAAAGGGCCTTCTTTGCAGCCTCTCAATATACTCTATATTCTTATAATTATTAGATAAAGATGATCACATAAATTAGCATATTAATTGAATATGGTCATATTAATTAAATAAGCATTACGCAAAGCGCAACTGGAGTAAGTTCTGCGTGCAATACGTTTTAAATACTCAATCCATGATACATACATACATACATACAGGGTGTAACAATAAAAAATTCGTACAATTTTGAAAATAGAATGACACAAGTATGTGGCTTACTTTTTGGTTTGATAATTTCTTTAGCCACCAGATAAGCTTTGTTCCAATAAAATCGACGGTATACAAGTGAAGATATGGCCAAGTGTGTAACCTATTCTTAAAACCGCTTGGGCCACTTTTGTCTATGTGTTACAAAAGTGACTGAATAGAGTTGAACCATGGACCATTTGGACGATGCTCTTATGATAGGTAGTTTTGAAAAATGGGGTATTCGAAGTGGTAGAAATGATTACATAATGTAATATCTCCTAGAAATATCTACTAGAAATCGTGGCTGCAGCTCAACAACTTCAACCCCAATTCACGTTGGAAGTGCGTAGTTTTTATGGTTGTGACATTCTTCGTTAGCACATGGAGTCAAGAAGAAACCATAAGATTGTTTATAGCTCATTTTCCAAACTCTCGTCTTCCATAACTATGAGAAGTATTTAGAATTTGTTAACAGAAATGCTGGCAATAGTGGTCGCCCCAGAACAGCTAGAAGCCCAGCTGAACTTAATTTCAAAATTTTATTGTTTTGTACTTATGGAACCAATGATATCTCAGGGATATGAGAAATTACTTTATTTACAAGATATTTTGAAAGAAATTTTATGACTTTATTTATAGATTTTAAAGAGATATCATATTATTATTAAGTTCATGTCAATTATAATGAAGAAACGCCACTTATAATTCTTTTGTGTCAGTTCTTTAATGTTTAATGCACGATAAGCATATCTACGTGGTTCAAACTGGATATGCGTAAACATGGCAAAAGTGGCCCAACACGTTTTCTGGACGATTTAATTAACCGGACATAACTTTTGAATCCAAGCTAGTAAAGAAACCAACTAAACGTCTTCTTTTAGCCAAGATATTATTGATTGTATTGCATATAACATTTGTGCAATAACTCTTTTAGCTTTTCTGCCGAAAGCAGTATGTATTGGAATTGGAACCTGATGAAGGGCAATTCCATGTTAAAATGACATCTTTTCAAAAATATGAACTTTTCAATTGGCAATAACTGATGATATATTTTGATTACACACCCTTTAAAGTTAACAAAAAAGAAATTTTCAACTGAATATCACTGCAGTATTTTTTTTCATCGATTTGAAGGATTTTACATATTTTCCTATATTTTGTTAATAGCAGATAGTCAAAAGTAATTTTTTTTTTTCTCTTTTAATATATGGAACAAAAACGATCTTTTTTTTTTTTTTTTTAGGGTTGTTTTATACATAATTTGTCAAAATAAAAAATGAAAAATTGGGAAGCTGTGTTGGTAAATGGCCAGGATGACACAGCAAGTTGTATAATGTTAAGCATGAACTTTTTAATGCAGGTAAAAATCTAAAGAGTTATAAATGTTCCTTTCATTTTTCTCCTGGTTTGGACCATAACTCCTATTTATTTCATAAGGTTTTGGTTTGCTGCAATTGTACCACCAGAGACAGACTATTCAAAATTGTAACACGAGTCACAATGTAACGTGAGTCACGATATTGTAACGTGAGTCACACATATTATACAGCTCTCTGTACAGTAGGGCTGGAAAATAATCCCAAAATAATCACTAAAACTTTCCCCCCCAATTTTACTCTGCCCAGGGCTCATAATAATATTGTACCGTGCATCACTTAACAAGTTGCAGGACTGGAAACCATTTTGTCCGCATCTGTGAATTCGAATTCACAATTTGAATTTCCATTATTAACACCCACTACCACCATTCCACCCCAGTTTCCCCACCCCAGAACAGAAGGCAATGTTTAAAGGTGAATTCCACAATGGAAATTAAATAGAGCATCTTTAGAGCTTTCAAAGTGGGGCCATGTTATCAAATAGTGAGCGTAACGCGAGTCACGTAACGCGAGTCACACACTAAGTTGGCCATTTTGAAAATACCAAACTCAAATCTACTTAATGTTTATTTCTGTAGTACAGCTGTAGTAAAAGGTAATTAAGTAGTATCAACTTTTGTGTGCAGCTTCTTGTTTGAGGAGAAATATTGAAAAAGTAAAAGCCCAATTTGGAAGGGGTAATTTTTAGTAACATAAGTCGCAACCACATTTTTTGCCAATAAATGTTACATAGTTACATAGAGTTATTTATAAATTACAAGTTTATGTGATTTGATACATAAAAAGAAGATGAATAAATCATGTTTGGGGAATGTGTTCCACATCAGCCTTTTATATTTTGCTACTTGGGGCTCTGCTATAATTGTGAGTCCCCTCTCAGCCTGCCATAAATTGCTTGCTCCCCTTCTCGGCCTGCCAAAAACCCTTACCCCTCTTTGCAAATAAGGCAAATGTTTAGGAACCCATTTTGCAAACCTTAAATGGTCTATATCAGTGAATATATATGAACGTTTCCATACAGTTTTTCAATGCATTTTATTGAAAAGGTGCGCTAAATTTGTGCCCAAAATGTATTGCCTCTCTCTTGACTTGCCAAAAATTGCTTATTCCTTGCCCTGGCCCTTTTTGGCTAGCCACCCCCCAATTTTACCCTTCAAGGGCTCATAATTATTGCACATCCTATAATAAGTTGGAGAACATAAAACCCCATCTAATTTGTATAGAGGTTGGAATACCTGTTACTGATGCATTCAGGAATATATGATTGCAGTGTTTTCATGAACTTAATTCAGACCTGTAAAATGGAATGATTAGTGATGAACAATATGTAACATATTCCCATGAAATGAGCGTTAAGTTGCATGCTGGTGGTTTCAAGAACTTCCATTGTTGAGTTGCTGTTCTTTGTTTGAAGACACCTGTATAGTAAGTGGTATGTCCTTTGTGTCTTCAAGCAACAAAGATAAACTCAACAGTTGGAATGTTTCGAAACACCCAACTTGCGATTTTATGCTCATTTTGTGGGAGCATGTCACATAACTATATTATTGTTATTATCTTAACCCTAACACGCCTAAATACATCAATGATAACCATAGCGCATGCATGAATCCCACGTGATGCGATGACACACTCAGCCTAAGTGCTATACAGTAAGCCAAAAAATTAAGGTACCAGTTACGTTTACCCCCTGTATATCCTAAACAAAGACAGATATGTCATAATTGGAACCAACAGCCAATAGCTGCATCTTTTAGCTCGAATTTAAGACCTCATTCGTTGAAATTGTTCAAGAAATAAAGACACGGCGATCCCAAAACCCAAGGAAGATACCAATGTAAAAGTTGCAGTTTGCTGCATTAAATGCCCTATTGATTTGTACACAAAGCGTGCGTGAACATGAGAACTAGCGCTGCGCTTCCATTGACTAGCACGTATTCAGCATCGAAGTGGTTACGTAATCCTCTTGGTTACCGGATCACGCTATGTTGGTATGCCTTTGAGTGCCATATACTTTGTGTGGTGATCGTTTCGATCGCGGTTCATTACTCAAGAGCGTGATCCCGTTGACATAGTAACATTACGTAACTTTGATACTGAATAACTAGCGTCATGCTTTCATTGATTAGAACACAAAACTGCAACTTTTTATTTCGTCTTTTCGGTAGGTTTTAGATCACCGTTTCTCTAATTCTCAACCAATTTCAACAAATAAGGTCTTGAATCAGAGCTAAAGAGTTCCGGTATTACCTGCTTGTTTAATTTTGACATATTTGTCTTTATTTAGGATATACAGAGGTGAACATAACTGGTACCTTAATTTTTGGCTTACTGTATGTTGGGTTTGTGGGTTCTTTTAAAGTAATCACTCAGTACAACATGTGCTACTGTCATGAATATTATTTGGTGGAATGAAAACATCAGTGATGGGCGCATTGATCTCACTAACTTAAGGGCGCATCACACTATATTGAATTGGTTGATTATCACATACACCACACTATATGCTCAGGGAATTGCAGGCTGGGCCAGTGCAACCCGTATGGCTACCGGCCGGTGATTGTGTGCTTGGCATACAAGGGGTCTAAGGTTTGAATCCTGGTGGTACCAAGTGACTTCTTTATTCATCTTCTCTCCTTTCTTGTTCCCTTTTTAACTTTTGATAGCAAAAAGCAGTATCTGGTGTTAGGGTTAATGAAAGTGACCTGTTAATGTGTATTATAAAGTGTCAATGTTATTGGACACAAGTTATTCAAGATAAATTATGTACATAAAAATTGTATTCTTATTCAAATTGGAAGCTTTTGTTTATTTCCATCATTAACCCCCATCACCACCACACCACCCCACCCCACCACCAGCCGTATTTCCCCACCCCAGAGGAGAGGGTCCTTCTTAATGCTGAATTACAGTATTGTTATAGTGTTTAAGTAAAACTTACCATAATGGAAATGAAATTGAGCATGTTTAAAGCTTTCAAAGTGGGGCCATGTAATCAAATAGTGAGCGTAACGTGACTCACGTAACGCGAGTCACACACTAAGTTAACTTAAGTTGGCCATTTCAAAAATACCAATCTCAAATATAGTTGGTGTTTGTTTCTGTAGTACAGCTGCACTACAAGGTAATTACTTAGTGGTATCAACTTTTGTCTGCAGCTGTTTGTTTGAGGAGAAATACTGAACAAGTAAAAGCCTAATTTTGAAGGTGTAATTTTTCGTAACGCGAGTCACGATCACATTTTTTGCTAATAAATGTTTCATCTAGTTATTCACAAATTAAAAGTACATGTGATTTGATACATTGGGTCTGTAAGTACATGTGAAGAGAAGATGAATAAATCAACTCCTTGTTCAATTATATTTATATCACATTGAATGGGCTGATTTTATCAAAAATGTAACGCGAGTAACATGGAATTGCCCGAAACACGACTATTTGGGCGGAATAATAGCCGGATTGCCATGACAAATCATTCAGTCAAGTACTCTAATATTAATAGAACTCAGGTTTGGGCTACGTTTTTCATGTTGCCACGAAGTTCTTACGGTACAAAATGCTCAATGTGTCTGCATGTCGGGCTAATGAATTATGCATTAGAAAAGCCGTTGGCAGGGACGGTCATAAATTCTTTATAAGGGGTTGTAGTAAAATGTTTGCCTTGAAGATTATAAAAAATGTTTGACTTGATTCTGGACTTTGAAAAGAGTATAAAGCTTTGAATATGTAAAGTTTTTATTGTTTTAAAGAAGTTAATCTGAAATAAGGTATCTGTGAAGGATTTTAAGGATATTTAGAGGGCCTGCACCCCCGCCTTACAAAAATGTCGAATTTTTGTGTGAACAGCACCTAAATAGTTAAGCCTGAAACAAATATTTTGGGGTGACCGGGGCAAAGTGGAACACGGGGCAAAGCGGAATACCCCCATTAACTTTTGTATATGCGGCACTCAATCGCCAAGCTCATGTATATAATAAGAACATCACACTCATGCAGTTAACCCTCTATCTTTTTAGCCAAATATACCACAGAGTCGTGCGATATGTCAAACTTTGCCTCTGGTCATAAGGAACAAAAAGTCAGTGGTCGCATATCTGTAGAATCATTGGTTGATGAGATATAGTCACTTTTTCTACTTTGTGCATTTAACCCTCTATCTTGTTAACCAAATAAACCACAGAGTCAAACTTTATGCGATATGTCAAACTTTACCTCTGGTACGTGAAGACGTCCCGATTGGCGCGAGGTTCATATTGGTGCGTATGCACCAAATATGTATCTTGTAAACCTTAAGTTTTGCCTTGCCTTCCTTCGTAATCCTGATTGGGTAGAAAAAAAAAAATTGTTCCACTTTGCCCCGGTCTCCCTAGGTATATTCGTCTCAGGTTAAGCTTACTGATTTTCTTTATTTTATTACTAGTATATTGTGAAAAACCAAGTAGCTGTGGTGTTAGCTCAATATGCTAGGAATATATTATAACCGATGACTCCATGTTCACTTTGGCTAAATCAGCTGTATTTTTGCTGATAAGGGTACGTAAAATAGCATTCGACATCTGCCATGTCGGAGAAATTTCGTGTCAATCAAATACGGGATTGTCAATTAAATACGGGAATAAGTCTGTTTCACTAATGAAGTAGTAGCACAACGTTCGCCGTACACACGACGAAATGATTGCAAATTTACACATTTGTAATCATTTTGACCACAAAATATGATGTGAAAACACAGGTAAGCAATGAGAACAAGTCCTCAAACATTTGAAATTTTTAGCTTACTACAACCTGAGACTAGTCTCAGCTGAATTCCTACTGAAGACATAAATCATATACCATGTACATGTCAGATGTATATTGTATTGGCAAATATCCACAAAAGCGTTCGTTATAAATTTATTTTGATAAATTGTCATATTTTATGCCATCATAATACTAATCATGGCATGTCCGTCCGTCCGTCCCTCTGTCCGCGCGCTATCGCGTGCGAGTGGCTCACTAACGCGTGCTCGCTGTGCGTATCGCGTGCGCGCTATCGCGTAGTGCGCGGAGTATACCGACGGGCACAGTGCAAGCATCGGAAAGCATTCATCATCATCATCAGCCGTATTCAGCCCACTGCAGGGCGAAAGCCTCCCCAAGTTGGCACCAAAGTTTCCTGTCATTTGCTTTTGCCATCCACCTGATCCCTATGAAACTTGCTATCTCATCCCTCCATCTGACTTTCTGTCTGCCTTGATGTCTTGAGACCAGCCAAGGCCTCCATTCTGTGACATTCTTTGTCCATCTATTATCTGTTGATCTTGCAAGATGGCCAGCCCAATGCCACTTCTTCATCTTTATGGTGTGGATTATGTCTGTGACTTCTGTTTGGCTCCTGATCCATGCCACTGTTTTCCTGTCCCTTTTGGTGTAGCCCAGCATACATCTTTCCATGCTATGCTGTGCAGTTTTTCAGTTTTTCAGTTTTTGCTCCATCCTCTTAGTAAGTGACCATGTTTCAGCTCCATAGGTCATGGCTGGTAGTACACATTGGTTGAAAACCTTTCGTTTCAGACAAGTTGGCATCTTACTTCTCATGATGTCATTGAGCTTGCCAAATGCACACCAACCAGTCCTAGTCCTCCTCTTTACTTCATCCATGTGATTGTGAGTCATGTTGATTAGTTGTCCTAAGTACACATATTGGTCCACATTTTCTATTTCTGTGTTCCCTACCATGACCAACTGTTCTGTGGCGAACTGGTTGAACATGACTTTGGTCTTTTTCATGTTTATCTTTAGTCCCACTTGATTGCTTCTCTGGTTGAGATCATTGATCATTTCTCTTAGGTCTTTAGCATTGTCTGTTATTATGACTATGTCATCTGCGAAGCGAAGGTGACTCAGGTTGTCTCCGTTTATGCTAATGCCCTTACTTTCCCAGTCTAGGAGACGTATAATTTCTTGAAGTGCCGCATTAAACAGTTTAGGTGAAATGGTATCACCTTGTCGCACCCCTCGTTGGATAGATATCTTATCACTGTCCTTGTGGAGGCAGATTGTTGAAGTGCCCTTGCTGTAGATAGTATCTATTATCTGGATGTATCCAGGATGGACGCCTTGCTGTTTGAGGGCTGTGATGACTGCCTGGATCTCAATGCTATCAAAAGCTTTTTTCGTAGTCAATGAATCCAAGGCATAGTGGCTGTCTATATTCACCCATCTTTTCGACAATTTGGTTGATGACATGAAGGTGATCCATGGTTGAATAACCGCCCGGAACCCCGCCTGTTCCCTGGGTTGGTTGAAGTCAAGGATGTTGGTAATCCGATTTGTAAGAACTTTGGTGAAAAGTTTGTATGTGTTTGAGAGTAAGCTGATTGGTCTGTAGTTCTTCAAGTCTTTGATGTCCCTTTCTTGTGGATGAGAATTATAAGGGCATTATTCCAACTGTCCGGTGTCCGGTTAGTCTGGATACATAGTGTGAATAGCTTTGCAAGCTCTGCCTTTACTGCGCTGCCTCCATCCTTGAGAATGTCGACTAGCACTCCATCTTCTCCTGGTGCTTTACCTCTTTTCATGTCATTGAGACATTTGTTAACTTCATCCTCTCCTGCTCATCCCCCCTGGATTCTCCCGTAGGAGTGGATGTCAGTATGCCTCTGACAACCCTCAGGTTAATCGTGCAGGTGCATCTCATCGGATTCCAAAACGGCACACGTGCAGAGGCCTATTAGTAGTTTAAAAGGTCAGGGCAAGTAGGCCTATATGGGTAACGGGTGTTGGGTAATTAGAGATAGTCACAAGAACCACCCAACCCGAGAACCGCGGAAAATAGCATTATATAATCTAGAATAGTCTAGAATATTAATATTATTATGGTTTCAGGGGAACTGTGCTAAACGATGATAGAAGTGATGAAGTAAATGCTCGTCGGTAAATATTGCATTGGATAATGCTGTAAATTTGACAACATCAATCAAACCAAATTTCTTGGAGTTGTATTTATGAAAACCTAACATACACTGCAAAATTGTGTCTTACCTGAGGACACTTTTAGCCATGTCCTTATGCAAGTCATGTCTTGCATGGAGACATGGCTTGTGGAAAGGCAGGACTTTGAGCTATGTCCTTATCTAAGACATGACTAGCTACAAGACATCAACACAGTAAGTCATGTCTTACTTAAAAGAGCAGAATGGGACATGTCTTACTTCATGTCCTAATTAAAGACGCATTATCGAATAAGTGACTTCTAACAAGTCACTAATTCTTCGAGTCGTGTCTTATCGCAATTTCATATGTCTCTAACCTAGACATGACTCATATGCATAAAGTCATGACTAACCACAAGACATGTGGTTATGGTATGTGACTTGCACAAAGACACTAAATTAAGACATGTCTACTGAGGACATGTCTCCATGCTAGACACACTTTTTGCAGTGATAAGTGTGCTGGTATGTGAAATGCTGCTAATCTATACTTACAGTAGCATGATTAGAAACGTGTGCTATATACGAACTATTTCAAATCGCTACTAATATTCCAGCCCACTCTCTCTACTTTATTAAAATGTTTTGTAATAGTTTAAAACTTGAATTGAACAGCTTTATGTTCAAACATTATACTAACGATCTACCAGAAACATTTAACATGATTTTACCCAATATTGAGATACATAGTTGTAACCCAGGTCTTAAATCAAATTAGAATTCTGGAAACCAATAATAACATTATATAATTACTTTATTCATTCTAATCCTATGCACTAGTATAAACTACAAAAAAAACTTATGGATCCGTATATATTTTAAACCGGTTATAATTTATTGCATGCGCATAAGTGAGTTCATGACGTCATTTATAAACTTGTCGAATCTTGATCCTCAATCTTGAGTCTTGGTACAACTTCACTTCACACGATGACAAGAAATCTTCAGTTCCTATAAAGAGATGTATAACACAGAACACAATTCTAAGGTCCTGTTCTCTTCCAAAGTTCATTGGACGTATTTTAAAAGTTAACTTGCTTTTAAAACCAAATAATACGTCATTTCACAACTTTTATCAATAAATCAATAATCGCTCGTAGATCCGACTAATTTCAGGATCTTTCACAATTTTCCATAACATATAGGAAAACATGATTATTTTATACAAATTATTTATAGATATCATTAGTAGACATCTGCAATCAATGTGAACAAAAGCATTGTATGATCTAGCTCCAGTAGTATTGCTACCTTCTGACAATTGAGGTACATTGTCAGTTTGACTTGGGCAATACAATAATCTTGGGTGAATAGTTTTTAACTACTCTTACATGAGCACTATATCACATAATGACATAATCCAAACAGTTCATACAAAAACAGCTTAAGTTCAACATTAACCACTATGGTTAGTACACAAATTACTCGGCCTTAATCATGTATATAATATTATACATTTTGCTTACATCTGTATGTGTAATCTCAAATTTAATAATTAATATCTGAATGTTTGTGGCAAGTTCAAGTAGTTTGAATCCAAAGGCCTATTTGATGCTACATGAAGAAATATCTATATAATAATACTGGTAGTCTGTGACTCTGTGCCTCTGTGCCTCTGTCTGTCTGTCTGTCTGCCTATTTTGTCGGAGACTAGGGGTCGCACGTTCCTCAAACTTGGTGGGTGGGTGCATCTTGACCCCATACAGATCAAGTTTGTATTTGTTAGTGGGTCAAGGTCACCCAAGGTCATCCAGGGGTCAAATTAGTAAAAACTATTTTTCTCAGAGACTGGGGTCGCACGTTCCTCAAACTTGACGGGTGGGTGCGTCTTGACCCGGGACAGAACAAGTTTGTATTGGTTAGTGGGTCAAGGTCACCAGAGGTCATCTAGGGGTCAAATTAGTAAAAAATGTCATATGGGCATGCAACTTGGTGGGTAGGTGCATCTTGACCTAAGATGGAACAAGTTTGTATTGGTTAGTGGGTCAAGGTCACCCGGGGTCATCTGAGGTCAAATTAGTAAAAACTGTTTTCCGCCTATTTTCTCGGAGACTAGGGGCTGCACGTTCCTCAAACTTGGTGGGTGGGTGCATCTGGACCTCAGACAGAACAAGTTTGTTTCAGTTAGTGGGCCAAGATCACCCGAGGTCATCCAGGGGTCATCTAAGGTCAAATTAGTAAAAACTGTTGTATGGGCATGAAACAGTCAACTTTTAGAGTCAAAGTGTTGGACGGTCATTTTGGGGTCATCCGGGTCACCCAGGGGTCATCTGAGGTCAAATTAGTAAAAAATGTCGCATGGGCATTAAACTTGGTGGGTACAGTCAACTTTTAGAGTCAAAGTTTTGGACGGTCATTTTGGGGTCATCTAAGGTCAACTTACTAAAAACTGTCGTATGGGCATGAAACGTGGTGGGTACAGTCAACATTTAGAGCCAAATTTTGGAAGGTCACAAGGGGTCATCTGAGGTCAAATTAGTAAAAACTGTCCTATGGGCATAAAACTTGGTGAGTACAGTCACCATCAGCCAGGTAATCGCTACAGCCGAGAACCGCCAAATACGGGTAACCACCTAGTTTAACATAATATACATGGCACTTCCTTCTCATATTAAATGATAATAAAATAAATCTCTACATAGAGTTGTACAGGGAAGGATAATATGCAAATCTTATTCCTTAAGTAAAATAACATCTTTAGAACTATCTGCAGCCAATGTTTAGATAAAATCATCATCAATAAAAGGAGAGGTATTTAGGCTTTGTGCCTCTGACAATAGAATGTCCTTGTGCATATATGAGGAAGTTTTGGGTGCATGCTAAATAACTTTTGGGTGATAATTTGCAACAACACTTGTCACTTCAATGGTTTTGTTGAATTATGCTTGAATAAGTTTCAAAAGAAATTCTCTTGACACACCTAGTTTGGGTGCTAAAATACACCTTATAACATGACCAAGCACTTTACTATACTTTATATGGTGTTGTTGTGTTGAGCACGCCCAAATTGGCACATTCTTTAACTTATAGAAAACTAATGTTTATCAGGCATTGTTTGGTATTGACCAGGACATGGTATATTTTGCTAACATTACATAAAAGTTCAATGGAGGTCAGGTCAAGTGTAAGATCATCTTGAAAATCATGGGTTACTATGACAATTATAATAAATACAGATGTTCAAGTAATCAAGTTGGTAGATTGAGCTCACATTGATATTTTAAAGGCCTTCTTGTAAAGTTAAAGTATATAATCTAAAACAACTTAAACTATACTGAGATTGAATTTCCAAAACAATAAATACATAAAATCATTAATTCAACGTAATGAACGCTGTGCAAATGCGTTTCGAGTCATTTGGTATAATCAATAATTAGCTTTTTAATAGCAAAATGATAATGGTATTTATCAAATACCAATGCCAAGAAATATCATAACTAACAAATCAGAATATATTTCAAGGGGTGATTGAAATATTATTTAGACAAAAATTTAAACCATGACATGATCATTATGAATAATAAAAGTACCAGAAAATAAGCAGTGAAACCACCTATAAAGAGCCAATAGATGGTGCGATCCAAGGGAGTGTCACAGAAGGAGAAACAAATAGTAGGATGATCTTAAAATCACAGTCTGAGTTGACGAATACATGGATATATCTGCATAATATATATCTGCATACGAATATCCAATTTATCAAGTCCAACGTTGGTAATGATCTTAAATGATACGAATATCCAAGTTATCAAATCCAGTGTGGGTAAATAAAAGAAGATGACTGTCCATGAGGGTTTTGGTTTGGTCCTCTTTCTATGATGGTATATGTGGCACAGTGATGGCTAGTGGTGTAGGTGGGTGTGACCTGGACCTGGTCACTTGGGAGAACTTTTTGTTATAGAGGGCAGTATTTCATGGGGTTACATAGTTATCACTCAAGAAATGCTCAAGATTAATACATGCATTGACATGAGAGAACTATAATGCATTAATGTTGTATTATACCCAGACCAATAAGCTATATATTATAAAATATAAATCAAGCAAGGTGGTTAATAACTTGAAGTAATTTAAATAGTACACTATACACATAGGCCTAGTATATTTAAAGTAGTATTTTAATAAACAAAGCGAAATGTAAAAATTGTTCGATACTCATGACTCGATGTGACTTGAGAAATTATGTGACTCGCTTTGTCTCGACTCGACTTGTGTATTATATCCTTAAATCTAACCGGTGGATTTGCGAACAATTTGTCGACATAAATGACCCTTGCGGAGAAATTATTAGAAAAAAAGGGTTTTTTTTGCCTAGGCCTGTCCTCCATGCTAGGTATGATCATCAAATTTCCAAGTAGCCTTTCTAGTACTTTTTTTTGGTCCTGGTGACAGGAAAACGTTAAGTGTGTAAATCCCATTGACACACAAAATGGCATAAGCTAGACTCAGTGTACAAACGCTGTACACGAGACTGGCAAGCGAGTCTAGGTATTCCTGCATTAAATACATCAGAATTATTACCATTGCAAGATGGCTTAAAGCTAGCATTTCAAGTATCTCTTATAAGCTAATAACAAATGGTGCCCGCTGGAATCTCTTGAGGCATTGTCTTTTTTAAAGACATTTCTTGTTTCCTGAGAAGTCAAAATGCAATTGTATAAATTTTATTGTTACACCCTGTACATACATAGATTTATATTGCGCCTATACAATTTTAGCTCTAGGCGCAATCCAATGAGACAAAACAAAGAAAGAAATGGCAATGACAAGAAATGGATCAAATTTGAAAAAAGAAGTTAAAGTTAACGCGAGAATCTATAGTGTGCCGTAAATTATGATGAAATACGTCATACTTTAGAACAATAGTTTGCCTATTTCCTCATAGACTACATAATTACCACTTATGTATTATCTAGTTAATAGACCAATTATTGGAAATCTAATTTGGTTTGGGTAAAAACATGCTACATGTTGCTGAAAATTACTGATTGAATTAGATCAAAATAAATTTTGTTCCAAACGTCACACTTGATATATAATTTTGTGTGTGCTCATGACGTACACCAAATCAGCTTGCGGAACCAAGTTTTTGGCTTGACTTCAACGCCAAGGGGATTAAGTTCCCGTAAAATGGTCTGATTTTACGCGACCCAGCAGTGTACTAAACTTCTGCGAATTGCAGCTACTGTGAACATTTGTTTACAACGTTGCGTGTCTTATATTTACACCTCTATATAACCAAAGATGCTTGTAGGCCTACTGTTCAAGTATTTTATTTAATTATTTATTTTATTCATTTAGGCCTACCTTGTTTATACCCCGATTCAGCAGAATTAACATATGCCACGCTATACGCTCACACTCTTTAAACACACTCATGAAACAGAAGTTATACATAGGGGCATATGGATATTGTATGTCAACGAAATTATTCATTATTAAAAGAGTAGGCCTATTGTTACCAAAAATAAGCCTTCTAACTTTGTGGACTTGGACAACATGTTTTTACATAAAAACCGGTTGAATTGTTCGGAATTAGGCCTATACTACTTTTTTATAATTAGTCTTTTAATATTGGAACTGCATACATCAATATCTATATCTACATAGGCCTACTTCTTCAGTAATCATGACAATGAAAACCAGCCAATGTGCCGAAAACGGCTCCTATTTGGTTGAAATTCAAAATTCTGGAAGTTTTTAAAAAACAAAATAAGGATCATTCGGGGAGATATATTTAATTCCATCAGAATGTAGACTGTCCCACAGTCTCGGTTCGGTCCGGCCTGGATAATGGAACGATAGGCCTACATAATAACATAATAGCCTATCAAAATATGCCATAGTCCTTCACCCCCCCGATTCTAAATACACAGTGCCCAAAACCAATTCACAGCGCCCAAAACCAATTCCTCTTTCTACACAAATTGATGCCACTACACTAATCACACCTCCTATATTGAACGCTAAATTCAGAATGCAAAGAGGAGTCCTTGCCCTCCTAAAAGAAAACTCCTGGCAACGCCGCTGGGGAGTGGGACATGGCAGTAGGGCCTACACCGTAGTGGAAATGGGGTATTAAAGCAGAGGATAAAGTTTGAGAGAGCGAGGATAGATGAATAGATGGAGGGAGGGAGGATATGGAGAGGTGGTGGGGGGGGGTTGTTAGGGAGAGAAAACAGATAAAATTGGTGCTACGCTTTGTGTTCTAATGGAAATGTATATATAAAATTGACAAAGCTAACATTTACTGGAATAATTGAGCTTTTATTATAATAAACCAGGATAATAATATAGGCCTATCACAAGAATATTTAATTGAAACATGTTTAGAGTATAATATTAGCTTGATACCATAATTAGGTATTATGGTCTCAGATATTAGCGTATAGCTCATAACATAGGCCTAATTCCCATTGCATTGGTTATCGCCTTGATGTAATCCATGTTTATTCAAACTAAGCGCCAATTGTATTGAAGTGTCACCAACAAAGCACTTCAGCAAACAAAAGGGAGAAATTTGATGCAGTCGCTTTTACATACCCTCATTTTGATCACCCTTTGATGCACTTCCCCTAGTTTAAACAACAAGACGCTGTTGGTACAGAAACCAATCTGACGTTCGCGTTGAAGTGAATTTGAGCAAGAAATCCAATCAATATTTTTGAAGTTGCAGTTAAAGTTCCAGTAAAGTTCTTAACGGCATTCCGCAAGGTCTCTAATATGAGTGCACGGATGATGTGATGGCATGAGTCTGTATCTTAGAAAGCACCTGACTCAAGCAATTTTTTGCGGAGTTGGAAGTTAAGAGTTTGGCAGAGTCCAGATACATGGTCATTCATGGATAGAGGTGAGTCAAGTTTAACGCCAAGGTTACGAACTGAAGTGGCAGGCTTAATAACAGTATCGCCAACCATAAGATGAAGTGAAGAGGAGACGAGATTGATATTGTGTGGCGAGCCAAATACAATGAACTTGGGTCTTGTCCATGTTTAACTTCAAGTTATTATCATCCAGTTGCTTAACTCATGATGCTATGCGTCTTCGCCAATTTAAACCAAACAATGTATTGGTACTGGAGGGGAGTTGGGAGATTAATTATTTTGTTCCATTGGCAGCATTGCAAGAACTTTTCAAGAACTATGACATGAAAATATCCAGTTTCACTTATATGGTAATTATTATTACGTGCCCTTCTGATGACTTACTTATAGGGGTACTACACCCTGGTTAATTTTGTGCCTATTTTGCATTTTTCTCAAAATTATAGCCCATTGATGACAGGTAAGATAATAATTATAGGGGCAAAGACTGCAACTACTGCACTGAAAATTCAGCCACTCAAGGCAAGTAGTTATTGATTTATTGATCAAATATTGGTTTTCCCTCATTTTTGACTGTAACTCCACAACTGTTGTCTGTGCTAAAATAAAAATTTCCAGTGCAGTAGTTGTAGTCCTTACCCCTATAATATACATATCTTACTTGTCACCAATGCATTATAATTTTTGAGAAAAATGCAAAAATATGCACAAAATTGGGCAGGGGTGTAGTACCCCCTTAAAGTTGGTCTTAATCACAGAATTATGGACAACGTTTTAGCCTCATAACTGCTAAATTGTTGCTCTAAAGTGTATAAAAAGTACACATATTATTTAGTAAAAGTAAAAATCATAAAAATGGCAATATTTTGACCCAAACATTTATGTCAACTTAAAGCCACATCATAACTTTTCCTGAGGAGGACGCCCTCAATATTTTTCGAAATTCTGTTTTTTACACAATGGTATTGTACTTTATTAAACTAAACATCTGGAACTGATGTTTAATTTTCACGATGAAAATATTAGTCGAACACGTATGCGATGTTCAAAATACAGTACATGTACATACATGGCGTCCAGGACGGTTATACATAGTACATCAAAGGACTGTATCGAATGACCAACTGACCATTGGCGTCATTGGCACTGGTAGGAAATTCCAAGTTTGTTTGCTTTACCACAGCTGGTCAGCTCAAAATTTAAGGTGACATAACTGACAGCAAAAGCTAACATTTTATGAAAAAGAAATAATTTTTACAGTTTTAGTATGGAAATGTTACAATAAAAATTATTATTTTTCATGCTTAAAATTGCCTTTTTATTATAGAAGCGAAAGTTGACAGCAAAAAAACAAAAACCGCATTATGCAAATATCCAGATTCCTACCATTTTTACAACTCATGGTCGTATATAATACACTTGCTGCACGCGTTTTACAAAAGTGTGAGTAACGTTTGGGGGAGTTTAATCAACACAAATGACTATACAGGTATGCTCCATGGAAAGATGCCTGCCTCCGAAAGACCCCTGAATTTTACCAATACCAAGCACCGAAAGAGCTTTGATTTGGACAATTTTAGCTCTAAAGACCCCTAAATTACTCATTTGGCACATTTCTGTTTAATATATTTTCAGTCAATTTTCAGCCAAAATATCAAGAAAGACCCTTGATTTTGATTGTAAGCATCTCCAAATTAAACAACTCCTCCCTTTACGCGCACGCTGTCAAAAACTCTCAAATACCACCACCTCCAAATTCCGGAGGAGCACACCCACCCAAAAATTTGTCATGTGACCCCAGCCACCCCCCCGGCTCTCCGTTTCATCCAGCTGTCTTGGGCCATGTGATTTTTCCCTTCAAAAGGACGATAAAAAGTGTACAAAAGTGGGAGATAATATGGATTTCAACTGGCCCATTGCTGCTGAGTGAGTTTTGAGCACATTTGTCTATGGCTTGATTAACTACAAACATAGTAAGAGAATAGCTCTAGTAGGAGACATGGCTATACTACTATATATACTACTACATATACCCCATAATACCCCTATCCATAATCCATGATATGTAGTAAGAGAACATATTTGTGTAAAATATCCAATTTCTCCTGAGATAAAAGGTTAAGACCAACCTTAAGTGCCCATGGTACTAATTAGGTCGAATACAGTACTCTTACATGATAGAAAGTGTCCTTCTCACATAGAACTTGATCAGTTCGCCCGGATCGTGAGGTCCAAAACTGTGAGCTGTGCCCATGGTACTAATTAGGTCGAATACAGTACTCTTACATGATAGAAAGTGTCCTTCTCACATAGAACTTGATCAGTTCGCCCGGATCGTGAGGTCCAAAACTGTGAGCTGTGCCCAGGGTACTAAATTAGGTCGAATACAGTACACTTACTTGATAGAAAGTGTCCTTCTCACATAGAACTTGATCAGTTCGCCCGGATCGTGAGGTCCAAAACTGCGAGCTGTGCCCAGGGTACTAAATTAGGTCGAATACAGACTTTTTTATACAGTACACTTACATGATAGAAAGTGTCCTTCTCACATAGAACTTGATCAGTTCGCCCGGATCGTGAGGTCCAAAACTGTGAGCTGTGCCCAGGGTACTAAATTAGGTCGAATACAGTACTCTTACATGATAGAAAGTGTCCTTCTCACATAGAACTTGATCAGTTCGCTCGGATCGTGAGGTCCAAAACTGCGAGCTGTGCCCAGGGTACTAAATTAGATTGAATACAGTACAATACACTTTAATACATGCTAGAAAGTGAGCTAAAGTGTCCTTGTCTTATAGAACTTGATCAGTTCACTCCGTAGTGGGGTTCTCAGCTATTGTTCCCATGTACCCAGATGATGTATTTTCTAACCTATTTCTTCGTAATCCTTAACGTCCCTAGTACACAAATTTTGTCGTTCCCAAAATAAAATATTGTCCCATGGGTGGGGGAAAGGTCATTAAACTTAACATGGTGTCAAATTTCAAGCTTCATCAAATTGTGTCGAAAACATTACTAATGTATCCCTCTGGTTATATGGATTCAGAAAATGTATAGTTTTACCTATCTAGGATTAGGATGTGCCGTTCTAGAGTTATTACCAAAAAGGTCAAAGGTCAAGCATTGACCTCTAAAGGGTAAAAATTTAAACGTGCTCCGATCTTGATGAAAATGGTGTTAAAATGTTCGCTTGGTAAGAGTGGTGGATAGGGTGACTGTGATAAAGTGGTGGGGTAATACTATGTGGTGGGTAAGAGTGGTGGATGGGTGACTATGTGATAAAGTGATAGGGTAATAGTGGGTGGTGGGTAAGAGTGATGGATAGGGCGACTATGTGATAAAGTGGTGGGGTAATACTGTATGGTTGGGTAAGAGTGATGGATAGGGTGACTATGGGATAAAGTGGTGGGGTAATACTGTATGGTTGGGTAAGAGTGATGGATATGGTGACTATGTGATAAAGTGGTGGGTTAATAGTGGGTGGTGGGTAAGAGTGATGGATAGGGCGACTATGTGATAATGTGTTGGGGTAATACTGTATGGTTGGGTAAGAGTGATGGATAGGGTGACTATGGGATAAAGTGGTGGGGTAATACTGTATGGTTGGGTAAGAGTGATGGATAGGGTGACTATGGGATAAAGTGGTGGGGTAATACTGTATGGTTGGGTAAGAGTTATGGATAGGGTGACTATGGGATAAAGTGGTGGGGTAATAGTGGGTGTTGGGTAAAAGTGATGGATAGGGTAACTATGGGATAAAGTGATAGGGTAATAGTGTGTTGTTGGGTAAGAGTGATGGATAGGGTGACTATGTGATAAAGTGGTGGGGAAATACTGTGTGGTTGGGTAAGAGTGGTGGATATGGTGACTATGTGATAATGTGTTGGGGTAATAGTGGGTGTTGGGTAAAAGTGGTGGATAGGGTAACTATGGGATAAAGTGGTGGGGTAATAGTGTGTTGTTGGGTAAGAGTGATGGATAGGCTGACTATGTGATAAAATAGTGGTAAATACTGTGTTGTTGGGAAAGGATAGTGGTGGTAGGATGATAAGATAATGGGGTAGGGTGGTGGGGTAATAGATGGTGGTTTTGGGGTGGTGGGGGTAAGTTTGTTTAATGGATGATCAGGTAATAGTGGGTATTGTTCTAATAGTAGGGGTAGGGTATGGTGGTCAGGCAATAGGTGGTAGGGTAATAGTGGGTGATGGGGTATGTGGTGGGTGTAGGGTGATGGTGGTGTAGGATGGTGAGGTAATGGCAGGGTGCTGGGTGTAGGGCATTGAGGAAAAATAGTTGGTGGTGGCGTAGGTATGGTGCAGGGGTAATAGTGGATGGTGAAGTAAGGGTGGTAGGGTGGAGAGGTAATGGGGTAGGGTGATGGTTTAATAGTGGGTGGTGGGATAAGTGTAATAGGTAGGGTGATTGGGGTATGGTGTTTGGGTAATAGTGTATGATGGGGTAGGGGTGGGGAGTAAGGTGGTGGTGGGGTAGGGTGAAATGTGATGGAGACTGAGTGGGTGGTGGAGTACTAAGGGTGGTGGTGGAATAAATAGGTAGGGTGGTTGGGTAATAGTGTGTGGTGGCGTAGGTAGGGTGATTATTGAGTATGGTGCAGGGGTAATAGTGGATGGTGAAGTAAGGATAGCAGGGTGGTGAGGTAATGGGGTAGGGTTGTTGTTTAATAGTGGGTGGTGGGATAAGGGTGATAGGTAGGGTGATTGGGGTATGGTGTTTGGGTAATAGTGTATGATGGGGTAGGGTGGGGAGTAAGGTGGTGGTGGGGTAGGGTGAAATGTGATGGAGACTGAGTGGGTGGTGGAGTACTAAGGGTGGTGGTGGTAGGGTGGTGGAGTAAATAGGTAGGGTGGTTGGGTAATAGTGGGTGGTGGAGTAGGGTAGGGAAGTAAGGTGGTGGTGGGGCAGGGTGAAATGTGATGGAGACTGAGTGGGTGGTGGAGTACTAAGGGTGGCGGTTGGTAGGGTGGTGAAATAGGTAGGGTGTTTGGGTAATAGTGGGTAGTGGGGTAGGGTGGGGAGTAAGGTGGTGGTAGGGTGAAATGTGATGGAGACTGAGTGGGTGGTGGAGTACTAAGGGTGGTGGTTTGTAGGGTGGTTGAATAAATAGGTAGGGTGGTTGGGTAATAGTGTGTGATGGCGTAGGTAGGGTGATTATTGAGTATGGTGCAGGGGTAATAGTAGATGGTGAAGTAAGGATAGCAGGGTGGTGAGGTAATGGGTAGGGTGGTTGTTTAATAGTGGGTGGTGGGATGAGGGTGATAGGTAGGGTGATTGGGGTATGGTGTTTGGGTAATAGTGGATGATGGGGTAGGGTGGGGAGTAAGGTGGTGGCGGGGTAGGGTGAAATGTGATGGAGACTGAGTGGGTGGTGGAGTACTAAGGGTGGTGGTGGTAGGGTGGTGGAATAAATAGGTAGGGTGATTGGGTAATAGTGGGTGGTGGGGTGAGGTGTCCCATGAAAAGGGGGCCCAACGAATGTTGTGATATTTAAAAATGTGTTTATGTGAAATCCAATTATTCTAGGTGTCATTTGGGATTTTATTTCCACGCTACATTCTGTAAGCAAGTGTTTAGGTTACATGGGCTTTATAATCATAGCTGGAAGCTTTAGTCTGTAAGCAAGTGTTTAGGTTACATGGGCTTTATAATCATAGCTGGAAGCTTTAGTCTGTAAGCAAGTGTTTAGGTTACATGGGGTTTATCGGGCGCGTATCCATGAATTCGTAGACCGGGGGCGCAAATTAGGTTTGTTTTTAAAATACAATATTGCCACGAAGCGGGCATCTTGGTGAGCTTGCGTGACGCAGGGGGTGTCTGAGGGGTTGTACCCCCTTCAGAAGTGAGAAACTTGTGCAAAATGAAGACCTTATTGAAGCCATTTGGTAGACCATTTTGGCACTCGGCCATATCACATACTGACGTATTCGATTTTTAACATTTTGAGAAATTGGTATATTAGTTTGTTATGTTCTACTCTATATACTCACCAAAAACCATGCCTCAAAGTGGCGTAATTAGTAAGATATTAATTAATTTAAATGTCTGCATCACATAACGACGTATTTGCCGATCACCTATACTGCGCAAGCCCAGTATATCGTATCTGCAATTTGAAGAATTTGCCGTTTCACATACTGACGTATTTGCGCTACGTATTTGCGCGACTCTGTCATTGCACGGCAAAAATGCTGTTTTGTCCTTTCCATATACTGACGTATTTGCGCAACTGTTTCACATACTGACGTATTTGCGCGACGTATTTGTTATTTGAACGGCGAAATTGACATTAGTCCTTTTTATTATTATTATTATTATTATTATTATTAACGGCATTTATATAGCGCCTTTACTAAAGGCCAAAGCGCTGTACAAAACAAAACAACCATAAGAAATACAAAAACATTTTTAAAACTATCAAAACCTTAAAAATACACACATAGCATTTAAAGAAACAGTTAAAAACATGACACATGTACAAGCAATGATTACCATCCTAAAATAAATACCAAAATGAAAACAGAAGCCTTATATAATGTACATAAGTAAAAAACTATTATGAAAACAACTGATATACGCTAAAAACCATTTTTAAAAATTAGGCAAAAACACAATAAAAAATCAGCAAGGAGGCGGTGAAATTACTTAGATGGATATAAGTAAGTTTTGAGTTGTTTTTTAAAGCATACACAGAGTTGCATTTACGCAAAGATGTTGGGATAGAGTTCCATAGTCTGGGTGCAGCTACCCGAAATGCGTTGTCGCCATAGGTGCGTCGAGTGCGTGGAACTTGGAGGAGGTGTTTATTTTCAGACCGGAGATTTGTTCTGATAGGTGAGTAATATGCGAGAGTGTTAGTGAGGTATGAAGGGCCGAGTTCATTGAGGCATTTAAAAGTGAGTAACAACACCTTGTAAAAAACTCGTTTCTCAACGGGAAGCCAATGGAGTCTGTCTAAAAGAGGCGCTGAAGGATGGTATCTATCAGTCCTGAAGACAATTCTCGCAGCACGATTTTGAAGTTGCTGAAGCTTTTTACTGTCCTTCGAAGAAATACCGAACATAAGAGAATTTGCGTAATCGAGTCTAGACAAAATAAGTGTGCGTACAGGATGGTGACAGCTGTCAATGGTGATGAAGCGGCGAATACGGTACACATTCCTAAGATGGAAATTCACAGATTTAATGGTAGCTTTTACATGGTCCGTCATAGACATGGTGGCGTCAAACTTAACACCTAGGTTTTGATTTTGTCCGAGCGTAATATACGGGTATCACCAATTTCCAAATAGATGTCTTCAACTAACTTCATGTTATATGGCGACGCCGCGATAAAAAATTCCGATTTATCATCATTAAGTTTCAACTTGTTACGAGACATCCAGTCACTTATTTCTTTGATACACGATGCTAACTTCGCCACAACTCTCACTCTATCCCCATCAACCTTCGGGTCAAATGTTAAATATGTATGTCGTCAGCATACATGTGGTAACTAATGTCATGTTTACGAATAATAGCACCAATTTCATAAGTATACAGAACAAAGAACAACGGGCCGATGACCGAACCCTGTGGAAGACCATAGCTGAGGCTTTGTACCGCAGATGAACCATCTCCAATACACACACGAAAAGAACGGTTGCTGAGGTATGAGTTAATCCACTTCAAGGCAGAACCAGTTATTCTGAAAGTGGTCAACAGCCGATTCGACAAAATTTCGTGGTCAACGGTGTCGAATGCGGCTGATAGATCGAGCATGACAAACGCGACAGCGCGGTTTTCATCAAGTGCTTTCAAGATGTCAGACTTAACACAGAGCAAGGCCGTTTCCGTGCTGTGTAATGCTCTGTAAGCGGACTGGAAATCTTCAACCAGACAATTTGACTCAAGGTGATCTTTAATTTGAGCGCAAACAATTTTTCAATGAACTTGGACCAGTAGTTGATGTTAGATACCGGACGAAAGTTCTTGAGGACGTTTTTGTCCAGAGTTGGTTTCTTAATAATGGGGCTAACCACCGCCTCCTTGAGTTAAAAAAAAAAACACCACTATCAAGTGACTTGTTAATGACAGCTGTAAGTGAATTAACCAAGATATCACGGTTGTCTTTTAAAACACTCATTGGAATCGTGTCCAGAGAACAGAACTTATTAGCAGCAGAAGCAACCATTTTTTGAACTTCAGTTGCAGTGACTAAGGAAAACTTACTCATCGGAGGAACGGAGTTGGACATACATACATTACTACTTATATTACCATTACCATTACCATTCATTTCCAGCTCACGTCTGATTTTAGCAACCTTCTCAATGAAAAACTTGGCAAAGGAATTACTCAAGTCATTTAACGAATCACAGTCTGGTAAATGTACATTATTTGTGTTCAACAATTTGTTAAAAATGACATACATGTTCCTGCTATTTGCTGACTCAAGTTTTTCTTTGTAGTATAATTCCTTAGCAGTATGAATGAGTTTATTCAGAACACTACATTGCTCAACATAAGCATCATGATCGTCATTAGATCTTGTTTTACGCCATTTACGCTCATAACGTCTACGGTCACGCCTGGCATCATTAATTTCCTCACTAGACCAAGGTGAACGAGATCTGACACTACGGGAACGCTGCTGAGAAGGTGCGTGTGTATCTAACACAGTTTTCAAGCAAGTGTCAAATCGCTCAAGCACCTCATCAACACAGCCCTCGCGGAGGTCAAGATCATTAATCTTTGATTTAAGATCATCTTTGACAGCAACACTATTCATGCATTTAAGGTTCCTAACAGTGGAAACAATTTTGGAAGGAACAGGTTTAGCACAATTTACAATAATGTCAATCAACAGATGGTCTGATCCAAGACTTGGCAGCGTTTGCCACTTGCCGACTAGACTGTCTTCAGACCGCGATATGACCAAGTCAAGTGTATGCCCTTTTTTATGAGTAGGCATGTCAATATACTGATGAAGTCCGTTTGCACCCAATGCATCCAGAAAACGGGAGGCATCTGGCTTGGACGGCGTGTCAACATGGACATTGAAATCACCCATAAGGAGTGTTTTAGATGGAACAAGGCATAACTCATCCAGGAAATATTCGAACTCGTCAAGGAATTGTCTTGTTTTCAGACCATTTTCTTCAGATGGCGGGGGGCGGTAAATCAACACTAATTTAAGACCAGTCTTCTTAATGGTCACGCAAGCGTGTTCAAAGGAAATGGTGTCAATTCCAGACTGAACATTAGTGATACTCAGTTGAGCTTTGTGAATTATTCCTATACCACCATGTTCATCGTTCTTTCTTGGGAAACTAATAAAAGAATAACCTTCTGGTACCATTTCGCCTGCCACAACCGGATCGTGTTCTGCGAGCCATGTTTCCGTTAATACGAACAAGTCCACGTCATTCTCAATTATATTCTCAAAAATGGGAACAGTTTTCTTTCGCACAGAGCGGGCATTCCACATTCGGATGTTAAATTTTCTCTCATTATGTTTCTCTAATTCACGTAGATTGGCATGGTTGGAAAATGTTTGACCGGGAAAGTGTGGATCAGTTCTTGGGTTAATAACAACCGAGATTGGTGTTTGTGCAGGGTTATTGTCTCTCAATTTCACTCTACGACCAGCACGTTTACCTCTGCATTTCCAACGTCGTTTAGATCCTAATTTACCATTTGGTAACGGATCAGAGTGAAAGGGGCAAGGCTTTTTGAGAAGCTCAAGTGATTCCAAATGTTTACAAAGTTGCATAGATATACCACAGTCATTTTGCGTTACAGTACCAGGTGGATGTGTTTGAAACGATCGTAAGAAATCACTGGTATAGGTACACCGTTCAATATTGCTCTTTGTGTTCTTCAAATCACTCAAGTCAAGATGATTGTTATGGGTACTTATGGTATCGACTGAAAACCCATTAAATGCGGTAGTGCAAGACATAGTACATACCAAGTCTATTGCAATATCCCAAAGATGAACTGGACAAATAGTCATCAAAATACACAAAAATGGAGCACAGAATCTTGAATTGACGAACATCATGACATTCTACAGGACAAACACCATCCACTAAAACAGTTTTCAGGTTTAAAATTACGACGAAATCGGTAAAAAAGACGTATATATCGGACAGAACGATGCAGAGCGACCGCACGGCGCTGGCATCGATCTCTTTTCACATAGTGACGTATTTTATTTAATATTGATTTTTTTTGCAGAATGCTCTGATAGTGATAAGTGAATTATATTGTAAATATGGTATATTTGCACTACTGTTAACCTACAATCAACGAAAAAAATCTTGGAACGCTTGCGTGTAAATAACGGAAAACTGTCACCCCCTCTCCCCCGTGCAATGTTGAGAAATACCAAAGTCGTCAGCGGTTTCCCAATGTGTTCCAACATTGATTGATGGGGAGAGGGGAAGGGTTAATCATTGTTGTAGATGTCATACTTGTTCCCAGGCAAAATATACGTCATTTCCATGATCATATCAAATTCTGCACGGAATTTCGACAGAGTGTACGAAGCGTTCCAAGGACTTTTTTCGTAGATTGTCTCTGCCGAATGCAAAATATTTCATCTAAATTTCGTTTTTGGCACATAACTCAAAAACGGAATGTCGTATGAGCTTCTCATTGCACACGATTTGAGAGTGGATTATATGCTTTGGAATCATAACAAAATTGTTGATAAAGAAATTGGTTTCTTTAGGAGGTGGTCACTGCAATCACCCCCCTATGCTAAAATACACACATTTTGCAATTTTAGCTCTAAACTGCTCTAAAATGTCGTTTTTGTCCCATAACTCAAAAACAGAATGTTGTACGAGATTCATATTTCACAGGATTTGGAAGTAGACCATGTACTTAGGAATCATAATACAATTGCTGATAAAGAAATTGGTTGGTTCAGGAGTGGGCACTGAAACACCCCATACCCCAACTTACACGCATTTAATGAAAATTTTATGCTATATCTCAAAACCGAGAAATCGTTTCAAACACATATCTCGTAATTACGGCTCTAAGCTGCATGATTCCGAGTTGCCTAATTTATTTTTAAAATTAATATTAAAGTTCACCTTCATAGCACTTGTCAGATAGGTGAATGAGCGTCAGAAAAAAGAAAATTGAGTTTTAATTTAATACTAAAACCACATGTACGTTACGATTTGTAATGAAGTAAATAATAAACTTCAGGGAAAGTGGATCAGTAGATCTTCAGTAGATAGCATTAACTTGTTTTTGACATGATGTAACAACTATCTTCAGCAGATTTGTGCTCACAATTTTGTGTATGTATAATGTGTGGGTGTGTGCGTGCATGGTGTAGGGCGTGGATGTATGTGGGGTAGGGCGGAGGGGGTTTGTAGGACTATTATAAGATCACATTTAAATCGGAAAGTATTTCATTTGGGAGCTTTTGGGAAAGAAATAAAGAAATGATTAAATAAATTAAAATCAAACATAGAGAAAGAAAGGAAGAAAAATAGACAGAAAAAATAAAGCAAAAATGTATACTTCATGTATTTATAATAAACAAACATTTTCACCGGGTTCACCGTCGCAAATAATAAATGAGACAGAAAAGTGATACCGCCTGGGAATCGAACCCAGACCCTCAGGTTTACAAGATCTCTGCCTTAACCACTTTGTCACGGGATCTTCGTGATTAAGACGCTTGTAAATTGAACCTATAAGCGGTCACTTCAACTTTTTTTCCACGTTCATGTTTTTATTTATTTAAAATGTCTTTCGTTCATTCTTTCATTGATTGAAACTAAGTATTTTATTTAAAATGACTTTCGTTCAATCTTTCATTGATTCATTAATTGATCTTTCTTTTCTTTTCTTTCTTTCTTTCTTTCTTTCTTTCTTTCTTTCTTTCTTTCTTTCTTTCTTTCTTTCTTTCTTTCTTTCTTTCTTTCTTTCTTTCTTTCTTTCTTTCTTTCTTTCTTTTCTTTCTTTCTTTCTTTCTTTCTTTCTTTCTTTCTTTCTTTCTTTCTTTCTTTCTTTCTTTCTTTCTTTCTTTCTTTCTTTCTTTCTTTCTTTAGAGCCATAATTACAAAACGTGTGTTGTTTAGCATAGAGGATGGTTTCAGTGACCACTCCCTAAATAAACCAATTTCTTTGGTTTTTGGTTTTTAACCATACGCAGGGCGAGTATTTGAGGGGATGTTCAAAATTTGCAAAAAGGGCCAATTGAAGCCAATTTGGTGCATCATTTTTACACTATTTATATCATTGCTTTCAACAACAAAAAATGGCTCGAACACTGGTCCACTGACACTTATTTTATTTCTTCTTTTGCCTGGGTTACTCATTCAGTGGATGTTTTAAGGTATCCTCTGTTCTTCCATGAGGTCCATGGGTCATATAAAAATATACATTAAAATACATCAAAATAATGAAACAAAATATTTAAATACATAGGATATATAAATATATAACCATACACAATCATGAATTTAAAATGGCGAAACTAACCCATATTTTACATATTATAAAATACATATTATAAAATACATATTATAAAATACATAACCAACACAGCGTATCAAATTTAACTACAAATTGTTTTTATCAAATATAAAATTAAGAATTAAGAATTTTTTCAAGAAAGAAATTTAAGATTTCAGATTTCCATCATACTTGCTAAAAGACATGTTTTGGAAACTAAATAATTTACACAGTTTAAGATTTATGACATAATAGAATTTGCATAACAAGAAAATTCATCATTTAGTATTTGAATTAAATAAGCATATTTCTCTAATTATAAAACAATCGATACAGTAAGAAATTTCATCAGCATTTCAATTATATATACACATTTGAAAACTAAAATTTTGATTGCAACATTGGCCAAATACAAGCCTAAGGCCATGTTCACACAATGTTTTTAAAAAGGTTTGCTACTTAATTACACAAATGGTCATATTACACTATTAAATATTGCTAATATTATAACACACACTTAAAACCTGTTTTTGAAAATGGAAGTATTGGTTGGTATTAGATATTTCAGATCAGATTTCAGATTATTCCATGCTTTGGCCCCCCCCCCCCCCCTGAACAGGAAAGAACGTCTTCCAGCTTCAGTTCTGGGTTTAAAATTGAGAGCTATATTACCGTGAGAGCTACCTCTTGTATTATGGCCATGATTGTCTCTAACAAGAGTAAAAACATCATTTAGGCCTTCAGGAACAAGCCCGGCTAGGCATTTAAAGACAGTGATACATAAATTATCATGTCTACGATCACTTAGGAGCTTCCAGCCAAGCCTGTCCCTAATAAATGAAGAAGGTGTGCGAACAGGGACCCCGAGAATAGCTCCCAACCCGATTCTGAAGACGTTCCATCCTGTTCTGGAGAGTATAATTACAGTTACCCCATACAATGTCACAATAACTGAGTCTGGGAAGCACAAGAGCTTTGTAAATTGTATTTAAATTGTCAGCTGATAGCCACTCTCTAATTCTATATAGAAGACCAATATATTTTGAAACATTACAACAAATTTGATTTATGTGAGGCTCCCAGCACATTTTTTGATCCAGAGTGAGGCCTAAGTATTTACATTTATTTACAGTTTCCAAGACATCATTATTCAAAAATAAACTAAGATCATCAGATTTACTAATATTACGACTTGAGCAAAAGAGCATGGCTTTGGTCTTTTTTGAATTAAGAGTGAGTTTATTTCTTTCCATCCACAATGCAATTTGAGAAAGGTCAGAATTGAGATGATCATTAATGTTGTGAACATCTTTAGAAGCGAAAAATATGGCAGTGTCATGAGCATAAAGGTTGATTTTGTTTCCTTAGAAACAACCAGGGGAGATCATTTATATACATTGTGAAAAGGAGAGGGCCAAGTATTGATCCTTGAGGCACCCCATACTGGACTATTTCAAATTCAGAAACAACATTTCCAACTTTAGTGGCTTGCTTCCTATCATACAAATATGAACCAAACCAATCCAGCTCCAGACCTGCAATTCCAAAAGATTTGAGTTTGTGAAGCAGAATAGAATGGCTGACTGTGTCGAAGGCCTTCTTGAGATCAATAAAAATACCTCCTACAAGATGACCGGCATCCATGTTTGTAAGGATGTAGTCAGAAACCTCAACTAAGGTGGTGAGTGCGGAATGTTTGGGTCTGAAGCCAGATTGGTTTGAAGAAAGAAGGTTGCTTTCACTCAAGTAAGAATAAAGTTGATTATGGATCAGTCTCTCAAAAATCTTCATGACAACAGGAAGGACGGATATTGGGCGGTAGTTATTTACCTCAGATCTAGAACCGTTGAATAGATTCATCAGGTTTGTTCAGTAAATAAACATTTTGGATTTTTGTTTGACAAAACCAAGTGAATACTCACTACAATATTTCGTCCTACTCATCGGAGGACTTCATCAGGTATGACTGATATGGTCATCTGATCCACTTTCCCTGCAAACAAGTTTGAGTGGTTTCCGGTGTTCCTTAGTCTCTTTTGCAGAAAAATTTACTTTTGAAGAAGAGAAAAATGGCCAAATCCCATTTTTAGATACACTCATTGTTAGGAAACCAGACGGATCAGTTAAGCTATTAGTGTACCGCAAACCGACGCACACTGATCAGTACCTTAATTTCAAATCAGAACATCCTCTCCACCAAAAAATGGGTGTGATCAGAACGTTATTCGATCGCATGAACTCTGTAGTAACAGAAACGGAAGACAGAACCCAAGAAGAAAAGCGTGTACGTGCAGCCTTAAAAACTTGTGGCTACCCAGATTGGGCGATGGACAGAGTCAAAAACCAAATGCATAATAAAAACAAAGATGCTGAAAATCAAGATCAAAGAAAAGTAAGACCACTGAGGAAAAGAGCAAGGGCATGGTGGTCATCCCGTACGTCAGCGGCCTTTCGGAGCGTATCCAAAGAGTCCTCAAGAAACACAAAGTTGACACGGCTATGAAACCCCACCGCACCCTCAGACAAATCTTAGTCCATCCAAAAGACAAACGGGAAAAAGCAAAAACCGGTAACTGCATATATGAAATTGGTTGCAAAATTGTAACCTCAGTTATGTCGGAGAAACTTCACGCATGTTAGGTACCAGGTTAGCTGAACACCAAGCAGAAGTGAAAAGGCGAGTGAGAAAAGTACACCCGCTCTGAACGAAGGACATCCGAAATGGAACAAAAAAAATCAGCAATTTCAGATCATGTTGTACGGGCAAACCACGTTATAGACTCGGAAGAATCTAAGATCCTTGGACGGGAACATGATAAAAAGTCTAGAAAAGTGCGGGAAGCAATGGAAATAAGGAGACGGGGCACCAAGACCCTAAACAGAGAGTAGGGCACATACCTCTTAAGTCACGTCTATGATCCACTACTGAAGTCTGCAAAGAGACTAAGGAACACCGGAAACCACTCAAACTTGTTTGCCGGGAAAGTGGATCAGATGACCATATCAGTCATACCTGATGAAGTCCTCCGATGAGTAGGACGAAATATTGTAGTGAGTATTCACTTGGTTTTGTCAAAAAAATGTAGATCTAGAACCCTCTTTAAAAAGAGGAGTAACTCTACTCGTTTTCCAAGGTTGGGGAACCTGTCCCATAGAAAGACTAAAGTTAAACAAGTGGGTCAAAGAGACTGAGAGTGGGTCAAAGAGACTTGAGACTGGCAATTAGGACTAGGCCTACTATAAAGCATGCATGGATTGATCATGTTGATGGACCCGGAGTAGTTTTCACTTGCTTTTGGGCCGAGGAACCGCCTTCATGCATCACAGGCATTTAATAGGCCTGTATTATACTTCTGATCAACCTGACTGTGCTGGTATATATCCGGATTTATATACCTTTGATGACCCCTGGGCACGGCAACATGATTGCCACCTCTGGATTTTCAGATAGAAGACACCCCTCTACCCCACAACTGTAACCCAAGTTTTTTTTCAAGCTGTCCCCTGAATTCCTTTACCGGGAAAGGTGCACGAAAATTTGATAAAGTGCGCGCTTAGCGAACGAAAATTTGCTATTTCAATGCTAAAAATCAAAGGGGGTGTACCGGAGTCATAGAGCCAGGAGGCAAAATTTCCAAATCGTCCCACTGATCTGCAACTAAAAGAACATTATTGGGATAAATGTAAAAACGTAAAACGTAAAAATTGAAATTTCAATTCTAAAATGAACAAATTGAGGACAATGTGCCCTCAAATCGTGCCAAAGGAAGATGCATAGGGCAGGCCTTTTACAACTTTTGGTTCATTTTTTTAAATTAATATTTTGATCCAGTACACAAGTTTTATGCCTTTTCCAGGCATCAGATGAGCTGCCCTAGCACTCATATTATTTATGATTTCATGATTTAGGCTTACATTATAGAAAGGTTGGAGTTATAACAGTTACTCTCATTTTTAAGATGCAAATCGTAAATTTTGTCACAATGTATCTGTCGACTGAGCAGTGGGGGCTGACTTGCCACCCTGCTCCATGGCTAATCTCAATTGGTGCTGAACAGTGGCGTAGATTTCTTTTTGACATTGAGGGGATGAGCTTGTGAAACATTGTTAAGGTATAGTGAATTCAGTACCTTTTGGAGACCGAATAAGTTTATGGTACACATGCGCACGCAAAATTTGCCAGGTTAAAGCTAAACTTGTGAAATATGGTACAAAGCTAGCAAAAATTGGCACTTTTGTGGCTAAAATGGCCAAATATGAGGTTCATTTGGTCAGAAACCCACATACAGCCTTGATACAGCATCAACACGGGGGGGGGGGGGGATGATTGTATGGACCATCCCCTAGCAAAATATTGGGGGATTGCGCAGAGGTAATGGGATGCTGTCGATCTTGCAAAATCATCAGTTCTTTGTTCTCAACTTGCCTGGCCAACATCATTGTAGGCCTAATATACCAGCCCCACCGGCCCAATAGAGGCTGCATTACGAACTTGTAGTTTTTTTAACCCCTCTCTCTCTCTTTTTAAAAACTCTCTAACCACCATACCTTAACACCCTACACCCACTCTCTCTCTGCACGTAAAACGACGAGATACGTGGGGACCTCCTACCTCCCCACTCTTTTAAACGGCATTTTCTCACTTTTCGGGCCTACCGTAGATGTGGGGACCTTGTCACGTTTTTTTGGTCCCCACTTATACATTGAAAAGCACTTTGATGTCCCCACAATTATGGTATGGTGCTCTCTCCCTCACTCTCTCACTCTCTCTCTCTCTCTCTCACACAGAAATATTTTTAAAACAATTTAAACATGTTATATTTTGGGTTTTGGTTTAGATAAAAATGTTTTCATTACATTAAATGACGGGTTATATAAAGGTCATTGAAACGTTTTATTTGAAAATACACAACAATATTTTTAATGTTTTCAAATGTTATTGTAAAACATTTTTCCAAACACTTTTTCCAAATAATTTTGTCAACCCTTGAATAACATGTTAGAATATTTGCAGTAGGTTATCAACAATTTTTATGTTTTTGAATGTTGTGAAAACGTTTTATAGCCTTTATCCCTTACATAACCTGACATTTTTAATGTTTTCTGGCAACCTTTTGCGAATGATGTGAAAAAAATGGGGATTTTAGGACTTTATATATTTTACGGCAGCGCCTGCACCACCACCCTCCATTTTCCCACCCGGCATATGGGCTTGGACCCTACATCAAGATTCAAAATCACCACAGATCAGTTATTGTAATTGACAGCTGACATGGCTGCTAGTTGATAGTTTTACTTCCAATATTGGTAATAACAAAACAAAACTGTCGACTTGATATTAAAAACTTTGAAGTACTAGTTTGTTATAATAGGAAATATGTAATGTATAGTGAAATAGTGCTTTTTATCAGCAGGCAATGTTATCAGTAGATATGGAAGAAAGCATTCACCATTGGTTAATATTTGAGTGGTGATTTGCTATGAGTACAAAACATTAATTTTGAATCATAATTTGCACATGAATTTAAGATTTGTGCATAATTACCATTATTTGTTATTTTTATCATTATCATTATTATTATCGTTATTATTATTATTATTATTATTATTATTATTATTATTATTATTATTATCATCATCATTTATATTATTACAGATAGGATCCTGTACGCAGGATCCGGGTCGTCATCATCTGGTCGCATTGTAAAATACAACCTGGACAATAATGAACAGGTTGATATATACAATGCAGGAGCGTACATATATGACGTCACGCTGCTTGGTGACTATATCATCTTTGTGGAGCGGAACAATGGCATCAAGGCCATACACAAGAATGGTGGTGCATTAATCCCCCTCAGCATTACTGGATTGCAGGATTGCACCGAATTCTGGAGCATCCACTCAATGAATGGTAAGTAAGGAGTATGTCATTAGTGAATCTCACAGTGACTGGTTTGGAGGGTTGTAGTAGCTTTGTCAGCATCCACACAATGAATGGTAAGTACAAATTAGTTATTACTTCAGACATTATACAATGCAGATATAGCCATAATTAAAGGAGTATGTCATTAGTGACTCTCACAGTGACTGGTTTGGAGGGTTGTAGTACATGTAGCTTTGTCAGCATCCACACAATGAATGGTAAGTACAAGTTAGTTATTACTTCAGACATTATAGAATGTAGATATAGCCATAATTAAAGGAGTATGTCATTAGTGAATCTCACAGTGACTGGTTTGGAGGATTATAGTAGCCTTGTCAGCATCCACACAATGAATGGTAAGTACAAGTTAGTTATTACTTCAGACATTATACAATGCAGATATAGCCATAATTAAAGGAGTATGTCAGCTCAGTTTCATTATGTGCTATTTCTACCATAGTTGAATGACCTCATACCTCATCTATGACGGTTCCTAGTGTATTATAAATCTGATTGCCAAAATGTGTAAAAAGACCCCATCAAGAATTTATGATTAAGAATACGAATTAACACAGTTTTTACAAAACATCTTTCAGCCTTGACATTTGATACTGTCATTTGTACATTTACATTTTGATGGAAATAAGTGGTGTTTGTTGCGCCTCGGAAGACGATACTCTGGGCAAGGATCATTGCCACATGATGATATTTTATGAAACTACGTATTTTAGAATCTCAAAAATATCAACCTGTTATTTATCCTATTTTTTTAATTGAATTCCTAAGTGGAAGAAGGGCCCAACTGTTTTGAGATATTAAGAAAATCCTCCATGGAGTTGGCCCCTACTTCCATGCAAACCATGATTTAAAATTACTACTATTTAGAGAGTGGATTTTGGGCCCTTCTTTATTTTACACACAAGGAACAAGGAAGAACTGGCTGCTGGCAACAAAATGTTTGTGGTTTTTTTCCCCTTTTTTTAATGGTGGAGTTAGGTCCTTCTTTCACTCAGGTATTCAATTGCTAAAATGAAATGTCATAAACACCCAACATTAGGAAAGGACCTTTTTCGGCATCTACTTTATGATCAGAGCAACAGTGCCGCGTAAAATCGGCTTCAAAAGGCGGCCCTGGTATATATCTTCATCAGCAAGTTGCAATTGAAGGTCTTCTAGAGCCGATGTACTTCCCTCAGATGATTTTATAACATCGGCTAGGCTTTTGGAATCGCAGATGGCTTTAGATAAGCGACATTGACTAGTAGTTGATATATGTTGGTGCAAGCGGCAATTGCGATATTGTTCCGGAGATGTTTCAGTGGTCGTTGAATTTGCTACTTTTTCAGTATTTACTTTTCGTTTCCTGTTAATTATCTGAACCATTGCATTATCGCTATAAGGTTCGGAAGACGCCGCCATGCTAGTGTGGTTTTTATTCATAACTGCTGTTAGATTTAAAAATAATTAAGTTTTATAGTATTTATTATGACCGAAGGATGGTTAAAGCTTACTGCAATTACGTCATATGTCATTTTAGGATGCATGACAACAGTGATCTTTATACTAAACTTGAAGCAGATTGGCGATAACAATTCACCATGCTCCCAGTATGTTTTGCAAGTCATGAAATCGGATATTCAAGTTGAAATGATTAATGATAACAAACTAACAAACAGGAAAGGCAAAATAATTACATTTTCGGATATTTTAACAGCACTAACAGACGGGGTTGCTAGCGGCATTAACCGTTCAATACCTGAAAATCTTAAGGGATGGGTGGCAGCTCCCGTATTAGGAGAAATGAATATCATGTCTTCGGAACCAGTAGGTGCCATATATGGGAGGACAGGAGATTGGTGTGGTTTTTGGAATACTTTGCAATTAATTTTGCTTTTAATCAGTGCCATTGTGTATATTGTAGAAATATAGATTTGGCAAATACGATAGCAGAGTGTAACACAAAGTTGGATTTTGGCGATGAGATAGTACATAAATTAAATGGTTATGAAATAGTAACCAATGGCGGTTCAACTATTTTATCTCGTCTCGATAATAGAACTTCACTATCACCCAACGTGTGTAGTGTAAACTGGTGGGTCATTTTATATATCAGTATAGATGAGTTGACTTCTGACGTAAATGCCTGGCGAAACCATATTTTGTTCAGGGCTCGTGTTTTTAGAAACTCCCCCACATCACAATAAGGCCATTGAACAGTGTAGTGGTTGCATGGGGTTCACTTAAGCATATCGGTATACCAGTCCCTTGCCTCTGTTGATAAACATTGAGGTCAACTCATCTATACAGCAATGGACATTATTCCTTATATGACTTTGTTAGAAAATAGACTCATAGTTGTCTTTCTTTAAAATGGCTTGTATTAAAATAATAAAATATTTTGTATTGATATGAAATTCTTTTGTACACAATTCAACAAGTTGCTACATTTGTACGACAAGTAATCTTAGTGGCGTTACTTGTAATTTGTCAATTCTTACCAGAACTTCAGGATATTATATTCTTACTCCGCAAACGGTAATCAGCTCTGCCCACAGATATGCCTATCAGAATCCAAACCTTCCAACATTATGTGTTTGCAATATTTTATTCTAAATTAAATCGGGCACCTTATTCAATGCAGTAATTATTATGTGTTGATGTGTATGTTTCGATTTTATTACAAAGGGAATGAAATATGGACATTGGGTAACATTATGTAATTATTATGGCGCTGATATCAATACCTATTTCAATTTCACACTATATTTTGTATATGCACAGAGATAACACATTTTTATAACCGAATTGCGCATTCAATGAAAGCAAATAATTTGTTCTAAGGTTGTGTCCCGTCGAATCCTCTTTCCTAATAACGAGTACAGAATACCTTGCAGTCTTATATAATAAGACAATGGAATAAACCCAAATGATGCAACAAAAGTGAAGTCCCAAATTTTAACAAAATCATCAGGATCGGTAGTGTAAACTCAGCAAACAAGGTTTGTTGTATTTGGTCGATAAAATGCACTTACTTGTGTATATTTCAGCAAACGCTGCTGCCCTTGTCAACGTGTGATTATATTACAAGTGTAGCAATGATGCAAAAACATGTTCACTTGGCAACTTTACATGTGAATAAATACCCAGGTCGAACATATTTTAAACGAGGTCTTATAATAATGGTCTACCATACCAAGGTTAGGGAGGGATACAGTTTCAATATATGTGACATGATCAAGGGGAATGAGTCGGGATGTCGCTAATATTGTTTTTGAGATATATTGGCAAAAACAGTGTTCAAATTCTGTTATTTTATATTGTTTTTAGACTTTGATAAATTGCTCATAACTTGTTAACCAGATATCCGATGGTGAGCAAATTGATAAACTAAACTTAACACATCAAAATGTCTAAATGTATGAAAAGGAGAATCAATGCAGACATATTTTGAGTCAAAAGTGAAGAAAGAAACAAAAATCAAATTTGTTTAATGTCCTGATCTATCGATCCTAACAGGATCTTTATCAATGACAGTGACAAGACAACACACATACATAATTATGTTAATATACCAGACATAGACAGGCAATGAGATAAAACAGATGAAATGATCAATTAATGAAAGCTGAGTAGAAATTAAAATGAATGGTGAATGAGGAGAGAATGATCAAGTGGTTGCTTTAACAATGGGACAGGATGTTGGGTGGCATGTGTGGGATACGTATAGGGTAATGGCCAAGGATTAGAACGTGAGTGGATAAGAATGGCCGTGGGCCGAAGGCCCAAAGCCATTCTTATCCACTCACGTTCTAATCCGCGGCCATTAACCGACTTAATACACACCTATGACGTCGCGCTATTGTTTTATCGCTCCATTATTTTCCACGAATGGAGTGTTATAGAAATAGGCTGCTCATTTACAAATTGATCAATTGCTGATTGATACCGTAATAATAACAATGGTTTTGCAGGTGCGATTGAAAAATACATTGACTAGTCAGCTTTATGCAAAATTTCTATAGAATTACCCATCACGATCCAGGTGTTTAGTTCAAACCATCCGTAACCACCTTCTTGAATTATAAAGACTGATTTAAAATGTTTAGTGTTACATGAATTGAATAAAAGTAGATTTGTAAAATCATTCAAGTGATTAGACCAACAATTAGTTCTTTATGCCCACTTCTAATGTATTAACTATTGAAGTAGTTGCGTTTAGGTCTCTATTTTGCTTAATAAGGAAAATTGGCAAAGTGGTCATAGGTTCATATGAAAGGTTCAATTGTGGGTCATTACATCAGGGTACCTCAATAAAGCTTGACCTGCATTACATATCTGAGCAATGATACTCTTCTCTGTGAATCGACTGTTCGATTTTGGATCAACCATGCAGTTATGGACATTATTTTTTATCTTCGTTGGATTTGGATAATTGTAAGTTGGTGATGGAATCATTGAGAGGATATATATCGTTGATTCGCAGCATTTCTTTCGAAGGGAGTCAGGCATGATTCTACGATTAGCCGAAGAAAGGTACGAGAATTGTAAATGTGGATGTGCAAACTTTTATTTGTTTTATTTGGTTGGCCTTATTACAACCCATTTTATATAGGCCTACATGTCAGGCCTACATGTCACTAAACTTCGGCGGCAAAAACAAAACAAAAAACAAAAATGAAAAAACTTCGCCGCCCTCGCCGCGAAATAAAAGCCCTGACCTCAACTTCCAGTCCCCCTCCCGAAATCAAATGGAGCGTCCCTAACATTTATCGGATAGGCCTACTGATCGATGTAAATAAATATCCAAGCATCACCAAAATACCATCAGATGAAACATCAGATGTATTAAAGACATATCAAAATTAAACAAAAAATAGACATACTGTGACTTTTATTACCAGTAAACATGTGCAAATCAAACTATTAAATAAACAAATGTATAGGCCTAAATGCATTGATACAGAATGTATATGTAGCAATGTTTCACAAATAACAAATTATACGTAGGGTCTAATCGACTGAAAACGCATAAAAAATACAGAGAAGAAAAAAAAAGAAAAACTAAACAAAGTTTAATAGAAAAAGAACAGAAAAAAACCGAATGTAAATATTCAAATACTAAAAATATGTTATAATAAACATTCAACTTGTTTGAGCGTCGAAAGTATAAGGTCCATAATTTTAAGTATACACTGAAAATAAAAATGTTTAGGTTTCTGTAACCCTTTTAAACACGCCAATGTGTTTATTAAAAACTGAAAATAGTTAGTATCCACATTTTCAAGAAATTACTGGTATTTTCAGACCCCTACATTATTACAAATCCAAAATAAAACCTAACACTTTCCATTTTCAAATAATCGCACTCTAAAGTTTAAACTTAAACACATCAAAGTGTTATAAACACTAACGATACGTTTTTTTAAACACCATGTTTAAATTTTAAACATTGTTAGTGTTTAGAGTTTAATAGTCCTCAAACGTTCGAAATTTGTAGTTACAACAACTGGGTTGGCCCTATTATATGTATTTCAAACCATTTTACCTTCATGTCCATGAGGGCAACAAACAAAAAAAACACCAACAACCCCCCCCGCCCCCCCAAAAAAAAAAAGACAACTTCGGCGCGAAATAAAAGCTTCGACCTAAACTTCCAGCCCATGGAGTATCCGTAACATTATAATATTTAATTATCGGATAGGCCTACTGATTAGAAGTTATATTCAAGCATGCCAAAATACCGTCAGATGAAACAAAAAATGTACGAAAGACAAATAAAAATTATACAGAAAATATGTGTGTGGCTCACGCATGCAATACGAATTTTAAAAAATAGGCCTACTGTGGCTGTTATCATTATTAAACATGCCCAAAAGCAAACAATTAAAAAATAAACAGATGCATAGGCCTAAATGCATTGATACAAAATGTAGAATGTGTATTATGTATTATAGCAATGTTGCCCAAATAACAAATTATATGTAGGGCCTAAACCACTGAAAACGTATGCAAATATAAAGAAGAAATGTTATGAAAAACAGTAACATGTTTAACTTCTCTTTTTAACCTAAATTGAGCGTGGAAAGAAATGTCCCAAATAATACCAAATGAAGCCTAAAATAAGCATTTTCCAAAGTGAGGGTAAAAACACATCCTGCATAATAAGTATAACTTGGCCAACAGTTGAACCTGCCCGTTTTGATCTTGCCTTGCTTTTCACAGATTGCATTGTAAATTTATGTTTAAGGGCTCAGATAGCGACGTTTTCACGTATTTTTGTGGGATCTGAGAGCACATCAGACACATCGAATTGCATTTTGAATAAGAGGAATGTCCTTCTGATATCAAATAATTTTGATTTTTTTAATTCGCGATATATTACACATTTTATGGCAAATTATTAAAATATTTAATTAAATTTTTGAAATTTAACAGTCCTCAAAGTAAAATAAATCTAACGATATGCACTTAAAAGGAGTATGAGGTGTGGGTGAACAGCATATGTCCATCATGTGAAAATTTTGACCTTCATTATTGACGATAATAGCTCAAAACACTAAAAAAATGTAGGTCTTTTCGGAAAAAAAATGTTTATGTTCAATATGAAAGGTCAAAATTGTCAATTGATGGTCGGCTTTTCATCCCAGCTATATACATTGTAATTACATGATGTAATTCCAAACTTCATACATGTCATTAGATTTATAAAGTTTACTTCGAGGACTGTTAAATTTCAAAAATATGAAATTTTAATAATTTGCAATAAAATTTGTAGTATCGCGAATTTCACAAATTAAATCAAAATTATTTGATATCAGAAAGACATTCCTCGTATTCAGCATGAAATTCGATATCTGATGTGAGGTCCCACAACAATACCGTGCAAATGTGGCAATCCGCTTCCTTAATAATGTATTAATCAAAATCATTGTCTTGTTGTTTTTCGTATCATTGTTTTACATGAATGAAGTGATGATAACAATAAACTGCACTTTTCGCAAATACTTGCTTTTCGAAAGTGCAATTGTTATTAACACTACATTCGTAAATGCCAGTACTTTGCCCCTGAAAAGTATTTGCTTTTCAGAGAAAAGAGAAAGGCATTTACGAATGGCGTGTTATTGTGCTCATCGCTCCATTCGTGGAAAATAATGGAGCGGTAAAACAATAGCGCGACGTCATAGGTGTGTACAGACGATGGTGGACGACATTATTCAATGTGGCAACAGCCAAAAGCGTAAACAAAACAGACAATATGACGGCAACACTGCCTGCACGCTGGACGCAATTATTTTTCCCGAGCCCCCAGATGCGTTTTTAGCTCTATTGGCCCCATTACAGAAAAAATGCACAAAATATATTTCCCAGTGCAATGTATACATTTTCACATGAAAATAAATAATTTTAGATTCAAAGAAAAAAAGAAGAAAAATTGTTACTCATTGGCGGAGAATGGAATTGATCTCGGAACCCTCTGCGTGGGAGGCGAGAGTCTTAACCATTTCACCACGTAATCGCATTGGTCCCGGCATTGGTACACATGGGCGAAATTTTCAGTATAATATTGTAACATATCGTGCGTTATTCAGTAAATCTTGGCCGCCCCCCCGGGTGTGTATTAAACATGGTGAATTAGGTAGAATTGAAATATGAAGTGAATAAAGAGAATGATCAAGTGGTTCCTACAACACTTGGGCAGGGTGTTGGAGCGTCTAGTAAAAGTGGGTTTTCTTCAGTTTCTTATTTCTAAAGATTGGTAGCGCAATCTTGAGATACTAATTTCTATTGTGTTAATTTCTGTTGTGACGAACACGCATCTATTCAATTCTCTCTCACTTCAATGAACATGGTGAATAGAACTAATGGCCATCGGGGTCGCGTCACTGAAGTCATGAAAAGATGTTTGTATTGTTCGCAGAAAAACCAGGATTTTCTATCTATCGCGCTCTAGCTGAAATACAGTAAGATAATGTAAGATAGTAAAATGTAAACCTGTATTTTAGCTAAAGTATTTCGAGCTATGTTGGATGGCATGTGTTGGATAAAAGAAAGGGTGCCGAATTGCAAAGAAATATGAAGTGAATGTTTGATAAGATAAAAAGCAATGCCTACAAGGGTATATGAAAGAGTAGGAGGACAAAAATGCATGAAAATAAATGAATAATGTATAATGAATAATAAAAAATGAATAATGAAAAATAAATAAAGATGAAGCATTGCTCAATCTAGGATTGAAAAAAAAAACGTCTTGAAAGCGGTGGTCGTGAAGACAGGCAATACTTGTGGTTCGTGATTGCTTTATAATTTACCAACGGTTTTTCATACAGTTTCCCAGGTAACGACCGAGCATGTGGAGACGACGATAGTGGCGACGACAGAGGCGACGACGATTGAGGCGGCGACGACAGAGGTAACGACAGAGGTAACGACGGAAGCGACAACAGAGGCAACGACGGGTTCGATAACGGGGGCGACGACAGAGGTGACGACAGGGGTGACGACAGAGGCGACGACAGGGGCGACAACGACAGATGAAGTTACTACGGGTAAGTGGGAATAAAGATGTGGGGTGGGGTTTAGGAATGGGTTGGGTAAGGGGTGAGGTGACATGGGGATGGAGAAGTGTTAGGAGGTATAATATGTGGGGTAAAGGGTAGGGATATCGTTTGGGGTAGAAGTTTTGAATGTGTGGTGGAGTAGTGGGCATGATAGGGTGTGGTGGGTGATGTTGGGGAGGGATGGGTTGTGAGGATATGATTAGTGTATGTGAGGGTAGTGTGTGGTATGGGAGGTGTTGGGTGCATGGGATAAGGGGTGGTGCGAGGTTAGGGTGGGCTAGGTTAGGGCATAACCACTGTCTGGTTGTAACATTATTTTATAAGCAAAACGCCATGGTAATGATAGTTCAAATTCATGTTAGCTGATATATTTGCATTATTAGTGATATTATGATTTACATTTTAATTCATCATTCACAAATTATTTATGAATATGGTCGAAATGGAAGACACTAATTATTTTGATTGAAACATTAATTTTATTATTGTTATCGAGACTTACATTGTGGAGGTTGGTGGCCTTAGTATTGTTGTTCACTTGTTTTGGGATGTGTTTGCAAGCTTCATCTCATTGATGATTTTTTTACATTTTTTGACATTTTTGTGACTATGACCTTTGACCTAAGCTGGTGATCATACAATAGATGTGAAATACACATGAATCAACGATTTAAATACATTCCTGTGTTTGCTGGACATGGGGGTACTGCTGTCTGTCTAAGATTTAAGTTGGTAATTTGCATAATGTTTGCAAAATTCTTCGCACATTGATAGCGGACCTTGTGGACAAAATTATGTCCAGATCTGCCAGGCGTAGCTGGTGGAAGTAATCATGGTTTAGGACGTAGGGTGGGTACGGAGTGGGGTACAGGTAGGGATAAGTATGTGGTAAGTAGTGGGTAGGGATGGACTTGCTCTGTTTAGGCCTATATTATAGGAAAGACACTCCAGAACATTAATGATGAAAATAAGCTCTTTCTTACTCCCAAACAAGATTGGAAATAAATGAATGAATGAATGAATGAATGAATGAATGAATGAATTGTTGCTGTCACCCAAAGTGAAAGCAGGTGGTCATGAACATGCGCGTATTTTTTTTTTTTTTGGGGGGGCTTTGGGGCGCCAGCCCCCCCGGGTCAAAGTAGGGGCGGCAAAATTGAAGGGCGGCAGGAAGAAGAAGGGCGGCAAAAACGAGGGGTGGCAAAAAAGTAGGGCGGCAAAAAGAATTAGTAAAGCAAAAAGGGCGGAAAATGTGAGAATAATTGTGCTATACATTAAAATGTGTTGCCTTTGGGGCGGTAGCGCCTATAAATCCTTTTTTTTTTTTTTTTTTTGCTCTTCACTTTTTCAAACGACCGTAAAAAAAATTGGGGCAACCTTTTCGGGCTGTTGAGGAAGGGGCGACAAAATTGGCTTTTCTTCAGCCCCCGGGAAGGGGCGGTCACGGTACGCCATTGATGAATACATGCGAAACTTGTGGTGGCTGTTTTTGTCATTGTATTATCACTATCAACATTTTTTCCTATATAGAGCACGAAATCACGACGACACAAAATATGATACCAATGAAGATGGACACTACAACAACAGGCGTGCAATCTATATCAGCCTTTGAGAATGTGGCATCCATATTCCCGTACAATGCGACACCTGGAACAATAACTAATAACAGTGATTTAGGTAAGTCAAATATATATTTTCTGTCTTTGTAGTTCTAATAATTGTCGTCCATGAATTTGATCATACATTAATTTGTTAAAGATACAAACATATATCATTGGATCTGTATTAATGGAACTGTAAATTGATTTCACAGAAACAGAATTGATCGTTAGTGTCATGCATTAAATGTCCATTCCCCAATAACTATAGAATGATAAGGTATATTTTCAGTCATCTTTGACTGCGTATTAGCAATTTTATTCCTGTCTTACAGCCATATTGTAGCATTTCCATAAGTTAGATTAGAATAATATTTCTTTTCCGCAAAATATTAACTATCACTGCCAGATATGTCCCATTTCAATTTTGAGCCAAACAACTGAGGTAAAGCAAAGAAAAATGGAATTTACTACCAGCGCCGATGTCGCCCAATGCGTGTTACTCCACCAGTCGTGCTACGGCAAGGTCCTTTGATGTGTATAACCGTCTTGCAAGCTATTATATGTACGTACTGTGTTATGGACATCGCGGACGTGTTCGACTAATATTTCCATCGTAATAATTTAACGCCGGTTCCTGCACTTTATTCGAAATCTCGGATTTTAGCAAAATTACAGCACCTAAATTGAATTTTGCAGGGTATTTTAGTTTAATAAATCGTATAAAAAAGTATTTTGACAAATATTGACGGCAAATGTTACAATACGGCTTTAAATTTAAACTATGTCAGCTTTGCCTACATATTAGCATTTTTATTCCCACTGTGAAAAGTAGAATTCCGTATTTTTATGTCACGTGATGAGCCTTGCAGCTAGTTTGATAATAAATGATGACAACTTTTAAAATGTTAAAAACATGTTTCTCTTGAAATTGTTCGTGAGAATAAGTCTTAAATTTGTCTACATCATGTTTCATATTGACATAACCTATTGCAGTATTCTACCTATTTGAACACAAAAACCGTGAAGAAGATTTGCAGTTTGATAGCGAAGGTGATTTGGCGCTTACAATTCCAAAGGAATTTCTCGCGTCTGGACTTCATAACGGAACCGGTAAGTTAAGTTGAACATTTAAGGGTAATGTGTGCGACGAGTATGTTTCTAAATTTGTGAGCCTGTTTGTTTTCTTATGAAGCACCATTAAAATCACTTCCAAACACGGCTTGAAATATTATCTAACCACCACGTTTCAATAATCAAGGCTGTCTACCTGGGCTGTCTAGTAGCCCTCCCTCACTGACATCGGATTTAATGTATACTAAATGAACACATTAATAATATGCTATACGAAATTAGTAAAGGATATATCTGACAATGGAAGTATTTAACATCCCATGGTGGCAACCGTATAGATTTGTTGCCTCTAAAATGTCATTTTAATGGATTGACTAAGTGTCTTAATATTGATGAATATTGTACGTAATTATACAATCCGGATTATTTCTCATACTTCTCGTACTACAGGTACTACAGTGCAACATTTAACAGTTGTTCTCAATTGTCAATGGATAAAAGACACACAATGACATTAATTAATGAACTTCATTTTTGTGACAGGTTATCTCACAGTCGTCATTAAGAAAACCCCAACTGATGATACTGAATACTGGGGTGATGATTCGGGAGAAGTATACCACATGCTGGGAAGTGCATTGGTTTCAATAAACCTATTCAGCATAAATGGCACTCTGAGGAAGCACGAGGATGAGTACAATCCACTGAATATTTCTTTTCCAATAAAGGTAATGTCAATCATAGCGAGAGTAGCACAGTATAAGCAGTAACTCAACATACAGTTATACGAAAGCATAGCGTTATAGATATAGTGAGAGGATTATGAGTAAATGTAAGTTAATCTTAGAAGGTTGCATATCTTTAAAAAAAATAATTGTGAACTACCTTTTTATCTTAAATTATCATAAAGAATGGCCAAGATTTCGGTGAATAACGAACGAGGTGTGGCAGACATTCGCCAATCATATTACACAATGGAGGCTAACTCTATAGTAGAAGTCCATCCTGTAGAGTTCGTGACCAACTCATAGAACAAAGATTTGAAAGTTATTTTGGGATCTTTGATTGATTCTGAATCAATTTAGCTTGGGCTCACCTCCTGAATCTTCCGGGCATTCCTGGTAGGGGCCAATCAAGGTTACATGGGGGGGAAATTTTCAGAATGCTCCAATTATGTCAAGTAATATATCAAATTACTCGTGTGGTCATGAGGATTCCAAAATTGTATAGTTTGTTATGTGTCAGACCTTTCAAGAGGGCGCTATGGCGAAAAATGTTCATAGGTCAACGACCTTTTTGAATTCTGACCATAGTAAACAACCATGGTGTCTAATTATATGTTTTCTTGCATGAGAAATACAACTATGCAACTTAAAAAACTGTACAAGGAACCGATGACCTTGAAACGATGCTTTTTGCAGCCATGTTGCAAAAGAGGGTCATCGGTTCCTTGTATAGTTTTTAATTTGCTTAGTTGTATTTCTCATGCAAGAAAACATAAAATTAGACACCAATATCACCGAAATCGGACGTTGTTTACTATGGTCAGAATTCAAAAAGGTCGTTGACTTATGAACATTTTTCGCCATAGCGCCCTCTTGAAAGGTCTGATACATAATAAACTATACATTTTTGGAATCCTCATGACCACACGAGTAATTTGATATATTACTTGACATAAATGGAGCATTCTGAAAATTTGACCCCATGTAACCTTGATTGACCCCTCCCCGGAATGCCCGGAAGTTTCAGGAGGTGAGCCCAAGGTAAATTGATTCAGAATCAATCAAAGATCCCAAAATAACTTTCAAATCTTTGTTCTATGAGTTGGTCACGAACTCTACAGGATGGACTTCTACTACTACTTGCACCAATTACAGACTTGACATTTAATATGGAATATTTTTCGCAAAATTCCAAGACTGGTCTAGACGGAGTCTACATAGACCACACAGGCTAAATATTAATTGGGGTGTGTCGGGAGATGGTGTAAAATAATTGTTTGATAGAAAATGTGCTTTCCATATGTTTACATTTATGATGCTCATAATGTAGCGAATTTGCCTAAAATGGCGGATTAATGGAGGATGAATTTGAGCATTGTGGGGGATACAATTTTGGACTTTATGCAACATTGTTCTGTTATTATCAAATTTATAGGGGTTTGAGGTGATGTTTCTTGAACTTCGTCAGCAACTGGCATTCATCACAGCTGAAATACACTTACAATGTACCAAGTTTTTGAACAGGGGAGGAGCTTAAAAATAAGGCACTTATAGGCTGTTCGTACTCAGAAAGTTTGAATGGCCCCCTGGGGTCAAATGTTATAAACTTACGGTACAAAAACAACTGTGTGGATTCCTGGTTGTCCAATGAACTCACACTGTTTCGTTGTGTACAGCAAGTTTATAACATTTGGCCCCAGGGGACCATTCAAACTTTCTGAGTGCGTACCACTTTTAAGAGCCATATTTTCTAAAGCTCCTTCCACTTTCAAAACTGGTAAATCACAGGTGCATTTCAGTTCTGACGAACACTTATTGGTATTTAGGCTCATTAACATCGCCTCAAGTATCAATAAATTTGATAATATCAGAATAATGTTGCTCAAATTCAGAAATATAAAAAAAAAAAAAATCAAATTCAGTCTCCTTTAATCCGCCATTTTAGGCTAATTCACTACATTATGAGCGTCACATTGTAAACTAATGGAAAGCACATTTTCTATCAAACAATTATTTTACACCATCTCCCGACACATCCCAATTGATATTTAGCCCGTGACGTTTATGCAGACCTCTACCAGACCAGTCTTGGAATTTTGCGAAAAAGTATTCCATATTAAATGTCAAGTCTGTAATATATCCGTAGTACATTGACCAATGAATAAAACATTGCATCTTTTAAGTTGTATTCACTTCTCTGTCTAACATTTATTTTAACTCAGTATGTAATCCGTTCCCACAAAACTTGGCACATATTATTAAGATTTAACTTGTTTAAGATTTTTGTATAGCTATTCTAGTACATGCATGGATTATGGTACAATTTGTCCAGTATTTTTAGATATGTGTGTCTAATGCGTGTCAATGCCGAGAAAATACAGCAATGAACTTGTCCCAAATCTGAATAAGGTTTAACACAAGTCAACAGGACATTTTTGACTAGATAATTATGCTTCTCTTAAATGCTTGTGTTTATATTAATGTAATATATGTATCACATCCAAACATACCAATAACCACTAGTCAGTTTTAGACCCGGGTTTGACCATTGTGTATGTTGGGGAGGGGTCACATAAGATTGATTAAACAGTGCTGAGTGTAACCTGACTGCTGAAATTCAGTGATTTGCTCATCCGGACGATATTAAAAATCATCCAAATTCAGATTTTGGTACCATTGTCAATGTCATAGATGTGTTAACACAGCCTGCTAGCATTGGCTAGTGGTTCAGCCTAAAGCCGTGTATTTTAGACAAAATCAGGCATTTGACATTAATCTGCAATTATAAATTAGCTACATGTATTTGAATGGGGCTTCAACTTCGTCGATACTGCTGTTTTCTTTCGTAGGTTTTTTTTTTGGCCAAATGTTTCATTTCAAAATTACCATATGACAATATGATTTTAAAGCAATTTATAAACAGTTTAATTTATTTTACACTTTCGCTGGGATCACTGAATGGGACATTAATTCTTTGTTTGGCAGGATCCTCGTAGTCGGAATATTTCAGAGCAAACCAAGTACAGCAAGCTAGTTTGTGCATTTTGGGATGTCGAAAACACGTAAGTTAATAGAAGTTGCGTCAAATTTGGATGAGGACAGATATTTAGACATTTTACATCTGCACTGCCTTCATTAACGACTATATTATGGTTATTTTAGTTTCGTCTTCTTTTATGCTAAATGATTTTGTATATATGTTATGTTTTATGTGTATTGGGCAGAAATCACTCCGATCCTGAGACTATGACACACAACTTTTAGTTCTAGCTTTTGTGTCATTCCGACTTGATTCTTGGGCATAATTTTTTAATCCTTGTGGCATTATCATGTCTATAAGTTTGTTTAAGTGTATTGTCTTTCTCATCCTTTAGGGAGAGCAGAATTATGTTGTATATGGTTTCACTTTATTGTAAACCAATGCTTTATCACTTGGCTAGCTTGAAGTTTGGGGTTTCGCTCTCTTGTGAACTCATGGTTTGTAGTTTAAGGTAGTGTTAAGGTATTTTATCATGTGGTAGAAATGTGACTTATGTTTCATAGTTTTTCATTTCATTGAATGTCTTTGAATAACTGGCAGCATGATGTACAGTAAGAACAGTGCAGACTTCATTCATTATTTTAATATATTATTATGCAAAGCGGGCCATTAAAACCTTAAGAAGTTTTTACAATCATGAATGTAGTCCACAGTAAACCCCATACTGATGTCAAATCTTTAAGTTCGCTGAATGGAAAGACCTATGATTCTAATTATTATTATTGTCTTTGTCTAATATTATATTAGCATGTGGTCGCAAGAAGGTTCATTGACGTATAAGGCAGATACTAGTGATAAACTGCAAAGCTGTGGATTTACCCATCTTACAACCTTTGCTGTACTTTTCGAATTTTCTAAGGTATCATATTGGACAAGCTGCTATATAATTCACATTTTGTAGTGCGACATTTAATTATTCTAGTCCATAAAACTTTCTCTGAGGGAGGTTAAAAACTAGAAGGTGTATCATTGCAGGGCAGTGTTGCGGGGGGGGGATTGACTTAATTTTGATGTCGTGTTTACCATGTAAGCACAAAAGTACGACAAATGATTCCCAAAGTGTTTATGTTATCCAGCAATATCTTACTAGTCTAAATCCGTTGGGGCGTGATAGTACATTCCACTGTAAAGTATGTTTTTCTTTTTTGTTCGCATGTGACTACGATATGTAATATGATATCTACCTGAAAATTCACATGTATGTAACATTGGTTAGTTGGTATAATGGTTAGCACTCTCGCCTTAGAACGGATCGGTCCGAGTTTTTCAATACCCGGCGTAGTCAAATTTTTTCCATTCATTTTAAATCAAAATTTGGGTTTTTTCTTCATCATACATTGCACTGGGAAATATATTTTGTGCACGTTTTTTCTGGGAGGGCCATAGAGCCAAAAACGCACCACAGCTCTGGGCAAAATATTGCGTCCAACGTCCAGGCAGTGTTGCCGTCACATTGTCATTTTTGCTTACGATATTGGCTGTAACAGGCTGTTGCCTCTTTAAATGACGTTGACCACCATCGTTTGGTTGCTGGTTTAGTTATGGCATAAACGGGATTATGTTACCTCTCCCTGTACGTGATTGAACCTTGAACACCGATTGCATGGTGTTTTGGGCCATATTTTAGGATGGTCATATGCCTTAACCCAAACGATCTTGATGTGGGCTTGACCGGGGTGCCCTGCGCGTGTTGTCCCTCCCACCCTGTGTTATTTTGTGGTATTTTGGGGAGGGGGTTAGGATTAAGGTCATCTATAGTTCGATGTCTTTCGCTGCAGAAAACATCAAGAAGAAAAATAAAGCCTAACAACTTATTTACAGCATGGAAAAAAGGAAAATCAAAGTAGAGAACCAACATTGGCTGCTGAGAACTGAAAATGCAGTATCTCTCGCAAAGCCACGCATACCCGGCCTGCATAATATGTTGGACTATAGCTCGATCAGCCTTAAAAAGCATATACCGAAACTGATCCCCTCCCGCGTTATTCCCGATAATTACACTATTATCATCATCAAATCATGTCTGTTTGCAGGTTACGAATATGACATCATTGCCTTTATTGTACCTTGAAACCATACACACGTTTTATGTTTAACCTACACTGTACAAAATGATCAAAATATATATTTTACCCACCATTTATATAGGGTGTGACCAATAATTACTCACCCGTGATTGACAAGTTGGTTAAGGTTCTCATTGGTACTTCTCTCGCCGCATTATGTATTGGTTTGGTCATCTGTGCAATCTTGTGGTAAGTGAACTTTTTTCGTTTAAGATTATAATAATAGTATTAATAATCATTGAAATGATACTGATTAATACATCTTAAAATTGATCTAATTTCAAAGCAATATTGTTAAGTTGCTCCCGATATGAAAGGCAATGTATATCTTAACATAGTTTACCCCTCAGAATAATCCGACAAGAGCAAAATGAAAATCATGTATTTTTGTGTAGGAACCTTTGCATTTTGCTTTAGACCACCTCACCTTAATTTTGACGGTTGAGCTTTACCACCAGGTAAGGTGGTGCGTTAAACTTTAAAAGGATGGATCTACGATTAGCTTAAGTCGTGTGAGTTTGAGTATAAATAGGAGCCTAATATGCTGGATGAAAAACTTTAGGGGCTGTATGCCCCCTTAAGGTTAACAATACATGATAAATATAAAGCTCAATTTAAATTCATAAAAACTATAATACAAATTTTTAAAATAAAATACTAATGATTGTTAATATCCTTTTCTCCATAATGTATTTTACGTAGGAAACGAACATCCTTGGACAAGGAAAGGATCTTGATCCATGCCAACCTGATGGTTGCAATGGCATTAGCGTACTTTATGACCCTTGCAAGCAGCAGCGCCAAATCGAATCAGGTATGTAATGAATTGCACATAATAGTTGCTGTAAGTCATTAAAAAGTACATGAAATTAATGCCCAAGGGACATTATTAGAATATAGTTTTGAATAGCTCTTCTCATGGTCGATTTCATTATTTTTAAAAGTCTCAACATTTTTCATGTTTATTTTCTAAATAGGAATGAACATTTCAAAGCCTTAAGTGGCTTTCAGTCATTTCCTTCATATTTCCTCCGTAACATTAATGTGTCTTGATTATTATGGAATTATGTTAATAAAGTCCACCCATATATATAGCAATAATGAAAAATTCAAGTGAGCGATACAAGAGGTCAGGCAAGTCAATGGATCTTAATTTGGCAAAACAAGTCTAAAAACATTTAATTGTGTTGTTTTATTAATTACGGTTTCGAACATGTCTATTCAACACCTGTGAAACAGTGGCGCGGGTGCTCCGTTCTTCCGTATGGTGCTGGCTTATGTCTGACGCTCATTACACATATTACCATGAAATAAATACCGGTATCTATTAGGTCTATCATCTCGTTCAGAGCTATACTCTGCTATTTGATATAAATAAATCTGCTATTTCATGTTATATGTTATGCTCTGGTGTTCTTTTTCATCAGATCGCCTGTCTTGCAGTAACCATCTTGCGGTATAACATGCTCATGTCAGTTTTTGTTGCATGCTCGTCGAAGCTCTGCATCTTTACCGTATGATAGTGCTCGTTTTCGGGATTGAGAGAAATTTTAGATTTGCTTACATCGTTATTAGCTGGGGTAAGGGCATGAATAAATAAAAGACAAACGATACTAGCGAATTCCGGGGAAAACTTAAGACCACAATAATCACATTGCATTTTTCTAGCATGCATTGAGTTGCTAGTTGAGGTTTTGATTCCTGTGTTGGCGCCTTTCTCCGGCAATTGCTATATGAGTTTGTTTGCAGGTAATATATCGTAGTACATTGAGTAGTTTAAGCCGTTCTTTTCCCGTGCTATGATTATATTTTCTTTAGTTATTACCAAAAACTGGATCCCTTCATGTGATCTGCTGTTTTTTCTGGTACGTGGTTCACGATGCGTAGCTCGGAACTGTACTTAAAATCACATTATAAAAGTCATCATTCTAAAGAAATGAAAGCAATCTAAAACTGCTCAAATGTTTCACTCGATGGCCAAAGTGACTGCAAAATAAACATGTGTCCCGTGAGACTGTAATAAGGGACAGGCCAAAAGGGTGATAATGGGGAGGGTGGTCATGGCCGACCAAAAGGGAAAGGCACAGTGGCGGTGCCAGGATTTTTTAGAGGGGCATTGAGGAAGCAAAGTGAATTTCAAGGGGACAAAATCAACAAATTTTGTGCAAAATTGCTGCAAAAAAACGTTAAAGTTTTCGCAATTTTGAGTTTTTACTGGGGGGCAACAGGGGAGGGGTCAAGATCTCTGACTGGGAGGCATTCTCCCCTCCCCCCATGGTGCAGCCACTGGAAAGGCCTGGGCCTCAAGGAAGAACAGATCATTTTTTATTGCGTTTTCAACTGACTGAGTGCCTAGGTTAAAGGTCCATAAGCGTTGGTCTGGTCAACTGGCAGGTTTGTGTAGGAACTAAATACCAACAATTACTAAATGTTTATACTAGGATTTGGGCAGGTAACCTTGTCCTAACATATCACAATGTTCTTCTAGATGGTCAGGACCTTGGCGAGTTGGACACTTTTATTATCATAGATTATGTTATGCCATAAAATGCTGAGCTTGTGTAACACTTTTATGAATAAATCCAGATGTGCTGCTAACCCTTTAAAGAAGAAATAAACCAAAACAAACAAAGGCAAGACATACTGTCATGTCAGTTCAATGGGACGACGGTAATTTTGGTCTATTATTTTGAAGCAGCACAATAATTCATTTCCCTCACTAAATATTGCTAAAGGTGTGTGAAAAATGTTCAGTGAATTTTCAAATAATCAAACTTTACCGCTTTTGTTTGCATCATATAATTGGAACCATTAAAAGCCCCAAATTAACATGTACCGAGGATAAAGATTGGCGCATCGAAAGGAGGAGGCAAGTAATTTTGGACAAGCTCTGGGAATGTTTTAGTTCGAATTCCGGATTCGAGTTAAACAGGAATCACACAACCAACGGGCTATATGGAAGATGTAAGCCTTAGTCTTCCACACAGGAATTTGAATTTCAAATGGGTTTACCTGAACGGATAAGGTCATTTGAATTGTATTTCAACTGGAATAGCCCAATATTACTAGTGAAGAAGATTAATAATATTCTTTATCTGGACTTAGCACCATCTCTTTCTTATTTTGTATAACATGAAATGGTGTGTTTCTAAACTATGGTAAATATCTCCATGAACACAATACATCAACTTCATGAACTTCACACAAAACTTTGTATTTTACTTGATCAGGTGTGCCTATGTTAATGACCACCATTACAGCTTCAATTGGTAGAGAACATTTGTACGACCACAAAAGGTATAGTATAACCAGAATGTGTATGATCATTGTATGACCTTTTATTATAGTGTATAATATTGTCTTATGACAATTTATATTATAAAGGTTGAAAATGCGAATACAATTACCCAAGGAGTTGCATTGCTTAACTAACACGGACAATCTAAAACACTTAGTGCTCAGATCAGTAGCAAAATCCATGTTTTAATTTGAATATTTGTAATACCTGTAGCTAAATAAATCTAGTTGTTGTCAGATGACCTTATTAGTATTATTATTAGTAAAATGAATGGCGCTAATTGGTCTTCTATAATAAACCAATTTATACGTGCCCCTTTATGATTGTTCTCATTAGATGCTGGTTGACAGGACAGTTTATTTGGGCCTTCATCGCCCCTGTAATCGCCATTCTGACGGTAAGTATTTGGCTCAGGGGTGCAAGACTATCGTAAAGGACACTAGTGACATTTTTAAAACTTAATTATCAGCTTAAATAGTAATATTTGGTACTTTAAAATGCTTCAAGACGTATCATTCCTGATCAAATAGTGAACTATACCAATATTTTGGTTATTTACGACTTAACTACGCAAATGATCTGGCACTTGGGCCGTTTCTTGTCCATCCACCTCTACTTTTCATAACTTGTGTGTGTGTGAATTTATTATTGCTGATGTTATTGTTGTAGTTGTCATTGTTGATGTTTTTATTATTATTATTATTATTATTATTATTATTATCATTTAGATCAACTTAGTAATCCTAGTGATTATCGTGTGCAAAACCTTGGGAGTAGCGGAGGCTGATAAACAGGACGGAATTCATTCCATCAGGTAGGTTATCGACCTATAACATATGAAACATTTGGTTCCAGAGCAATTATAGGTGACAAGATCATTCAATATTTTCAAAGGTAGCAATTATAGGTGACAAAATCATTCAATATTTTCAAAGGTAGCAATTATCAATTTGAAATACAGGCAAATATAGTCATAACTTCTCAACCATGTGTCCTAGTGACATCAGAATTTCAGTAAAGTGAGTTAGGTTACTGAGTAGATGGTGATAAGACAATATTCAGAATTGTCTCTTTTAGTCTAATTGGATCACACAATGTTATATATACAAGCAGTAAGACCTGAAACCGTTAAATTCTTAAAGGGACCCAAAATCACAAAAAGGGCATATTTTGTTTATTTAGCACTTAAAACATAGCTACGCCTAAACAATGTCAAAACATAGCTACACCTAAGCAATGTCAAAACATAGCTACGCCTAAGCAATATCTTGTTGTTCTATTTCTCCAACAGAATTGGACTGCGAAGTACAGTCTTGTTACTTCCAATGGTTGGAGTAACTTGGCTGATTGGGCTCCTTGGCAACACCAACATAAACGTCGCGTACGTTTTTGATTTGCTGAGTGCATTGCAGGTGAGTGTGGACACCGGGTGTAGACGCTTATCAATGGGGAAACCTCATAAGCCATTGTACATGTTTATAAAGCAAGAGTATTGTACGACGGTCATTCAAAAGTTCTACTTCCACCCTCATATCTCAGCTTCTGCACATTGTAGCGCTTTTATATGATTATAATCTCTTATTGCAATTGGTGTTGGCGCAGTAAAATGAAATTAGGATTCTGTGTCTCGGAAATGGAGAAAATCTATACATAATTATATCTACAAAGACGACTAAACAATACCAAATTGAAACGGCCATAAAATACCATTTGATCTCTTCAAATGGTTTAAATTGTAGCTGACATAAAGAAAACAAATATTGAAATTATGTAAAATGACAAAAAAAAGGCTTATTCCCTCTACCATAAAATGTTGCCTTTTAGGAAAGAAAAAATAAGATCAAATAAGAACTCAGTAATAAAATTTGATGTTCCCTTAAAACGTGCATATCGAGCTAATCTCTTAGGTAATACACATAATATTTTTACCGTTTACGGTGTGTCAAATCTTATTTTGGTTCTGAGGTCAGCTACACAAATTTGTAACAGGTATACACATTTGCTCTTATTTGTAGGTGACACTCTAATGTATAATAATGCTGAATACTATTGAATTGGAAATCGGAAGGAAGTCACGATTTCTTTTTACCTTTGTAATTTAGGGCCGAATGCGTAAATAACATGTTAATAATAAGACTACCCCTGTTTTCTCAAGGACATTACCATTGTTGTAATTGTAAACATGGTCTGTTATTGATAATACCCTCTCTCCAGAAAAAAGGGTAGCTGTAATATTTGTCACTTGCCTTGTTGGATGTTCTACATTTCTTTCCATATAGGCTACAAGCATAATATGATGTTTTATGCTTATAGATTGATCCACACCGCATCAGGACCCAAGCTTGTCTTTTGCACTGTGCGACCGTTTACTTAAACACAGAAAGAATGATGTTTAATGTTTTGGTCTACTACATGATTTATGTATATTGTTCTCCTCAAGTTTTTGTTTGTTTGTTTGTTTTTGGCATTTCTGCCACATGATATGTTTACACATTTGTCAATATTATTTTCTGTTAAATTCAGGGGATCTATCTAGTTTTCGTCACCTGCTATGTCAACTCAGAGGTACGTAATTGTAACCCGTAAAACGGTTCTATTCGAATTTCCTTGGATAAAATGGTCCAAAATATAATCAAATTGTGTTTAAAACACCCAAAGTAGCAAATACAAACCGTATGCGTTAAAACAATAAACAAACAAAAAGAAAAACAACAACATTTAAATATTGTTTAATATTTATATAATATTGAATGGCTTTGAGTGTGATACAAGAATATATTGCACGAGATAGAAAAATATTGCACGAGTCGAAGACGAGTGCAATATTTTCTATCGAGTGCAATATATTCTTGTATCACACGAAAATAAGCCATTCAATATTATTATTATTATTTATATCAGGCTTTTGCTATGGGTAAAATGAAAATTTAAGCTTACCTAGCCACCGGGTTTAACCAATGTGTATTGTCATGATTGTAATGTAAGCTTACCTTTTGACCTTCTTGTTTTCTGCTCTTTACTCTCCAAAGACAATTTCGGAATAATTATAGGTTTATTTGCAGATGTAGATTATATTTCCTAAGGTTATCATCATCCAAAATTGCCGCGAATTAAGTTTGTGATTTTACTTGTTTATACAGTACGAAATCTCCTGTGAGCCGTTACGATGTCTGTAGTGTGTTGTTGTGCTGTTGTATCATGACGCGTGTTGGTGCCGTCACCATGGTAACGCGCGACGCGTACGCGATACGCGTACAATATTCAAGAAATATTGTATTGCATCCGGGTATTTTGAAAATATTGTACAATATACAGTTTTATTGTATCGCTCAAAAGCCTGATATAAATAATAATCACAAATATTTTGCACGCAATCAAATGGGTGTGACCAGGTCGATAGGCCCTTCCCGACACTTTATCCTATTATTAGAGATTTTGGCTGCAGAAGAAAGCTCGCATTTGTTCTCATATATACCAGATTTTAAGCCTGGATGTTTAGATGTTATGGCGAAATATGATAGCATCATCCACCCATGATGGGATACCACAATTCTGTTCTATGGGCTGACGTGAAACACGTTTTTGCATCAAAACCGTTTGTGTAATTTAATTTATTGAATTCAAAACTTTTGTATCAGATTATTTAGATACATCCCTCAATGTTAGGTATAAAACAGAATATATATAAAAAAGACCGTGCCCCTTTAATATAAACTAATATTATTTTAGTTATTTGTTACTCCCAATGCTTATAATGTAGACATGATTTGATTCCCTTGTGTTTAAATCACTTTCAACTTCTGTTGGTATGGACTCAAGTACTATCCAGATCGATAAATAATACTGATTAAATTATTGATTTTCAGGTTCGTAATGCATTGAAGAGCGAATGGAGAAGAAGAACTGGACGGGTCGACCATATAAACGTAAGCCAAAATATAAAACTAATTAAAAATTGCACCATTCATAGATTATAGATGAAAAAATCAAGCTTTGGATCCCAGCAGAATCTCTACTAAAAGCAAAGTCTTTTATCGCGATTCTACAACAATCAAAAGCTCAGTCCAATAACGAAAACTTTGTTCATAACTATTAAATACAAAGTGCGCGGTCAAAATGACAACAAATTACACAAACGTTTGTGACGTACATATCACCTTTATTTTTTGTGTTGTCTTTGGACTTAAGAAGTCTATTTTTCTGTCCGGAATTTTCTTCTTTATATTATACTGTTTGTATTTTGGTAATTTAAATATAGATTATTATATTTATTATTATTATAACAACATTCTTTTCGATGGGTGTCATTTTCTTTGGGAGCAGTCTCAAATGTTGGTGGTCCTATGTTTTGTACACCAAAAATGGAGTTGTAATTTATAATAATAAGAAAAACGTTTAGCTTTATTAGTTTATCATTATTTTTATTTTATTATTATTATTATTATTATTATTATTATTATTATTATTATTATTATTATTATTATTATTATTATTATTATTATTATTATTATTATTATTATTATTATTCAATACCAGGCTATGGGCACTGCAATGTCACGACTGAACACCAATGAAAGATCTAGAAACGTTAATGACACTGAAAGAGGATTGATCGATTCGGTTGCAAATCAAGGTGCTGGCATCGAAAACACTGCAGATGACGCAAATAGCGCTGCAGATGACAAAGAAAAAGCCACTAGCCATGACGTTGTTGCTGATATCCATAACGATGCAAATCAAGGTGCTGGCGTTGAAAACACTACAGATGACGCAAATAGCGCTGCAGATAACAAGGACAAATCCACTACCCATGACGTTGTTGCTGACATCCATAACGATGCAAATCAAGGTGCTGGCGTTGAGAACACTGCAGATGACGCAAATAACGCTGCAGATAACAGGGAAAAAGCCACTAGCCATGACGTTGTTGATGACACCAATAACAATGCGAATCAAGGTACTGCTGGCGTTGAGAACACTGCAGATGACACAAATAGCGCTGCAGATGACAAAGAAAAAGCCACTAACCATGACGTTGTTGCTGACATCCATAACGATGCAAATCAAGGTGCTGGCGTTGAGAACACCGCAGATGACGCAAATAGCGCTGCAGATAACAAGGAAAAAGCCACTAACCATGACGTTGTTGATGACACCAATAACAATGCAAATCAAGGTGCTGCTGGCGTTGAAAATACTGCAGATGACACAAATAGCGCTGCAGATAACAAGGAAAAAGCCACTAACCAAGACACCAATAACAATGCAAATCAAGGTGCTGGTTGCAAATCAAACTGATGGGGTCGAAAACACTGCAGATGATGCAAATAGCGCTATAGAGGACAAGGACAAATCCACTACCCATGACGTTGTTGATGACACCAATAACGGTGCAAATCAAGGTGCTGGCGTCGAAAACACTGCAGATGATGCAAATAGCGCTGAAGATGACAAAGAAAAAAATACTAGCCATGACGATTAATTAAAGATGAGAAAATTGCATATTTTAGTTTCGTTATATTCAGTATAATATTTCAAACAGAAGTATTTAGAACTGTATTTATCTTGAGCCCTGTATTCGAACATAATGATCTTGTTCAATACTACCATCAATAGTATTTTGTTGATCATGAATATATCACTCCTGGGTCACTCCATATGAAATCAAGGAGGCTCCCCACCTGACCCCCTCAGATTTGCTTTATATTTTAGTCATATGTTGTACCTGTAAAAAAAATAAAAACCTGCAAATTTGAGGTCTGTAGCTCTTACGGATTTTCTGTGGCAAGGGTCTAAATTTGGACTAAAAAGTTGCCCTTTAAATAAATTTCATCTTTGAGAGTCTGTGCCTTCTTTATAAAGAGAGAGAGAGGTCTGAAACCTTGTATACACACTAACTGCATGCCCAATTTGTCAAAAAGTAAAAAAAAAAAATTTCTGTAATTGCGTGGGTCAGGTGGGGAGCCTCCTTGATTTCATATGGAGTGACCCTCCTATGAGCATCTATGTAATAGGTCAACAAAAAACATATGTTCAGGGGACAATATAATGTAAACATATTGCCCATGTTGGTTTAATGTGCACCTGAACAAATATAAATAATAGAAAAATTGTATTACAGAAGGACTGTATTGTCATTTAATGTGTTGTTACAATATAAAGATGTGCGAAACCTAAGTGCAATTATTGTAAATATTTAAGTAGTGTATGAATAATAGCTGATAATGTTGTGTTGTATATTTATTACATATTAAACTATTTATATGTATAAAAAACAAGAGCTTGTATATAAAATAAATGTATCAAATATATTTTTATATAAAAAAATACTATTATGTGTTGTAATTATGCCATTATATCTGTGAATGTTTCTAAAAATGCAAAACTATATAAACATAATCTGAGTATATGACGGCCCTGATTTGATAAAACGATCTAACTTGAAATTTGGACATTTTAAGATAAATCCATATCTTGGGTAATGTGAGGGCGCTCTTTCCATTGGTGACATCCTCAAATCACCAACATGCCACCAAATAATGAGATTTTTATATTTTCTAAGACATTGGATCTGTTTAATAATTTATTTTATTCAAAACGAAAAACGTCAAGTGTTCAAACTTAAAAGGTCTTTTTCTCGAAACAGCGATTTTAATTTCAAGTTAGATCATTTTACCAAATCAGGGCCGATGAGTGGGGCAAAGTGAAGATCAGAACATAATTTCAACGCTTAATAACATAAAACAAAACAAAAAGAGTGTATTTTATTTTATTCTTATTCAACCTGGGTAAACCTTTCAATGCACTAGCACTTTTCTGTCAAGGTGCCCAGAAGGAAGAAAATATAATAAATTAGAAAATAGAATTGATGCAATTAAATGTACACATTACAAAACAGTTAGGTGTTCTTGTATTTGATGATCACTGTGTAGATGTGAAATACATTTAATAATTGTTACAAAAATCGATGGCAGGAATTGCCAGGTAGCTTTTATTGTAATTGTTTCTTGCAATATATTTATTAAGTGCTTAATAATGTCAATGAGTTATGCAATTGAGCCATGCTATAATTATTGATTTTCAAATTAAAAAGCTAATGCATATTTACACAATACATCTTAATGTCTGGGAAAATTAATGTAGTGTCACTGGATCTGAAATAGATAATGTAATTGGTGTAAATCCCTTCTGAATTATCAAATATTACAAGCATTTAATTCTTAACTTTAACAATCCTCTGATAATGTTATAACTTATCATAAAGGCCTCGTCTGGTGGTCAAACTTTGGTCTCATAAATTCAATTTGGATACAAATAATGAAGTACAAATCCATCGTAAGCTATCGTATAACATTTATTTATGCAGTTGGGAGTTTATATGTAATTCGACTGGCATGGATAGAAGACGTCATTGTCGTCTTAAGGGGGTACTACACCCCTGGCTAATTTTGTGCCTATTTTTGCATTTTTCTCAAAAATAATAGCGCATTGGTGACAAGTAAGATATGTTTATTATAGGGGCAAGGACTACAACTACTGCACTGAAAATTCAGCAACTCAAGTAGTTATTGATTTATGGATCAAATATTGGTTTTCCCTCATTTTTTTTTTTTACTTCACAACTGTTGTCTGTGCTGAAATAAAATTTCCAGTGCAGTAGTTGTAGTCCTTGCCCCTATAATATACTTATCTTGCGTGTCCCCAATGCGCTATAATTTTTGAGAAAAATGCAAAAATAGGCACAAAATTGGGCAGGGGTATACGATGTATTGTTGGTCGAAGCAGCAGAAAAAAGGAGTTCACAGCATCTTGCGAATGGTAGTGAGCTTTTGCAAAAATTGCATTGCCCAATTCATAGCGAGCGTGTAGAAGAATTCAAATATCACATATATACTTTTGTAGGTCCTGTGGTTCTTGAGTTATGTTGTAAAGAGGGCTGAAAAAATAACACTTTTGTAAAACGTGCATAATCATTAACAACAATAAATTAAGCAAGTTTTCAAAGTATATGATTTGTATAATGAACTTTTGCAAAACACCAAAAGTGTTATTTTTCAATAATATATTGATTATTGATTCAGATAATGAAAATGTTTTAATGTGGGATTAAATAAACAATGACCACTGATTTGAATAATTTCATTTTTTTTTTTTTTATTGATTATCACATGTCTCCTCCAAATTCACGAAACAAGAACAATAATCAATCCAATGAGAGCCAAAAACATTTCCTTCAATGGATATTGAATACAAGATAAATAGGATTTTGCTGCAACTTTGGGTTACTTTCATTTAAATGTATGCTGCGACATCAATATTGGTACCATTGCAACAAATGAGTTGTCATACTCATAATAAGCAGAAATAAATTCAGCTTCGAATGCATATCCAATATGTGGCATACAATCAACCGTTTTGGAAAGAGCGTTTATGGCGTTTCGACAGTATTTTTTGTAGGACATGAGAACACCTCAGACGTATTTTTTTGAAATTCACGATATAATACAAAAATCATGATATTTTTCACATTTTTGATATATAACAGTCCTTGAAATAAATTTTATAAATCTAATGATATATTCTTAAAGTGTATGTAGCTGGGAGAAAAAGCCGACGATCAATTAAAAATTTTGACCTTTTTGACCCCAAAAGACCCATTTTTTTTTGGTGTTTTGGGAAAAAAATCCATATCTTCAATACGAAAGGTCAAAATTTTCAATTGATCGTCGGCTTTTCATCCCACCTACATACACTTTAAGTATAAATCATCAGATTTATAAAGTTTACTTCAAGTACTGTTAAATATCAAAATATCAATTTTTAATGATTTGCCATAAAATGTGTATTACATTGCGAATTTCAAAAAATCTAAATTATTTGATATCAGAAGGACATTCTTCGTATTCAGAATGCAATTCGATATGTCTGATGTGCTCTAATGTCCCACAATAACACAATAAATACTGTCCATTAAGGGGGGGTGGGTAATTATCTATTTGCAGGTGTTTATATTATATTTCTATCATGTATAAGATAAATATATAATCCTCGATTTTGCACAAATATATAGAATATGCACTTTTCATATTTCCATTTGTTTTCAATTGTAAATAAATATAATTAAGTCACGTCACAAAATATTAAGGGCGACATGTTTGAAAGTCAGTTTCCAATCAAATTTTTAATTAATGCAATAGAACCCAATAGGTTTTAAGCTTTACTTGGCATTTATGTGACTTATTTTAAATATTATATATCTAAATGTGGACAAACAAATAATGCTGTATGTTTATTATGTTCATAAGTAATACTGATACAATAAATTATAATAATAACGACTATTAAAATATGCTTCAAGGGCATGGGCATTGGTATTTAGTTATCTATTGTTTCATTTATGAAAATGTAAATTAAAAATATTATGTCTATCGTACAAACAAACAAAATGTTTTGTTAATTACATCTAATGGACTTATAATGAGGAAAACATAAAATAAAATTTACAATGGAAATAACAAAATGTGTCTTGTGTCTCTTTCGTTCTCTTTCTGGCAAAACTACGAAATGTGTTTTGTTGTTGTTGATTTGGTGACGGTAGCGATGGTAGGGTGTTAAAATTCATTATTTGAAATATAAAAAAAAAGACGTACACACCAGCATGACTGTCTTGTCGTACGCATCTTTTTGGAAGCTATTAGTTAATAATTGTATGCGAATATGACGACGATACAGCATGTCTCAATAACAATCGCAACACCGTATGCGTTGAGGACCATAACCCCACAAAATCGCTTGTCGCTCCAAGCTTGGAATAAAATATCATAGGCATGTTTTGGACATCACACAGTCAAGGTTAAAAACAACAACTTAGCAATGCCGTTGAAAAAAATCCAATCTTGAAACCCAATTTGCAACATTTGCCCTTTATCGTGCTCATAATATTATTGATATTCGTGTCTTAAGACAATTGTCGGTATTTGGGAGGTGAATCTGTCAACTATTATCCCTTTCAACTAGCTACATGTAAGAATATTTAGAAGTCCTATTGGTGGTTTGAATCTGTATAAACACAATTAAATAAGAGCAACAAAAGCCTTACCAGGTTGACACATTACCACGTAAATATTGTCTGTGCTCTTCCAGTTCTCATTTAAAAAATCACTCGTGGAGACTTAAAAACATTGTATAAGAACATTGTTTTGCAATTTAATAATTTAATAAAAACAAAACAATACTTTGCATACTTTAAGGAGAAACCTCTAATCTATATTAATAGGGCAATGCCACTAACTCAGAAACACCAAACACTAGAAAACAAAAGTTACATGCATTAATACCACACATTATTTTATGTATTTTAATTTACATGTATAATTAGTAATCATAGAATGCTACAATTTGGGTTTTTCGAATGTGGATTCATTAGTCGATCTGTTATTTTTCAGCCACTTTAATGTACAGTTTAATGCCCATGTTATTAATGTGATGGACAAGATATGGCTATAACAAGTACACATAAAGTGTCAGACGACAGGTGATTTATTTTTGGGGAAAATGGACCTCAAGACAGCAAAGTGTTGCATTTTTATTGGGACACACTGCATAAATGCAGTTCTTACACTACCAATTCAATAATTATCTTCCAGGTGCTATTTCAAAATGGTAATTTTGTTTCTAGACATATGCAATACTCCATGTGCATTACATTAGGTCAACGAACTATATTTTAGCCCTTATGAAAGGAAACGGGATCTACAGGCTGAGTCAAAAAGAAGTAAACTCATGTTTGAGGGGCTGTAACTAGAGATCTGTAAAGAATCTGCTGCAAATGAAAATATCACTGGAAAGAGAAACTTCAACACGTCTAAATAAAAAAAAGAATTGTTGGAATTGCTCACAGCAAACCCAAGTTATACTCATTTGACTACAACCACCCATTTTTGTAGCTGCACACGGTTTCACTTCCCAAGTAGGGGCCTACCTTTTATATTGATTGGTAAGGCGCGATATTCAAATGCAAATAAAGTTCTGTGTCAGGTGTGGTTTCGATAAATAATTCCTAAAAGTTAAAGGGATCTTTTCAATATGAATTTTACCTCATTGCACTTCATTATAATAAAACGGGCCAAATGACAACATGGCACCACAATTTACCGCACGGGAGCGCACGTTTCTGTCGACGAAGTATCATGAGTCCCACTGAAGTTTAGCGTCTTTTTCGTTTCCAATTTCCTACAGCTAACCGGGTTTCATGTAAGGGAGCAGTATATAAGGGACGCACCATTAGATATTATCGGGGGGCTAGGGAGTTTTTGAAAAAAAGTTTTGCCTCACTGATGAGTAAAAAAAAAAAATTTTGCCTCACTGATGAGTAAAAAAAAAAATTTTGCCTCATTGATGAGCAAAAAAAAAAAAATTTCCCCTACCCAGCTCTGTATAAAGGTATACATTAAAATTGAAAAATACAACTTCGCCGCCAATGGCGGCGAAAAAAATATCTTGCCTCTAAAGGCAGCGAAAAAAAAAATTTCGCCGCCTTCGGCGGCCAAAAAAAAAAAATTCTGTCTGACCCAAACTCCCTAGCCCCCCGATAATATCTAATGGTGCGTCCCTAAGAATGTTAACAAGCTCAATGTGCATGGGACACTAAGGAATAGACAGCCGGAAGCTTCAGGCAGACCACGAACTGCTAGATCACAACTGAACATTGCTAGAGTTAGACATGCGTTACAGCATGACCAAAGATCAGCTCAATCTTTTACCTAACATTCCCCAATCAAGCTTCTGCCGGATCGTTCGTAAAGACTTGAATAGGTATCCCTACAAACGATAGTACCGTCATGGACTTTGTTGAATATTAATTAAAAGCAAAAGTTGTCTTTTCAACAATAAATCCTGTTAGCACTTTGGTGATTCGTCGAAATTGAAATGGATGAAAATCAATCAGCCGTGTGCAGCTACAAAAATGGGTGGTTGTATTCAAATGAGTATAACTTTAGTGAGGTGTGGGCAATTGCAACAATTCTTTTTTGTATTTAGACGTATAGAATTTGCTCTTTCCAGTGGTATTTTTATTTTTAGCAGATTCCTTGCCGATCTCGAGTTACAGCCCCTCAAACATGAGTTTACTTCTTTTTGACTCAGCCGGTATCCCTATTATTTAACATGAGAATAATACAGTTTGTCTTTACTACTCAGTACAGTATATGAACACACAGCAAATACAAAAATGTTCTTAAAAACACCTTTTGGTTTTATTCAAATGTTTTAAGAAAATTGAAATGTCGCGTTATATAAAGGTCAGTTTTCGGTCACAAAAACGTTTTTAAAGAGTTTTATATGAAAACACTGCAACAGCATTGTCAAAATGTTATTGTTAAATAGTTTTGCAAAATATTTTTGCAAAATATTTTGTCAAATCTAAAAAAAAATCATTTCAGAATGTTTGCATCAGGTTTTCAAAGCTGTGCTTAGAACATTATTAAAACGTTTTATACCATTTATATAACCCGATTCTAAAACGTTTTCTATCAAACGTTTTGTGATTGTTGAGAGAAGGAAGAGTAAGAAGAAGAAGACAAAACTATAAAGAAGAGAAAATGTATAAATAGCCTGACTCGATTAATAGAAAAAAGAAGAAGTAGTAGAAGTGACGAACAATAAGAAGAAGAAGAGAGGAGAAGGAGGAAGTAGAATAAAGAAGAGGAATAGCAACTTCACGGTAAGTTTGATTTGATTTCCCGTAAGAAGAGCACATATCAGGTTAATATATTTGTGAGAAGAAATAAACGACAATATCCACAATAATGTAATATGACATCTGACCGATTCAAAAATACGTCCACGCTGCTAATGGTACATCACATACGGCCTACAATCATGACAAATATCGAAATATACACCGGTGAAAATTTGACAAAACTGGTTTTTGAAAGGTTTCTTTTTCTTTTTTATGAGCTACTCTTCATACGATGATCGTACCATCAGGCTCCATAGTTTTAAAACTGATCTGGGCGGTCTTTATATCACAATTCAAGTGTAATTTCTATACTTTACATGATAAATATTATTTTTATAACATTTAATACGAACCTGATTTTACATAGGTAATTTGAAAATGAACATAAGTGCACGTAACCATGGTAACTGTTGTTAATTTGGTTTGGTATAATTTGGCTTAAAATAAAATTTAGCGTCTCAAGTACAAACGATAAATGAATAGATGATTACTTTTGACTTTAACGGTTTTTTTTATCTGTCTGTTCCTAACATTCGTACAATGGAAATCAAAATAAAATTTAGTAAAACACAATATCTATATAAAGAAATGAATAGATGCCTGCTTCTGACTTCAACGGGTTTTTTCTGTCTGTTCCTAACCTTCAAAATGCAGTATCGACAAGTAACGCAGCAGTTTTTACTATTTACTTCTCCCAAAGATAAACGACGTTTTATGCTGGTAATTGGCAAAGCATTGACAATGTTTTTAGTTAAATATTTTGAGACACATAATTAGAATCAGTCTGTGTTACTGTAGAAACAAATGGTGGGCCTCACCCCCCCACCCCCATGGTCACCTTTGACGGCCAGTCATACCCTATATAATGTGCTGGGGTAAAAATTGTATCACTAAAATGAGCGCAAAGGATGGATCTACGATTAGCTTAGGTCGTTTGAGCGTATACTCGTGAGTTATTGTTATCATGACGAATAAAAAATCTTAGGTTTGGTACAATTCCCTCTCTTCGTAGTTCTCGGCCCAGCAAACACAAAACACAAAAACATTCGCAAAAGGTTATAAAAAGTTTGTCAGAAAACGTTTAAATGTCGGGTTATATAAAGGGTATACATGTATTAACGTTAAAAAAACTTTTTAAGATAATCTACTGTCCAGCAAACACAAAATGTTTTACAGACAACGTTTAAATGTCGGGTTATATCAGGCTGAACGCTAGTCAGTCGATGCCTATTGTTCAACAAGACCCACTCAGTCACTTAATTAGGCGCTTGAAACGATCGAATTCGGTGTTGAAATAAGCAAAATTTTTAGGTACACCTTTTCACGCAATAATTAATTTTCTCGGTCAAATGAAAAGCAATAATTTTCATTTTTTCGGTAAATGTCAGAAGAAAACTATAATGCTTGGTACTGTATATTATTTTCAAACCTTGGTGTTAAATTTAGGTGTGAAGATTTTCGATTTTCATAGGCTTCATTTTGCCCCGCGAGCTTTTTCTGGGGTTAACGTTTTTCCTTTTCAAAGTAACATAATTCGCTGACGAAAGATATTTCCCAACTTTCTAAAGCACATCATAATGGGCTATATGTCATAGTTTTGTCAGAATTTCGGGTTTGATTGCACCATTTTTCAATTCCGACTACCAATTTTGTCAAAATCGACTCGCGAATGTAGCCATGGATGGATGATTTTGCAAGCCACAATAGAAATATCGATTATTTCTGCTGGTTATATTAGAAATGAAGCACTGGTTGGACATTTTGCGAGTTGCAAGTGGAAAAAGGTGAAATCAAAACGGATATTCTGACAAAACTATAATATATAGACCCACACGATGTGTCTTACAGAGGTGGGAAATATCTTTCTCTAGCGAATTATATTAGTTTGAAACGCTAAAACATGAATTCCGCAAAAGCTCGCGGGTGAAATTAAGGTCTATAAAAATCAAAAATCTTACAGTAAAAGACACAATTTCATGCCTAATTTTAACACCAGGATTTTAAAAAAAATATGTACATCCAAGCACTATTTTTTTAACTGACATTACTGAAGGAAAAAAAAAAATATTGCTATATATTTGACCGAGAAAATTAATTTCAAAGCAAAAAGGTGTATTTCTGAATTATGCTGATTTCAACATGTATCGATCGACTTTTTGCGCGACTATGCATAACAAAAGAATCTGTGACCAGCGTTCAGCCTGATATAAAGGGTATAAAAACGTTTTAATAACATTCCAAAAACATTTTTGAAAACTTGATACAAAACATTCTAAACAGAATGTTATTTTGGGGTTGAAAAAATGTTTTGCGAAAAATGTTTGCCCAAAATATTTGCAATAACGTTTTAAAAACGTTTTCATGACCTTTAATAACCCGACATTTAAATGTTATTAAAACGTTTTGAACAAAACATTTGAAGAACATTTCTGTGTTTGCTGGGTGCAAATATTTTAACATAATGTTATTTAAGTGTTGACTAAATATTTGGCCAAAAATGTTTGCAAAAATAGTTTACAATAACATTTTGAACACATTTTAAAAATATTGTTTTAGTGCGTTTTCATACAAAACGTTTTAAAACGTTTTTATGACCTTTATATAACCCGACATTAAATGTTATTAAAACGTTTTAAAAACTATTTTAGGAACATTTCTGTGTTTGCTGTGTGCAAATATTTTAACATAATGTTACTTAAGTGTTGACAAAATATTTGGCAAAAAATGTTTGCAAAAATAGTTTGCAATAACATTTTGAAAACATTTAAAAAATATTGTTGTAGTGTGTTTTTATACAGAACGTTTTAAAACGTTTTCATGACCTTTATATAACCCGCCATTTTAATGTTATTAAAACGTTTTTACCTAAACCAAAAGCCAAAATATAACTTATTTAAAACGTTTTTAAAACGTTTTTGTGTTTGCTGGGGGGTTAATGCTATAAAACGTTGTCAGCATATTCTTAGATTTTGACAACATTTCAAAACTTTTTTTAGTTATAGTTTAAACAAAACGTTTTAAAGCGTGTTTATGAACTTAATTATATAATACAGGACCCCCATACGTTATAACGTTATTACCTTATCCAGGGTCGATCGAAATTCTAGGGTAGTTCATGTTGTTTGGCCTAGCAATATTTGTTTTTGTACCCAGCTGTTATTTAAAATTTTGCCAATCAAGCACATAATGATTAGTGTGTGTAGCTAATTATAAGCTGTAGTGGATAGCGATATGAGTAACAACTTGATATAATTGCTATCTTCAATAGATGGTAATATGCCTACTACAGGATGAAATCTTCTGTAAATAGCGACGTAACTATAAGATTAAATAAGCTATCCCAAAATGCATGATATGGTAAAAGGCTTATGTGTCGTTTTGTAGGTTTACAAAACACAATTATAAAAGAAAATCTGAAAATAGTGTACACACGGACAGGGACAGTTATGTTCAATATAATTGCAAGCTAAAATAAAATTAGACCAACATAGACATGAAAAAGACTTTAAAAGGCACCAAACTGAACATTTCACAATGAGGGTCCAGTGTTTTGTAAATTTTGTCATGAACATAATTAGGTAGCTGTCGCCCGAGCTGTCGTCAAAATGACATGTCTTCTGATTTAATAACTGAAACATTTCTGGGAACCATATAACCGGTTTTGATTAATGTTTTCCAAAATCTGAAGAAAAGAAAAGTGAAGTTGGACACATATCATTTTTACTCGCCTCGGAACATAATACAGCTGACAGCTGTAATAATAAAATAAATAATAAAAGTACAAGCTGAAAAAACCCAACATATTCAATAGAAACGTGTAGCTACATAGCACAGGATGAAATAAGCTATCTTCAGTAGATAGCAACATACGTACACGTCTAAATAAGTTATTAGTAGATAGCAACACACTTACACGTTTAAGTAAGCTATCTTCAGTAGATAGCAACATACACGTTTAAATAAGCTATCTTCAGTAGATAGCAACATACTTACACGTTTAAGTAAGCTATCTTCAGTAGATAGCAACATACTTACACGTTTAAATAGCTATCTTTAGTAGATAGCAACATACTTACACGTTTAAGTAAGCTATCTTTAGTAGATAGCAACATACTTACACGTTTAAATAAGCTATCTTCAGTAGATAGCAACATACTTACACGTTTAAATAAGCTATCTTCAGTAGATAGCAACATACTTACACGTTTAAATAAGCTATCTTCAGTAGATAGCAACATACTTACACGTTTAAGTAAGCTATCTTCAGTAGATAGCAACACACTTACACGTTTAAGTAAGCTATCTTCAGTAGATAGCAACATACTTACATCGTTTAAATAAGCTATCTTCAGTAGATAGCAACATACTTACACGTTTAAATAAACTATTCTCGGTAGATAGCAACATACTTACACGTTTAAATAAGCTATCCTCAGTAGATAGCAACATACTTACACGTTTAAATAAGCTATCTTCAGTAGATAGCAACATACTTACACGTTTAAGTAAGCTGTCTTCAGTAGATAGCAACATACTTACATCGTTTAAATAAGCTATCTTCAGTAGATAGCAACATACTTACACGTTTAAGTAAGCTATCTTCAGTAGATAGCAACACACTTACACGTTTAAGTAAGCTATCTTCAGTAGATAGCAACATACTTACACGTTTAAATAAGCTATCTTCAGTAGATAGCAACATACTTACACGTTTAAATAAACTATTCTCGGTAGATAGCAACATACTTACACGTTTAAATAAGCTATCCTCAGTAGATAGCAACATACTTACACGTTTAAATAAGCTATCTTCAGTAGATAGCAACATACTTACACGTTTAAGTAAGCTGTCTTCAGTAGATAGCAACATACTTACACGTTTAAATAAGCTATCTTCAGTTGATAGCAACATACTTACACGTTTAAGTAAGCTGTCTTCAGTAGATAGCAACATACTTACACGTATAAGCTATCTTTCAGTAGATAGCAACATACTTACACGTTTGAATAAGCTATCTTTAGTAGATAGCAACATACTTACACGTTTGAATGAGCTATTAGTAGATATCAATTCGAAGTAGAAGTAACGCCGTGTTATTAAGTTAATTCAACAGAGATAGCAATAGTGCATATGAACCGTTTACAATTGTTTCATAAGCATTAATGTAAATGGCTTTTAAAGCCCAAAAAATAAGACGTATGTCAATTATGCTTATACTCGGTCAGGTAAAGCAATTATGTGTAATTTTATTACGAAATTATATTCTATCATTTTTCATGTGTATTTAGTACCTATATTGGCCAAAAATGAGGTTCTTGCATCCTCGCCATCTTTCTCCTCAAACAAAATCAAATTACGCCCATTCGGGAGCTATGTGCGGTTTTATATGTGAAGACCTAAGCGCAAGAAGAAACTAAAGTTGCGTATAGTTTGGTAATGTTTTATACATGTTCAGGGGCCAAAACAAATCTTTCACAACCTTTCATGATGTTTTCGCCCTGGAACATGTATTAAACATAATAAAACCCTAAACACTATACGTAACTTTAGTGTATACATGTTGAGTGGCCAAGTGGACTTACGGTCTTCGTGCGCTCAGGTTTTCATGTATTGCTTGTACCTTGAAATAAAAGTCCCTTTACATTAAATGATGCCCCTCGAGACAAATGTGCTGAAATTTTTTTACACCAGATAGTATTATTTACCTAAACAATAATAATGTACAAAACTGCTGTATATGCATAACTAATCTTTGCCATTATGAGAGTAAACTTACACATAACTTGCAATGGGAGCAGTACCTGAACCTTGGCATGCATGAGAAATTTCATACTACTGTCTGTTCAATTAGCTTAGATTCTTGAATTTTTAAGATATTTGAAAAAATAAAGAGTTGTGGTCAAAGTCATCAAAGAAAAGTGTTAGCACAGCCTTAGACCTAACGTGATTTATACTTTTCAAACTCTAAAGTTCAATTTAAAACCCCATTTCTTTTCAATTTTGGTCTTTTCCCGCGATATTTTTTATAAAAAGCCGTAGAACGTCGGGTACTATAAACTTTTTTGAATCAATCCATTTAGAGCAATGGGGACGAATGTCATAATGCGATGAGATAGTATTTATTCTATTTATACTAGCTATTTGCCAGTAGGCCTACATGGGTATGCCTAAATTGTGTTGAAACCCTACTGTTGAAATATTACGTTATTATTTATGAACTACATGTAAGGTTCATCTAAAATAGGCCCAGCTAATGTAAATACATTCCTTGTGCATTTATTTATTTATATTTATTTATTTATTTATTTATTTATTTATTTATTTATTTATTTATTTATTTATTTATTTATTTATTTATTTATTGTGCGAATGGTTCTGAGAAGGTGTAGACCTATAGGCCTATTATAAAACTACACATTTATTTTCAATTTGTTATTTCATTTTGTTTGTTGAATACAAACCATGAGAAGGACATTTGGAAACAAAAGAACTTTTGTACAAGAAAATATTATTTAAAACAATCAGGTTACAGAAAACAATTCTTGTAAAGTCACTGTATCTGAAAATGTCAAGCGAATGCTGATATTCTTGGGAAGGAATGATGGTATTAAACAAAACTCAATTTACATTGTAAACCATTTGAAATAAGAACGAAATCCATGATTTTAATGTCATTGTTTAGAAAATAAAAAATGCTCAGAATAATGTTATTCATAAAACGTAATCGCGCTATATAATTTCGTGTAACAAAAACCGGTGGACCATCATCAACTATAGAACCTATCCAATAACCGGAACGGTATAGCAATTGAAATGGCAAGACAGATTGGTGGGCAAATTGCTTTGCTAAATTGGATAGGGTATATGCCCTAAGTTGAGAATGGACCGTCCCACTCGATTGGTAAAAAGGTCGTGAACCCTTTTGGTGGACCCAAGTAACTGCCTAAAATGAGGCAAAATTGAAAAGAAATGGGGTTTTTACTTGAACTTTGGAATTTGAAAAGTATAAATCACGTTAGGTCTAAGGCTGTGCTAACACCTTTCTTTGATAACTTTGGCCACAATTTTTTATTTTTCAAATATCTTAAAAATTCGAGAATCTAATCTAATTGAACAGACAGTAATATTGTACTGAATGTAATTGAAAAAAATTTAACTATTCTTAATTTTGTAATTCAATTCTTAATTTTGTACTGAATGTAATTAAAAAAAAAATTGAAACTAACAACAAAGAAATAAAGTAAAATGTAATTAATGTGCGTTATATCCATGGTTTCATAACAAGACATTGTTTTCAGATATAGGTCTTATTCATATGTGAAGCTTTCCACATTGTGAAGTTTACAACTTTGTAACCTATTATGCCCTGTCATAATTGGTTAAAAGTCAAAAACCCAGTTCACGTTTTGGTCTTGCTTGGAATAAACATATGCCTAGCAACGAGGATGAAACTGTTTCTAAACATAGAATTCTATAATTTCATCGGGGTATTTTAGAATAGTGTACAGAAGGCTACTAGTACCATAATGTACTAGCAGGAGTGTCATTAAACGTTATACACGTGGCTGTTTAATTTTGTGGCATAACATTACTATAGTGTCAGAGTATTTATCAACCAGGCCAATGTTGTGTAATCTTTAATGTAAAACCTGATTTTACAAGAACAACTCGAACATATAATACCAATATTTTTGTTTTTTCGTTAACTAGAAGAAAATTCGTGGTCTCGCCGCTACTCTATTTGTAGGAAGGAATTCTGATATTAATTGTCTGACTTCCAGTTGAGAAAAACATGATTCACGTATATTCTATCGGCATTCAGAAATGTATATTGTTTTGTTGCCGTATCATCAGAAAGGGTTTAAATAACGTCATTAAATTTAAATGATAGGGAGTCCTGTTCAGGGTAATGCAACTATGGTGGGAATAGCGCATGGTGAAATTGCGCCATTCTTTTTTTATAACAAATTACTGCATTTTGCTGATTCCATTGCTTTATTCACAAGTGGCTTCATAACAAATTACTCCAATATGCTGATTCTATTCTACTTGTTCACAAGTGGCTTCAAAACTAAGAGCAGATTACGTGTTTACTTGTATTTTTGTGCATCATCAATAAATGTTCTTAACCAAATATAATAGAACACATTTTTTGCTTGACAACATTGTAATACAGAATCGTTACCAAGGCAACTGACATCGAGATGCACGATAGTTACTATGGCAAATGCTATCAGACTTGGTGGTGCGTAATTGCTTAAAATTATTAAAATATTAACAATTCATTTTAGTGCTTGTAGTAATTCTGTTTTTAATGCTTTTAGTGATATTTATAATATAAGTGATATGTCAAGTTTTGAAAATGCTTAAAACCTAAAAGATACATTTTGAATAACAAGTTAAGAGAAATGTAAAGCATTGCCAAAGTTAACCAGACTCTCGTAAACGAGGGAAAACCGAGTGACCAAATGTGCTGGGGGGGGGGGCAAGGGATTTTTCATCTTCCTCACCTGCTGTAGTACTGCCCACTTTCTGGGGGGGGGGGTGCAACAAAGTATTTTTGTCCTCTTGTATATATTTATTACTTTTGTGGCTTATCAGGAATAAAATTGTTTGAGCTTTTACTATTGAAGGCATCTATTCCAATTGGCTCCAAATAATGACTCAACTATTACATTACAACAGTGATTAAAAATATTACAGAGTATAAATTTAAACATATTTACATTACATAGAAAGCAACATAACATAATAGAAATAGAGCTCCATGCATTATTAAAGTATTACAGTTGCGTGTATTTTGCTGGGGCTATTGCCCTCACATTGAGTTGACAAATTGACATAGTATGAACATTGTACCAACACGCATTGTACCAACCCCCGGGGGTCACTCACTACTTGACTTGCTATGCACCCGTGTCCAAGAAAAACGTCTAAAAGGGTATGTTTTACACTACACAGCGTCTTCGACGTCTTTTTGAAAAAGGGGTACTTTTTCAAATGGCATCGCCATTTAGGGGTCCTTTTTCAGCCAAATCCTTAGACGTTTAGGGTTAGTAATATTATTGTTTGAGTGAGTTTGCACTAATTTGATAAAAATCACCACTTTTTAATTCATTCTTGTTACTTTTGTGCATGTTTTCTTCCGATGTCTGCAACATCAAAAAACACCTTGGGTATCAAATTAGCTCATTTCCCTGTTTACGCCACTTAGTGTATCAATATAGATATTTCTCAGTTGACGCCATTTAGGGTATGGTTTTTGCATTTGCTACGCCATTTAGGGTAGGATTTTGCATGTGTTTTGCCAGTAAGGGGTGGAATTTGGTTATGTGAAAATTCGCCATTAAGGGTGCATTTCAGAGGTGTTCGGACGCGGGTGGGAGGCACTTTTGTGTGAGAGTGACCCCCGGGGTACCAACTAGAACATAACAAACGTATTTTAGTTTGGACGAACTCCAGTTGCAAGTAATATCACTTCAAATCCTTTGAAGATTGATAATAACAGCAGAACTGTGCACGAATTCCCAAGTCCGCAAATTTAGCCTCTTTATATTCGCCATTTTAGGTAAATTCACTACTTAATAAAACCATACTGTTAACCAACATAAGGCATGTTTTCTCCCTACCTAGTACAGGGTTTCTGAGATTATGACTAATTACATGTTTCAGATTTCTGAATGGCGAAAGTCTTACTTATTTTCTAGATGGTATAACAAGGTCTCGTAATATTCACAGACAATTCAACCTGATCTGATGTGTTGTAAAAGTTTCGTAGTTCACTGTGGATAACAATGGCCTCATCCCAATGGCATAGGTCAATAACCTCAATTAAACCCAAAATGCAAAATGTGACCTCAAGTTACAGAGTATGAGTTTTTGTCCCAAAATTTTCAAAGGTCATTCAATGAATCTACAAATGTATTGGGCTTAAAGAACTGTGCCCTGATGGGTGAGCATGTTGTGAATCCTAGTGTATGGCCAAAAAACCTTTGTGTGTAATGCAATCAACGTATAGACCTCAATCTCTACTTCTGTGCAATCTCAGCAATGTTAAGATATTTTCAAGAAAGAGGTCAAACAACACTTAAACGGATCCCTAAGAACAAACGTGCAATCTATGTTATTAATTACCTGTATTCAGCTGGACCTGCTGTTTTTTCTTTCTAACATTAAGTTTGGTAATAATAATAATGTGATTTCATTTTATCTAATTCCTTTACAAATTTGTAGGTAATGGTAACAGTATTCTGTAATAATTATTGCATGTTTTTGTTTTTGGTTGTTGTTGTTGTTGTTGTTGTTGTTGTTGTTGTTGTTGTTGTTGAGGAGGAGTTTAGATGCTTACTATTTATACTTCCGTTTGAATTAGGTTGATGCAAATTATGCATCAACTTCAATTGTTAAACCTGAGGTCCTGGGTTTGATTCCAGGGTGGGATCTCTTCTTCTGATTGTCTCCGCGCACTGGTAACCTAACATAATTGCAAAAGGCCTAATTAGCTGGACAATGAGAAAACTAACATATTATGGTAAAATAACGATTATTAAACGCTGGTTATCTCACAAATACCTTATAACGCCAGCATTGGGCAATGATTCAATTCAAAAGTTTTTATTATGTACCAGATTTTGACTATATTTACATGTATTTAAATTTAAATTAGGCTGATTCAAAATATGCATCAACATCAAGTGTTAAATCTGAGGTCCTGGGTTCCATTCCAGGGCTCGGTCACCCTTTTCTGCTTGTCTCCTTTATTATTTGCGACGGCGAACCTGGTGAAAAAGTATGTTTATTTATCTTCAAGTGTATTGAGGCCCTTTAAACTGGAAACTATATTGACATAATTGCAAAAAGCCTATAACTAGCTGGACAATGAGCATACTAACATATTATGGCAAAATAACGATTATTAAAACTCTGGAGGTTTCACAAATACATTATAAATCCAGCAATCTAACTGTACCCGGCTATATTGTTTTAAAAAGATACTCAGGTACACAAATAAAAATTAAAACTTTGTTTGCTGGGATGTTAACAAACCCATTTTTAATTTTCTTTGGTTTCAGAAAGAGAGAAAGTTAACAAAAAACAATAACAGGTTATATGGAATAAGGTGGTATGAAAATGTTAAATTTAGCTTATCAGATATGCGCCTTAAAAACATAATAGATTTTCAACATTTTAGATGGAAATGACAATATGGAAATATGGAAATGACAATATGGAAGAACATCGGTTCCCAGAGTTTTGTGGTTTGTCTTTTTCATTCCTGAACTTAATTGTAACGGGGAAGACCTAACAGAAGTAGTATATGACCAATGCCGTAGTTCTATAAAGAGGTGTTAAAAGTTTGGTACAAAAATAGAAACAGGAAAAAAAATTCCGTAAATATTATATTATTATTATTATAAATATAAGACATGAGAATGCGTAATGTATGAAAGACATTGTTGTAAATAATAGGATTTTAAATTTAGATTAAATTAATTATCTCAGATTATCACAAATACACTGAGCCTCTACTTTATTCCACAATTTAATTGATGTTATCCTGGAAAACTATTGCTATAGAATATGGTATTTTTAACAAGGGGTGGTCAATAAGTTCATAGAACAAGGTACTTGAAAGAGTACTAGTCAAATTCGTTATATCTCAATCTTGAGCATGGTCATTGCATACCTTAATCACCCGTCGCAATGTTTCTTGAAACCTTCCGATTGCTCCATGAGCCACTCTTCTTGTAGAATTTCTCCCCGTGAAGGCTCACCATCATTGATCACCAGCAAACCTGATATTATGGAGGTAGAGTTTAAAGTTCTTAAATAGATTTCACCTACTGGAGTCTGGAGGCCATGCCTGGACCACAGTATGGTTGCTTTAGTTAACTAACTCCTCTGTCGCGAATGACAGCTTGACAAACTGAGAATATGGTACAGGACACAGTTGAAGAACAGTCAGATTCCTACCACCAACCTTTTTCACTTGATGGATTAAAAAACGGGTCTTAGATATTTTTTATCTATTTTTAAAAATTAATTTAAAAATTGGCCCAAGTATTTTTTTGTTACGTTGAATGTAAAAGAAGTGGGCCATAAAACCGTTTTAGGGATTTGGGGCCAAAATTAGCATTTTGGCCCAGATTTGACCTCACATACGAATTTATCAAGTATTTGCCATTCTAAATAATTATGTATACTTTTATATACTTTAGACCCATAATTTATCAGTTATGAAAGTTTCAATAATTCCAGGGTTAAGACCACCCTTAATCACCTTTAACCATATAGGGTGAGTCAAAAAAGTGCAATAGAGAAAAGAATCCATTTTTATTTAAGAACCGAGTTGAACATTTTAGGTTTTACAACATTTTATATATGATATATCAGTGACCTTGTGTGAAAACATCAAGGAATTAGCATTTACCGTTTTTTTATGACACAGTTTATAGCGATACCCAATTTTAATATTTGTCCAAGAGACATCTAACATTTCAATGTCAGCCCACTCTGTGTAAGGTAGAATTGGAACAACTGCCATTTTCGTAGCCTCATTGGCATTGAAATAAGATGGAACACCCAAAGTGTTATTGCTCTTGGTTTTGTTCAAGAAGAAGAAACATTATTTGTTGTTATTTTCATTTTACCTTTACATTAAAGATGTTTATTCTCTATCAAAAACATACAAATTTGTAGGCGGGTTTTTCAACCAACTTTCAAAAAACTGGAGTTGGAGTCGAGTGAGGTATGAAGTAATGTTAGAAACTTTGTTTGAACAGAAAAAAAAAAAAGAAATTAAAATAACGCAAAAATCAACCTTATTTAAGTTAAAGTCAGTTTTGGAGCTGGTGGCTTTACCTTGCATTGTGTGCTCTCATTCAAAATACATGGTACCGCGTGGACAAATAGCGAAATTGGGTATCGCATATTTTCACAGTAGGTGACTATTGAGACTATTTATAAAATTGATAAAAGTTCGACTTGGTTCTTGCATAAATATCGATTCTTTGCTCTATTGGACTTTTTGACTCACCCTGTATATTATATGAAACCTGACTCGGTCCTCAAGTGTATAGAAGGTGTGGACCTGATTATGTCAACTTGTATCAAATTTGTGCATTAAGATTTTTGGACCCCATCTAGAAAACACCCTGGAATACCCAAATGTTACTGGATATAAATTATGTTGAAAACACTTTCATCAGAGTTGTCATATTTTGTCTCATCGTTCGTTTTGGTTCTCTATTCAACGCCACTGTATTAGCACGTATATATATCATCACTGGTGACGTCAGCAAGTCCTGTGAGTGATCTTCAAGGACTCTCATTCCATCCTTGAACTCTAAGGACCATTTCGTTGCTGTTGAATATCAAGGATTTCATTGCCATTTATAGCAACTTTACATTGTTACATTTCATGTGAGTTTTCACTACCGTCTGAAGACATTTCCATGATGACCCCGTGTTCACCTCTGGTAGTACCTGTGAATTCAAGGACGTAGGCTTCCTCTGCAGAGTGTCCTGCCTATATACAGTGATGCAAACATCGAATATTTTTTCACTATTATTTTGAAGGAACAAGTTTTCAAATGCGATCAAATTCACTACCCTGCGACAAAGTAGCATACCTTGTTCTACGAACTTTCTGACCGTCCCTCGTAACTATTTTAAATAGGTGCCACAATATGCACCCATATCTCACACACCACAATATTATCACAACAAACGGGTTATAGGTTATATTTTGGGTTTGGGGTTTTAGTAAAAATCTGTCGGGTTATATAAAGATCACGAAAAACAAAACAACAACAACAACAACAACAAAACAGCAAAAAAAAACTACAACAATATTGTTAACATGTTGTCAAAATGTTATTGTCAATCGCTTTTGCAAACATTTTTCCCAAATATTTTGTAAATACTTTAATAACATTATGTTAGAATATCTGCAGTAAGTTGTCAGAAAATGTTTTTGAATGTTATAAAAACGATTTATACCCTTTATATACCCTTTATATAACCCGATATTTAAACGTTTTTTGTTTTGTTTGCTGTGATATAGTACTTTGCAATGATAGCATTATTTAAATATCTCATTTTTATATTATTTATCATGTATTGCATTTCGTATATTGATATTAATTAATTCTAAAACGGTCTCCTCCGTATTGCATTATTCCTACTTGTACCAAAGTGTGTTGTGATGAAATGAAAAAAAAATAATAATAAAGTGAACTAGGGTTAAAAAATTCTCTTTTCATGCTTTAATTGCTTGAAATAAATGACAGATCTGAAATATTGATAGCACATTTATCACACAGATCATTAGGATAACACAACAGCGCAATAAGTGTATTATGCAAAGTAACTCAATTATGACGAATTGACATCAATAGAACCATATTGATGTAGCAAATTTACAACCAGATCATTAGCTGAACACAATAGCGCAGTAAAGGTATTATTATTATTATGTTAACAACGTAAGTCACTGACATCAATAGAACCCAATTTTTAACACGTTTATTACACAGATCATTAGCTGAACACAATGCCGCAATAAGTGTATTATTTGTATACAAAGAAACTCACTTACGAGGAACTGACATCAAAAGAACAAAATTTGTAGCACATGTATCACACCGATCATTAGCTGTACACAATAGCGCAATAAGCATGATAAGTGCATTATACAAAGTAAGTCAACTATTACTCACAATAGTCAGATGAATAGAATCACTGGTGGCACCAATGCAATAGAGGCCTTGCACGAAATTATCGATTGGCTCCAAACAAAGGATTTGAACCGGTGTCCTTCACCGTAATTATGGCGGAGTGCAGTCCATTCAATCAAATGTTGTCATCAACCTATTTGATCGTAGTGCAGGGTTATGTGTGTGAGACGAACTGTCACGGTAGATTGCAATCATGCTTTTGTTGAATGCATTTGAGTAGTCCGCCATATTTACGGGATGATACGTCACATGCAAGGCCTCTATAAGCTCTGTTAGAAAGTAAAAAGAGCAAGGTATACCAACTTGACGTGGATAAACAAGTAAAATACAAACTAGACCATACACAGAGGGGACAATTCCAACATGCTACTTTTATGATACAACTTTCGTCTGGCAAATAAACCCACAACATAGAAGTGTCTGTACTCAAATTTTAAGTCAAAAAAGCTGACACACAGATGAATGGTATGGGTTCTATTAGTTAAGGGAAAAAGTTCACTTTGGTGACCACTCTCTGGCTAGTAAGGTTTGACGATTGATTCGACTTCTATGGACCATTTAGAAAAAAAATAGCCACCATGTCCCTCGCGAAAATCCCGGCATTTTTCGCTAGAGGCCAAAATCCAAAATGGCCGCCACCACCATTTTGAAAATTTAAGTTTTGAACCAGAGCACCTATAATCATGCACAAAGACACTTTTTCGGATATGTCGAGTACAAGGATTCCGATTCTGACATTAATTTGACATTACGGCATCATTTTCACCCAGAAATCCAAGATGGTGGCCGGCACCATCTTGAAAAATTTAGTTTAGAACAAGAGGACCTTAAATCGTGTACAAAGACACCTTTTTGGATAAGTCGACCACGAGGATTTCAAATTTGACATTACTTTGACATTACGAACTCATATTTACCCAGAAATCCAAGATGGTGGCCGCCGGCGCCATCTTGAAAAAATAAGTTTTGAACCCGATTACCTAAAATCGTGTACAAAGACACTTTTTCCGGTAAGTCGACCCCAAGAAATCCGAATCTGACATTAATTTGACGTTACAAAATAATTTTTGCCCAGAAATCCAAGATGGCCCCATTTGGTAGAGCGTAAATGTGATTTTTGAATGAAAGCAGAAGCATAAATGTGTCATTTCCGCCTTATCTGGGGTTCATGTCCCTTATATGGGGTTTAAACTGCCTTATCTTGGGTTTACATCCCTTATCTAGGTATAAGGCGCCTTACCTGTGGTTTAGACGGCCTTATCCTGGGTTTACGTTCCTTACCTGTGGCTAAGATGCCTTAACCTTAGCATATCGCAGTCTAAACCCAGATAAGGCATCTAAACCCCAGATAATGCGCCGTAACCCCAGATAAGGGACGTAGACCGCCGATAAAGCAGTCCAACCCCAAACAAGGCGCTTTAACCCTAAATGAGGAACATAAACCTACGATAAGGCATCTAAACCCCACATAAGGTGCCCAAACTCTAGATACGGGTCGTTAACCCCAGATAAGGGTCGTAAACCTCAGATAAGACATCTAAACCCAAGATAAGGCGCCTTAACCCCAGATAAGAGACGTAAACTCAGATATGACAGTTTAAACCCCCGATAAGGCGCCGTAACCCCAGATAAGGGACGTACACCTCAGATAAACCAGTCCCAACCCCAAATAAGGCGCCTTAACCATAAATAAGGAACATAAACCTAATATAAGAGAAGTAAAACCCAGACGGCGATAAGTAATACCGTATCGTTACCAAGGCAACAGTTATAGGCTTATTAAACATTGATTCAAATGAATGAGTCTCCTCGTTTCTTATAGAGAAATAATTTATAAAAACCATTTTACAATTAAGTTAGTTGATCCCCATCTGTGTTTGACAACAATGGTTTGTTTATATGATCATCACTAGGGCAACTGACAACAGTAATACCTGATCGTTACTATGGTAATGGTTGTCAGGCATTGTGACCTTATTAAATATTCAAATAAATTTGGTTTTATGATCATAACTACCGGCAAACAATGCTTTATAATCATAATTTTAGGCAAGTGATAACTGTACCTGATCGTTACCAAGGCAACAGTTTTTTAGATGACTGAGCTTATTAAATATGGACTTAGATAAATGGTGATATACATAATATTTACTGGTATTCAGAATGTGTCCGTACAGTACATTAAAACAAAATCAATATCTTAAAATAAAATAAACCTGAAATAACCAAATAGAGTAGTCAATAAATGAAGAATTTCATTCTTCGTAGTTTGGTACCTCGTTCGACATGATGCGACTTTTGGACACCAAAATATTTTTAGCTTCTAAGAAAAGCTCCATTAAGTATTTGGGGGCCCTATAACTTTGTTTAGAAGGAAGATATTACTTTAATATGTGCAAATTTGAAATTTAGAAATATCTATGTTTTCGGGGTGTAGTTGGGGAAATATGATCCATAAATCCAACTTTCGCACAATAAAGCGTTTTCATGCCAACTACCACAAATTACCCCCCCCCCCCATGTATAAACTTTAAACGGTTGTCATGCATAATTATATCAAAGTTAAAATTACAAATATTCAGGGGTGACAACCGGCAGTATAGGGTAGGTCAGGTTATGCCAACCAAAGACATTGTTAGGCCTAATTGCTTACAAATGATGACAAGTAGGTTAAATAGAAACCTATTGATATGCATTATAAATGTGAAATGAATGTTTGGTTTAGTATTGTGGCTTAGCCAGGACTTTTTCAGAGGGGTTGGAGAGAGGCGAGGGTGGAGGGGGATGAAAATGGTCAAAAATGGCCTGAAATCTACAAAAGAGGTATACAAATTTAAAATATCAGGGCGGCCAGCTCCAGGGGAGTTGCTCCCCCTGTCCCTTTGGCATATATTCAATTATTTAGAGTATAATTTCCTCTTAGTAATGATACATCAATGTACAAAGGATGACAACTCCCCTGGAGCTGGCCGCCCTGATATTTTAAATTTGTATACCTCTTTTGTAGATTTCAGGCCATTTTTGACCATTTTATATTTGAATGAAATAAAGATGAATGTATATGATAATAAGCATTTAAGAGGCTGATCGGTGTATGGATGGATATTTGTCAAAATTGATAGAAAACCTGGTTAAAATGACTGCTGACATTTACTTCATTGTTTTATGTTCTATGATGAAGAGTATCATCAACCTTATGGAAAAAGGTGCCGGTATGATTTGTTACTAGAACACGGACGAGACACGGACGAGATGGTTCTCTATTTTGGTACTCTTTTCTCGTTTCTATCTAAAATAAGCAATTCTTACTAATCCTTTCCAGGACAAATAGTCCAGGACAAAAGATACACGGTTTGTTTACCCGATACACAGATATTGGAAACAAGCTTTATCTTTTACGGGAGAATATGAACAAATTGTATCACGCACAGACACTTTTAACCAGAGGACCTTTAAAATTGTCGCTTATTTTCCCCAAATTTGAAGCAGCTCTAGTAGTAGCTGCAACTACAAACCTTTTTGGGTTGTGATATCAAATATCTAATTTTGTCACGGACTGTCTGTCCGTGACAAAATTATTTGTCACAGACAGACAGAATTTCGTCACGGACAGACAATTCCTTACAAATCACCAGAGGACTTTTAAACTTGCCACTTATTTCTTCCATATTTGAAGCAGCTCTAGTAGTAGCTTGCAATTCCAAACCTTTTTCTGGGTTTTGATGTCAAATATCTAATTTTGTCACACACATACAGCATTATTTTACACAGACAGACATAATTTCGTCAGGGACAAACAATTCATTACGAAATTTAGACAATGTTATATAAATCTAAACTCTCAAAAGCGACATCTAATCTAAGAAGGAAAAAAGTCTATGATGAAAACACAAATACGTGTTATGTGAAAACTTATTAACGTAAAAGATATAATTACATATTGCAGTTTAGAGGTTTTGATTGCTGCAAGACTCTATTTTTTTGGATATGAGATGTTATGTATGGATCCAATACATCGCAGCCAATTCTAAATGAGGGTGAACAAGAGCAATGTGGTTTCATTTCCCATACTATAAGTGAACACAATTGGATGACCCTTTGTGGTAACTTTAAGTGTTTTACATCTGGAATTACTGGAACCCATTTGCCATTTGTGTGACCATTTGCAGAGTATTGTGAGGTCAGTTTGCAGGATTTTGGTATCACTAGATACCTTTGGTATCTGATAATCCTATAGAGGAGACAAATATCTGCAAAAAGAAAAATACAGGTTGAACTGTCTATGTCTAATGTTGGAGGCAATGTCGTTTATATAAACCAAAAACATAAAGGGACCTAACACAAGGTAGAACTCGCGCCGGTTGGGCTGATTCACCATCCACGACAACTATCTGTGTTCTATTCATTAACCAAGTTTATACCCATTTCCACATTGAACCTCTATACCATTGACATGATTCTAAACTTAGTTTTACTATTTTGCTGTTGACCAATTATTTTTAAATTTGATCTGAATTGGTTAAATCTTTGGATGCACCCCCAAACTTGCTCCATATGGTCATTTCACACTGTCACCAAGTACCATATCTATCTTTATCACTCCATCCAACGCTTCCCTATAAAAATGGTCTGACCTCCCCGTCACATCACAGATATTTATTTGTGCAATAGTTGTAACTGCTTCAAATCCCACTTGAGAGACTACTTTCAGTCCATTCAAGAAATATACTCCTTGGTGCCATTTGTGTTTTGTCGTGGAGATAGGGGGGGCATTGTCTCAATATGTTGTGGTGTGTTTTATCTGCTTGACTAAGTGCAATATATTGTGTCTCTTGTATCTTGGGGCTTCTTGCTTCTTGCTTTTAATGATGTGTTTATAATCTTTTTAATTTTTATGTGTGTTAATTTTTATAGTGCAATACTTTTTCATGACCAGCTTTCAAGGGTGGAGTCCACTCATCTCTTAGATGTCAGTGCTTAATTTGCCACTTTTGCTGGGCCCTGGCAGCCCTTGCTTGCTGGTCTAATGTTGCTGTATATTTTTTGAAATGCCTAATGCATAATAAATAAATGAATAAATAAATAAATAAATAAATAAATAAATAAATAAATAAATAAATAAATAAATAAATAAATAAATAAATAAATAAATAATAAATAAATAAATAAATAAACCACCTGTTTGGTATTGAAGGTAATTGATATTGTTCACAAAGTAGCCTGTCAATTACAGTAGTGAATCATGCAACAATGAAAGTGAACTACAGGCATCTTTAGCCTAATATAGGTTTGACTGCAGTATTTGCTTTATTAGTTCATGATAGTAGTTTTGCAAAGATTTAGCATCACGAAGTTTATTATCTTTAAAATAGGACCCATTGAAATTGTCCCAAAATGGCTTATGACCAATATTGTCGACACAAATTCCCTTTTCCAGTAGTGAATAAATCAAAAGTTAAAGTGAATTGAAGGCATCTATTGCTTTATTATGTTGTACCAGTTAATGTTAGTGTCTTTGCAAAGATTGGGCATAAAGAGATTGGTCATCTTTCGAAAAGACCCACCCGAAACAAAAGTGCCCGTTAGTGACAAAAATGTGTGTATGTCCGTGACGCACTTTAAATTAAAGATTTAACTTACTTAATGGTGCCTTTGTTATTTATAATTCCTGGATGGGGATGGGCATATATAAGATTGATACTTCATAATCTTTTCATTTTTCTACTCTGTGTTAGCTTACAGTTAAACAAAAAACAAAAACTAAACAAAAAAATCTTTCAAACCTATCAAAGACGGATAGGCCGCACCAAAACGATAACACATGTAATTTTTCCAACCAACTGTTTAATAGAATATGTATCTTATGTATATGATTCCAAACCTTTTATTTCTTGGTAAAAACTTGAAAATCCTCAAAAAACACACTTATTCATATCAAAATGTTCAGAAATAAAAGATGCAAAGTAAATTTGATAAATTTTGCTTGAAAAGCTGCAATAGAGAGAAGTAATTTGGACATTTTATTTTTGATGTCTATTAATAAGCAGTTGATTGGTTTGTACACGCAATCCACAGGTTACTGTGGCTCTAATATATTGCTTTCATTTATCAATTAATAAACCATGATACCTTGTTGAAGTAGCTTGATAAATTATCCTCATGTATTACATTATTAGAAAGCTTAATATAAACCTTTATTAGGTGCATTGATGCAGCATATTTCACTCATCTAATGGGATATTCCAATTTAAATGCATACACCCACTATGGAAGACATAACTATAATCTCTCATACAGGAGGTGTAGATTTCAAATGGAGTCACCTATTCAGGTAACTCCAATTGAAATTCAAACTCCTTGTGTGGATGATAAGGTCATGTCTGCTATAGGGGGTGTCTGGATTTCAACTGGAATAGCCCAATGTTGTCATATTCTGGTCTTTGTGTTGCCATGGAATGTATCAAATACAAACAATATAGTAACTATGGAGGTTATTGTAATAATTAAATGTGATAATTTCAGAGCTGTTTTCTATGAGTTGCATACAAAGTTTGTCTCAATAAACAGTAATGCCACATCTCACTTATAGAGACATTTTTAAAATTGGTATTCTTCCTTTTTTGTGTCCCCAGAATGACTGCTCGTGGAGACACTAACCAGTCCAAATTAAATATGCTATTGTCAATTCATTTTAAGTCGCTGGTAACCAGTATTTCAAAAAATGGTGTAGCTTTGAATTGATGTGATGGGATTCCATTTTATTCAATATCTATGCTGACCAACAGATCGTTCTACAGTTTCACGATTTAAATTACTATTATAAGCCTATGGTCCGAGATTGCCGAGAAGGCATTGAGGCACACAGCATGCATGTGAAATGTTCCAAAGGTTAATGATCGAGAATGAAAAGAACATATTAACTTTATCATGTTTGTCTCCCTATGCATGAGTGCGTATATTTATGGCCTTTACAATATTTTGCTGATGTTCTTGGTTAGGTATGGGGGTATTATTAAAATAAAAAATAGTTATATTAAATGAAATCCTAGGACAGATAAATCGTCTTCATTCAATTGTGCTGTCTTTAAAGCAAGTAGAAATAGCTTGTCAACTTTCAACATGGGAACACATTATTAAATATCTATAATTAGTGAAAAGATGTAGCTCAGCGGCCGGCCAACAAAAGGAAATTGTCTATAGTAGGCCTATACGAGAAACAAGATTTTCTCTCTGAATTGGCCGTATTTTTACGTGTAAGAAAATCATCGCATTATCGTGTTCACTCCAGCGTAAGTTTGGGCCCTATTTGAAACATTGGAACGTTCGAAAGAACCCCCCGCGACTATCAAGGTAAAATGAATCAAGTATAGGTGGGTGTAGGGGTGAGTGGGTGTATATGCATGTTAAAGTTTCAGTTAAGAGTTTTGAAATTGCCTTATTTGAAGTAGCTTGCGTCACACTCATTTAATTTTGTCATATTCTGGTCCTTAGTGACTGTTACCATGGAAGTGCATCAAGTACAAACCATAAATTAACCATGAAATTTGATATAACTAAGTAGCCTACGTGTAAGAAACGCTGTAAGCAGTTCGTGTCAATAAAACTGTAAAACCACATCTTGCTTATTATTTATAAGTAAATCTTCGGATGCATTACATATTTACGGATGTCAAATGTATCAAAACGTTGAGCAGGTGAATTGTATTGGGCATAAATTATACACTTGCCATTAATGTTTAGCAATTCATGTGTCTATTAAATTAGACATTCGAAAGCTATTTTCAGAAAGTTAAAATGTCGTACATCTCACATGTAATAGATTATTTAAGTTATCCTTCACATTTTTTTAAATCCAACACCCGTCACTATGGATTTTACCATAGAGTGTAGATCTGTTAGTATGTAATTCAGCCGAGGAAACGTTAAAGAATGAGATATACCTGATGCAAGTTTACCATAAGGTTAGTTCTGTCAGCAAGTAATGCAGCCGACAAAACGTTAAAGAATGAGATATATCTGATACAATCAAGTAAAATATATAGTTTGTCGAGCAAAATCAAAATTTGTTTACAATTTCTTATATGTAATTTACAAAACTTTATTTCACTGAAATCTCCATCACAATTCAGTCGATTCACAATACGATGCGCCTCCAGCAGTGCATCATGGGAAAAAGTTGACAGGCAAACCCAGCGTAATAAGAATAGAACACAGGAACATATCAATGCCAATATAATGATGTTACACGACTCACGATAACAGACACTAACAGCAATTTACAATTATAGTTTTATCATTTTCTATAGATCTCACAGAATCAACTTTATTATTATCACACTTCCGTGAATTCAATGGATGAAAATATGTTAACGTTTCAGTTTAGGGTTTTGAAATTGCTCTCACTCACTTAATAAACCATAATGCTTTATTTGCAGTAGCTTGGTGTCGTATTAATTTCATATAATCCTTTATCAGCTCCATTGATGTATTAGTGTGTCACATTTCACACATCTAATTTTGTCATATTCTGGTCCTTACAGGGTGTATCAAAATGATTGGTACCGGGCTATGTGACATTTTCAAAAATATATCAAAAATATGAAATTGCTAATTAATATAGTTTTTGTACTATAAATAGAAAGGGGCATTATGTTAACTTATTGATCTATTAATCTGAAGTTGATAGGTTGGTGCATCTGGGAGCTATTGTCATTTAAACGAAGATCGACGTAATCATGGTTTGACTTAAACAACACAGGATGAATAGGTTCACTGCTTGAACCATTTATTGCATACATACACTCATAGAAATTGTTCGTTGGCATTACTCAGTAAGTTGATGTAAGTCGTTGCGTCAACTTTCCGAGTAATGGCAACGCGTACAATTTTGAGTAACGCTGACTCGATATCATTATGTTGGTCGCACTCATTTGCACTTACTTTATTGAGTTGTTACAACTCAGAAAATGAAACTAGGTTAGCATAATTTTCTAGAGGTGTGCTATGTATACAAAATTTTGCACTGATTACAAAAATAAATATTTGAATACTGCTAATTGTGCAGATAATGATCCAATTACGTGAATTAAGTAACAAAGTACCAAATTGGAATAACTCAAAACAATAAGTACCAGTAACTTAATAGGAACGAGTTACATCAACTTACATGTTGAGTTACAATAACTCAACTAATTGGTTCTTTGAACCTTGTTTATTTTTCTAAGTTCCCTGAACTTGAATTCAGAAGTTGGCATTACTTAAAAAGTTGACGCAACGACTTACATCAATTTTTAAGTAATGCCAACAAAGTTGATTAGTTGACGGAACTTTTTCAGCTTTTTCAGCATTTTTAAGTTCGGATAACTAAAATGAATTTTGTTTTGGCAACTTTTACACTATTTTTGAGTTGTCCAAACTTACTCTTTTGAATTGCGCCAACAAGGCGAACAAGTCATTTCTATGAGTGTACTCTTCAATATCTCACCTCAGTATACATAACATAAAATTGCTTTACACATGCTTTTAGAAAGATAGTTCCTGAAGTACCTGTCTTATGACTCTAGTAGTGTGAGGTGAAGCCCTATCTTGAAAGAACTTAACACCTGGGATGGGTCCATTCTGTAACTGCCCATATCAAATTTTGAAGCATTGCAAGTTATAGCATGTTTGCATGTGATACGCCTTGCTCTTAGAAGCTGTCTCCTAAATTTTCTCTGCACTTCTCCATAGCTTTGTGTCGACCAGTGATTCTTAACTATGAATGCACACTGAAGTGTGGAATACTGTGGAGCCATTCCAATAACTGTTACCAGGTCTAAACTAACCTACACTGTCTACAGTCTATAGCCATTCTGCCACACCATCTACTTAGTAATCTCAATAATACAATTTAAATTACCGCCCTGGACATGCTGGATGGTGTTGATACACAAACTTCTTTCACCCCACCTAAATTATTCAAGTCAATAATATTACTCTCAAGCAATAAATATTGATTATAACATTTCTATATATTATGAATGAAGAAATAGGCAAGGAAAATATTAAATATTTCCATGATTTTCAACATATCATCCTCACAAGAAATTTGCAGTAAAATAGAGCTTTGAAAATGGTGCGCTACTGATCCAGCGTTACGATGAAAAGTGTAAAAACACCTACTTTCCTTTAGAATCATGTAACTTCTGAATAGAATGTGCTATCTTTCTGATCTAAAATTCTTAGAGAAGATAAAACTACTATAATTACAAATATTTACACAATTAACCCCAAACTGGCACAAAATATAGTAAAAAAATTCGGCAAAAAATGAGAAGTCTTCGGTACCAATCATTTTGATACACCCTGTAGTGTTAGTGAAATTTTATATAAAGAAATAGCGTATATGTAACAACACACAAACATATCATTGTGTACTTAATTGTAAATATATAATGGCGTTACACGACTCATAAGAATGTACAGTAAAAACAGCAATTTACAATTATAGTAGATCAATTTGCTATCTATTGATCTCTCAGAATCTTTCGTGGAGCTGTTTTCAACTGTGTTATTATCACACTTGCGTGAAAATGCCATGGTGGCTAGTACAGCGATGCCGAACCTGGAGTTTAAAAATTGGACTCATCGAATTGCGAGAATTGGACTAGAGATATAATAATTGTTCAGAACAATAAAAGACAAAGGAAGTTGAATGCTATTATTGGCTATACATTCATGTATCTCAAAGTTAATATTAAGTGACAAACTCCACCCCCACCACCACCAACACCTCCGCCACCACCACCAACTCCACCACAAGCACCAGCACTATTACCACCATCACCACTACCAGCGCCAACTCCACCACCACCATCACCACCACCGACACCATATTTTTTGTCCATTTAGGTCCCATTAAGGCAGTAAGATCATCACGCCACCTATAATTCTGCATTCCTCTCGACCTTTCCCTGTTTTTGTTTGCCATTCTATAAGCTGTTTAGTCCATCTTCCCTTTGTGTAAGGTGACCTTCCCATCTCCATTTCACTTCTTTGAGTTTCACAATATAATAATATCTTTGACTAGAGTTTGATGTCTTATTTCAGTGTTCTTAATTTGATCTCTTAAGGTATGTGTAGCATCTTCCTTTCCATTTGGGCTGTTTGTAGTTTCTGTTCCAGGTACTTGCCTCACACCCTACCAAATGCTAGTCCATAGAGATGTGTATTAAAATGTATAATTTCCATCAAATTTTAATTTTGTTATTCTTTACTCAAAAGTGTTGAATAGTCATAAGGGTTCTGTCCATTTTAAGCAGAAATAATGTGGTAAAGTAAAAGAAGCCCTTGGCTATTTTTGCCGTTTAACATGGAGTTCTATGGGGGACTTAATTCGTGAAATATCACATTATGTCGGAAATTGCTCTGTTGTATTACAAGCACAACAAATTTGCCATATTCCATTTAGGTGTAAGTTTGGACATCATATGAAAACATTACAAATAATGTCAAAAAATCAAGTTTGAAAAAAATCATATTACAAGATCGTACATTACGGCTTTCAGAAAACAGGAGTGACTCCAGTCTTTAATACCGACATTTCAATTTATAAACCTTACTTTCTTATTTCATTAGCTTGATGAGTCTCTTGTAATTTATATTAACCTTATCAAATGCATTTGTTCATGCATGCAACACCCATCTTATTCCTGTCTGTTATGTTGCCATGGAAATGTATAAAGTGAAATTCATTATAGTAACCATGGAGTTTATTTTAAATAATTAAATACATGCTAAAATTGAGCCGCTTTCCGTTTTAAATGAGTTTCGTACACATACTGTCTTCTTGAAACCATAATGTCACATAACGCTATGCGTGCTGGCCATGGGATTGAATATAAACAGTCCAAGTATTGAGGTATTTTCACAAAATACCAAGAGCTATCCCAAAAACCACTGAACTAATACTAGTTTGTACCCGTTTTGATGTATTATTCATGCTGATTCCAAAGATGGTCATGAAAATGTACATTAATCTGACTTTTTTTTTCAATTCTGATCATTTAAAAAATTTGTCGTGTGCAGTCGACACCCATGAGTAGATGGTTAAAGTTAAAAGTGATGTTACGTCATACATGTCTGATTGTCTGCAGGAAACTTTGTATGTACTGTAACAAGTAAAGCAGATGGATGGGAGTGGTATGGCCAAGGGTGGCAAGGGGGACAGCAGATATTATGTTGGAAATTGCTTTGTTGTCCTACAAGCACAACAAATTTGGCTGATTCCATTTAGGTGTAAGTTTGGTCGTCTGCAGTAATGGTTAATGTTACAAGTGATGTTACGTCATACATGTCTGACTGTCTGTAGGGGAACTTGGTATGTACTGTTACAAGTAAAGCAGATGGATGGGGGAGTGGTATGGCCAGGGGTGGCAAGGGGGACAGCAGACCCCCTTCTGGGACATATCCCCATCTCCCGTTGCATAACACTGGTTGCCATGATAAATTAGGATTTTGCTAATTTTTACCATTTTCATCTTACTCATTTTAGTGCGTTTTCAGAAATAATTGGTGTGAATGAGTGGGTTTTCATGTTATAAAAATCATCAAAATTATGAACTTTATCTCAGTTAGACAACGTAACTTGTCACGTTTGCTTTTTTTTGTAAGCCTACAATGTTATTCGCACATCTAAAAAGGTTTTAGAAGAAAAGGTTTTTATGTTAGCAAATAAGAGAGAAACATTCTTTTTGAACCAGAGAGTCAACTGATCTTTAAAGGAGTGCAATGGTCATGGTAATTAAAGATAAAACAAAATTAACGATTTGAAAACTGGGTCTAAAAATAAGGCATTTGAGTTCAAAACCATGGAGGCGGAATCATTCAGGGATATATGGTTTATGTGTGAACAAGTTAAGATATGGACAAGAAACATGGACAGAACTTAACGTCCAAATACTTGATGGAAGTCTAACTTAAAGACCTATTCAGTGATTTGCTTATCCGACGGATCTTAACAATCATTGAAATTCAGATTTTGACACCTTTCTTAGTGTCATGGATGTGCTAACATAGCCTCCTTATGGGTTAGTTGAAGTTAAAGTCCCATTCAGTGATTCCATGGAAAGTGTAAAAAAATAAAACTATGTATAAATCCTTAAAAGTGAAGGATAAGTCATTAAAATTGTCATTTAGTATTTCTGAAACAAGGAAACAGCATTATTGACCAAGTTGAAGCCCCATTGAAATACACAGCTAATTAATATACTGTCAGTATATAAATGACAGATTCATGTATAATGTCTTAATTTGTCTTTCATATACATGTATGGCTTTCGGCTGAACTACTAGCAGGCTATGTTAGCACATCTATGACAATGACAAAGGTACCAACATTTTTGATGATTTTTACGATCGTCTGGATGATCAAATTACTGAATGGGCCTTTAAAGACAAAATAAGACATTAATCTGTAAAGGACTGTGCAATAAATATTAATTCGACCTGCCAAAAATCGCATCCCCCATCTCGGCCTGTCAAAGAATCTTTGCCCCCCCCCCCCTCCCATCGTACTGTTTTCTTAGGCTAGAAACCTTTTAAGTGCATTTTATTTAAAAGGCGCCCCATTAATGTGTGCTAAAAGTTGCATGCCCCTCCCCCCCTCCACCCCCATTTCGGCTTGCAAAAAATTGCTCCCCCCCCCCTTTTCGGCTGGCCAAAAATATCTTGCCCCATATTTAGAAATTAGCTTCATTTATTTGAATGCGAATTTAACTGCTGTTTTCTTTGTTTTAGCCAAATCTTTCATTTCAAAAATACCTAATCACTATTTTATTGACTTTTCCTTCACATTTAGGAAATTAATGCACAATTTGAATAAAAAGTAAGAGTTTGTAATCACATTTATTAAACCCAATGCGTACAAATACCATACAATACAATTGGCTGGTGCATGACCCCTTTCAGCGGGGTGGAGTTGGTAACACATAGGGCACCTCCGACAAAATACATTTCATAGTTAGAAAATTTAATAATTTTCTTCTTTTAATGCTTGAGCTTGAAGTAAAATGACAAATATGAAATATTTGTAGCACATTAAGAAGACACAATCGCACAATAAGTTTATTACAAAGTAACTGACTTATGATGAATTGACATCAATAGAACCAGTGAGTGGAACCAATTCTTTTATGAGTGATGAGAGCTCAGGAAGCTTATTAACAGGGATACACTCCGAACATTTCATTTGATATTAACAAATTTTCAAGTGATAATGAAATAGAGCAATAACACAATAATGAAATTGAGACAAAGGCTAAAATAATTGACAAAAGATAATAGAAAACGAACATAACACAATTGGTAAGGGGTGTTATTTCAACGTCAGTAAGCGTAGTAGCTCAGCTAAACATGATCAGCAATAGTGGAATTGATATAATATATATAATATAGGCTAAAATGAGGGACAAAAGACAATGAGATATAAGAAAACGAACATAACACAGTTTGTAAGGGTGTGATTTCACCGTCAATAAGCGAAGTAGCTCAGCTAAACAAGATCAGCAATAGTGGAATTGATATAGGCTAAAATGAGGGACAAAAGACAATGAAACATAACAAAACGCACATAACACAATTTGTAAGGGTTTGATTCCAATGTCAGTAAGTGCAGTAGCTCAGCTTTGGAACCTTGAAGATTCATCAATAAAGTATATGGCCCTATTATCTTAAAAACCAAATGTTAAAGCCATGACCTACCCTCTCTGAGCTGTACTAGATATGTCATTGGTTGGCTGGCAGCGTCACTAGATATTTCGCTATCAGAGTGAAAGGGTATTTTCGGACCTTTGGTGTTCAGAGGATTTGTGCCCTAGTAGACAGCTGATTTTATTAAAAGTTTCTTAATACATAATACTGCCACTAATCAGTGACCTTAATGTACATTTACATGCATTTGATTAATGACATAGACATTAATAGAGAGTTATAAGAGGATTGAAAAAACGCAACACTTGAAATATAACTAATCAATGCAGAGCAAAAAGGGAAACAGAGCACCAAAATGAAGCGAATAGAGCCCAATGCTGACAACTACTGGATTATGACTCAAATTGAGTAGGCCTACCAAACAAACAAGCAACACTGAGCTCAACCGGACTCACCCGCTGTCCCGCTCCCCCTCACTCAACATTGAGCAATTTTTACTATTTAAAACAAAATTAAAGAGTGAAGCAAGTTTACAATGGCTAAAATACACAGGGATTAGATTTTTTTTTCATGCCATTAACAGTTGCCAGGATTGCCACCTTTTATTAAACTTTTGTAACTGTAAGCTACATTTTGCTTGGTATTTCAAAACATTGTAATAACATTTAAGTTCCCTTTTTAAAACATCGAAATTTGGTCGTTTTTCTGTCATCTTTACTCTATATACAAATGAAGTTTTGCAATAGTCAAAATCAGTGTTAAAATAAAATCATGTGTTGATCCAAAAAGAATTAATTGAGGGGTCATAGCTAGATTTATATTAAGCTTCTCTTTTATCCAGTCTTTAAGGTTATCCCAAAAGTTTCTAGAAATAGTGCAATCCACAAAGAGGTGCTTGATTGTTTCTGGATTCATCTTACAAAATGTACATAAGTCATCATTTCTCGTGTTCATTTTCAACAACAAAGTGTTTGTGCCTATGATACTCTGACTAATTCTATATTGAAACCATCTCATTTTAATATCAGTAGAAAATTTAAAATTTAAGGTACATATATTTTTCCAATCATCATTGTCCATTCCAAATTCCGTTTGCCACTTACACATTGCCGCATTTCAAATATATAGTTTTAGTTTTGGTTTTGGTTTTGGTCACGTGGTTTCCTATTGTCCTGCCTAACCACTTGAATCACAAGATATCGAACTCTTTGTTTCTACCTTTTGTTTAAAACTAAACATTTGTGACAGGTAGTTTCGGTTTTGGTTTCAGTTTCTTATAAGTGGTGTGACGAATAAAATTACAGGATTTTCGAGTTACCTGATCTAAGTATACAAAAGAAATGTTTAAATTTCGCAGTGCAATATTCACGAGCAGAGAAGTCGAACAAAACAGTCTACATTTGAAAGCATTGATTTAGTTTGAAAGCATTGGCTTGAGACTACGAAATAGCCTAAGCTGATTTCACTGTGAAAATATATAGACCATCGAAATATTTGCATTCGACATTACAAAAGGGCCACTACTGTAATTGTATAGGTGCTATAAACAAAATCGATTCATGTCCTTAATCCCATGTACCAGAATCGATGGAAGGCCATTATATGACCTCTACAACCTAATGACTTTTACTGAAGCAATTTTTACTGCAAAAAGTAGAAGATAGAGGGGAGAAGATTGGTGTGTGTGTGTGTGTGTGGGGGGGGGTTGGAGGGCAAGGGGGATATGGGCCGGGAGAGAGAGAAACATATGAGAGAGAGCATTGGAAGTGAAAGAGAAGGAGGAGGAGAGCTCGAGATGAAGATATCGAATGTAGGGGAGGAGGAGGGGGAAAGGGGGAATTTAGGAAAGAGGTGGTTATATAGGGGGGAGCCCCTCTTAAAGAGGTATGGGTTGTGCTTCCTGGGATAATAAACTAATTCATAATCAAATCATCTCCATGCATCGTTTATGTTTCATACAAACAAACAAATTCCCCACCCCACCCCATCCTTCAGTATACGCGCATGTATATGATTTCTAGGCCTAGAACTCGTGAGTGTAATATGCCACCTATACCTTCGACAGAGAGCATCAACTGTCGTCCGCGGGATAGATTTCCGATATCAATCATGGTAATAATTATGTTAGCACAATATGCTATTGTATACTTCTGGTTATATACCCTATACTGTGTCCTCCCAGCATAATAGTGTTATGATTGCAGATCAGATCAGCTCTACTTTTTAATCCCTTGATTTTTGGTTTCTGAACAAAAGAGAAACCGAAACTATATATTTGAAATGAGGGATTGTATTCTTCATCTTTGATCCAATAGAAATATCATAGAACATTTTGCACCCTTTTTGTTGCTTAAAAAGTAATTCCATATTATATGGCTGAAAAGGCGACGCTAGTTTGGAGCCTATAGTACCATTGTAATTAAAGTTTGATTGAATTGCCCTGACAATACCATTGTATTCCAAGAAATTGGTCTTCACTTTATAAAGTTTTGTAAATTCTGCACTAGACAAAAAAGATCCGTTTACTTTTAAAAGATCATTTATAAACAGCACACCCTTTTCTTCCAATGGGCATAACAAACTGATTTACCACCAATCTTTATTTTATCGTTCCACCACAAGTATTGTTTTGCAATACGATTGAAATCAGATTATTATTATTTACAATGTTTATAAGCGAGGACCAAGAAAGCAGAGTATCATACCAGAACTTCAAGTGTTATCGATCATATTTTTCATGTTATTAAAACGATTCATACCAAAGCAACAAATATCATCACTTATTACATTCAAACAAAAACGAAATAGCTTAACCCATTTTTGATCACCACAGGCAACTCTCCGAATCCAATTTACCTTTAAAGCATTTATATGCATTTCTACATTTGGCATCTTTACTCCACCATTTTCATAATTTTGTATAAATTGGCTTCTTTTTACTCTGTCTGGCTTGCCGTTCCAAATATACTTATATATCTCATCATTTACCGTTTTGATTAACTCCTTTCTTGGGTTTGGTAGCATTTGAGCAATGTAACTTATTTTTGGCAAAGCCAATGATTTCACAACTACAACCCGTCCCAACACAGTTAAATTTCTTTTTTTCCAACTTGATAACATTTTTCTTATCAAAAGAAGTGCATTATCATAATTATCATTTACCATTTGAGCAAGGTTTGTACTAAAAGAAATTCCTAGAAAATCAAAGCCACCATTGAAATTCCATTTTATTCTTAAATTCTTACTAATTTTAGTATTTCTGAATTTCTGAGACCCAATCCAAACTGCAACCGTTTTATCAATATTAATTTTCAAACCAGACATCCCATAAAATGATTGCAATGTTTTAAAGGCACTTTCCAGTGATTTTTCTGTACCATCTAGTATTAATGTAGTGTCATCTGCATACTGCGCAATTTTAAAATTTATGTCATTTATGCAAATTCCTGTTATATCCTTATTTTGTCTTATCATTGAAGCTAATACCTCCGCACATAAAACGAAGACATATGGTGAGAGAGGATCGCCTTGTCTACAACTGCGCTGAATTTGGAATGGTTTAGATATATTTCCATTTATGATTACAGAAGAGGATGCGTTCTTATACAAAGCTCTAAACCATTTGCAAATGTCTGATCCAAAATTAAATGCCCTTAAAGTTTTAAGAATAAAATCATGTGAGACCGTGTCAAAAGCTTTTTCAAAATCTATCAGTAAAAGCATCCCAGGAATTTCTTTAACTTAGCTCAACAAATCATAAATAAGGCGAATACTTTCACCAATGAATCTATTTGGGACAAAACCTGTTTGATCCTCCGAAATTAAATATGGCAAAACCAATTTTATGCGGTTTGCAATACAGGCAGAGGCCAATTTATATGATACATTTAGAAGTGATATAGGCCTCCAGTTTTTTAAGAACTGGCGGGGCTTATCTCCTTTCGGCAGAAGAGTAACATGACCCCTTTTTGAACTTGAGAAAGAGACCCATTTTTAAAACCTTCATTTAAAGATCGAAGAAGAAAACTGGATATTTCCAACCAGAAACATTTGTAAAATTCCACTGTAAACCCATCCGGCCCAGGTGTCTTGTTGTCCTTCATGGTTTTCAAAGCATAGGTGAGCTCAGAATGAGTAATTTCGCCCTCTAAGGTATTTTATTGTATTTGCGTTAATTTGTTTATGCAAGCATAATCATCAATTTTAACATTATTATTTCCACCTTTTTCTTTATACAGATTTTCATAAAACGATACTACTTCCTTTTCAATCTCATTTTGAGCTGTTACCTCTGTGTTATTACTTCTCACAATTTTTACCATTTGTTTGTTTACAAAGTTTCTCTTTTCAAGATTAAGAAAATATTTTGTGGGTTTCTCTCCCTCCTCTATCCATCGGGCCTTTGTTCGAATAAAGCATCCTTTAATCCCGCCTTTAATCCTTCTACTATGAATATCTTCAAGCTCATGTTTAGCATTATCTAACTCATTCTTTAAAATGTCAACATTAGGGCTATTTATCAATGAAGCTTCCTCGTATGACGTATTTAAGTTTTCTATTAATTTGTCAAGTGCTTCTTCAGACTTGTCTATCGCTTTCTTTCGTTTTGATGAGTATGCTATAGTAGCGCCTCTGATTTCCAAAAGCATTGTTTCAAAAAACAGTTGGTCATTAATAGTTAATTCTCATTTGGATCAATATTGTTTATATTTTCTCTGTCATACGGCGAAGCAGCGTAGATTTGTTTTACTTTAGTTATCGAATCCTTAACTACTTTTACATATTCATCATCTTCAATTAAATCATTATTCAACTTCCACGAACCTCGTCCCCTTTGTATATTATTGCTCTTACTTAGACCAATGACTACCATGGAATGGTCAGTCCTATAACCTGGTAGAATGTCTGTTTGACCAATTATATTCAAATTTTCAGAAGAATAGAGCACCTATAATCATGCACAAAGACACTTTTTCGGATATGTCGAGTACAAGGATTCTGATTCTGACATTAGTTTGACATTACGGCATCATTTTCACCCAGAAATCCAAGATGGTGGCCGGCACCATCTTGAAAAATTTAGTTTAGAACAAGAGGACCTTAAATCGTGTACAAAGACACTTTTTTGGATAAGTCGACCACAAGGAATTCAAATTTGACATTACTTTGACATTACGAACTCATATTTACCCAGAAATCCAAGATGGTGGCCGCCGGCGCCATCTTGAAAAAAATAAGTTTTGAACCCGATTACCTAAAATCGTGTACAAAGACACTTTTTCCGGTAAGTCGACCCCAAGAAATCCGAATCTGACATTAATTTGACGTTACAAAATAATTTTGCCCAGAAATCCAAGATGGCCCCATTTGGTAGAGCGTAAATGTGATTTTTGAATGAAAGCAGAAGCATAAATGTGTCATTTCCGCCTTATCTGGGGTTCATGTCCCTTATATGGGGTTTAAACTGCCTTATCTTGGGTTTACATCCCTTATCTAGGGATAAGGCGCCTTACCTGTGGTTTAGACGGCCTTATCCTGGGTTTACGTTCCTTACCTGTGGCTAAGATGCCTTAACCTTAGCATATCGCAGTCTAAACCCAGATAAGGCATCTAAACCCCAGATAATGCGCCGTAACCCCAGATAAGGGACGTAGACCGCCGATAAAGCAGTCCAACCCCCAAACAAGGCGCTTTAACCCTAAATGAGGAACATAAACCTAAGATAAGGCATCTAAACCCCACATAAGGTGCCCAAACTCTAGATACGGGTCGTTAACCCCAGATAAGGGTCGTAAACCTCAGATAAGACATCTAAACCCAAGATAAGGCGCCTTAACCCCAGATAAGAGACGTAAACTCAGATATGACAGTTTAAACCCCCGATAACGCGCCGTAACCCCAGATAAGGGACGTACACCTCAGATAAACCAGTCCCAACCCCAAATAAGGCGCCTTAACCATAAATAAGGAACATAAACCTAATATAAGAGAAGTAAAACCCAGACGGCGCCTTATCTGGGGTTTAAACTGCCATATCTGAGTTTACGTCTCTTATCTGGGGTTAAGGCGCCTTATCTTGGGTTTAGATGCCTTATCTGAGGTTTACGACCCTTATCTGGGGTTAACAACCCTTATCTAGAGTTAAGGCACCTTATGTGGGGTTTAGATGTCTTTTCTGGGGTTTATGTTCCTTATTTAGGGTTAAGGCGCCTTATTTGGGGTTTAGACTGCTTTATCTGGGGTCTACGTCGCTTATCTGGGGTTATGGCGCATTATCTGGGGTTTATATGCCTTATCTGGGTTTAGACTGCGATATGCTAAGGTTAAGGCATCTTAGCCACAGGTGAGGAACGTAAACCCATGATAAGGCCGTCTAAACCACAGATAAGGCGCCTTATCCATAGATAAGGGATGTAAACCCAAGATAATTCAGTTGAAACCCCATATAAGAGACATGAACCCCAGATAAGGCGGAAATGACACACTTATGCTTCTGCTCTCATTCAAAAATCACATTTACGCTCTACCAAATGGTGGCCATCTTGGATTTCTGGGCAAAAATTATTTTGTAACGTCAACTTAATGTCAGATTCGGATTTCTTGGGGTCAACTTACCGGAAAAAGTGTCTTTGTACACGATTTTAGGTAATCTGGTTCAAAACTTATTTTTTTCAAGATGGCGCCGGCGGCCACCATCTTGGATTTCTGGGTAAATATGAGTTGGTAATGTCAAAGTAATGTCAAATTTGAAATCCTTGTGGTCGACTTATCCAAAAAAGTGTCTTTGTACACGATTTAAGGTCCTCTTGTTCAAAACTAAATTTTTCAAGATGGTGCCGGCCACCATCTTGGATTTCTGGGTGAAAATGATGCCGTAAATGTCAAACTAATGTCAGAATCGGAATCCTTGTACTCGACATATCCGAAAAAGTGTCTTTGTGCATGATTATAGGTGCTCTGGTTCAAAACTTAAATTTTCAAAATGGTGGTGGCTGCCATTTTGATTTTGGCCTCTAGCGAAAAATGCCGGGATTTTCGCGAGGGACATGGTGGCTATTTTTTTTCTATATTGTCCATAGCAGTCGAATCAATCGTCAAACCTTACTAGCCAGAGAGTGGTCACCAAAGTGAACTTTTTCCTTAACTATTATCCTCATTAGGGCCATACAGACAAACTATCGTGATATCCATGGACATCATAGTAATATCAAGTACAATCCAATTGCCTGCTTGATCCCGCTGAATATTACGCACTTTGAAGTCAAAGTTGTTATTCATTAACACTGCCACACCCCTGGAATTTGTCTTATAACATGCAGTATAACATTCGTATCCCCATTCTGATCTGATCATATTTTCCCATTTCTGGTCCCAATGTACATCTTGAAGGCAGTAAATTGAACATTTCTTTTTCCTTAAATAATTTAAAACATCTCTTCTCTTAGATTTATCACTCAACCCTCTACAGTTTATAGAACATATATTTATAGCACTATCCATTCTTTAACCATGTTAACATGTTTAACAGAAACCTTCATTTGATTTTTGATTACCACATACATAACCTGGTTCACAGCTGTCTTTATAAGAAAACTATAGTACATACCAAAACACATACACAAAACTATAAGTGAAAAAAAGTTGTTGTTGAAAAAAAAAACCACAGAAAAATCAAAAATAGAAAAAAAATCGTACCAAATATGGAAAAGTATTTGTTTCCCCTCATGTTTTCCCATATATCATGTATGCAATATTATATCTAAAGACCATTTTACATACATACATACATACATGAGAGCTTTTGTTACACGCCATTTCAAAAGATCACAGCGTGAAAAACCAAAACATATGCAAAATATATACAAGAAACAATTGAAAAACAAAAGAAAAATGAAGCAAGCAAAATTATGTTTGCGGAAACAGGTGGGTTTTGAGGCCTTTTTTAAAGGCAGAGACTGTTTCAGCACTTCGCACAGATGACGGTAAATTGTTCCAGATCAGAGGTGCATTGTAGGTAAATGCCTTGTCGGCAGCGGATTTAAAAGTCCAACTACGTATGATCGGCACATTTAATTCATCCCCATCTGTGCTTGACAACACTATACAATATGAACATCACTAAGGCAACTGTCAACTATAATAGCTGATCGTTACTAGGACAACAGTTGTCAGATATCGTGGGTTTATTAAACATGGACTCAAATTAAGTTTGATTTGGTAGAAAAGCCTCGTACAACCTAGAGGAAAATAATTGTTACACTTACTCAAACCAATTCAAATACATAATAAAAGTATTTGAAAGCAAATGAAAAAAGTTGGATTTTGAAGAACTGTCCTGTATCCCAACCTTCCTCCCTCTTTGATTGGTTGATCACTATTTGTATGGAAACACTTAAAAAATACAAAACAGATCAAACCAGTACAGGTTTCTACTTCTGTCCATTATATTATATTCACATAGCATATTGTATTCTACGTTTAACCAATGAACCTTTTTGGGTTTACATAAACACCGTTTATCTCTATCTATTGGATTACATTCTAGAATGTTGAACATTGTTTTTGCAGCCTTATTTCGAAAAGGGTACTCCTAAAAGTTGCAAAACATATATTTTATTTTTTCATGTGTGCTGAGAATGGTTGTGTAATGTTCATAACAAGTGGCCACCAAACTCATATATTTCATTAAAATAAATTTTTAATAAAAACATCGAGGTCCCATGTATGGAAGATATAACTGAATAAGGAATAGAACATGTTTTATGCTGACAAACTTCAAAAATTACCTTTTCCAAATAGGACCAAGGAGGCAGAGGTGGGCTCATTCTTTTTAATTTTGCCTGTTTTTTTTTTTTTTTTTTTCATTTGCATCGTTTTGGATAGATCTCCTTGACACAAAATTAATATTTATACTTGATCAAAAAAAAAGTTTGTCAAACTCCACTTCAGTACAGGAGTAGGTACCTATTATTAATACATGTAAGCATTGTAAAAACAATGTGATTGAATGTTCGATTTAGTATTGACGAATCGCTACAGGTAGAGATCTTCCTCTCGGTAAATTATATTTTTGATATTTAATTGGTTTGTGCACTCCACAAGTTGCTGTGGCTCCAATATAAAATAATTACTTTCATTGTTCATGTCAATTAATAAACCACGATTCCTTATTTCTTATTCCTTATTTTTCCTTATCATGTAAATTCTGCTATCTACTGAAGACAGCTTATATCAGACCATATTAATGTTACTGTCTACTGATATGCTTATGTCAGACTGTGTCAACTGCTATCTACTGAAGATATCCTATGTCAGATTATAAATTGATATATTAAAATCTAATTAGATGCATGTATCTATGCAGCACAACTCACTGATCTGTAATGTTGCCATGGAAGTGCATCAGGTAAAGACCATAATATCGTAACCATGGAGTTTATTTAAAATAAATTACTGACTGTCTCAATGAAACCTAAATATTTAAGAACATTAACATCTCACTATTTTACCAAACAAATGCAGCATTTTGCTTCATACATGAGTGTAGATCAACCTTGTAACTGAGAAAGATGGTTAAGTTTTGTAGGCATGTGAGAGTTTCTCCTTTAGTCAGATTTCAGACATTTTTAATGCTGGTGTTCCTCCTTTTTTGTGTCACCTGAACGAATGTTTATGTAGACACTAACCAGTCCAAGTTATGTCTGTGGGGTGGCTCCAATAAGGTGTGTGAATGTATGCATGGTAAAGTTCCAGTTAAGGGTTTTGAAATTAATAAACCACAATGCTTTTGAAGTACCTTGTATAAAATGTATGTAATCCTTTATCAGATGAATTGATGCATCCATGCGTCGCATTTCACTCATTTTGTCATATTCTGGTCCTTAGTTTTGCGATGGAAGTGTATCAAGTACAAACCATATAGTAACCATGAAATTTAAAATAATTAAAACTCCTTTATGTCATCAACTATTTAACTGAGTTTCATATGCAGTTTGTCGCAAATAATTAGACTGTAATGCCGCATCTCACTTAATTTTATAAGTAAAATGCTAAAGAATGAGTTATCATTTTGCCCTTATACTACCTTATGCCAGTCCTGTAGAGATATGTACTAAATTCACCTGAAGAAAACATTACTTTTTCTTCAGAGGAGCGACTCAGTTCTTTGGGACATTTTATTTTATAAGCTATTTGAATTTGAAGTAACTTGATTTCCTCATGTATTAAGTTTATGTAATCATTTATCGTTGAATTGATGCATTTATGCGTCACATTTCACTCATCTAATTTGATCATATTCTGGTTGGCATGTAGCGTATAACGTACAAACTATATAGTAACCATGACATTTTATATAATTAAATAGCCTATTATGTAATAAACTATTTAACAGAGTTTCATTTAATTTTAAAGTAAAATGTTAAAGAATGAGATATCATTTTGATCTTATACTACCTGATGCCAGCCCCATAGTGTACTAAATTCGCTTGAAAATATCGTTAATTTTTCTGCAGAAGAGTGACTCAGTTATTAGCGACATTATATTTTATAAGCTATTCTTTTTTAGATTGCAATTAGCTTGGTATGTGTCCTCATGCAATTTATATAGGCCTAATAACTTTATCAAATGCATTTGTTCATGTATGCAGCATCCATATAATTTTGTCATATACCTGTCTGCAATGTTGCCATGGAAGCGTATCAAGATCACATAGTAACCAGGGAGTTTATTGTAAATAATTAAATACATGTAATAATTTCTTTTTTTTTGCACAAACTGTCTCCTTAAAACCATTATGTCATATCCAATTGAAATATACACACCATGTTTGGGAGAATAAGGTGATTGTCTCAAGACATCAGGAAAACACAACACCAAAGCATTGATTAGACTCCGCATTGCCCTCACGATCATGAGGACCATTTATTAAGCTATTTATGACCATTCAACAATTTATATTCATATACATAAATATAATTGAGATACATAATGATAGATTTCATAGCACTTTCATAGCAATTAAGACCTGACATAATATAAGGTAGAACAAGAAATTAGCGAGGTTTTGTAGAAAGAAAACATTGGTATCCGATTAAAATTGTTCATCTAGAATGAAGTCTTGTTCTTCTTGATTGTGGAATTAATGAGAATCTAATTAAATTCTCAAGTTTGCTTGATTCATTGTATCAAATGTTCTACCGGTCTTTGCAATTTATTGTTCTCAGTCTACTTTTCTTCTTATCTTTTTGTGGCGCATTATATGTAGACGATGCACAGCTGCCATGGCTGAAGAATGCAAGAATTAAATCAGCTTGAATAACTTATGAGTATTCACGTAGCCAACCAAACTCCAGTTCGGATAACTCAGACTCGCAACAAAATATTTGCTTCCTGATATGATCGTGTCCTAGGTCTTAACTAGTTTTCTAAATGTTGATGGCAAACTGGACAAAAGAAGCACATGGAAACTCTTCACAGCCTTTTAATCGCCTATTTATGTGTTAAGAGTCCTTCTATTGTTTGGATAACCCGAACAGCTCAGACAACCCCACTGCAATTGATGTGCGAGATCAGCATAGGACATCAATACTCCTGAAATATAACCACAAAGAAACAAACAGCAAAAAGAAGAAACTACATGTGCTTTTTCCCCGTTGTTTGAAACCTTTGCGCCTGATTATATCTTATGATTGGTAAGCCTGGTGTTCCAACACATGCAACCCTAGAATTTATCTACTATAGACAACTTAAAGATTTAAAGGTTTACCACCATGATTACAGTTCTTAACTTAACTTAATTCAGTAATAATATAAATTTGTATCTCCAATAATAGAACCAGCATGCAGTCCGCATACTCTGCTTGATTTACAGGTTGACCTTTTCGAGCAATATTTAATCCATGTAAATCATTCCCAATAATTTGTCATATTATCATAATGACAATATGTGATCTAATAATACCAAAAAGAAAATGGTATATATTGTATAAACAATTTGCATACCATTTATTGCCTTATCTATTATGGCCTTCACATCATGATAAAAGGAGTAAAAAAGCAAATTATAATACTTGTCAATAAAGCCAACGCTAAAAATTTTGCAGACTTGTATTTAATTGATAACATCCAACTTATAAAATACTTGACTGTAACTAGGGTTCGTTATCTCATACAAAGTATTACCGATAAATGTGTTGATTACTTGCCTGCTTGTAAATAAATTGAAGCCGTTGGCTGATTCTGACATGAAGCCGGTGGCCGATGCCAATTTGACCATAATAAAACCAGTTGCTGCTCTGTGAATGTTGATATGCGCTTCTATACACTTAAATATTAATAAATTAATCACATCCACTGTTGAAATAATATATCATTATCAATCCTATACTTTGTGAAATACCACATCAGACAAACAGTATTATTCTTCCAACTGCCAAGAGCACAACAATTTTTTGGTCCAGCATGATCGGAGGAGCAAATGCAAGTGTCTTACTAAGAAAGGTATGAACACAACAAAAGAAATGGAATTAAAGCAGATACCTGATTGGCTGCACCCCTAAAGTGCCATCTGAATGGCCAGGAATCTGGGATTGTTGCTATAACAACACAACAACTCCTACAACATTCCAATACCATGACCCAAATCAATAGCATAAGTTTCAAGAGCACTTGATATGGCTCAAGTGGAACTGATAGGATAATTGTCCAGACTTGGCTGCACATGAACGCCCAAGTTTCCCTGATGCTGAGACAATCTGTTTTTTAAAAGATTTTCAACTTTGAAAAACGTCATTACTTAGGGAATGTATGGATTTCAGCTGGAATAATAGCCCAATGTTTTTAGTAAAGCAGTGGTGTAGTGAGGGGGAATGCCCACCCCCCATTACTGAGACATATCCACCTCCCCAAGCCCTCCTGCTGGTTTCCGTGATAATTTGTGAGTGATTTTATTGGAACTTTGCTTTTTCAGCAATCATGTGTTTGAATGGGTGGGTTTGGCACTTCCGGCAGCTGGTATAAATGGGCGCTTTTGACATTTTTTTCTCAAAACAGAAGCACCTGTTATTGAAACCTATGCACATAAGTGTGTATTCTTTAGAGTAGTTTGATGGAATTTCTAATAATTATGTAGCAGTCCTAATGAACACCTTCAAAGGTAGCACCTATTGATCTACCGAATGTTTTATACAAAGCTTGGTAACCATTCTGTGAAAAGGTATTGAATTGATTAGTCATAAAACTATCCTATGTCCTACTTGTAGCTTGTAGGTATAGAGAAAACCAGCACATATCTAATTACACAAGTGGGCACCATCATCCTACTTGTACTTGTAGGTATAGGGCCCTAGTTTCTCTCTTTCGTGAATATGCTATTTTCATAGGTGAAAACATCAGTTTTGAGATAAATGGTTATAACTTTTTATGTACCAATTACAGGTATGTTAAAGTATACATTGCTGGAAAGCATGAAGAACACAGATTAGAAAACCATAAATATAAAATCAATATTCAGGGTGTGTGAGAAAATATACAGGGTGTACCAATTAACGTTTTAATGAACATGTTGTATAGTTTTAATAGCTTATTTCTTGTTAGGAGCATTTTCACAATCTGAGGTCAGAATTAAACAGGGCTTGAAAAAGCACATCAGAAAATATATAGTTTGTATAGGGTATGATGTTTGTCTACGATACCTTGAATTAAGTACTTTTATGTATAAACATTTTACCAATCAACTTCCAGAAGCATTTCAAAAGTATTTTGTAAGGCAGAGTACTCTGCACAAGTACCACACGAGAAACAATGAAGATTACCAGGTTCCTAAATCTAAAACGAATTTAGCTCATAAAACCTTAAAAACAGCGGGCCCAATTAAGTGGAATTCACTTGAGAAACATATAAAGACTATAAAGACGATCAAGCATTTCAAAACCAAAGTGAAAGATAATATTATTCTTAATTACATTTAGTATTTTATCTAATTTCCTTGTACGGCTTAAAGTAATTTAATTGTGTATCGTATTATCTGTAATATAGTTAATGTAGTATTGAATTTATCTCGGTAATTTCTTGCATATTCTTGATCACAAAACAGGCTCTTTTGGTTTTTGTTAGGGTAAATGAGGGGGGGTGTGTTTTGACATTTTGCGATATATTTTGTTGTTGTTGTTATTTTGAAACTTTTTTTTGTTAGGACAGGGGGTTCTTAATACAGGCCATCCGGCCTTCCGAGAACATCCTCATTCAATGTATGTGTTTAATTGTTGTGCTGTTATATTTTATATTTGAATGAAAATAAAAGATGAATGAATGAATACAGGGTGATCCAAGATTTCTTCATTATTATACCTAATTAATTATTCAAAAATCTTAATGCTAATTAGCTGCTTAAAATACTTGCTGTAACTGGTTTAAGTCACAAATAATCATAACAACCCAGAGCTTAAAATACTTGCAGTAACTGGTTTAAGTCACAAATAATCATAACAACCCAGAGCTTAAAATACTTGCAGTAACTGGTTTAAGTCACAAATAATCATAACAACGCAGAGCTTAAAATACTTGCAGTAACTGGTTTAAGTCACAAATAATCATAACAACCCAAAAAGAATACAAGTTATCTCTTCATTTGACACTTTCGGACTTTACAAGCAACTTTGAAAATTGACCATTTTACATAGAAGTCTATGGAGAGAGACACAGAGTGACCCGTAAACCAGCTTGTTAGTCTTATTAATGAATTTAAATTACACAAACCCCTTCTTTATTTAATTGCTATATGATTGCTATCAATCTTGGTACTAAATAATCATGGATTTTAGTTTGCTAAACAACATAAAAGGGAAAACAATCATGTCATCAAACTGTGCTGGACCCTTTCCATACAGTTTGTATGGCTCCGTGTCCACACCTCCTCCAACCAAGGACCTAATGAGCTTTATAATCATAAAAGAAATTACCAGCAATATATAGACCGTAAGTTGGTAGCAAATTAGAAAGGAAAAAAACCAGGCTTTCTATTAAGACCAAAGTTGTAAACCTATAGTCATCTTCTTAAACAAACAAAACAGAACATTTCATATTCTCAAGTAAAACATCACAACTCCAACCTATTGGGGTACCCAACTTCATGCACAGCCATAGAGAAAATCATCATCTAAAGTGATACAATGTACATGTAACAGTGTGCACGAAATAATATACCAAAATTCAAAAATGTCCTACTCTTTTCTATTGTGTGATTGTCATGCATTAAAGAAACCATATAAACCTGCATGGGGAAGAAGGTTCTCTTTATTTTACAGTAATCTGCACTGCTGCTCATGGGTTTAATGTCCCTGTCAAATGATGTTTGGAAAGATGATATTAAATGAGCTCTGATGTATGTAGGGGTGTGCGTCAGGGTGTATGTGACACACATTTACAAGTTTTGGTTACAGTTGTAATTGTTTATAAAATGATCTCAGGTGAAAGTTCAAATCTCGTTACAAGAAAACTTTGGGCATTCCGTACTGCTTAGAGTGATGTAACCGTGTGGAGGTAGCATGGCCAGAGGATCTTGACCTAATTAGATTTAAACCACAATACATGCAAATTATGTAGAACATTTGAATAAGTTATGAGCATCAAGCCCAATAACCTTGTGAACAGATTATTTTTTTTAATTTTTATACATTAAAAAAAATCTAACACAGCCGTTCGTACCGTGACACTAGGTTGTGTCACTCATGCAGACGCGACATATTTTCCAATGCAAATATGAGTCGGCAAAATCACAATTTACCATTGGAGGGCGATTTACATCTGAGCATATTTTTGGTTACTTTTATGGCAATCAACTCAATAAATGCACACATATTTATTAACTATAATTTTGAAAAAGCACTGAAAAAAATTAAACATGGAACATGTTTTTGGTACATTTTAGTGTCATGGAGTGGAGGGTGCTGAGTAAAATGTTTCAGCATCTATTTAAATTATTTTGAGAAATATATTGCAATGACAATCTTATGAATCAAATATTTACCAATTGTTAAAAATAACGGAATCTATTTCCAATCTGTTAACAATGCAACATAAATCATATAGTTTTCTTTGGTGAAACAATACAATAAATATTAATTTGTTTTACTAATTGCCTTTTATTATATAAGATGCATAGATGTCAGTATGAGGTAAAATTATCTATACAATACGTTGAATAATCAAAATTGCCATTAGACCCTTTGAATTTGACTGTAATTAATACTTTTCAGACTTAGTCTTTAACAGGGTTTTTGAGTACATTATTGGGTATTACAATCTTGAAAAAAGTAGAAATTGGAGATAAAAATGATGGTGTCTCTGTGAGCAAATCGCACATTACGGTTTAATAACTTATTCATTTTGGGCAGACATTTTTTTTAAAAGAAGAATTTGTTTTACACCTGTATGCTTAGTAGTATCAAACTTGAATTTCAAAGTCAAGAAAAAGAACAATAATTATTCTCATTAGCTAGACTCGATACCTGCAAGCGTGTTGAATACTAGGTGGAATTAACACTGCATGCATGTACAGGAATGACAATGATAATTAGAATACTGCATATAATTATTTATGATTATGCTTTGTTTTGAAGGGGGGATGACTAGGAAAATAGCAGTGATCACCAGCATTAGTCATACATGTATTATTAATGATCAGGATATTAATAGCAGTGGGAACTACTGTTAAATGGATCATTATCTTGCCTTTAAAGTGACTAGGATATTAATAGCAGTGGACACCACCATGGATCATTATGTGACCAGGATAGTAGCAGTGAACACCAATATGGATTAATATATTGCCTTGAAAGCTAGTGACCAGGATAATAGCAGTGGCCACCTCCTCCATGGATAATTGTCTCGCCTTGAAAGTGACCAGGATATAGCAGCAGACACCACCATGGATTATTATCTTGCCTTGGAAGTGACTAGAATATTAATAGCAGTGGACACCTCCATGGATCATTATCTTGCATTGAAAGTGACCAGGACATTAGTAGCAGTGGGCACCACTCTGGATCGATCATTATCTTGCCTTGAAACTGACCAAGATATTAATAGCAGTGGGCACTATCATTAATCACTATCTTGCCTTGAAAGTTACCAAGATGGGCACCACCATGGATCACTATCTTGCCTTGATAGTGACAATGATAATAGCAGTGGACAACTCCATTGATCATTATCTTGCGGTGAAAGTGACTAGGTCGGGCTCCACAATTGGTTATTATCTTGCCTTGAAGTGACTAGGATAATAGCAGTGGGCACCACCATAGACCATTATCTTGCCTTGAAAGTGACCAGAATAATAGAAGTGGGCACAACCGTGGATTAGTATCTTGCCTTGAAAGTGACCAGGATGGGCCCCGCCATGGATCATTGTCAGTGCCTAGAAAGTGACCAGAAGATTAAAAGCACTGAACACCACCATAGACCATTATCTTGCCTTGAAAGTGATAGGATATTAAGGATATAGCAGTGATGGGTCCTATAATGGATCATTGTCTGTGCCTTGAAAGTGACCAGGATATTAATAGCACTGAGCACCACCATGGGCCATTGTCTTGCCTTGAAAGTGCCCAGGATATAGCAGTGGATACCACCATGGGCCATTGTCTTGCCTTGAAAGTGACCTGGATATAGCAGTGGATACCGCCATGGATCACTATCTTGCCTTGAAAGTTACCAGGATAATAGTAGTATGTGATCACTGCCATTGTCTTGGCAAAGGGACCAGGATTATACCAGTGGACATCCCCTTGACTTTAGCAGTGGTCACTACCATAATGTTCTGCCTTCAATGGCATCTTTTTGGAGGTGCTCCAAGAGTATAACAATACAGTTTCACACATTACAGCCTTTGCATCGGCACATTGGGATAAGATAAGACCAACAAACAAACAGCAGAATAAGTGAGTATGAATATATTTACACTACTTTTACTTCGCCACATTTAAACTTCATAAATAAGATGAAAGAAACACACCATTATACTGTGTTTTTTATACTGTACATACATTCATTAATGTTCACTTTATGTCAACTAAGTTTATAATAAGTAAATAAATATTTTTTAAATAAATAAATAAGTAAATATTTTTTTCATAACATCATTAATTACATTATTAGGTATACAAATATTGAAGCCCCACCTCTCATTACTCATAGTCCAGTTTCCCTACGAAAAACTAATCACTCCAATTATCCCCTATTGCTGTCAGCAGGGTGTGAACATAAAAGTGTATCAACAGGTTCTTGATATTAATAACATTATTACATTGTATTGTTCTATCAGTTGGTTCATCTTCTGTGGGTTATCATTTTGGTAAGGCTTGGTAATATATAGGTGGGAGTAAAATTGGCTAAAGGGGGTAACTAAATACTAGTATAAATTGAGATTGGTTTGTATCCCTTTTGGCAGCAAAATTCAACCAGTACTAATTTACTACATAATTTCAATGGAGTCATCCATTCAGGCAAACCTAATTAAAAGCCACAGTCCCTGTGTGGAAGATTAACCGTATGTTTTCCATAGGGGGCGAAGGGTGTATGGATTTGAAATATAAGACCACATGTCCAGGGATTAATGCTCACATCATCTTTACAGACATTTTGCAAGTTTGCAAGTCTTTAAACAAAATAAAAAGAAATTTGCATTAATTAACAAGTGACTAACTTTGGAATTCAGATTGTAAATTTGAAATCATGACAAATTATCCGTCTGATGATCGGTTTATCCAATGATCGTAAGTGAGGGTATTCCGTGAAACTTTAAGTAACGGTTGCCTTGCCAGAGGTCTATACTTTGAATTTGTTTCTATAGCTCACCTGTAATGGGTTTGAGCACTCTAAATTCCAAAGTTAGTCACTTGTAAAGTATACTTGTTATAATACGCCCCCACTATTTTTAGTGGTTGAGCACTCTCGACTACTTTTGGAGTAGAGATTGTTCTGGTTGGCTTTGTCATGTTTTCGACAACACAGAATGTATATACTTGTATAAACATTCCTGTAAATTTGAAATCATGACAAATTATCCGTCTGATGATCGGTTTATCCAATGATAGTAAGTGAGGGTATTCCGTGAAACTTTAAGTAACGGTTGCCTTGCCAGAGGTCTATACTTTGAATTTGTTTCTATAGCTCACCTGTAATGGGTTTGAGCACTCTAAATTCCAAAGTTAGTCACTTGTAAAGTATACTTGTTATAATACGCCCCCACTATTTTTTAGTGGTTGAGCACTCTCGACTACTTTTGGAGTAGAGACTGTTCTGGTTGGCTTTGTCATGTTTTCGACACCACAGAATGTATATACTTGTATAAACATTCCTGTAAATTTGAAATCATGACAAATTATTCGTCTGATGATCAGTTTATCCAATGATCGTAAGTGAGGGTATTCCATGAAACTTTAAGTAACGGTTGCCTTGCCAGAGGTCTATACTTTGAATTTGTTTCTATAGCTCACCCCTCGCATGCCAGGCACTGGGTCGGCGACACTTTTACACGCGTCTTGGGCTTCGCTGGGCAGCGAAACCGTGCCTATATATCACTTAGGGCGATTGCGTCATCACACCACGTGGGATGCATGCACGAACAGCGCATATATCAAGTAGTATTTTGTAGTACACTGTCCTGTTAGGGTGAAGTGAGATTGTTTCTGTGCAAAGGGGGAAATATCTGAACAGAATGATCACAGTGCCATATCTTGATAAATTAATCAAACAGTCAAAGGTCTATTGGGAACCAGTCTTATGTCGGAACAACTAATACATGAAACATGTAGGAGGCATTCCCTTTAAGGGATCTATTTATTCAAAAATGCATTCACAGTCCAAAATAGGTGAAAAGTAACAAGCTGAATTATATTAGGGGAAAATACACGATAATCATAAGTATTATGTAGTCAACCAAAGCTTTTACAATGTCCTTATCTGTCGCTTGTAAACCAGCAGGGGCAGATATAAAATAGATGATGTGGAAACATAAATATAGGAATTTATAATAATAAATTAATTATAATATAGTTATAATAGAGTTTTAAGCAAAACCGCTCTTTTGGTTTCTGATAAAGATCCGTTAAAAATTGGGCAGCAGCTTAGCAAAAATCTGGAAAGCTGTAACAAATGGCTCATTCATAATAAACTGTCTCTCCACATGGGTAAAACAGAACTCATTCTTTTTGGAACAAAACGTAATTGAAGAATTGGCCAAATTATACCATTGAGTGTGAAGGGCAAACAATTCATGCTACTCCCTCAGTTAAATACTTAGGTCTTACTATTGACCAGTGCTTGAATGGTGAAGAAATGGGTCTTGGTGTCATAAAAAAAAAGTAAATTCTAGACTCAAATTTCTTTACAGACAGGCAAAGTTTCTTGATCAAAATATCAAGAAAATTTTATGCTCTGCTCTTGTACTTTATTTATTTGATTATTCTATTTCTTCTTGGCATGCTGGAAACAAATAAGCAGATGAGTAAAAGCCTACAAATTGCTCAAAACAAAGTTATCAGATTCATTTTAAATAAGAATTGCATGTATCATATTACAGAAGATGATTTTAAAGATCTTAATTTCCTTAACATACAAAATAGGGCAAAACAACTCAGGTTGAACCATGTTTTTTTTTTTTTAATGAAGTTGGCCCAGACTATCTTAGTTCAAATTTTACCAGAGTTTCAAACGTGCACCAATACAGTACCAGAAACAGTGCTCAAAATTTTTGTGTTCCAAAATCCACTACCATCACTTCTGGCTCTTTTTATTATAATGCCATTCAGGATTGGGCCAACTTACCAAGTGCAATCAAATCAATTTCTGATAAACCAAGTTTCAAAAAGTCTGTAAAACTCATCTTTTTAACCAAATTTAGTTTCTAATGATTTTAATCATGTTTAAATACTTTTTTTTTTTTAATATTCACTTGTATATATAATTTATTTGTATGTTTTTGTTTTTATTTATGCCTTTTGCCCTTCTATGTATAAAGGACCCCTTCGGAAATAAGCCTTTGGGCTTAAAGGGCTATCCTGTGATATCTCCTTGCTTTGTTTTTTATGTGTATTATATGTCATTTATCTTAATGCATTTAATATCTATTTACCTTGTATTGTTGTATGTGCAATATGGAGATACCGAATAAAATCAAATCAAATCAAATCAAATCAAATATTAGGCAAAACATTTACAATAATGCTATATCTGGCGAACAATAACCCATTTTACACAAAGCAGTTTTAGTCATAATTCAAGGGTTGGTACAATTTGTGACCCTACTTCTCATACCCGACTTTTCATACCCCACCTGACCGGACTTATGTTTTAAGTTTTGTTAGATAGTCGCAGTGTATTCCGTTGGTAATCAGATATCAAGCAAATACCATAAAAATTTCCTTAATACATGTATTATTGATAAAAGACGGCGTTTTCAATCATTTTCTTATTTCAAATTTGAAAGCCTCGTTCCGCGATATTCAGGTACAAAATTGGAATTAGCATTGATGAGTTTTGAGCCCTGTGAATACTAACTGACCGGACTAAGGGATTGTTCAGAAATACTTTTGTGGAGGCCGCTGGGCAAAATGAAGGGGTCAAAAAAGTTTTTAAGTCTCCAAAAAGGGGCGTCAAAGAAGTTTTTGCTCCTTATAGAGGGGGTCAAAAAAGTTTTTAACAAGAAAATGCAAAAGGAACAACAACTCCTGAGAAGTTTGAGGTAACTAAGATCGCAATTCAGGAATGTATCAGTGACATTTTATGTTGGATGGACAGCAATAAGCTAATGCTAAACACAGATAAGACCGAGGTTATGATTGTGGGCACCACTTCGCGTGTTAAGCAGGTTGCTAGTAATTCCATCACAATTTTGAATTCTGATATCAAAATACAGGAGTCTGTTAAGTACCTTGGGGTGAGATTGGATCAAACGTTATCCATGTCCAGTCACATCAGTGAAGTTTGCCGTTCATCATTTTTGTCTTTAAGACGTATTGGGTGTATTCGGCCTTATCTGTCTGATAAAGCTACTTCATGTCTTGTCAATTCAATTATTACATCACGTCTTGACTTCCTCGTCGTAACTCGTCCTTGACTGGTATCACCACTGACCAACTTAACAGACTTCAAAGAATACAAAATTGCGCGGCCCGTTTAATCATGAAGAAAAGGAAGTATGAGCATATCACCCCCGTCATATATGAGCTTCACTGGCTGCCATTAGAATTTCGGATTCAGTATAAGTTAGCTGTTCTTGCTTTTCGGCACTTTGAAGATACTTTACCAACTTATCTGTCTGCTACGCTCTGCACGTACAAACCAGCTCGATCACTTCGATCTTCTACTGAAAGATTATTGAAATCTCCCCGTGTAAATCTAAAATCGGCTGGTGAACGCTCCTTTCATTTCGCTGCCCGGCTGTTTGGAACTCGCTTCCAAACAGCCTCCGTAACGCACATTCGCTTACGCAGTTCAAAAAGCAACTTAAAACTCATCTTTTTCTTCGTGCTTTTCCGGATTCACATATGTAACTTGTTTGTCTTTATTGTTTGTGCGCCTTGAGTTCTTTTTGAAGATTGCGCGCCTACTAAGAACCCTCCATTATTATTATTATTAACATACAACATTTTTCCGCGCTATGCTCGCCCATTTTTCCGATAGGCCTAAAGTCTTTTTGGAAGCTCAAAGACTTTACATGTATTGTACAGTCTCTATAAGAAAAGAGAATATATATTTATCTCGCTGATGATACCGGGTCAAAATGATGCAACCGACAAAGTTGTTTTCCGTTTTTGCCCCGAAATTTATATTTTCCTATTGCAAGAAAGCCGTCTACGCCCCTGATAACAATACAAGTCACCCTAAACTTGCATGTTTCAGTGTAGGAAATAGGCCTATATAAATAAATAAATGTGTAAACATTAAACATGACTTGTAATAATATTGGGATTGAGTTCGGTACTAGTGACTGCACAAATCATAAGTTGTTTTTTAAATTCTTGGAAAGGGTGGATCAAAAAAGGTCTTGTATGTCTAAAGATGGGGTCAAAAAAGTTTCAGGTTTTCAGGCGCCCGCTCTGGCGGTGGGAGTGTCAAAGAAGTTTTGACTCCAAAAATTCCCAAGCCGGTGCCCTGCCCCCACCAAAGTATTTCTGAACACTCCCTAAGCCTGGATATAAAGTTTGCTCAAGCAAATCAATAAGTGTTTGCTTATTATCACAATGCATTGACCAATTACCAGGAGAAACAAATAAATAACTGGTTATACCTTATTATGCTAACTTGATAGAACTCGCTTGGAGCAACTGAGCGGTACGTTGTAGTCAATGCTCAATAAATCCCAAATGTTGGTAGCACTAGCAGTGAGAGTGCTAAAAACTACATGCAATGACATTAAAGTTCATAATGTCACCATGCGTAGATCTTAATGCGACAGACAGATTTACTTCCTCACGAAAAGGTAACTTATGAACGACTAGTTTGGAGATTATGGCTGCGAACGAGGAAGAACAAGGTTTATAAATAATATTTTCTAAAACATAATTTTTCACCAATTACACTGATTTAGCCTTTTCAATTTGGTAAACTTCATTTACACTTTATTTAGTATTCACTGAAATATCTAAACAGATTTATCATAGCAATAAAAAGTCGGGTCAGGTGGGGTATGGAAAGTCGGGTATGAGAAGTAGGGTCACAAATTGTACCGACCCTAATTGAAGCCTGTATCCACCTGAAGCCACATGGTGTCTGTTACTGCTCCAGTTACAGTAGCACGCAGCACGGTGCTGTGCACAAATTACTGGTAGTGTATGTCAGACAATGGCAGTGACAGATTCTCTAGCTATTAGCGTGGGTTAAGGATTAAGCTAGAGATATGGTAGGGAGGTCCGTCTTTCTTGCGCGCACAGAGACTAAATGGTATGTGACCAAGAAATAAACAGGTCGCACGGTGATCCAGAAGGGTCATAACAGTGTTTGGAAAAAACACAGAAAAAAAAATTATAAACCAATGTAAAATTCAAAAGCGGCATGCAAAATTTACTAAACACGTAAACCAATGAGATTTTTCAAAGTGGCATGGAAACCTACTCTACACGTAAAACAAGACTTTTAGGATATTTTCCCCTAGCTCAGGCTAGCTGTCTTGATTTTTTTTCTGTGACTCTGATTTTTTTTCTGGGAACCACAGTGCCAGGATACTGTAGATTTTGTAGCCCTGCAAACATATTAAGTCAGATGAGATTGTTTCTTTGCGAAAGGAGAAGTATCTGAACAAAATGATCACAATGCCATATCTTGATAAAAATATATATCAAACAGTCAGAAGTCTATTGGAAACCAGTCTTATGGTGGAACAACATGATACATGTAGGAGCCATTCCCTTTAAGGGATATTTTTTATTGAAAGATGCTTTCATATTCCAAAATAGGTGAAAAGTAACAAGCTGAATGTACTCTACTCAAAATAATAGGAAAAACGCATGTTAATCACAAGTGCAAATCCATGTAGTCAACAAAAGGTTTTACAATCTCCTCATCTGTCACTTGTAAACCAGCAGGGGCAGATATAAGCTGGATGATGTGGAAACATAAATATAGGAATTTATTATAATAAATTAATTATACTAGAATTTAGGCTGAAGCCACATACTGCCCCAGTTCACTAAATTCCCTGCCTTGGCAATCATCTAAGCATCAAAATCATGTGTTGTATGGTATATATGGGCTATAATATCACTATAAAGCTATCTTCAGTAGATAGTACATTAGCAGTTATTCAACCCTATTTTAGTCTTGATTCAAGCCTGTATTCACATGAAGTCACATGCTGCCACAGTTCACTAAATTCCCTGCCTTGGCAATCATCTAAGCATCAAAATCATGTGGTGTATGGTCTATGGGCTATGATATCACTATAAAGCTATCTTCAGTAGATAGTACATTAGCAGTTATTCAACCCTATTTTAGTCTTGATTCAAGCCTGTATTCACCTGAAGTCACATGCTGTATGTTACTGCCCCAGTTGCAGTAGCATGCAGCGTGGTGCTGTGCACAAATTACTGGTAGTGAGTGTCAGACAATGACAGTGACATATTCTCTAGCTATTAGTGTGAGTTAAAGATAGCTAGAGATATGTTAGGAAGTCTTTTTTGCTTGATCAGAGACTAAATGGTATGTGACCAAGAAATAAACAGGCGGCACGGGGATCCTGAAGGGTCATAACAGTCTATGGAAAAACACACAGAAAAAACAAACAATATATAAAGCAATGGAAATTCAAAAGCGGCATGAAAAAATTACTATACACGTAAAGCAATGGGATTTTGCAAATTGGCAAGAAAACCTACTCTACACCTAAACCAATGGGAGTTAGCAAAGTGGCAAGAAAACTTACTCTAAACGTAAACCAATGGCATTTTGCAAAGTGGCAAGAAAACTTATTCTAAACGTAAACCAATGGGATTTTGCAAAATGCCATGAAAACTTACTCTACACGTAAACCAATGGGATTTTGCAAAGTGGCAAGAAAATTTACTCTACACGTTAACCAATGGGAATTTGCAAAATGCCATGAAAACTTACTCTGCATGTAAACCAATGGGATTTTGCAAAGTGGAAAGAAAACTTACTCTACACGTTAACCAATGGGAATTTGCAAAGTGACATGAAAACTATTACTCTACACGTAAACCAATGGGATTTTGCAAAATGACATGAACACTTTTGTTTACAAGTTTTCAATTTGTACTTTCACACGCTATATATATACAGATTCGTCCCATACTTTTCATGTAAAAATGTCAATTTGTTCCTATCAAAAATGCAGTCAAAAGTTAAAATTTAAACGCTACATTCACTGGAATTGCAATATTAATTTGTATCCTTTGGTCCCTCTCTAACTAAATAATTCTAGCATGTATACCCAGAAATCTTTGAGACCCCCCCCCCGGCCCTTAGGGCAAAGAACACACTCTGATACGAGCTTGTCAGCACTAATCGGATAGCAGGAGTGACAAGAACTGATACGCAATCTGACAGTATAATTCTATCTTCAGTAGATAGTAACATGATTTTACATACGATACCTTCAGTAGAGAGCAACATTGGCACAGTGTGACAAAAGTCAAAAGTTAAACGCTACATTCACTGAAAATGCTATATTAATTTGCATCCTGGGGTCCCTCTCCAACTAAATAATTTCGAAATTATATATTTTTATATAAACTGTTTTGAATTAAATATAGCCTTTGAAAATAAAAGATTTATGTACAACTGTGTCCTTTTACCGTCGTATGCATGCCTATATGATTCATGAAATAAAGAATGAATAGACAGAAACGCAATCAAACAAACAAGCAAACAAAAAGGAAAAAATGTACAAACCACGCATTTGTTGAAGAGCTTCCTAATATTTTCACATAGCATAGACCAATGTATCAATATTTGAAATCTGGCTTTGTAATATAACCAAAAGATAAAAAGCAATCACCGGGCGCCCAGTATTAAATTCAACAAGAAACAATAAAACATGGAACTATCTAATAGCAAACAAACGCAATAAATAAAAAGGACCCATGAAAAGAAAATGTTCAAAAACTTGAGGTCAAATTTGGACGATGATTGGTATATGTGGGTGAACGATATTAGTAGCTTTTTAACGAGATGATAATATTGATGAGCCATGTGATTAAAGTTTTGTTTACGCTGATACATGCCCTTATTGTCCCTATGCACAAAAGAGTTAGACCGCGTCTAAAGTTAGACCTGGTCTAAGTGGAATTTAGTCCCAGGAGAAAGGACATTTTCCTTTACATTTACTTAAGTTATTTTGTATTATTTTTGGACTTTGTATTTAAATCTTTAGAATTTGCTTGCTACTCTTGGAAGGAAATAAGTGCAAAGGACTGTTCCTGATGGAACTAAATTCCACTTAGACCAGCTCTAACTTTAGACCCGGTCTAACTCTTTTGTGCATACGGACCATATGAGTTTACACGATACAGCTATGACTGGGCGGTAGTAAATGCGCAATTTGTCACATTTATTATAATAAAATAAAAATAGAATTTTAGGGAATTTAGGCAAAGCATCTTACAATAATGCTAATTATTTGTAGACAGAAAGTTGACGAAACACACATACTTTAACTGGATCTCTAAAGATGCACTCCCGTGAAATATATACAATACTGCTTTAACAATAACTCATTTTACACAAAGCAGTTATTAAACCCTATTTTAGTCATAATTCGAGCCCGTATCCACCTGAAGCCACATGCTGTATGTTACTGCCCCAGTTACAGTAGCATGCAGCATGGTGCTGTGCACAAATTACTGGTAGTGTGTGTCAGACAATGGCAGGGACAGATTCTCCAGCTACGGGCGTGGGTTAAAGATAGCTAAAGATACGGTAGGGAGGTCCATCTTTCTTGCATGATCACTAAATGGTATATGACTAAGAAATAAACAGGTCATCACATCGTAATTCCAGGATTCCGGTTTGTATTGAATAGGCACTAGCGCACTGCCAGCCGGAGTGTTCGGTCAAATTGTTCAAATGAGCTCTCAAATGCACTTTATGTTCTACACAACATAGTAGCACATATAAATCTGTTTCCTGACCAACGATGTCCAATTAATGAAGTGATGAATACTTTGAAATGGGTTAAACTTTTAAGTTTAACCCATTTCAAAATCATTAAAATGATTGAATAATCACATATTAACTCTCATCGGCCCACTTTCGTGCACTTAGTTCATTCAAAAGATACCAGAAAACGTTTTAAAACGTTTCCATGACATTTATATAACCGGACATTTAATCTAAACCAAAACCCAAAATATAACATGTTTAAATTGTTTGGTTTTTTTCAACCCCATCCCCCATTTCAAAAAAGAAATCCACGCCACTGGTTTGATGTGCTCTCAGATCCCACAAAAGTATATGAAAACGTCGCTATTCGAGCCCTTAAGACTTATACAAAGTTGAAAATATCCACATCTCACTATTGTAAGACATTTTTGTGTTTGCTGGCCTCATCATTGTTTATCATCGTATTGCATTGTTTTACTATCATATATGGCAAAAAAGGGAAGACAGTATAAAACTGACAAAAGGACCGACCCTGAGTTTCAAGGGCAATGCAATGTTTTACGCCTAAGCAATAACAAAATCTGACATAAGCTATCTTCAGTAGCAACATTGACATGATCTGACATAGGCTTTCTCCAGTAGACAGCAACGGTAACACAATCTGACATAATCTGACATAAGATATCTTCAGTAGGTAGATACATTAATATGATCTAATATAAGCTATCTTAAGTAGAAAGGAGAATTTTCATGATTTGACATAAGCTATCTATGCTATCTTCAGTAGATAGGAACATTATCATAATTTGACAAGCTATCTTCAGTAGATAGCAAATTTAACATGTACATGATCTGACTAAAGGTATCTTCAGTAGATAGGAAAACTGCCCATATAAGCTATCTTCAGTAGATAGCACCATCAACATGATCTGACATGAGATATCTTCAGCAGATAGCATAGCAACATTGATCGAGCCTGACATAAGAATCTTCAGTAGATTGCAACATTAATATGGTCTGATATAAGCTATTTTCAGAACATTATCATGATTTGACATAAGCTATCTTCAGTAGATAGTAAAATTAACATGATCTGACATAAGCTGAATTTTCGGACCTTATGTTTGTCTGTCTATTGCATTCATAGAAATTGATTATGCCTTGTATTTATTAATTCATACTTTTCTAGCATTACATCAATGTTAATAACATTTGCAGCTTCATTCATTACTAGTTTATACCTTTCTTTTCTTTTATCTGATATTTGCTGCAACATTAAACATTATTTGTCTTTTTTATCAAGTATACTATCATAATCATGTAACCATATTTAAAGTTCTGTATATTGCATTAATGCTATAGACTTGTTCCGTAACAACTAAATGGGTGCAACAACTATACACACTTTGCATTTCTGTGTCATCCACACCACATTATTAAAGTATTATTTTGTAATATTAATATTAGTATGATCTCATTTGTATGTTAATTACATTGCATTGCATTTTGTATATTGACACTAATTTATTACAAATGCTGTCTCTGTATTATATTATTCACTTGTGCCAATGTATGTCGAGATGACATAAACTGAACTGAACTGAGCTATGGACAAAAATATGAATCAAATACTGGACTCACCAACGATTTTTTCAGTAACGTTGCGACCCGTTCACCGGGTCTTCATCAGACTGCGCAGAGACTTGACTGATGGTTTGGTCACGTGATGGTAATCGGCGAGGAATTACCGTATTCATTCCAATAAGCGCCCATGCCCCATTAAGTGCCCACCCAGGGTATTTTCAAGCTGCTAAGGGTACCTTTAATCACAGCAGGAAAAAGTGGGCAATACGGGAAGCTCATTGCCAGAAAATTTTTGGTTTTTGACCAAAAAAATAAAGAAATACATAAGGGAAATATGTCATACTGGAGGGAAATTTGGTAAAACTGGAGGGAAATTCTGGATTGCTTGCAGGGAAAAAAACATTTTTTCAGCCTGGGCGGGGGGGCATTAATGTTGAAGTGACAGATAGACGTTGATACAGTGAAATAGCTGGAGGACTACAAGTCCTGTGTAAACTTGCAATACATTTTCTGCATCAGATCTACTGGAATGTCTCAGGACCCTTTTATAACCTACATCAATTTGTCTCTAATAAATGCCCCTTACGAGAAAATTAGGTAAACCAGGTAAAAAATAAGCGCCCAGGCAACATGACTTTGTTAAGCGCCCTGGGCGCTTATTGGAATGAATACGGTAGTTTCCTTGTCGAAGATTATGATGTCGTCGGCATTGAATTGGTGGTTTGAGAGGGGAGTGAAAGAATCCATCCGGGAAAGAGCTGAGCAGCCAGTACTCAACAAGAAGGGGGGCCCCCGTTTCCTGCTATCGCACGCCTGGGACCCCACCGTGAAACTACTTCCTCGCCGATTACCATCACGTGACCAAACCATCAGTCAAGTCTCCATGCGCAGTCTGATGAAGACCCGGTGAACGGGTCGCAACGTTACTGAAAAAATCGTTTGTGAGTCCAGTATTTGATTCATATTTTTGTCTATTTTATACTACTGGATGACTCAAAACATTCACAATCTTGAACTGAGCTATCTTACATAGATATGAACATTAAACACTAAAAGGTATCATCAGTAGATAGCAACATTAACACAGTCTGATATAAGAATCTTCAGTAGATAGTCAAATTAATATGGTCTGATAGAAGCTAAGTTTTTAACAAACATTGTGTTTGCATTGGCCAAGTCCTTTAATTTGTTGGACTTCTATGATTTTTTGAGGCTTTGGGAATTCAAATGGCAAGTTGATTTTGTCCTTAGTTTGCCATTTGATACTCTATTTACAGAACTTCTTGTTTTTAGCCATTTTATTAGAAAACGTGAAAGGAAACCTTAGTCTATTGTTGGTGCTGAAAGTATGGAAAAAAGGTGTCAGGAGTGTAACATTGCTTGTTAGGATAATTATCAGGAACTTAAACTAAAGAAGGTTTACGTAAACCTAAGTAGACACTTTTAAAGTGTACTTGTTTGCAAGTTTAGCATTTTTACGTAATGTCAACTACAGGAGAGTACTTGTGCATGATCTGTTCAGGAAACATTTGTAGTTCAACTGAACATACCATTTTGTGCAGTGTTAACATTAAGCTATTCAGTGTGGATGTTCAGATATTGGGTGAAATCATCGTTAGGTAACACTGCTACATAGTATTTTCCACTTAGATTGTACTTTTTTGGGCATAATTTGTGCTTTTATCATGTTTACAAGAGTTTAAATAACAAAATCCTATTAATGTATATAGTGTCTTATAACCTGTCAGGAGTGTAAAATTACATTAGGATTGAGCTCACAATCTGTTGATAAAAACATACATGTAGTGCATATATACGAAGTAAATTCATCATAATGTTTTAGGTAAATATATTTTATATTTACCACAAGGAAAACCTAAATACCACATGATATACTTGTACACTTCAATGTACAATTGGACCATTATTGCACACATAATAGCATTTTAATAACCTGAGCATGTTCTGTCCAGATGGCATGTTAATCTGGTCAACTAATCATGCTTGCTGAAACTACAACAGCTACCTTTGACATATCGAATGGAAAGTTACTCATTTAATTCTTGTAAAACCTGATGTAACAATGCAGGAGTGTAACATTATAATGTCAGGAGTGTAACATTATCATGTCAGGACTGTAACATCATGTCAGGAGTGTAACATTATCATGTCAGGAGTGTAACATTATCATGTCAGGAGTGTAACATTATCATGTCAGGAGTGTAACATTATCATGTCAGGAGTGTAACATTATCATGCCAGGAGTGTAACATTATCATGTCAGGAGTGTAACATTATCATGTCAGGAGTGTAACATTATCATGTCAGGAGTGTAACATTATCATGTCAGGAGTGTAACATTATCATGTAAGGAGTGTAACATTATCATGTCAGGAGTGTAACATTATCATGTCAGGAGTGTAACATTTTCATACCCTTTTGATGATAGACCACTGCCCTACCAATTGTTGACATATGCCTATAAGATATATCCAGCATTCCAGTAAAATCATTTTCATTGTCAAATCAGCATTAGGAAGCAGTATCTTACACTCTACTATTGTTTTCGTATTATTAAAAACACCAATACCTGAGCCCCTGTTCATCAGCCCATTTCAATGCTATACATATAGGCACAATTTGATTCACTTGTATTTCATAGTCCTCATAACGTCTGATACATACCTATAATACAATGTCAGGAGTGTAACACGATGTGTACACACTATGTATTTTTTTTAAAGAATACTGTCTTGCCATAGATTGTAATATGAGCTTACAACTGTTGATATATTTTGATATTGCCAAACTCTGATGTTTACAACTGCTAATACCCAAAATATTTCCCAATATTTTACTTAAAAGAAACTTTTTGCTTGCACTTGAAAAATATGATCTCAATTTTTGTCACTTTGATTGTTTTAAGTATAGCAGAAATGTGTTTCTGTGCTAACCTATATTCTAATGTAGATTAGTGCCATAAAAAGCTGTTTTTAAACTTTATTACTTTTAAATAAACCAAAAGAAAGTCTTATAGGATTTTAGGAGGAAGGCCAAAAGAGCAGTAGTTTGTCAATTTTTGCCTCTTGGGTGGAACGAGTATCCCAATTTTGAGCCATAAAAAAACTGCCCATAGAAGCTATTTTCAGTAGATAGCATCATTAGCATGATTTGACATAAGCTATCTTTAGTAGATAGGATTATTATCATGATTTGACATAAGCTATCTTCAGTAGATAGGATCATTATCATGATTTGACATAAGCTATCTTCAGTAGATAGGATCATTATCATGATTTGACATAAGCTATCTTCAGTAGATAGCAAAATTAATATGATCTGACTTGAGGTATATTCCGTAGATAGCAACATTGTCACAGTCTAATATATCAACCTTCAGTAGATAGTCATAGTACTATTAAGATGCATTCATAGTCCAAAATAGGTGAAAAGTAACAAGCTGAATGTACGCTACTCTCACTATAATAGTGAAAAACGCATGATAATCATAAGTGTCATGTAGTCAACAAAAGCTTTTACAATGTCCTCATCTGTCGCTTGTAAACCAGCAGGGGTAGATATAAGCTGGATGATGTGGAAAAATAAATAGGAATTTATTATTATAAATAAATTATAATAGAATTTTAGGCAATAGGCAAAACATCTTACAATAATGCTATATCTGGTGAACAATAGCCCATTTTACACAAAGCAGTAAATTACTCAACCCTATTTTGGTCTTGATTCAAGCCCGTATCCACCTGAAGCCACATGCTGTATGTTACTGCCTAAGTTGCAGTAGCATGCAGCACGGTACTGTGCACACATTACTGGTAGTGTGTGTCAGACAACAGCAGTGACAGATTCTCTAGCTAAGGTGTGGGTTAAAGATAGCTAAAGATACGGTATGGAAGTCTGCCTTTCTTGCTATTACAATCACCCATTTACACGAAGCAGTATTTCAACCCTATTTTAATCATAATTCAAGCCTGTATCCACCTGAAGCCGCATGCTGTATGTTACTGCCTCAGATGCAGTTGCATGCAGCACGGAGATGTGCACACATTATTGGTAGTGTGTGTCAGACAACGGCAGTGACAGATTCTCCAGCTACGGGCGTGGGTTAAAGATAGCTAAAGATCAAATCCAGCAAACACAAAAACGTTTTAAAAATGTTAAAAATAAGTTATATTTTCCGTTTTGATTTGGATATACATTAAATGTCAGGTTATATAAAGGTCATGAAAATATTTTGTATGAAAACAACCTGCAACAATATTTTTAAAATGTTTTCAAATATTATTGTATACTATTTTTTGCAAACATTTTTGCCAAATATTTTGTCAACACTTAAATAACATAACAGAACAGTTGCAGTAGGTTATCACAAATTTTTTTTAATGTTATGAGAAGTTTTTTACCCTTTATATTCCCTTTATATAACCCGACATTTAAACGTTTTCTGACAACCTTTTGCGATGATGTCGAAAACATTTTTTTTCATGCCACTTTTGAATTTTCCATTGATTTCTACAATGACAGTGGTCCCAGTAGTATAAGAGAGAGTCTCATACAAAAATAACCCTATTTAAATAATTAAAGATGGTGGTTTGTACACCATAGGCAAATGCACTAGGGGTGTTCGGCTGGCAGTAGTATAAGAGAGAGTCTCATACAAAAATAACCCTATTTAAATAATTAAAGATGGACGTTCTTGCAGCTTCTTACTGAAGTGAAGAAAAAATGTATAGATGTAAATTAAAGATAATATTAATAAAAATGTCTAAAAATTCTTATTGAAGTGAAGAAAAAATGTATAGATGTAGATTATAGATAATATTAATAAAAAAGTCTAAACATTAAAAAAAAATCATATTGGCCCTTTTCCATAGGTTGTTGACTTCGATTAGGTGAGCACTTGTTGGTTCATGTCATATTAATTGGTTAAAAAGTTAAACTCAAATAAGTCTTATGCACAGTTTTTGTATGTTGTAAGTATATACAAGGTTATTAAGAAATTGTCCATCTTATTTCCATGTCAAGATGTATCTAGGACGTAATTACGAATTACCTCTAAACGTGGTCTAGTTGAAAGCTGGCAAATTTCACTAACATTTGTGTGTTTGTTGAACCCATCGATGTTTTCTTCTCATTTAAAACGTGTTATATTTTGTTTTGAAGTCCCAAGCCATGTCAGGGAGCTTTAATATGAACAAAATACTTATCATGCTTATCATGAGTAAAACAGTTGGACAACCGCATCGTGAAAACATTTTTATGGAGATTATCTAAATCTACAATATGATGCTTACTAAACCTTTGGCTTCAGTTTTTAACCGTTTCCGACGTACCAAATCTGTATTCACTTAAATATAAACAACCAAAAATCACATTTTAATCAAATAACTTTTATCTTAAAGCAGAGATTTCAGAGTATAATCATGGGTAATTTCAATATCCTGACACGTAAGATAAAGAGATGTGATGATGGAGGTAGAACTCTTTGAATGACCCTCGTACATAATCTGACATTAGATATCTTCAGTAGATAGCAACATCAACATGATTTGACATAAGATATCTGCAATAAATGGCAACATTAACATACTCTTGTACTGACGGTTATCCAGACCGAATGTATATATATTACTATTGTATTGTTTTTGTAGTATATTATGACTTGTTGATTCTTTATGATCTCAGATACTAGTGATTTGATAATATTAACAAGCATGGTTATCAGGAATGGACTTATGAATGGTAGGTGTCTCATTGGATGATTCGTATAATATAATTAGGATAATTTATTCATATCCATATAAGGTAATGATGTCCTATGACACTTGTTACTTTAACTTGTGAGCTATGGAATGTGTGGTTTGATAGTGATCCAAACATGAAGGAAGTGTCATCATGATTATATATGGTTTTAACATGTTTAAGAAAATGTCCATAATCATCACAAATCTGACATAAGATTTCTTTTGTAGATAGCTACATTGACACAGTCTAACATAAGTTATCGTCAATTATCTTCAATAGATAGCAACATTAACATGACTTGACATAAGCTATCCTCAGCAGATAGCATCATTTACATGATTTGACATAAGATATCTTCAGTAAATAGCAACATTTACACATTCTGACATAAGCATCTTCAGTAGATAGTAACATTAATATGGTCTGATATAAGCTATCTTCAGTAGATAGGAACATTATCATGATTTGACATAAGCTATCTTCAGTAGATAGCACCATCAACATAATCTGACATAATATATCATCAGTAGATAGGAATAATTATTATCATGATTTGACATAGACAATCTACAGTAGATAGCATCATTACACATTCTGACATAAGCATCTTCAGTAGATAGTAGATAGTAACATTAATATGGTCTGATATAAGCTATCTTCAATAGATAGGAACATTATCATGATTTGACATAAGCTATCTTCAGTAGATAGCACCATCAACATAATCTGACATAATATATCTTCAGTAGATAGGAATAATTATTATCATGATTTGACATAGACAATCTACAGTAGATAGCATCATTACACATTCTGACATAAGCATCTTCAGTAGATAGTAGATAGTAACATTAATATGGTCTGATATAAGCTATCTTCAATAGATAGGAACATTATCATGATTTGACATAAGCTATCTTCAGTAGATAGCACCATCAACATAATCTGACATAATATATCTTCAGTAGATAGGAATAATTATTATCATGATTTGACATAGACAATCTACAGTAGATAGCATCATTAACATGATCTGACATAGGATATCTTTTGAATATGTCAACATAAGATTCCACCAGATAACAACATTGACACAGTCGTCTGACATATCATCTGTAGATAGCATCATTAACATGATCTGACATAGGATATCTTCAGTAGATAGCAGTTGACACAGTCTGACATAAGCATATCAGTAGACAGTAACATTAATATGGTCTGATATAAGCTGTCTTCAGTAGATAGCAGAATTAACATGATCTGACATAAGCTATCTTTAGTAAATAGCATCATTAACATAATAATATGTATTTTAGTAGATAGCAGCATAATGGTTGTAATGATTGTCATCCAGACTCAATGTATATTACTATTGTAGTATTTTATTTTGACTTGTTGATTCTCTATGACCTATGATACATGTGATTCGATAATATTAACAAGCATGGTTATCAGCTGTGGTATTTTGAATATTATAACCGGGATATAAAGTAACTAACTACTGATTGATTGAACATAAATTGTATACCATAGGGTCCACAAGTTATAAGTTCCCCCTAATACTTTTTAATAGATCGAAAAATATTTTACGAAATGGAAAAGTGTAAAAAGATATGTGTAGCCTTTGTTTTACACATGTGGGCCAAATTATAGCGTCACACGTCATTACGTTCAGTCACAATGATTCATTATGTAAAATACAGACCGTTGATTGTGAAATATATCTTGTAAAGGCTTATCAAAAATATTTTTGTATGATTACGGGGTATAAAATTGAAAAATGTTGTCAATCTCAACAATTGGAATTAATCCATCTTAATTTAAAAAAAACATGCTAATACGTAACACATTTATTTTTCAATATTCAATGTTTGCATTCTTTTGGCTTTTTATAAATGGCCAACTGACATTCGTGACATTACCTCATTTGTGGTGAAAGATTTAGCTTGAGGACCTGCAGAACGTCAAAGTGCAGCATTGACATTCGATCTGAATTTTTCATACTTGCTTATAGATTTAATTCAGATATGTCCTTTAACTAAAGTAGTACATGGTGGAAAATATATTTTTGATATTTAACAGTCCTTGAAGTTTGAAAATTTTGACATAAATTATGATGGAGGGCTTTTCCTCCCAGCAAAATACACTTTAAGTACATATCATTAGATTTATAAAGTTTACTTCGAAGAATGTTAAATATCAAAAATATTAACTTTTAATAATTTCCATTCAAAAAATCAAAATTATTTGATATCAGAAGGACATTCCTCGTATTCATAATGCAATTTGGTGTGTTTGATGTGCTCTCAGGTCCCACAAAAATACTGTGCAAACGTTGCTATCCGATTCCTTCATATCAGGTCCGTATATTTAGAACATAAGGAATAGTTCAACCAACTATTGTGTCAAGGAAGCTCGTAAGGAAACATAAGGCTATTATCCTCATCTGTTTTTGAACCAATTTCACTGTAATGTCATGTATACATTCCCTCATTTCAAATCTTTAGTTTTGGTTTCTCTTTTGTTCAGAAACCAAAAATCAAGGGATTAAAAAGTAGAGCTGATCTGGTCTGCAATCATAACACTATTATGCTGGGAGGACACAGTAAATAGGGTATATAACCAGAAGTATACAATAGCCTATTGTGCTAACATAATTATTATCATGATTGATATCGGAAATCTATCCCGCGGACGACAGTTGATGTTCTCTGTCGAAGGTAGGTGGCATATTACACTCACGAGTTCTAGGCCTAGAAATCATATAGGCCTACATGCGCGTATATTGAAGGATGGGGCGGGGTGGGGGATTTGTTTGTTTGTATGAAACATAAACGATGCATGGAGATGATTTGATTATGAATTAGTTTATTATCCCCGGAAGCGCAACCCATACCTCTTTAAGAGGGGGCTCCCCTCCGCCGCCTCTTCCCTAAATTACCCCTTTCCCCCTCCTCCTCCCCTACATTCGATATCTTCATCTCGAGCTCTCCTCCCCTTCTCATTCACTTCCAATGCTCACTCTCACCTGTTTCTCTCCCACCTGCCCCATACCCCCCTTGCCCTCCAACCACCCCCCCACACACACACACCACACAATCTCTTCTCCCTCTATCTTCTACTTTTGCAGTAAAAATTGCTTCAGTAAAAGTCATTAGGTTATTAGAGGTCATATAATGGCCTTCCATCGATTCTGGTACATGGGATTAAGGACATGAATCGATTTTGTTTATAGCACCTATACAATTACAATAGTGGCCCCTTTTGTAATGTCGAATGCAAATATTTCGATGGTCTATATTTTTTCACAGGTGAATTAGCCTAGGCTTATTCGGTTTTGTAAACCACATCTTTCAATGTTGATTACCTTGCTCGATTTCTCTCCTCGTGAATATACGCCGTAGAAGTGACGTAGTTAATCGGATTAACTACCATAGCAATAGATGAATACAATTTTGACTATACCGCCCTGCGCTACAACGTTCACGCGGTACCAATGCATTCAACCATAGATATCAAAGAAAGGCTGATCACTCGCACCTGTAAGATAAGTATCTTTGAAAAGAACGGTATTGTATTCAATCTATGTTTGCTGACATATACAGGTGATTAGTGCAATCTGCTTGTAGTGCAGGGCGGTCTATTCAAAAATTGTATTCATCTATTGCTATGGTAGTTAATCCGATTATGACGTCACTTCTACGGCGTATTGCACTGCGAAATTTAAACATTTCTTTTGTATACCTAGAGTAGGTAACTTCAAATCAAATAATTTTACGATTCACACCACTTATAAGAACTGAAACCAAAACCGAAACTGACTGACACAAATGTTCGGTTTTAAACAAAAGGTAGAAACAATGAGTTCGATATCTTATGATTCAAGTGGTTAGGCAGGACAATAGGAAACCACGTGACCAAAACCAAAACTAAAACTAAACATTTGAAATGAGGCATTGATTACAGAGTATTGATTACCTTTCAGCATGATTTTGCCTTCATGTATTGATTACAACCATGCCATGAGATTTATCTGGTTTTTGAAAATTCAAATGTTTCTTGTGAGAGCTTCGTTCGGGTTTTGTCAAGTTATCGTTTATATTGTTATTATTTTAGAAAGCTTTAACCTCGTGGATTCTAAATAGTTTTCTAGATCCAAATAAGGTGTAGATAGAGGGTGCCAATTAGAAACTTGTTTGAACTTGTGTGTTCGTTTTGCTTTCTTATTGGGCATTAAATAACGAATGGGCATTATTCGCATGAATGTTTCTGTATCCCTATCAAGCATTTTCGCCTCAGGATCTTTTGGGATATCCACAAATTTCAAACCTCTCCCTAATATAAATAATTCTGCATCAGGGAATTTTATTTTGCTAAGTTTATAACAAACTTTTTGTACTTCTATGATTTTTGGAGGGTTTGTGAATTCAAATCATAAGTTGATTTGTCCTTAGTTTGTCGTTTGATACTCTGTTTGCGGAACTTCTTGTATTTAGCCATTTTATTAGAGCACATAAAAGGAAACCTTATTCTATTCTTGGTGCTAAAATGCATGTTTAACATCTTTACAATGTTGACTACAGGAGAGTACTTCTGTGCATGATCTGTTCAGGAAACATTTGAAGTTCAACTGTTCATACTATTTTGTGCAGTATTAACATTAAGCTTTTCGGTGTGCATGTCCAGGTATTGGGTGAAATCATTGTAAGGTAACACTGCTACATTGTATTTTCCACATATATAGTTTGTACTTTCTCGGGCATAGTTTGTGCTTTTATCATATTTACTAACGTTTAAATAACAAAATCCTAATAATATATATAGTGTTTTATAACATGTCAGTGTACATTGGGATTGAGCTCCCAATCTGTTGATCAAAACATAGTGTATATAGGAAGTAAATTTATCATACTGTTTGTAGTTAATATACCGTATTCATTCCAATAAGCGCCCAGGGCGCTTAACAAAGTCATTTTGGGTGGGCTCTTATTTTTTACCTGCTTTACCTAATTCTTCGTAAGGGGTGTTGATTAGAGACAAATTTATGTATGTTATAAAAGGGTCCTGAGACGTTCTAGTAGCTTTTCTGATGTAGAAAATGTATTGCAAGTTTACACAGGACCTGTAGTCCTCCAGCTATTTCACCATATCGACGTCTATCTGTCACATTGATGGTACCCTTTAGCAAATTGGAAATTTCCTGGGTGGGCGCTTATTGGGGCACGGGCGCTTATTGGAACGAATACGGTACTTTGTATAGAAAGCACATTTACTATAAGGAAAACCTAAGTAGCACATACTATACTTGTACACTTAGAAGCAGGGTTATTGCTAGCCCAAGTTGAGTGCAGGCTCATTTTACTATCCAATTACAGGGCTGGCACGGGGCATAGTCCTTTTAGCGAACACAAGGGATCTGGGAATAGGCAAGGGGGTATACCCCCCAACATTTTTTGGTTTTTTAGTCTTTTTATGATAAATAAAACATTTGTGGGGAAAAAATTAAAAAAAAAAATTAATTTGGTTTTTTTTTAGGTGCCGGACTGCCGGTTACCCCCGACCGGCACCGACCAGCGTGGCTATAACCCTGCTTAGAAGTACAATTTGAACATTATTGTACACCTAATTATAATAACATTTAAAATTAGAATAACTTCAGCATGTTCTTTCCAGATGGCATGTTAAAACTGGTTAACTAATCATGCTTGCTAAAACTACAACAGCTACCTTTGACATATCGAATGGAAAGTTACTTATTTAATTCTTGTAAAACCTGATGTAACAATGCAGGAGTGTAACATTATCATGTCAGGAGTGTAACATTATCATGTCAGGTGTGTAACATTATCATGTCAGGAGTGTAACATTATCATGTCGGGAGTGTAACATTATCATGTCGGGAGTGTAACATTATCATGTCGGGAGTGTAACATTATGTCGGGAGTGTAACATTATCATGTCAGGAGTGTAACATTATCATGTCAGGAGTGTAACATTATCATGTCAGGAGTGTAACATTATCATGTCAGGAGTGTAACATTATCATGTCAGGAGTGTAACATTATCATGTCAGGTGTGTAACATTATCATATCAGGAGTGTAACATTATCACATCAGGTGTGTAACATTATCATGTCAGGAGTGTAACATTATCATGTCAGGAGTGTAACATTATCATGTCAGGAGTGTAATATTTTCATACCCACTGGATGAAAGATCACCGCCCTACCAATTGTTGACATATGCTTTTAATATATATCCAACATTCCGGTAAATTCATTCTTATTGTCAAATCAGCAATAGGAAGCGGTTTCTTACACTCTACTATTGTTTTCGTATTGTTAAAAACACCAATACCTGAGCCCCTGTTCATCAGCCCATTTAGATGCTAATTCAAATACAGGCACAATTTGATTCACTTATCAGTATTGTAACTACTTTCATACTTAGAGGGAAGTGTTTTATGATCCTCATAACCTCTGATATCTACCTATATTACAATGTCAGGAGTGTAACACATGTGTACACAATATGTATTCATTTTTTAAACATAACTGTCTTGCCATAGATGGTAATTCGCCACTTGCACGGTTCCGCCATTATGCACTATATGCGGGGAGAGCCTCGAACTGGCAGCATACATGAAAGGAAGAATTACGTAACCTTACACAGAATGTTATATGACTGGTTCAATTCCCATTCATGTATGCTGCCAGTTCGAGGCTCTCCCGCACATAGTGCATAATGGCGGAACCGTGCAAGTGGCGAATACGAGCTAAAAACTGTCGGTATATTTTGATATTGCCAAACTCTGATGTTAACAACTGCTAATACCATAAAACCTATTTCCTTAATATTTTGCATAAAAGAAACTTTTTGCTTGACCTTTGAAAAAAATAGGGGTTTTGAGTGGAAAATCTGATCTTATTTTTGTTTCACTTTGATCATTTCAATAATAGCAGAAGTGTATTTTCTGTGCTTCCCTACATTCTGATGTAGAGTAGAGTCATAAAAAGCTGTTTATAAACTTAATTACTTTTAGATAAACCAAAAGAAAGTCATATAGGATTTTCGGAATACAACAAGGCCAAAAGAGCAGTAGTTTATCAATTTTTGCCTCTTGGGTCATTAAAAAAACTGCCAATAGAAGCTATTGCCAGTAGATATCATCATTAACATGATCTGACACAAGATATCTTCAGTAGATATTGTAGCTAGGAGCAATATCATGATTTGTCATAAGCTATCTTCAGTAGATAGCAAAATAACATGATCTGATATAAGCTATCTTCAGTAGATAGGAACATTATCGTGATTTGGCATAAGCTATCTTCAGTAGATAGGAAAGTTAATATGATCTGACTTGAGATATCTTCTGTAGATAGCAACATTGTCAGTCTAATATAAGAATCTTCAGTATATAGTAACATTAATATTAAGATGCATTAATTGTCCAAAATAGGTGAAAAGTAACAAGTTGAATGTACCCTACTCTCACTATTATAATAGGGAAAATCATGATAATCATAAGTGTCATGTAGTCAACAAAAGCTTTTACAATGTCCTCATCTGTCGCTTGTAAACCAGCAGGGGTACTTATATGATGTGGAAAAATAAATATAGGAATTTATCATAATAAATTAATTATAATAGAATTGTAGGCAATATTAGGCAAAATATCTTACAATAATGCTGTATCTGGTGAACAATAATCATCATCATCATCATCATCATCATCATCATCATCATCATCATCATCATCATCAGCCGTATTCAACCCACTGCAGGGCGAAAGCCTCCCCAAGTTGGCACCAAAGTTTCCTGTCATTTGCTTTTTCCATCCACCTGATCTCTATGAAACTTGCTATCTCATCCCTCCATCTGACTTTCTGTCTGCCTTGGTGTCTTGAGCCCAGCCAAGGCCTCCATTCTGTGACATTCTTTGTCCATCTATTATCTGTTGATCTTGCAAGATGGCCAGCCCAATGCCACTTCTTCATCTTTATTATGTGGATTATTATTGTGAACAATAATTAATTTTACAATTCAACCCTATTCTAGTGATGATTCAAGCCCGTATTCACCTGAAGCCACATACTGCCCCAGTTCACTAAATTCACAGCCTTGGCAATCATCTAAGCATCAAAGTCATGTGGTGTATGGTCTATGGGTTATAATATCACTATCAAGCTATCTTGAGTAGATAGTACATTAGCAGTTATTCAACCCTATTTTAGTCTTGATTCAAGCCCGTATCCACCTGAAGCCACATGCTGTATGTTACTGCCCCAGTTACAGTAGCATGGGTCTTTGGGGGCGCGAGCCCCCCCCCCCGGGTAAAAGCAGTGGGCGGCCAAAACGAAGGGGCGGCGGGAGAAGAAAGGGCGGCGGAAGAAGAAGGGGCGGCAAAAAGAATTAGTAAAGAAAAAAGGGCAGAAAAAATTTGAAGGCTTTTTAAGGCGGTAGTGTCGGAAATTTTGTACTGTACGCTATTTTCACACATGATCGGGATGAAAAGGGCTTTATTGTGACACAGTGCGCACGTAGCACGCAAAAATTTAGTATTTTACCATTTTTTGGCCTATTTAGATACTTAAAGATGGACGCGAAGAGAAAATGAAAATTCAGTAAATTATAGATGATATTTGACAACAAAATATTCTAAATTTTAACAAAGAGCCTGGGGGAAGGGGTACTTGGATTCTTGCCGGGTACCTATGCTCGATCCGAACAAAGTGAGACTGGTGCTATGTACTTCCAATAGGGGTATAGGGGAATCCGAAAAATGACTCCCGCTAGGGATATTATATGTGACGTGATCAAGCAAAATGAGTCGGATGTCGGGAATATTGATTTTGTGATATAACCTATAATAGTATTCAACATCCTTTGTATTTTATTATTCTGAGCAACACTGAAATAGTCATATCTGTGGAACCGTAAGTCTAATTATGATGGGGTTTTCAGCAAAATAAAGCTCTGAGAATAGCTCATGTAATGAAATTAAAAACTTAATTTTGATTTTGATCGACATCAGACTCATTTTGCTTGATCACATCACATATTCCAAAAGTCTCTTCTAGTACCACTATGGATATATCAATTCTGAAATCACAGCCCCACTATGGGTATCCGCAGCATCAAACTAATTCCAGAATTTTATTAGGGGTCTATGGCTCCATATTAACCAAATTTGTACTTTATGAAAATGAAACTTGCGAAAAAAGTCTCATCAGGGAGTAGTTTTCAAAGCATTCTAGTCCCAGTAGGAGTATACTTTCACCTAAACTAGTGACGTTTTTCAAAGTTGAAAATCTTTTAAAAACCAGATTGTCTCAGCATCAGAGAAACTTGGGCATTCATGTGCAGCCAAGTCTGGACAATTATCCTATCAGTTCCACTTGAGCCATATCAAGTCCTCTTGAAAGTTTATGCTATTGATTTGGGTCATGGTATTGGAATGATGTAGGAGTTGTTGTGTTGTTATAGCAACAATCCCAGATTCTTGGCCATTCTGATGGCACTTTAGTGTGGTGCAGCCAATCAGGTCTCTGCTTTAATTCCATTTCTTTTGTTGTGTTCACACCTTTCTTAGTAAGCCACTTGCATTTGCTCCTCCGATCATGCTGGACCAAAAAATCCCACCCACCCTCCCAGTAGCTGGAAGGGTAGGGTAATTCAGTTATCTCATTTGTCCAAGCTGATTTCTTGCATTCTTCAGTCATGGCAGCTGTGCATCATCTACATATAATGCGCCACAAAAAGATAAGAAGAAAAGAAGAAGACTGAGAACAATAAATTTGCAAGACCGGTAGAACATTTGATACAATGATAGGGTAATTCAGTTATCTCATTTGTCCAAGATGCTTCAATAAAAGTATGTCAAATTATGCTACTCTCCGCTTTGTCTGGAGTTTTCTTCAAATCCTGAAGAATCTCGTCAGTATATTTTTTTGTCTCCACTTTCTACTAAGCTTTGTGATGGCTTTATAAATGCTTTGTATGGAGTTCTTCAAATCCTGAAGAATCTCGTCTGTAGATTGTCTCCACTTTCTACTACGCTTTGTATGGAGTCTCGTCAATACCTGATGAAACTTGTCTGTAGATTGTCTCCACTTTCTACTACGCTTTTGTATGGAGTCTCGTCAATACCTGATGAGACTCGTCTGTAGATTGTCTCCACTTTCTACTACGCTTTGTATGGAGTCTCGTCAATACCTGATGAAACTTGTCTGTAGATTGTCTCCACTTTCTACTACGCTTTGTATGGAGTCTCGTCAATACCTGATGAGACTCGTCTGTAGATTGTCTCCACTTTCTACTACGCTTTGTATGGAGTCTCGTCAATACCTGATGAAACTTGTCTGTAGATTGTCTCCACTTTCTACTACGCTTTTAATGGGGACTGTATGCTTTTATGGATTTTCTTCAAATCCTGAAGAATCTCGTCTGTAGATTGTCTCCACTTTCTACTGCGCTTTGTATGGAATCTCGTCAATACCTGATGAGACTCGTCTGTAGATTGTCTCCACTTTCTACTACGCTTTGTATGGAGTCTCGTCAATACCTGATGAGACTCGTCTGTAGATTGTCTCCACTTTCTACTACGCTTTGTATGGAGTCTCGTCAATACCTGATGAAACTTGTCTGTAGATTGTCTCCACTTTCTACTACGCTTTTAATGGGAAATGTATGCTTTTATGGATTTTCTTCAAATCCTGAAGAATCTCGTCTGTAGATTGTCTCCACTTTCTACTGCGCTTTGTATGGAATCTCGTCAATACCTGATGAGACTCGTCTGTAGATTGTCTCCACTTTCTACTACGCTTTGTATGGAGTCTCGTCAATACCTGATGAAACTTGTCTGTAGATTGTCTCCACTTTCTACTACGCTTTGTATGGAGTCTCGTCAATACCTGATGAGACTCGTCTGTAGATTGTCTCCACTTTCTACTACGCTTTGTATGGAGTCTCGTCAATACCTGATGAAACTTGTCTGTAGATTGTCTCCACTTTCTACTACGCTTTTAAAGGGAAATGTATGCTTTTTATGGATTTTCTTCAAATCCTGAAGAATCTCGTCTGTAGATTGTCTCCACTTTCTACTGCGCTTTGTATGGAGTCTCGTCAATACCTGATGAAACTTGTCTGTAGATTGTCTCCACTTTCTACTACGCTTTATGTAGAGTAATTTATGCTTATTTGAAGTATCTTTTTGGCTTGATTGTTTTTGTCAGTGGATTATTTCATTTATTAATTTTTTTTTTATAGTAAATTTTGGCTGACTTTTCAATAATTACCAGCTTATATAGGGATTTAAAGATTTAATTCATTGATAGAGTTGGCATTGTTTCTTCTTTTGGAGATTTCTGTTTATTTAATAATTGCGTTATAAATATTGTTTTCCAATTCAATCCTCTGTTTGATCCAAAGAGGTATCTGTATTTGCTTAAGATGAAATTTGGTTAAATGTGATACAGAAGTCAATTCTTGCATGTCCAGCCTATATGGTTGGCTTGTTGTACACATTTTTCCAATAATTCTTGTATTGTGTTATTAATAATATTTATTGGAAGATAAATAACTATTTATATTATGTCTTAACTGCTATGAAAGTGCTATGATTATTATATTATTATTATATTATGAAATCTATCATTATTTATCATTATTTATCTCAATTATATTTATGTATATGAATATAAAATTGTTGAATGGTCATAAATAGCTTAATAAATGGTCCTCATGATCGGGAGGGCAATGCGGAGTCTAATCATTGCTTTGGTGTTGTGTTTTCCTGATGTCTCGAGACAATCACTTAGGGGTATATTTTTACTTGAAATTATTCCCGGTGGGATTACCTCCAGAAACCCTGGATCTAGCATGGGTACCCAGAAAATACACGAGACCCCCTCCTCCCTCCGGCAAAGAACACAGTTAAAAGTCCACATGAGGCTACTATAACAAAATCTTTTTTACATAACTCATCAGATAGTAAGAGTGACAAGAACCGATACACAGTCTGACAGTATAATTCTATCTTCTGTATACCAATAGTAATATGATATAGATAGCAATATCGGCACAGTCTGACAAAACACCCGATAAAAGGCAGGGCTGTCAACTCTCTCACATTGGGCGTGATGATCACGCATTCTGTCACTTTCTCACGCCAAGGTAGCATAATCTCATGCAAAGAGCTGTCAAATGAGTAAATTCTCACACATCGTAAAAAATAATTTGTTGTCCCTACCCCCATACCCCCTACACACACACTTTTTAGATTCTCAAGCGCCGTGTAATGTATATTACTATTGTATTTTTTGTAGTGCTTTTATGACTTCTTGATTGTTTATAATCTCAGACACAGGTTATTTGATAATATTAACACGCATGTTTATCAGGTGTGGACTTAAGAATAGTAGGTTCCTCATAGGGTGATTGGTATATTATAATTAGGAGATGTTATTCATATCCATATAAGGTAATTTTTGAAGAGATTCTTATATGGAATACAATATTTAGATTACAAAGTTTTTCATAGTATAATTCCAAGAAAAAAGCTCACTTTTTTTCCATACAGTTTGGGCAATCCACTCTGTTGCCTTTCTCAATGATGGTGTCTGCCAATAGATCCTTTGTTGGATGGTATGACGTCATCAGAAGATGATGACGCCCTCAGGATCAATTGGTCGTAGACGTGACTCAGTTGGTATGCCCCCTCGTCGCCGTTCATTAGGCTTTCTCTCATACTTGGTTGTGACTTCCTCCGGATCCAGATGGACTCCCTTATCCATCTGGTGTTTCTAGTGTCATCCATTGCGAGGATTTTAGGATTGTCCCAGTTTATAACATGATTTTCTTTAGTGGCGTGTTCTGCAATTGACGATTTTGTTTCAATAGACTGCGAGTCCTTTCTTGTTGCTCTGGTGAAATTTTGGGCCATCATTTTATCAGACTCTACTCTGTGTTCTTTTTTCCGAGTACCGAACCGGCGGCCCGTTTCACCTGCATAAGTTTTTGGACAGTTGTGACACGGAATTTCGTAAATGACGCCTGTTTTATCGTCCATAGCAACTTTGTCCGTAGGGTGTACTAATAGCCGTCGTAAACTAGTGTGCGGTTTGACAGAGGACGCGATGTCGTGGGTGCGTAGGATTCGCTGAACATGCTCGGTTACCCCCTCTATATAGGGGAGCGTAACATTCGCCCTAGTTTTGTTCTCAGAATTTTTGCTGATGGTCTTTTTCTTGGGTTGCTGTTTTTCCTTTTTGACCTTATCAATAGACCAGTTCGGGTATCCACATATATTTAGCGCTTTCCGTATGTGGTCCTCCTCTATTTTCTTATCCTTAACGGCGACGAGGGGGCCTACCAACTGAGTCACGTCTACGACCAATTGATCCTGAGGGCGTCATCATCTTCTGATGACGTCATACCATCCAACAAAGGATCTATTGGCAGACACCATTGAGAAAGGCAACAGAGTGGATTGCCGAAACTGTATGGAAAAAAAAAAAGTGAGTTTTTTCTTGGAATTATACTATGAAAAACTTTGTAATCATATAAGGTAATGATAGTAGTTAATGTTCTATGACACTTGATACTCTTAACTTGTAAGATCTACGGAATGTGTGGTTTGATAGAGATCCAAATATGAAGGAAGTGTCATCATGATTATGGTTTTAACATGTTTAAGAAATGTCCATAATCATCTCAAATCTGACATAAGATTTCTTTAGTAGATAGCAACATTGGCAAAGTCTGACATAAGTTATTATCAATTATCTTCAAATGCAATAGATAGCAACATTATCGTGATTTGACATGAGCATCAGTAGATACCATCATTAACATGATCTGACATAAGATATCTTCAGAAGATAGATACATTGACACATTCTGACAAAAGCATCTTCAGTAGATAGCAGCATCAACATGATCTGACATGAGCTATCTTCAGTAGATAGCAACATTAACTTGATCTGACAAACTATCTACAGTAGATAGCAACATTAACTTGATTTGAAGCTATCTTTAGTATATCTATAACATTAACATGATCTGACATAAGATATCTTCAGTAGATAACATCATTAACATAATCTGACATAAGATATCTTCAGTGGATAGCATCATTAACATAATCTGACAATGTAATTATGTTTTAGTAAATAGAAACATTAACGGTCATCCAGACTCGATGTATATTATACTACTGTAATATTTTATTATGACTTGTTGCTTCTCTATGACCTATGTTACATGTGATTCGATAATATTAACAAGCATGGTTATCAGCTGTGGTATTATTAAAATTATAACCGGGATATAAAGTAAGAGACATTCGGAGAACTGTCCATACCATTGTACCAGTCGTCAGTCACATTAAGCATTGAAGTTCATGTGCTATCATGTAAGGCCCTGAAGCCCGAATCATAACTATAGAGTTTGGTCGTGTGTCTTGAGCTCGCCACCAAAAAAAGGTGGCGACGTTACATTTTGCCAAAGTCGACTCAAAACAAATGATGATATCTCTGTCAAGCAAGAAGGTATTGTCATGCTTGTGGTCTCATTTATTGCTAAATAAAATGCACTTTCAACCCTGTAAAAAGAAATACTTGAACTTGTTTAATACTAACACTGTGCTTCATAGAATTCGGAATGGGCAGGGTGGCGGTGGTGGGGATGTGGTGGTGGGGATGTGGTACACACAAACTCTATGGGATTGGTATTTTTAGTGCGTAATCTGCTTCTGTAAAGGTTGTAAATTGGATTTGGACTCTATTTAGCATCTAAAACACTCATGGCCTTACAGCTAAACAATTCTACTAATTGTTTTTAATAATTTATGATTGCTTTAGTCTAGAAAATACAAACTTTTCCATACAAAACTACCCGTTGTCATATTAAGCACTGTAGTAAGTAATGCAGATGTCTTCAAAATCTAAAAGTTACTGTAAAATTTTAATTACTTATCCTATCATAGTCAAAGTATAGATTTTCTGAAGAGAAATTTGACGAGGAATCTAAATATGGACATATTTTTTCTGTATGGGTTAGGGGGAAAATGTTTAGGTTCAAAATATGTTGAATTGTAAAAAATCGAACATACTTTGGGACACCCTATATTCCGAGATTACCAAACAGCTGTGATTTTGGTTTCTTCCAAAGTCAGTTGGCTCTCCATATCCTCTAACCAAATGAATGTTGTTTACTTCCAGTTTATTACTGTAAGCTGGTAATAAGCAATGCATTGAGTGACCCATTTTTTATCAAAATCTTTTTCATTCCACCCTGTATAACTTGCAGGTCACCCTGTATAATGAGTTGAAATGTATATATTTGAATTGCTTATGCCTTCAGCTTTCCAGAAATGTATACTTTTGCTAGTTTAGGGTTGGTGATTGTCAAGATAATCTAATTAGAATCCCGGTTGGTGTAAAAATTCATAATATTTGTCATGTAACGCTAAGGGTGGCGAGTTCAGGACACACGGCCGTTTTTCATTAAGAAAATCATACAATTGGGAGAAAACTACCTTCTCGCAAATTTTGGATAGGACCGGGAGAATGATGATAGGCCTGTAATTGCTCGGATCGGTATGATCCCAACTTTTATAAATTGGATTCAATCTAGCTCTTTTCAGCTATCAGGAATTACCCCTGTTTGTAATAGCAACCCCAGCTTTCTTCAGTAACCTTATTGAGATGTTATCAACACATGTGGCTTCTTTAGGTGTGCTCTTTCTAAGCTATCAGGAAATGGGATAAATTATAGCAACACCAGCTTTCTTCAGTAACCTTGTTGAGATGTTATAAATACATGTGGCTTTATTTTCACTCAGATTTTTGGTGTGATCTAAAACAAACTCATGACTTACAGGTTTAAACCTACTACTGAAGTTTCATTAACATCTACCTTATCATGACATACATTCATAGATATAAAAACAGGGAAAATCTGTTTTTTGAGAAAAATGCAAAAATAGGCACAAAATTGGCCAGGGGTGTAGTACCCTTAATCTCATTGATGTGCATTTTTTTTTTTACGAGGTACAACATAACGAAGATGCTGCCAAACCTGTCAACTGTTTTTACCACTGTTTACTATACCATCAGTAATAAACTTGCACTTGCTTTTTGTAATGGCTTTATTCACATGTTTTTTTTTTCATACTCCGCTCATTCAGATCGTAAACAATCATCAAAATGCAGATTTTGGTACCTTTGTCGTTGTCATAGATGTGCTCACATAGCCTGCTAGTGGTTCAACCGAAAGCTGTGTATTTCAGACAAAATAAGGCATTTACATGAATCTGTAATACTGAAATATATAAATTGTCTACATTTATTTGAATGAGGCTTCAACTTTGTCAATGCTGTTGTTTTCTTCAGTTTTTGCCACCTTTTGCATTCAAAAATACCAAATGACAATTGATTACAACCTAATTTTATTTTTTTACACTTTATTCAGGGGTTCCCTATTTATTCTTGCCTTTGCGTGTTCATCATATTGGTTCAACTTTTGATTCATTTTGCATTATATTTTGCATATATTGTTTCTTTGTTCGTTTTGCTTGATCACATTATTTGGTTTTGTTTTCATAATTAATAATGATCTTTATTGATTACTAATGGTTTTACTTATGATATGTATTCTGGGTGACATCCCGCTATCTCTAAGGTCCGCTATCTCTAAGGTTCGCTATCTCTAAGGTTCGCTATCACTAATGTGTAAAGTCTATGAAGATCAGAATCCCGCTATCTCTAATAGAGAAAAGGGTTCGCTATACCTAAAAAAAGGTCCGCTACTTCTAAGGTTCGATATCACTAATTTAGAATAAGGTTCGCTAGTTCTAAGGTTCGATATCACTAATTATAAATAAGGTTCGCTATCACTAATTTAAAATAAGGTTCGCTATCACTAATTTTGAATAAGGTCCGCTATCACTAATTTATTGAAGGTTCGCTATCTCTAAGGTTCGTTATCACTAATTCCAATAAAGGTCCGCTATACCTAAGGTTCGCTATCACTAATTTTGTTTCAGGTTCGCTATCCCTAATTAATTAAGGTTCGCTATCTCTAAGGTTCGCTATCACTAATTTCGATTAAGGTTCGCTATACCTAAGGTTCGTTATCACTAATCTTAAATAAGGTCCACTATCTCTAATTTTAAATAAGGTCCGCTATCTCTAATTTCAAATAAGGTCCGCTATCTCTAATTTTAAATAAGGACCGCTATAGCGAACCTTATTTGAAATTAGAGATAGCGAACCTTATTTAAAATTAGAGATAGCGAACCTTATTTAAAATTAGAGATAGCGAACCTTATTTGAAGTTAGTGATAGCGAACCTTAGAGATAGCGAACCTTAGAGATAGCGAACCTTATAGATAGCGGACCTTATTTCAAATTAGAGATAGCGAACCTTAGGGATACCGGGATTGTTAAAATTAGAGATAGCGGACCTTATTTTAAATTAGTGATAGCGAACCTCAGAGATAGCGAACCTTCCATAAATTAGTGATAGCGGACCTTATTTAAAATTAGAGATAGCGAACCTTATTTAAAATTAGTGATATCGAACCTTAGAAATACCAAACCTTTTTCAAAATTAGTGATATCGAATCTTAGGTATAGCGAACCTTTTTCGTAATTAGTGATAACGAACCTTAGAGATAGCGAACCTTAGAGATAGCGAACCTTAGAGATAGCGAACCGTAACCGTATTCTGATGTTTGTTTAGGTAAGGTTTTGCCTGCATTAAAAGATTGTTGCTTGTCATGTTCTTTTTTGCCGAGTGCGTGGATGCCGGTCATCCACTCTCTTTGTTGCTTGTCGCTTGTAATTGAATTATTTTATGTACTATTTTTGCTTTGATATATTTGTAGTTTACTTTCATATTTTATCATATTATATTGCTTGCCTATTTTGTGGTTCTGTTACTGTAATTGACTATTTATTGCTTGCCTGCTTTGTAAAATCATCACGTTTGAGTTTCAGTCTTTTCACCTTGTTTTGCTCTCCTTCTGACTGTATTCTTAGGCGTGCTGGTTCTTTTAATGTTTTTATGCTTATATATTTTGTTGTAAAGCGCATTGATGCTCTTCGTAATAATACGCTATATTAAGTGTCTGTTTATTGTTATTATTATTACTTAAAGGGCCTTAAAATAAGTGGTTTTATTTCAATATGCTTCTTTTGACCTAAAATGAATTCCAACAAAACAATTAGTGCTATTCAACATGAGTCTAATATGTGAGAAGACCTGCTTGTTTTTGCTTATTTTGCTGTAAGTTACCAGCAAACACAAAACATTGAAAAGGGTATAATAGGTTCTAATTACGCACAGTCTGACAAAAGCTATCTAAGATAAGCAGCAGTCGTCTGACATACGCTATCTTCAGTAGATAGAAAAATCAACATTGACACAGGCTAACATAAGGTCTTCTATAGATAGCAACATTAAAATGATCTCACAAAAGATATCGTCAGTAGGTAGCAACATTAAAATCTCACATAAGATATCGTCAGTAGGTAGCAACATTAAAATGATCTCACATAAGATATCGTCAGTAGGTAGCAACATTAAAATGATCTCACATAAGCTATCTTCAGTAGATAGCAACATTAAAATGATCTCACATAAGATATCGTCAGTAGGTAGCAACATTAAAATCTCACATAAGATATCGTCAGTAGGTAGCAACATTAACACAGGCTGACTTAAAGAAATCTATAGTATATAGCAACACTGGCACAGTCTGACATAAGCTATCTTCAGTAGATAGCAACATTAAAATGATCTCACATAAGATATCGTCAGTAGGTAGCAACATTGACACAGGCTGACTTAAAGAAATCTATAGTATATAGCAACACTGGCACAGTCTGACATAAGCTATCTTCAGTAGATAAACACCTACCAAAAGTAACTACCCCCTTATGGATGACCATTATTCCATTAGAGTTGAACGTATGCCACATTTGGGATATGCAATCAAGACAGAATTTATTTCTGCACATTATAACACCTCATCTGTTGCAATGGTTCCAATATTGATAGCATAACCCCAGATTTGAAAGTTGCAGCAACAGAAAACTTGCTTTGAATTCAGTAACCATGGAAGAAAATACTTTTGGCTCTCATTGGGTTATTCCTCTTATTTCGTGAATTTAGAGGAGGTCAAAACATGTGATAATCAATATAAAATGTCATTATTCACATCGGTGGATAAAATTTGGCATACGATTAACTGTTTTGGAATAATGGTCATTCACTAAGAGAGGTGATTGCTTTTTGGGATGTGTTTAGTAACATTAACACATAAACTATCATCATTAGATAGTAACATTAACATAAGGCTAATGAAATTTAATGATTAGTTTCCCATCACATTTTGTTCAGTGAAATATGAGGTCATGATTTCATTATTCATTATTTTGGAAAATTTCATTATTGTCAAAACTTTCATTTACATGGCTATTACCTATATTGTTGATGAAAGACCTTCACAAAACAGGTAATAATGCTCAGATTATCATTACAGACATTTTGAGTAAAGATTTAAATTTGTTTTTATTAAAATGAAAAGAAACTTGCAATATTTGTAATCACTAGAAACATGATGAGGTAATCCTTAAATTTTCATTATTTACTACATCCTCTACCCCTACAACTAAGGAAAACTGCTGATTGTGATCAGCAGAGAATGTCGGACATTTTGAGAGTTTCAATTTTGATTATTTCCATCTCAATTTTCAGATAATTGACTTTTTATGAAAATAATGAAAGTTTTGGTCAAATTGAAAAGGCGATGCGGGCGGGTGACGGGAAATTAATCATTATATTAGACTTTATTTCAACACGGAAAGCCCAATTCAACAAAAGTTGTTCTTCCGAGGGGCCGTGCATAAACAAACATACATGTACAAAATAACAAACAATTACTTTATCTCGACTTACCATGCTTACAGGCATAACTTTATGATTTTTTAAGATTATTTTTGAAAGTATACAATGTTGGAGAGTTTTGGATATTATTTTCTAGTTCATTCCAGCTTATTTCATTTCATTTCATTAGCCTAATCTGACATCAGATATTTTCTGCAGAGCAACATTGACACAGTCTGACATAAGCTATCGTCAGTAGATAGTAATATTGATATGGTCTTGAGCTATCTTCAGTAGATAGCAACATTTACATGATCTAGCATAAGATATCTTCAGATAGCATTATTGTTACAATCTTCAGTAGATAGCAACATTAAGACTGCCTTATATAAGCTATATTCAGTAGATAATAACATTTAATAATATGATTATTCTTCTTGTTTGAATTCAGTAACCATGAAAGAAAATGTTTTTGGCTCTCATTGGATTATTCTTCTTGTTTCGTAAATTTGGAGGAGGTAAAAACATGTGATAATCAATACAAAATGCCATTATTCACATCAGTGGATAAAATTTGGCATACGATCAACCGTTTTGGAATAAGGCGACGAAAAAAAGAAACCCTGTTCTACGGGCGGACGGACCTTTCAAGTAGGGTCGGTCGGCCTTTTTTTTTTTTTTTTTTTTTTTTAAATGATCCAAAAAATCACCAAAATCTGTAAATAATTTGCAATTTCGTCGCCTAATGGTAATTCATTAAGAGGGCTAATTACTTTTTGGAAAATGTTTTATATCTTTAGTAGATAGCAACATTGACTGAGTCTGACATAAAATATCCTCAGTAAATAGTAACATTAATATAATCTGACATAAGATATCTTCTGCAGATAGCAACATTGACACAGTCTGACATAAACTATCATCAGTAGATAACAACATTAATATGGTCTTATCTAAGCTATCTTCAGTAGATATCAGCATTCATGTGAACTGACATATCCTATCTTCAGTAGATAGCAACATTAATATAATCTGACATAAGATATCTTCTGCAGATAGCAACATTGACACAGTCTGACATAAGCTATCTTCAGCATTCATATGAACTGACATGTCCTATCTTCAGTAGATAGCAACATTAACATGATCTGACATATCCTATCTTCAGTAGACAACAACATTGGCAGTCTGAAATAAGCTATTGTCAGTAGATAGCAACATTAACATGATCTGACATACGATACCTTCCGATAGCAATATTGACACAGTCGCTTGACATGGGCTAACTTCAGTAGATATATAGTAACATTAGAAAATTAACTGCGTCGACATTTAATGAAGAAAGCAAACACGTAGAAGAATAATTATAATGTCGTAAAAGAATATTTATTACACAAATTTTCGGGCCTCGCCCTTCGTCAGGTGACAATAGTGGTGGTGTGAGGCCTACACGAGAGAAACATTTAAAACATGATTAAAACGCGAGCGCAGGTGAATGGTGGGAGCGACACGCAAGCGACACATGAGCGACAAGCGAGCAAGCGGGTAGAGCGGTAACATTAGTATGGTCTCATTTAAGCTATTATCAGTAGATAGCAACATTAATATGATCTTTGGCAACATCTGACATAACGTTGACAAAGTCTGACATAAACTATCTTAAGATAGCAGTAGTCATCTGACATATGCTATCTTCAGTAGATATACAAATCAACATTATCTGACATAAGATATCTTCAATATATAGCAACACTGGCACTGTCTGCCATATGCTATCTTCAGTAGCAGTAGATAGACACCTACCACAAGTAACTACCCCCTTAATGAATGACCATTATTCCAAAACAGTTGAACGTATGCCAAATCTGGGACATGACACCTCATTTGTTGCAATGGTCCCAATATTGATGTCCCAGCGTACAATTAAATGAAAGTATCCCAAGATTTGAAACTTGCAGCAAAATCCTATTGCTTTGTATTCAGTTTTCATGGAAGGGAATGTTTTCGGCTCTCATTGGATTATTCTTCTTGCTTTGTGAATTTGGAGGTTGTCAAAACATGTGATAATCAATACAAAATCATTATTCACATCGGTGGATAAAATTTGGCATATGATGAACCGTTTTGGAATAATGGTCATTCATTAAGAGGGGTGATTGCTTTTTGGGATGTATTTAGTAACATTGATATGGTCTGATATTAATTATCTTCAGTAGATTGAAACAGTCTGACATAGGCTATCTATAATAGATAGTAACATGGTTTCATATGAGCTATCTTCAGTAGATAATAACATTAACATGATCTGACATAAGATATCTTCTTTATATATCAACATTGGCACAGTATAACACATGCTATCTTCAGTAGATAGCGACATTAACATGATCTGACATAGGATATCATTCAGTATATCAATATGGGCACAGTCTGTCATATGCTATCTTCAGTAGATAGCAACATTGGCAGAGTCTGGTCTGATATAAGCTGCCGTCAGTAGATAGCAAAATTAACACAATCTGACATAAGATATCTTTAGTAGATAGCAACATTGACACAGTTTGACATATGCTATCTTCAGTAGATAGTAACATAAATATGGTCTGACATAAGCTATCTTCAGTTGATAGCAACATTCACATGGTCTGACATAAGATTTCTTTTTGTAAAAAGCCACATTGACACAGTCTTACATGCTATCTTCAGTAGATAGTAACATTAATATGGTCTGATATATATTTTTCTTTAGTAGATAGCAACATTGACACAGTCTGACATAAGCTATCTCCTGTAGAAAACAACATTGGCACAGTCTGGTATAAACTATCTTCAGTAGATAGTAAAATTAATATGATCTGATAGGTTATACGCTAACTTTTTTGCATGAACTTACTATTAACCCTACTCCTACGAAGGGTTTTTTTACAAACCTGCAGAAAAAAGTGTGTGTTTAGGCCTAAACGATTTAAGCTATAACCGTAGTTCCATCCTATGTGCTCAGTGATAATATTTTTACCCCATCACATTACCTAGAGGTAGGACAGACCATAAAGATGACTAGGGGTGGTAGTGGTACTACAGCTTTCTACAGTAAAATCCGTGATTTTCGTTTTGCTCTTATATATTATTGCAAGGGACAGGACTTTTTATTTGGTAGTTAATTTGAAATAGTCATTTCCTTGTATATTTCAGAGAAAATCAATTTTCCAGTACTTTTGTACATACCTAGAATTTCCCAACTTTGCAATTTACCCCCAATTAACAGCAGGAGAAAGAAAATAATGCATGACACCTTGTTTGTTATAATTGACTAAATATTGTTGTCTCGGTGTAAATTTGAAGGCGACAAGTGCCAATATTCAGATTTGCAGTAAATTGTATTGATTTGAATTCAGCCCAAAGATAATGGGTGCATGGAACTTTTAAATTCATGTGTTTTTCTTTTGAAATATTCCTGAAATTGAGTGAATGAATTATCAAAATGCGCATAAATAAACTTCTTTCTATGTAAATATTTTGTGAATACGATTAATAGTTCTGAAGGTATGGGCGTTTTTATAACAGTTGAGTTACTTTCTGTAAGGTCTTTATCTAATGCTTTTTATATGGAGCGGATCTAGGGCTGTGTTTTTAGGGGCAGCTGTATTTTTTGACAAAAAAGTGCAAAATCAGCCCACTTTTGATTATTTTGGGCTTCACAAGCTCCTTCCCACCTCGTCTTGACCATCCAATTTGATCTTTTCATCAGAAATTGGCAATCAATTATCAACTTAAAACATTGAATCCCCCTCCTCCCGGGCCAGTACCTTTAGGAATATGGTAACAAGGACTATACATCTAATGTTTCACATTCTCTGATCATTTCATCACAGATTGGAGAGGAGCAACTTAAAAGTTTATTAGAGCAGGTCAGCATGCAGACAGCAAAGAAAACTACAGTTAAGGTAAGCTATTTTAAACCTGATTAAGAGTCTGTTAGAGCAAGTTAGCCTGCAGATAGCAAAGAAAACTACAGTTAAGGTTATCTATTTTCCCCGTGGTTAAGAGTCTATAAGTTAGTATTAGAGCAAGTTAACATACAAAAAGCAAAGAACACTATAGGTAAGGTAAGAAAATCTGAGTTCTGATTAAGATGATATCAAATATATCATGTATATATTTCAAAGTAGGACGTAACTCGACTTATGGCCTAAAACACGACCCCTATTTTGCACGTAAAGTCTATGGAAAGCTAGTTTGTGTTATGTACCCTTAAGGTAATCTATTTTAACCGTGGTTAAGAGTCTATTAGAGCAAGTTAGCATACAGACAGCAAAGAAAACTACAGTTAAGGAAAGATATTTTAACCATGGCTAAGAGTCTATTAGAGTAAGTTAACATACAAGCAGCAAAGAAAACTGAAGTTAAGGAAAGATATTTTAACCATGGTTAAGAGACTATTAGAGCAAGTTAGCATACAGACAGCAAAGAAAACTACAGTTAAGGTAAGCTATTTTAACCATGGTTAAGAGTCTATTAGAGCAAGTTAGCATATAAACAGCAAAGAAAAATACATTTAAGGTAAGATATTTTAAGCATGGTTAAGAATCTATTAGAGCAAGTTAGTCTTTATCTAATGAGTTTGATATGTCATTTCCAGGAGCGGATCCAGGGCGGTATTTTAGGAGCTGCTGTATTTGTTACAGTTGGCTATCTTCCGCCTATCTTGACCATCCTGGATCTGTGACCAATTTTATCTTTATATCAAAGATTTGAGAGGAGCAACTGAAACCATTGTAGTGTCCTTCCCTGGTAACAAGTACCCCGGTATTGCGCGCTTTACACTCATTTGTTCCAGTTTAACGTCATATTTGACCATTTAGCTTGAACATTGGCAATTTTGTTTGTGCTTCATGCACATTTGTTCATAGAACTCAGCTTTACAGATCTACATCCATACCAGATATTAGCTTTGTTCCACCACTACTTCATGGTTAGGTCGCATTTTAAAATTGGGCATTTTGTCAATTTGTTTACAGATCTACAGGCTTTGTAATATTGTAGATGCAAGATCCTCTATTTCTGAGGCTAGATTCTGCTTATTTGGGTGAAAGTCATCATAACTAGCAATTTCCAGCTGGATATATGTATTCAAATTCATGATATAAACCCCGCAAAATGCAAAAAAAACAAAAAAACAAAACAAAACAACAATAACATGGCTTGCAAGAGCAAAAGGGGGTGTCTGGCTTACATTTCGTTTTACTGCCAACGAAAAACAGTGGCATGATCGACGGGAATTATATAAATAAACATTATTTTCATCAGGTTCGTTGTCGCAAATAATAAAGGAGACAAGTAGAAAAAGTGATCCCGCCTGGGAATCGAACCCAGGACCTCAGGTTTACGAGACCTGGGTGCGATTCCCAGGCGGGATCACTTTTTCTACTTGTCTCCTTTATTATTTGTTTGCATTCTTCATTAATAATAATAATAATGTGAATTTCCAATGCGCACGTCTCCATCAAATCAATGGCACTCAAGGTGTGATAACTTAATCTACACATGAACAACAATCAATAGGTGAACAAAATATGGTGATGCACATCAGTAAAATGCTTCTTTACATGAACAACAATCAATAGGTGAACAAAATATGGTGATGCACATCAGTAAAATGCTTCTTTACATGAACAACAATCAATAGGTGAACAAAATATGGTGATGCACATCAGTAAAATGCTTCTTTAATTAAATGAGTTTTAAAGAACTTTTAAACTGTGTTAAAGATGTACTTAATTTAATGTGGGTTGGCAGAGTATTCCAGAGACGTGGTGAAGCAATTGAAAAAGCCCTGTCCCCCCAAGAATGTTTTGAACAGGGTTCACAGAGAAGCGATTTGTCACTGGAACGGAGCATACGAGGAGGGTTATATGGTTGGAGGAGACATTTGATATATTCTGGTGCAAGATCATTTAGTGATTTAAAAACAATGAGCAACAGTTTGTACACAATTCTGTAACCAACCGGCAGCCAATGTAACTCTCTCATTATATCTATAGAGGCATGTTAAAAATGATTTGTACCAAAATCTGAGAGGATGACCGGCCTAGCTGCCAAACCATTTGTTCATTGGGGCATGGACTGACCTTTGGATGTATTTCCTAATACATTTGGGCGTATTTCAAATACCTTTGGGTGCATTCATGAAACATTTGGGTGTATTGCTGAGACATTTGGGTGTATTCATAAGATATTAGGGTGTATTCCTAAGATGTTTGGGTGTATTCCTAATACATTTGGGTGTATTCCTAAGATGTTTGGGTGTATTCCTAATACTGGAATTCATTTGATACAACATCTATTATGTATTTGAGAAATCTAGAAAAAAATCAAAGCAACACACGCATTACATCTTAGGTGGCAAGTTTCAGTTTTATATTTAAGAAATGAAGCAAAAATTAATGACATCGTCAAACATCTTTTTCCCTCATTAATTTTATTTACAATATTTACAATATGATTTCAATTAATGCTATGAAAATCAATCTATAATTGTCCTAAAAATTTCATCTTAACTTTCACTGCACCTATAACTAGTTATGATTTGACCAGGGTATATATTTTGACAGAAATGCATATTTTTCCTGTACCTTGATTTTCAGGATATGTTTGAATTGCCATAACTTGACATGTTTCTAATTGGTAAAAGTGCTTTTTCTTATTTTTATTTTTTAGCCCAAATATTTCTCATGATATTGATATACATATGAATTGTAATCTCACAAATGACTAATATATACTGCGCCAAGAAAGTATCCTTACACTTGGAAAAATAATCACAATTTCAAAACTGAACCATATTGGGGTAAATTTGTTTTTGTGATAGATGCACGATCTAATCCTGCACATTATGACACCACATTGAATCTAACAGTCCTGTATTCACTATTTATAAATAGCAATATATAAATTCTTGATAGAGAGAAATGGAGGTTGCCATTTTGGCTGGGCGCCAGTATGTCTGGAGAGTTGACCTCTAGCACAGTAGGTGGTCTTCCTGTACTTTTCAATGGTAAGTCGGTTGACTTCAGCAACTAGTCGCTCAAAATTTGGGGTGTTTTACCGAATAAAAAAACATTATAAAATGAATGGCGCTCGGTAAATTTTAAAATGCTTTCGGTAAATTTTCTCTAAAATCAGTTTCTCATAACATATGTAAGTTACAGAATCCCCCAATCTTCAGATTTTTGACCCATATCATTTTTGTGAAAATTCATGAATACCGACATCTTGTTTTCCTATTCATTTGTATGGAGTGAATGCTTATCTAGATACTCTTTGGTGATACGATGTTGTGTAATGGCTGCGCCCATGTACCCCATGGTGATATATAAATAGCTATTTATAAATAGTGAATACAGGACTGTCTAATGTGACCTCCAGAAGTAAAGTTACAAGCAATTGAATAGACGAAGGTCCAGTTTTAAAAGTGACAAATTGGCCTATACAATACAAGGCGCAAAACGATTCCAACAAGCGCAACATAGAGACTATACAGTTTCTGCAATGAAACTTTATTTAAAGCAGTTTTTATTTCAGTTTTACTTCTCTGTACTTTTCATAACTTGCATTTTATTTGTCAGCTCTTTTGTTTCAGTTTCCTTTTGTTCCTTTTGTTTTAAATTAAAGGCACACACAAATTAGCCATTTACCACTCTCAAACCAAGTTTCTAGTCCGTGGAGTTTTGAATAGGCCAGTGTGTCACTTTTACAACTGGACCTTCATCTAATCAACAGACCTGCCAACTGTCCCTCATTTTGAGGGACTGTCCCTCATTGGGGTTTTGTAAAGTGAAAATGAGGGACAGTCCTGTTTTCTGAAAATTTCAGTGATGGCAAATTTAAATGCAAGAACAGCAGAAAATTATGCAAATTTCACTTTAAAATTTTGCTATAGCATTCTCTTCCATCTACTGTGATAAATTTAGACCTGCAAAACCTTCCCTGAATTCTGAAAGTATTGCACACTTCAAGTCTTTGAATTTGTCGCTACCTGGTTTATGTACATGTACAAGGTTTTGGTTTCAGTGTCCCTCTTTCTGACTTCGGTAGGTTGGCAGGTCTGAATCAAATGCTTGTAACTTTGCTTCTTGAAGTCACATTGATTCAATGCTGTGTCAAAATGTGCCGGATCAGATATTTAAAAAAAAAACCCAATATGGTTCAGTTTTGAAATTATGATTAATTTTCCAAGTGTAAGGATACTTTCTTGGAGCAGTATATGAAAAAAGAAGCGGCTGATATTATCCATATGTTTAAAAACCATTAAATTTCTAACACTTAATTCAGAGTTTGTTTTCTGTGAACAACAACAGTATACGTTCTGTGCATTGAGAATGTTTATAGTCCCTCTCTGGCAAAGCAGGCACAGTCATTTCATGACGTCAACTTTTTTCTAGGCCAAATCTGTCTCGTTCGAAGGAACTCATCGCTTAAGTTGGTTTTTGCGGAATATCAATTTTAAACGTCTTATTTTCTCAAAAAAGGAGTCATTTTTATTGTCCTCATAATATTAGCTTCATTACGATATTTTACGAGCAATATATATGACCTTTAAGAATGAGTAGATCAATCAGTGTTCCACAGAGCTACTGTCGAATCTGGTGATGAGTCCAGCCAGTACATTGGTCTATTACAGGGAACCAATGGCGGCAGAAGCGGAGGAGCCAGGTTGCACCCACCCTCGGGAGGGCTGATCCTCCCACTTTAATCACACAAATAATCAATTCCCTATTTTTATAATAGACCCTAAAAGAAAGTTTAGAAATGATGTGGACCTTCATTTTTCCAAATTTTCCATCATGTCTATGGATAAACAAATCCTCTTTTTGCTTCTGCTTTGGGCACCCAACACTATTATGTTTAAAGCAATAATTTATACAATGATAATGAAAATTTGACCACGAGTCCACGAATGGCTTCAATTTGAAAATTGTTACGCTTTTCCAAAAAAAAGTATATATATACAATAGTTACTATTCTCTACCCAGAATTACAAAACGTTGCACAGAAAACATTTTTAAATGTTTCACACCCTTGACATTACCTGAAAGGGTGTGAAACATTTTTATAACGTCAAAAAACATTTTAACATAATGTTATTTAAGTGGAATTTTTTAAAATCTTTGCAAAAAAAAAAAAATATATAGTAATATTTTGATACCAGTTTGAAAATATTGCAGTAGTGTTTTTCATATAAAACAATTTAAAAATGCATTTTCATGTCCTTACGCAACAAATATTCGTCAAACATTTGATTTAAAACTTAAACATGTTGAAACCCCGTTTAAAGCGTTTGAAAAATTATATTTATGCCATTCTGCAAAATGACTATATAATTATGGCAATGTGGTAATTTCTTCTCCTCTTTCTTCTTAATATTTTCACAGTTCGATAGGAGACGTATGAATTTGGACGACAGTGATGACGACTATTGATGGCAGCTTCATCCCTGTGTACTTAATGGAATAATCCATTTGAAATCCATGCACCCCCTATGACCAAATGGATTCACCCATCCCATTCAGGTAACCACATTTGAAATTCACACTCCCTATGTAAAAGATTAAGGTCGTGATTTTCATAGGGTGTGTATGGATTTCAACTGGAATCGCTCAATACATGTTATCAACTGTGACTTACTTTCTTAAGACTTGTATTATCAGCTTTATACGCTGAAAGTTCGGATGCATGAACGGTTTGCAGTCCTGATTTTTTCAGTCTCGCCATATGGTTTACACATACTATAGTGCATTGAATCTTGTAGTTATTTATTTATAAACTGGTAGATAATATGCTCTACCAGGGTTTCTAAAATCATTTTTCCCAGTCATGGTGAAAATGTGCAATGTACTAGATTTGAGGAAAGAAGCTTTTGAGCTCTGCTGAAAAGGATATATAATAATATTATAGCCGCTAAAAGGACCATATTGAGGTCATTTCTTTAAAACCAGAGCGAACGCAGCTATAGGTGGGCATAAAGAAAGTAAATTAAACTTAAAGTGGATTTGCTTGAAATTGTGAAATTGAAATTGCACATACAAAATTTTGAGTAAAATGCTCTACTATTTTGAGTTTGGCGCTATTTAAAAATCCTTGTGTGATTTCAATTTGTCATTTATACTCTCTGCCAACTGCTCGCACGGCCTTGATTGCTGGGTAAAAGGAAAAGGCATGTGTATTGTTAACCTGAAATTGTGTCAGAGACTTAACCCATATTTTAATTGACAATTACTCTATCATTTATAACATACTTGTTTGTACAGTTATTTAATATGCATGTTATTTTTCTGATCTGGATGCCTGAACCGTTATTGTAGTTCTGTTAAAATTCAGGTAGACTTTGTCATCTGTGTATATAAATTGTTGCCCATACTCGACTGTTTTTGGAATTATATACTGGAACTTACTTTATTCGCATCTTTGCAAAGTTGCGTCTAGAATCACCAGACTTCATCAGGCAAATGACCTGTTGGACTGGTCACATGATCAACTTAATGGCCCAGTCCCATGCATGAGATAAGTTAACTCCCTGGACACTGCTGGTCATCTAACAGCATTTCTGATTGGTTGATAACTTGAAATGCTCATTTTAATTGCCAATTATGACTAGGCTTTAAACTTTTTATGGTCAAACTTGCATTTGCAAATGATCTTATTAATACCCTCCTTGATATGATTGGTTCAAAATTGGACACAATATTCATTTTGGCCAATTAGTAGGTAGTTATCATGGGGTTAAAGCGGAGTCCCACTCTCTTGTTTAGTGATGGTTGCTTTCTCTGATGCCTCTCCTATGCCCCTGTTCCTCCTGGTCCAGAAAAATGACTTCCTCGTTGTTGATGTGATGTCCAGTATCCTTAACACAGAAAGGGCAGAGTTTTGCACTCCGTTTATGCTGGGTCTTTTGTTCACTTATTTCTCAACTGTAATGTACGATTTATGTAATTGTAATATTTGTAATTTTTTCACAAAAGTTATACATTTGTAATAAATACCAGAAAGGTTTATTATCCATTTGAAGCCGAAATAATGTGAAAAGTAAACCATTGATTTTACATGTAAACCAGATCCCTATTTTCTTATCCCTATTTCACTATCTTCGTTAACTTAATTACTTTTTTGTAGCATTAAAATGAATTTAATTTAACATGTTTAATAGCATAGATACAGACAAAGTTGTTTTTCCCTGTTTGCTTCAAGATGAAAAAAATGGGTACTCCAGCCTATGCGAAAAAGGCATGGTTGAACTATGGTTAACCATGGTCAACCATGGTTCAACCATGGGTTTTGACCATGGTCAAACCATGGTCAACCATGCTTTTGAAAAATGGCACCACGGCCAGAGACCATGGTCAACTATCTAAAGTGACCATGGTTAAAACTTAGCATGTTTGACCATGGTTGAACCATTGTCAACCATAGTTCAACAACCAGGGTTTTGACCATGGTCAACCATGTTTTGACCATGGTCAACCATGTTTTTGATCATGGTCAACCATGTTTTTGACCATGGTCAACCATGGTCAACCATGTTTTTGAAAAATGGCACCACGGCCAGAGACCATGGTCTATCTAAAGTGACCATGGTCAACCATGCATGGTCAAAAATTTGCATGTTTGACCATGGTTAAGAAACAATAGCAATCAAGGAAGAAACAATAGAAAGAAACAATAGCAATCAAGCTTAAACTTTAAATTAGCACCTGATAGAGGGCAGGGCCTGAAGAATGAGGGAAATTATGGGGTAAATATTTAACGGAATAAACTGCATAATCATATTATTTAGATTTATTCCGTTAAAAATCTTATTTTAACTTATCAAATTACTAGTTTTTATATTCTATGGTGTCAAATATTTATTCACAACGTTGTAAATACGAATTAAATACGATTAATAACAACAGAGGGCGCTTTTTCTCATTCACTACCCAGAGTCAACCATGGTCAGGTGAGGTGATGACCATGGCTGACAATGCTCAGCCATGCTAAAGCATGGTCGACCATGGTATACTTAAAAGTGACCATGGTCAACCATGGTCAGGTGAGGTGATGACCATGGCTGACCATGCTCAGCCATGCTAAAGCATGGTTGACCATGGTATACTTGAAGTAACCATGGTCAACCATGGTCAGGTGAGGTGATGACCATGGCTGACCATGCTCACACATGCTAAAGCATGGTTGACCATGGTATACTTGAAGTGGCCATGGTCAGATGAGGTGATGACCATGGCTGACCATGCTCACCCATGCTAAAGCATGATTGACCATGGTATACTTGAAGTGACCATGGTCAACCATGGTCAAGTGAGGTGATGAACATGGCTGACCATGCTCGGCCATGCTAAAGCATGGTCGACCATGGTATACCATGGTGACCATGGCAACCATGGTTGACCATGGTCAAGCCACCATGGCTGATCATCGCTGACCATAGTTAACCATGGTCAACCATGTTTTGACCATGGTTGACCATGGTTGACCATGCTAGCACGGTTGACATTTCGCCTAGGAGTTCACGACAAATGGCCTTATACAAAGACTACAAATTTTGTGTTAGGTGTAAGTTGCAACATTAACATTACAATTATGCCAAAAAAATCAGGTTTTAAAAACATGTCCAAAATCGTTTTAAAAAACGTTTGTACCTTACGCATGAAATTTAGAATGTTGCAGTTTACTTTTTTACTCTAAATAATGTGTCCGAGGCAGTTAAAAGGTAAATAATAGGTGCGGTATACTATCTAATAAAATCTGCATTTTGATGGGGTTAAGTGGGGGAGGTGATGACGCTGTTAATTTCATCAAGCACCTTTAATTGTATTAAAGACTCACATTATGCATATTTTAGTTTGCATATAAATCAAGTGTTTTATAATTTGATTTTGTATCATAGATATCTATTAAACTGAAAGTAAAAGAAACAATATTTCATTGCTTGCTTCCTTTCTTGTATTGGTTTATCCCCTTGATGAAGATTTTACAGATATTTATGAAACTGAAAGTAAAAGAAACAATATTTCATTGCTTGCTTCCTTTCTTGTATTGGTTTACCCCTTGATGAAGATTTTATAGATATTTATGAAACTGAAAAGTATAAAAACAGTTCATTCCTTGCTTCATTGCTTGTATTTTGTGTAATGGGCTATTACAAAGTTTTCATATTACATTAAACTGAAAAGGACAATAAACAGTTCATTACTTGCTTCATTTATTGTATTGGTTTCAATGGTCTATTACATTTGAAAATCACAACCCCTTGAAGATTTTTGAATTTCATCGATGTTCATCAATAGCTGTTCAATATTCAATCATTTGCATTCCAAAACAGTGGAAAAGGTGTAGAATTTCAAACAAAATTTCTCAAATTGAGGTGGAATTGGATAAAATCGAAATAATTTCAATTTTGACAGGTTTCAAATGCGCTTCAGATTCTATCTGGATTGGTCGTATTATTCAAGTGCAATTTAGAAACATCAATTCAAATGAAACATGGCAGCTACTTTGAGCGTGATGAAAATGACATTATCTTTGTTCATTATTTGATGAAATGATACAATCACCGTATGTTGGGGATAGAATGGAGGGAAGGGTCCACTCCAGTGCTACAAATAATCCCAAATCTTCAAGGCCCATTGATCTCAAAACTAACGGGCCCTCGTCAATTTTCACAAGCCCGAACGCAATTCTCTCCCCACTCTCATTTGCTCAGTCTGTTAATTTTCATTAAAAACTTTGATGTTACACTGGTCCACTTAATGTGACACTTAAGCAGGTGTGCAAATTGTAATTGCTTCCTCAGGAGCAAGGGTTTTAGGCTCAAGATTTCCTCAATCATACCAGACATAAAAATAGCTTTATTCTGCACTTCGAAATATGAGAATGGTAACATAGCATATATTTTTAGAGAGACTCTACATGTAAAGTCTTTGAGCTCTCAAAAAATGCTCTTTTGGGACAATGTGCGAGTGTAGCGCGCAAAATTTTGGTATTTTACACTAGTTTGGGGTGCATTGTGGTGGGACACAGGCTCCTTTCCCCTTTTCGTTTCCTTTGCACCCATTTCGTGTTTTTTTTGTCAGATGGAGCACTTCTATATCTTTTTTTTTTGTCAGGGGCTCCATTGCCTCAAGCACCCTTTGAAACTCTGACGATTGATAGACTTGTTGACAAAGTCGTGGTAGCTTTATTGTGTTTTGTCACACTCTTCAGTTCAGCATCTCGGAATTCTTTCAACTTAACAGTGAGCAAAATCATTGTGCAAAGTGTGTAGATTGAATGAATATATACTTCTGAACATTCGTATGAAAATACTGTCCATCAAAGCCGCCTTTAACAATTGTTAAACAAGTGTTCTTTAACAATATCATTTGAAAGGTACGAATATTGACTTATTTGCTTAGCATCTGTTTATCCCACCTGCATGCATCATGCCTTTGGTTTTGGTTATAAATTCCCCAATTTTTGCATCATAGTTCATCAAATTTGAATATCAAGTTCAATTATTTGTTATTGATTTGGCCTTCTCCATTTGTTTCCTTTTAATTTCCTCAAATCGTGGTCCTCAGATGTATGCCATGTTTCCACCTGCCTTCCCCCAACTTCTTTTTTCTTTAAATTGCATTGAATACCTCTTCTGGCGATGAATTGAAATGTGCATTTTACCCATTTCCATATTATAACACCAACACATTTCTCTTTTAAGGCTCTTATTTCTTGAATAATCATGTGAATTCCTCAAAATTTTGCACAACCATTGTCTTGAGATATCCTCTCTTCCATTCAGTAGCTTCACTGCCTCATGGCCCCACCTATTAACTTGTTACCTTTTGCTGAGATCTGTTTGCTTCTATGTTATCTTCTACCTCACTCCTCCGCTTCTCTTTCTTTTCTTTCTTTCTTTTTCCCTTTTCCTCTCCTCTTTTCTTTTTATTCTCCCTCCCTCTTTTTTCCTCTCTTTCTTTTTTCTCCTCAAGGCATTATTTCCTCAATTTTAACTGTCATTTCCTAGGAGCGGTGCTGTGGATCATGAAATGCCCTTTTAATTAGACGATGGTGGACTACATTATTCACTGTGGCAACAGCCAATATCGTAAACAAAACAGACAATATGACGGCAACACTGCCTGGACATTGGACGCCCCGTGCTGAGTTGTGTTTTTAGCTCTATTGGCCTCGTTACAGAAAAAAAAACACAAAATATATTTCTCAGTGAATGTATAAATTTTCACATAAAAATAAATATTTTTGGATTCAAAATAAATGTGAAAAAAAAAAAAAAAATATAGCCGGGAGTGAGCGGGACTCGATCTCGGGACCCTATGCACCGCAGGGGAGACCCGTTACCATTAGACCAAGCGAACCGTGATACACAATGGTTGAAATTTTAGGTATATATCATAAACATACCGTGCGTTATTCATACAAAACATTCAAAAAACAGTAGGCCTACTTACAATGAGGTTCACTGGCGAACCTCAACGGATTTAGACTGATAAAATAGTGCTTAATAACATACGTACAGTTTTGGAATAATTTGAGACATTTTTGTGTTTACGTGTAAAACCAATGACAACGTCAAAATTCAGCCAATCTTGGCCGGCTCCCCTGCTTTTAATGTGACACTTAAGACTTTCTCTCGCCCACTCTCATTTGTTCAGTCTATCAATTTTCATTGGCCCAGACTCAAATTAAAATCTTTGATGTTAGACTGGTCCACTTAATGTGACACTTAAGGCTTTCTCTCTCCCACTCCCATTTGTTCAGTCTATCAATTTTCACGGGCCCAGACTCAAATTCAAACATTTGATGTTACACTGGTCCACTTAATGTGACACTTAAAGGCTTAATGTACGATTTCCTTCAAATTTTAAATTTGTCATTATATACTCAAAATGCTGAAATAATACTAGTAATAATTATCGGGAATGGTTTCTGTTAATTTTGAGCTGAAATAAGGAGGTAAAGTGAAAGAAACACTGCTTGTTATTTTGGCCGTTTAACACGCAGTTCTATGGGAGGACATAAAGTCATAATTCTTTGAATTATGACTTTATGTCGAACTTTGCTCTGTTTACCTACAAACACAATAAATTTGGCCGATTCCATTTTAGTGCAAGTTGTGACATGTGTAAACATTACAAATATGCCAAAAAATCAGGTTTGAAAAAAATTAACCAAATTCATATTATAAGATCGTACACTTTGGTGTTACACTGGTCCAGTGATATAAAAATCTCAACTTTTTTTTTGAGAAAAGTGGGGATGAGGCTGTGGATCACGAAATGCCCTTTTAATGTGACACTTAAGACTTTCTCTCGCCCACTCTCATTTGTTCAGTCTATCAATTTTCATTGGCCCAGACTCAAATTAAAAACTTTGATGTTACACTGGTCCACTTAATGTCTACCAGAACGACACATGGAACAATTGGGGATTTCACAGTTACTGTTTGCTTGCTCAAGCTTTTTAGTATACATACAGCATCCTCCGTTGTAGCCAACGCTCCGGTCGTATGTCCTAATTACCATCATTTTAATAGGTATGTTATTGTTTATATGCTATCATATGTTATTGTTTATGCGCATTTCACATTTCACTTTATCATGTATAATTAGACTGTTTTTTAGAATTATATTATCTCATGGTATATCATAAGGCATTCTATCATTAGGTATTTTGTGTGTATTTTTGTACAGGCATGTATATTGGCCGATGAAGACTTAATACAAGCTTCTACCAATTAAGTGTGCAACTTTGCTACATCACTGCATCAATGATCTTAATCATTGTTAATCCGCTGCGTGCTGGTGGCTTCAACACGGGGTTTCAATATAAAAAGTTTCAAAATTATTTTGCTCAAAGTATCCAGAGTTATCTAAAGATCTACTGGGCTCATTTGTACTCATTTTAAGGCATTTTTTCAATTTTTGAAAATTTGAAAATTGTCATCTGCAGTTGACACCGGTGTGGGAGGGTAAAACATATAGGCCTAATTATTAAGGGATGCCTGCTTTATGCCTCTTGGTCTCATAAACTCAAGAGCTGTCTCAAGAACCACTGAACCAATACTAGGCTCGATTTTTGATTTGATTTGTTCAGGTTTTGACAACCCTGGATAACCCAAGAAAGCCTCTATTGAAGCTTATTTCCATTAGGGTCCATTTGAACACCGGGACGGGTTGGGAACGGTCAGGGGTTAATACCCTACTCTTTTCGAACCTGGCTGCGAAATACATGTACAGATAATGGCTCTCTGCACACGGGACCGACAGTTTAACGTCCCCTCCGAAGGACGGAGTACTTTTATGATTCATTTACCCAATTCTAAATGAATCATGGGGAGAGCGGAAGTCTGAATTTAGTCTACAGAAGTTGCCAATTAATTTTTTTTTCTCGTTTTTACTCAAAAGACCTGTACATCATTAACTTGAAATTGTGTCACAGACTCATCCTATAATTTTAACTGACAGTTACTATATGATTTGTAACATATACTTGTTTGTACAGTTATTTAATATGTATATAAAGTAGAGGTGGCTACTTCGGCATGAAATGTTATGATAAGTAGGTTCCAAGTAAAGTTGCTTCCACTGATTAGGAGACATGCTGCAAAATAGGGCATAAACCTGTTTTCTAGTCAGAAAGGAGTCTCCGAGTATTTCAACTTTATAAAACTGGGGCCCGCACTGATGAAGACCTCAGCATTGCTGGATGCAGGTGTTTTGTTGACTTGGAACTTTTACCGTGTTCAAGGATTATGTCCGACACCGCATTATATTTAGCCCTAGGCCTATCATATGGCCTTATTTTGCGGCATATCTTGTAATCGTGGAAGAAACTCTACTTGGAACCTACTTATTTAATATGTATGCTCTTTTCATGATCTCGATGCCTGAACCCTAATTGTAACCCTATGGTAAATCCAGGTAGAATTTGCCATCTTTGTATATAAACTGTTGCCCATACTCAACTGTCAATTATTGAGTTCTTGGAATAATATTAAATCTATATAATACTGGAACTTACTGACTTCGCGACGTTGCATCTGGAACGACCAGATTTCATCAGACAACTGACCCACTGGACTGATTACGTGATAGATGGTTAGGTATCGTGCCACTATTGTTCAGTGATGGTTGCTCAGCCTGCTCCCAGATGGTTTCTGTGATGTTTCTCCTATGTCATTGTTCCTCCTGAGTCCTAGTCCAGAAAAACAACTTCTTCATTGTTAATTTCATGTCCAGTAACCTTTAAGACTAGGGGTCTGTTACCATCAAGCAAAATTTTAAATATGTGGACAAACTCAAAAAAATAGAAATCCTTGATTCTTTTAGCATGGAAAGGGTTTAGGGGGGACATTTTAAAAATGACATTTAAAAAGTTGCATTTGGCCTGTTGGCATGGTAACGGACAAAACAAATTTTAGTCGAAAATGACCAAAATTTACAATTTTCATTTTTGAAAAAGGGCAAAGTTTGGTCGAATGCCACAAATAAATAAGATGTGATATAATTTTTTATTTTTTTTTCTTCAGATAGGGGCATGCTTTGGTAGTCCTTGCAAATGAAGAAAGAGCTTGTCACTCTTTTAAAAGATCCTTTAATTTTAAGTAGAGAAAAACACATTTTTGGGCAAAATTGTAAGTGTCATTTTACCCCAACATTGAAGGGGTGTAACTGTAAAGAAGAAGTTGATATTTTGTAATTGTATGGTGGCATAGCTAGAGTGAACCCTTGCTGACAGATATATAGTTTCAAAAAATTGGGGTCTCAACTTCTAAAGAAGTTCTGGCTTTTAAAAGTACCAAGTTTTTGAAAAATGTGTATTTTTAAAGGAATTTATGGCAAAAAAGACAAATTTCGCTTAAAAGGATTGTGTTTAAATAACCGTAATGAAATAATTATTGAATATATTTCTATTGATGAAAAGATTAAGCGACTTCTTAAATTTGAGTCTCAGTTTTAAATGGTACAAACAAGCTATATTATACATACAGGCCTTTTAAGAGTTTTAAAAGCAGATTAGACAGATTCAAATACAGATAGAGGGCGGCGCTTGGAAGACAGGTTGCTTTTAGCATCAGACAGCTAGATACCCGGTACAAACAACAGAGTTCACCAACTATACGAGAACACCAATCAGGGGCTGTGCAATAACGATAAGCCCTGTAGGAAGGGTAAATATGGGGGGTCCAAGAATTTTGACAACCCCCAAAAGGGAGGGGAGCAATTTTGGCAGGTCAAAGGGGTGAGGGGTCTAGTACATGAACCTATACCATGGTTCCTAGCCGTCGCAAAGGAGCTCATAGGGTACTGTCAATATACCGGAAAACGACACATCTGATTTGCCCAGGTTTTTGTTTGCCACTGCAAGCTAGGTGGTGGCAATGGACATTGGAGCACATTTACGGGCAGACTATACTACAGACACGCTCTGATAAGGGCTTAGAAAAACAGTGCAGAAATGTTCAAATATGCAAAATTCTTTGCTCACTACGCTTGCATTATACATGTACATCTAGACTAAGGTTTGCAAATTGGGAACTCAAACATATGTCATGTGGGGGGGGGGCAAGGATTTGTTGGCAGGCCGGAAGGGGCAAGCAATTCTTTTTGGCACGCCGTTTGGAAGTTAAAGCCTAGCCCTTAACACCAGGAAGCATGTAAAGTTTCATCTCCAGCAGATGGATCTTCAGGGAATTCAACATCAGAAAATGTTAACCAAGAAACATTTGAAAATCATCAACATCATGAACTATGTGCTGCTTTTAACATCAGGCAGCTACTAGTACTAACCCGGTACAAGCAATAGTGTTCACCAATTCTACGAGAACACCAATCAGCAATAGGAATTATGTGAAGCGTTATCTTCAGTAGATGAATCTACTAGCTACGGTGGATTCAAGAGGTATTGCAAACGCTATTCAGTTACCCAAGGAAACATGTACATCGACATACATAAAGCATTGAAGCATTGACGCTTGTAGCTCACATTCAGTCAGGAAAATGTGACAAAATTACAAACATCAAAATTAAAAAGCCTTCTAGCCAAGATAAGAGGAAATACAAACGGACAGCAATGCAATCTTTCTGAATCAGAGATATGATATATGATTAGGTCATGAATTGGCCCTAAAGGTTATATACCACTAATAGGCCTGGAAATACGACGAGTAACTACGACGAGTAACTATTTGTTTGCATGGCATCTGAAAAGACTGCTTTAAAATCGCTGAATTTGACCAAGTAATATAGCCAAAACAGTACTTTTTTGGGTTTGATGCTTCAAAATAGTATATTTTCTCTCATTATATGACATTTTGGTTGTAATAGTACCAAAATTCATACGCACGGCTACGGTTTTTAGTAAATATTCGCCCTACCATATTGTAACTTTCAGCTTCGAGTGCGCACTGCCATTTTGAGGTGTTTACGGTTCAGTGCGTTAAAACAAGAAAAGTCTCAGGTCAACCTATGTTGAGTTTTTGATCATTTGGCATCTAAATCATATGGTTTCACCTGATATTGGTGGCATTTAACTGTGAGAGTTCTGAATATGAGAAACGTCCACCCGAAATTAGCCTTTTTGCCATTGAAACCCGTGTAATATATACATGATTAGTGGTATTTAACCTATAATCCGCAAGAAACAAACAAACCCAATTTCCAAGAAGCAGAAAGAATTTATTATTGATGGGTCTGAGCATGGAGAGGTCACTGGGATGGGAATCCGGGCTGTGAATAGAGAGACTCTTCTGCTGTTGCTAAGCAAATGCGTTTTTTGGCGGATATAAAATAGCAACAAGAGGGCATTTAGCATGTTTAGCAGGCCTACATCTGAGACGAGTATCTGACCCCACAACACACAAGTAGTTTTTTTCCGAGAGATCAATGATGAACTTGCAGATCCTGCAGATACAATGGTATATCAAGAGTGCCTAAAGCAAGGCTTTTAGCAAGCGGTGCAGAAACCAGAACTTTATCATCCCATTACTCCTATTACTTTGGGGACAAATAGATTATTTAGAGTACAAGATGACAAACTTAGCAGTGTCAGCATCAAAACTCTCACAGACATCTGTCAGGCACTGTTCATGATCTCATTAGAAAATCCCACACATGAGCGACTCCGTTTATAATTCTAACAACAATCTACACAAAGTAAAGACTTGAGCATCACTTTATGATGGGTTGGCAATGGCTTCACCATGCCCACATTTAACTTTTAAAAAATGTGACATTGCATTTTAAAAACAATAATTCAAGTGCATTGTCCAGTCCCCATGTTTTTATAAACATTTTTCTATTGTTTTGTACAATGTTTGATCTTTCTTACATTTGAGATTTGTTTTCAGTATCATGCAGTCTTAGAACTAGATTTATAGATAACATTGAATAAAACAAAGAAAAATGTTACTTGGTATGTCAGTTGCTGTTGTTGCTATAAACCCCAGATAAGGTAGAAACAACTGGTAAAAAGGACTTTAATATTATAAATCCACAAAATTATCACATTCTCATTATGTTTAAACCATATTTAGATTATTGGTGAGGTATTTCAGAAAATGTCAATCAATGAGTCCAGTAGTGAATATAGACCTAAATAAGAAGTAGAAATGATTATTATACATGGAAACCTACTAGCCTACTCCAGAGTAGTGACCAACTGAAATATAATGTGTTTTATTTGGTTTCAATAGTTATAATCGATTTATCCATTGTTTAGGAAGAGTAGAGATTGTAAAAGACAGATAACCACCACCAAGAAATTAATGCCCATGGTAACCATTTTGCGCCCAACTTTGCACATTTTTCATGCATTAAACCATATGGCTGGGGGAGGGGTCACTGGCAGTTTAAGTGAAAATTACTTAAACAAATGATAACCAATGGTTATGATGGGTCAATGAACTATTCTGGGTATGTTATTTGCAAATCACAAGCCAATAAAGGATTTTTTATACTGTGAAAGTGCTATGTAATTAGCTCATTTTTATCGAAAATAGCGAACTTTCTTCAAAGTAAAACTTCGTTATGGGGTAAAGACCCCAATTTTTTTATTGGTTGGTTGATCATCCCCATTCATTGTCATTCTCATCCAACCCCTGACTTTAATCAGCAAACTTCTTCTTGAGAGTTATTGAATTTCAAAGTTATACCACTTTTACTATTGAAAAAAATTGCAAAAAAGAGGGATTTTGCATTGCATATTACACAATATTCTAGGTGGGTGAGAAAACTAGCAATACTATTTTTGTAACGTCTAATACATAGGTATTTATCAGCAGCAATTTAAATTGTTCCATACTTCTAGCAATTTCATTAGTGCTAGCTAGAAAAATGTGTCTTTTTCGAACTGTAAAATTGAAAAAATGAACTTTCCCTGTGGCAATCTTCAAAGAACCGTTACCATGGCAACAAGGGATTTTCGAATTTTTGATCAAGTTACAAAATCATTAGACCCAAATACCTTTCCTATCACAAGATTTAGGCAAATTCCATGAACCTTTATTTTTGGCTTTGTCCGCACATTGCTGAATTGATCCAGACCCCCAGTCTTAAATGCAGGAAAATGGCAGAGTTTTGCACTCCGTTGGTGCTGGGTCTTCTGATCACTCATTTCTCAACTGTCAATTGTCTCGAGACAGCAGGAAAGCACAACAACGCAAAGAATAGACTCCGCATTGCCCCCACGATCAGGAGGACCATTTAATACACATAAGCTTATTTATAATAATTTCACAATCTCATAGAAATTAAGACTATATTGAGATAATAACAGATTTCATATCAATTAAACAAATTATATACATTGAGATAATTAATTGCAGCAAGCATTTGGAATTATTTATTATCTTCATATAAATCAATAAATATACGAATTATTGGAAAAATGTGTACAAGCCAACCATACAGGCTGGACAAACAAAAGTTGACTTCTGAATCACATTTAACCAAATGTCATCTTAAGCAAATCTTAAGCATATCTGAAACAAATACATCTTTGGATCAAACAGAGGATTGGATTGGAAAACAGCATTTTTAACCGCAATTAAATAATTAGAAATCTCCAAAAGAATAAACAATGCCAACCAAGTTTCTCAATGGAGAAACTTGATTAAACCCCCCGCCCCCTCCCCCCTCCCCTCCCTCAAATCAAATGTACAAAGGTGGAAAAGCAAAAAGCCTCAGGATGCTCCAGATGAGTCCTGAACCAATCCAACCCCTCTAAGGACCAATGAAAGCTGTCATATCTAAATGGGGCAGCCACACCGCCATCATCTTGATGTCAGCCAGTAATCAGCTGCTGAAAATTTTTATTTACGCATGTAGTGGTTTTCTTACAAAATCTCTATTGATGATCAGTGAGGAAATATAATATATACACCAAAGATTTTTTTTTTTTTTTTATTTTTTTTTTTTTTTTTAGAACAAACAAATTATTACAATACAGCCTGTACCAAAAACATAGGAAATATTGCATCACCCCATACACCCAATAAGATAAAAACAAATATTATTAAGGGGGTACTACACCCCTCTATAAATTTGTGTCTATTTTTGCATTTTTCTCAAAAACTAATAACACAGTGGTAACAAAAGTTATGTACATGATAGGGGCAAGGAATCCAATTACTACACTGGAATTTCAGTGACCCAAGACAAGCGGTTTGTTATTTATGATAAGAAATAAGGTACCGCTAGTATGTACCTCATTTCCTATCATATATACTGAACCGCTTGTGTTGAGTCACTGAAATTTCAGTGTAGTAATTGGTTTCCTTGCCCCAATAATATACATAACTTTTGTTACCAGTGTGTTATTATTTTTTGAGAAAAATGCAAAAATAGTCACAAATTTACCACAGGGGTGTAGTACCCCTTAAATCAAAAGGGGCAATTTATTTTGTACAAGTATATTTAAACCATGTTCTATGAAACAACTAAACAGGGATCTATTATAATAGCATACAGGTGTATAGGTATAATGATAGTTGCATTAAATGCACCAAGCCCAAAAAATGAGTACGCTATAAACATGACAAACTTTTAGGAAAGAAGACTGCAATTGTATAAATATTACTTTAATAAGTTGTCAAGCTCAGGCAACTAACCTATAATAATAGTTGTGCACAAGCCATAGCAACCAGATTGTTATTTGTTTGTTTGGTGTTAAAATAATGAAATAGAAATATATTTAGTTGTTCTCTCTCTATATATATGGTCAATTCCAGCGAAAGCGGGACAAAATTCTCTCTATGTTAACTTTCCACTTTAAAATGTCATTAATAAAGGAAATCACGTTATTGATGGAGCATATCATGTCACGTCCAATGTGCTCTCTTTGTGCATATAGGCCTTAACTAGCAAGTCATACCAGGGGACAAGTTATGATGGCTTAAATGAATTGGCGTTACCCACGAATTCAAAGATAAAGCACCATATATGTCATTGAAGATCCTTCAATCAAAATGAAATTATTACCGGTAGAAAGACGTTTGCGTGATCTCTCATCATATGTAAAACGATTGAATTCCATCAAAGTTTGTGGACTCTAGAGGCCATTAAGTCGATTTGGCTAATAATTTTGTTACCCGCGTATCAAAAATAAAATGATCGTTCTGAAAAATGTTAAGTGAATATGCCATAAATGACTATATCATGAAACGAAGTTTCGTTCTATAATTCTGAGGTCCAAGTGATTATTTTATGCAAATACGTTTTACCCATAACATTCCATAAAATCAAATTTGACGTTACTAACGTATCAACTGTTACCCACGAGTCCAGCAAATATAATTGCCATAACTTAAATTAACATTTAATGACTTTGGACACTGAATTTAGTTTGACAAGCGCTTAAAATTGTAAATCGTGAAAATACGTTCACCGCTTTAAAAAGGAATCTACGACGGTGTAAACTTTTGTTACCCACGAATCCCGAATAGATGCTAACCTTGAAAAACAAGGAGATTGTTTATTTTAAGTTTAAATCAGCACATATTCAAGCCATGGGTATGCTATAATTTTTACAGTACTTACAGTTTATGCACCTAAGAAACGCAAACCCCAAACGGTACTATAGTACTTATAGCTTTACCCACGAATTCGGCGTTACCCACGAATCCAAGGATTTACTCGTAAATTATATGTTTCTTATGCATCTTAACATTTTGAAAACATGCGAAATAGGTTCCAAAACAGTCCTGTTTAATAGCGTCCTCTTGAAGGTATACTGAAGCTGTATCATGAAGTTTTGATTGATTATCCTAAATTACCATTTTTTGGGTAAATGCAATTGGTTAGAGAAACGGGAATCATTGAAACATAATGGAGGAATAACCGCATGATGGTTTCCAACCTTCTGTAATATTTTTATTTTGCCGCTTACCAATACATACCTTCAAATATGTGTTACCCACGAACATTTTGGTTACCCACGAATCCCTACTTAAATTATAGTTAACAATGTATTGATAGTGTTTTAGTTCATAGGAACTGTCAAACACGAGTTAATAGAATATTGCTGCATGAAAATATGGAATGATTTTACTAAAATAATAATACAAAACTGTTTGCTCTGTCTAGTTGAATTTGGCAACTTCATTATTCTCAAAATTTTTATACCCAAAATGCCATAATGATCCATTCTAAATATTCCATGTAGTTTGTATTTTGATTAAAATTCATTTTAGTGCCATTGCAGCCTGAATTATTGACATAGGGAAAAGTATTTTTTATTTTTATTAAAAAAAATTAATAGGAATTGCTATTTTCCAGACACTGTTACCCACGAATCCATCCGAGATCCTCATCCTGCGACGAGATACAAAATCTAACTTTATATAAATATGAAGTATTTATTCTAATCTTTCGAAATAATACAGTAATGTTAAATGCCAGCCACTTTGGAAAGAGTTCGAAGAATTGACACAATCTTAACTGTACACCTGGTTCTTTCTTAAAATTTGTAATAACCAAAATATTTCTTTGTAGATATACCGTATGTAATAAAATTCTATTTTACGTTCAAAGTCTTCACCGATTTCTAGTGTATATGAGTCACACATAAAATATTGAATGATATTAAAGAAAGTGAAATTTTATGGCGTACAACAGGTGAAAAATGCTTGAATTCGTGGGTAACATGCATATGCGCATTTAACACTTTATTTGGTCTAGCAAGAAAAGTTATTTTTCAATCCGATGGCACTTCCACCTGATGATTCACTAGATATGATCGTCTCATTTGATAGGTCTAGAATTGAAAAGGAAAACATTTGCAAAATGGCCCCCAGAGAGAATTTTGGCCCGCTTTGGCTGGAATTGACCATATACTCTCTATAATTATGTGAAATGTACATATATAAATTATACAATTAGCATGATTAGATAGCACCATTAATTGCGCTAGATATCGCTTTACATACAATATTGCTTGCTGCAATTTCCAAGCATGTTTAGTGTAAGTTATCAAATACATACTTAAGGATGGACAGAATAGTGTACAGTATGAGATAATTCACATGATAATATTCACATGATGTGCAAATTGACATAAGCATCAAATTTCAGTTTATTTAACTGATCCTAACCTTGAAATGTATTTATCTAGAGATATTTTCATCTTATTTGATAATAATAATAATATAATAATTTATTCTTATATAGCGCATTACATCAAAGACCACAAGGCGCTTTACAATTAAAACATGTGTACGTAAAAACAAAATACCCATTAAAATATAAATATACATCATTAAGAAATAAGAAACAAATGAAATAGGCACACGATGAACATTGCACAAAAAGGTATTGCACGGAACAAATGCAAAATGAGCAAAAAAACAACTAAGTGAAATGTTCAAAGTGATGGCATAAGCAATAAAGCAAAATAAGTTTAACCAGACAACAATTAACAACAGCAATACTGCTAACAAATATCAAACAGAAGATGAAATTAGAATCATAAAACACAAATTTTTCAAAAAGCCAAGCTGTACACTACATAGATAACATGTGAGTAGAAAACAAAATGAAAATGAAGTATACAGCGAAGCAATAAAACACACGAGCAATTCAATGTAATATCAAAAATGGCAAAACACATTGATCTTGAGAACAAAACCAGAAATAGCTGTAAATGGCAAATTTTGAAAGAAATGATAACACATCGCTATTTGACAATTGAGCCACACAAAGTATTACTGTAGCTCCCATTTCAAAGATCCAATTTTAAAAGTGACATTTATAAAATAAAGTAATTCACTACCAATGAATGGTAACCCAGAGAATATTTTCTCACTGCTAACTTAAAAGTTCTTGCAGATGAATGAAATATGTTACCAAAGCTAATAATCTCATAAATCATCTTAAGTGCGTTGCACTGAATACGTTTAAACATCCACAATTGTCAATGTTAAAGCTCTTAATAACCCCTTTATAGATGGTAGTACAGCAAAAATAAATTGAACTGGTATCTACTAATATTTTTTTCTTTCTGAAAAATGATATCTGTTACACAAATTGATCAATTATGCTCCAGAAAAAACAACTACAAGTTTTATAACACATTGAAATGAAATGATAATGTTAAAACTCTTAATACCCCTTTAAACACGGTACAGCAAAATTAAACTAGTAGAAATCGAACAGTTATCTACTAATAATTTTTTCAAGAATTGAAAAAAAAAAATATTATCTGTACCACAAAAATTAATCAATCATTGAAATGTTCCATGAATATTCAATAATCACCTACCCTTTTAAAACTTGATATCTTTTGTGATCTTTTATTCACCTTTGATTTGATTGATTTGATTTGATTTTATTGCATATTGCACATACAACAATACAAGGTAAATAGATATAAAATGCATTAAGATAAATAACATAAAATACACATAAAAAACAAAGCAAGGAGATATCACAGGATAGCCCCTTAAGCCCAAAGGCTTATTTCCAAAGGGGTCCTTTATACATAGAAGGGCAAAAGGCATAAATACATTAAAATATATATATATATATATATGTTTTCATATTTTTAATTACCTTACACAATGTTGCTTCCTTTTTCCATATGAACGAAAGCATCAAATAATACAAAGTTTGAATTACTTGAACCGCAATTTAATGCAAATATTGAATTTCCCACACATATTAAATATGTTCCACATTCTACCAACTATAAATAATGTAAGGACCATTATTGTTGTTAGCAATTATATTTTATATCTATTTTTGTTTTGTTTTGTTTTGTTGTTTTTTGTTTGTTTTTGTTTTTGTTTGTTTTGTTTTTGTTTTGTTTTTTACTAACTGGATGGATGTCTGGTCTGTTTTTAGGCTACTCTTTTACATCCATTCATAATTTTGATTATAATTTATAATGACAAGCTTATTATGATGTTTCACATCTTGCATGTCATGTGTGCTTATACTTGTATTTGCAAGCCACCATCATCCTGGAACACTAATCTAGACTTCTATATTTATGACTGTGTTCCTCTTTATTGATAAGTAAAGCAAAATTGATAAATAGTAATATCCAATAGGGCCTACATATTTAATCTTAAAGCAATTTAAATTACTGTGAAAATAAAGTTGAACCTATTATAATAGAACATATTTTTACATCATTGATAAATACCATCATTTATATGCTGTCATTATCCAACTTATCCTGTATGTGTAAATGATGCAAAGTAGGGCCTACATGCAATGTGTCCCTTGTATTAATATCGACCTAGTCTCTTATATTTTGCAATTCTTTTCTACACCTTAGGGCATGTAGAAAGTGTGTCCTAGAAAGCATGTTAACTTCTTTGTCTTTTAGATTATAAATTTTGGTTTTCATGATGAACAACATCCCATAAAGACTAAAATGGTTTTATATTTGTACATAGCAAAGGACATCACATTAAGGACATCATATCAGGTTGATAAAGTATTGATGCATAAAAATATACCTTGTTTTTTTAAATTTAACCGGTATTTCATTGAAGCCAATAGTTCTGTAAAACTATGCAATATGAAATGTATCTAATTTACATAAAATACACATGTACATGTATAGTCTCTATTTGTATTCCAAGTTAGATTTCAGAATCGTGGGAATTGCAAGTCTATCCGGTGACTCGACTATAGTCTATAGTCGAGTCACCGGATGAGCATTATTTATGGTTAACAATATTTTGCTGAAGAATAGCGACTGATATAGTAGAACGGGATATTCGCCAAGTTTTATGAAAGAAGAAAATAATGGTATCCGATGCCAATTTAAATTGTTCATCTAAAGTGAAATGAACGTCATCAGCTGCTGTCATAACAATTTCAACTTCGTCTTGTATTGTTCCTCTTGCTTGTGGAAGAAGCTAATTCTAACAAAACTTTATTCCTCTCGATACCTGTTGAGCTGAAGAAATATGCTGATGCATACCACATGTAAATTGACATCTCAAGTCTGCTCAATTTATTTACTGCCAAATTTGTTATTGCAGAATTATCATTCTCAGTTCTTTTCTTTCTTGAATATTTTCGAGGTGCATATTTAAATGACGTATTGCTGCCATGGCCGAGAATGCAACTAGTCAGCTTGAGTAACTTATGGGTCTATTCACATATCGCAAGCCACATATGATGCAATCCTCAATGCAATTGATGTGCAATATCAGTGGAGGACACTTCTGAAATATAACCACAAAAACAAACAGCAAAGAGAAGAAAACTATATGTGCTTTCCCCCCATTGTTTGATACCTTTGCACCTTATTATGTTGATATTAATGGTTGGTATGTAAGCCTGATCCAAGATACGCAACTTCTAGATTTTATTTACTAATAACCGACTTGCATGCAGATAAGGTATGCAACCATGATATAAATCTTAACTTTAAGGCTTACATTCGCTTGACAAATAAATATGTATCTCCGTCCCATTAATAGAACATGTCCAAATACTCTGATTTTCACGTTGACCATTTCTTTTCGAGCAACATGTAATCCATTAAATGATACTCAATATGTGAGTTAATATGTCATCTTATCATACTGGTAATGCATGAGCTAATAATGGCAGAAAATTTATAATATAAACAATTGTCATTGCATCTTCTATAATTATATTCAAATTGTGATAAAAAGTGCAAACAAGCAAATTAAAAGATTTAGCGATAAAGCCACCACCCAAATTTTAGAAAATTTCTGCCGACTTACATTTAACCGACTAACACTAAGACATATAAAATACTTAATTGATTGTAACTAGGGTTGATTATCTCAAACAAAGCATTTACAGAGAAATGTTTTGACTACTTGCCTCTTTGTAAGCAATGTGAAGCCGCTGGCCAATTCCAACATGAAAATAACAAAACCAGTTCTGCTCTGTGGATGCTGATTAGCGCTTCTATACACTTAAATATTAATGAAATATTAACATCCACTGATGCAGTAATGTATAGTTATCAAGCATATACTTTATAGATTACTACCACACTAGCTACAAGTAATCTTTTTTCACTACCAAGAGCACAAAATATTTTTTGGTCCATAATTATCGAAGGAACAATTGCAAGTGCATCACTAGGAGAACTATGGACATAACAAAGGAATGAAAATTTAAGACAGGAGACCTGAATGGCTGCACACCACTAAAGTGACAGCTGACTGGACAGAAAAACTGAGTTTGTTGCTATAACAACATAACAACAACCCCTAAATTCTCGCTATTCGCAATAAGGGCGCCGCCAGCGGTTTGCGATGTAATCGTGATGTATCATGGGAAAAGGTCGACATCCAAGTCCGCGCAATACGAATATTACCATGCTATTACATAGGAACACGTGACAATAGTTTTTTTAGTTTGTCTAAATAAAGGTGTTACACGCGAATCGATACTCAATAATACTTAATAATGTGATTTGAAATGTGCACAATTAATTTTTTCTCTAACGATTTGCGTGTAATACCGTTATATTGACAAACTAAAAAATATTGTCACGTGTTCCTATGTAATAGCATGGTAATATTCGTATTGCGCGGACTTGATGTCGACCTTTTCCCATGATACATCACGATTTTCCCATCATACATCACGATTACATCGCAAGCCGCTGGCGGCGCCCTTATTGCGAATAGCGAGAATTAAAACTGAATTGACCAGGAGACCAAAAAACTTTAAGTGTACTTGAGAATGCTCAAGTGGGAATAAGAGGATAAGCCTCTACACCTAGATGCACATCACAGCCTAATGTCCCCTGCTGCTGAGACAATCTAGTTTTTAAAAGATTTGCAACTTTAAAAAACGGAATTCTTTAAAGCCATAATGTATGATTCATTATTATTGTAATATTTGTTAATTTTTTCACAAAAGTTATACATATTATTTGTAATAAATACCAGTAAGGCTTATTATTCATTTGAAGCTGAAATAATGTGAAAAATAAACTACATACTATCTTGACTGTAATAATGGCACTATACTGCAGTATGGGGATTTATTAGAGTATTTATGATCAAGTGAAAAATTGCTTTGTTCTAGATGGCCATGTGTCGAGAAATGGGGATCCTTTGCATTTTGTCAGTAACTTTTAAGGATCATACATGATTTTGCATTGAAACACTCATGATTTACAAACTATAGAAGCTATCATAGCAAAATGATCAGTAGGAGCAGGTGGAAATTCAAATTTCAATGAAATGGTTTTCAAAAAGTGACAACTTCCGCAAAAATATGTAACATCAAAACCATAGCACCCGTAGCACAATGTAAGATTATGCTTGATCCTGTAAATTTATTGATGAATTGAGTGTACATGTTCCATCAATAGACTTTACATGTAAACCGGATCTCAATTGTCGTATCTCTAGTTCACTACCTGTATATTCTGTTACTTAATTACTTGCAACTTGTTTTGTAGGCATTAAAATGAATGTAAATTTGATAGCATAGACCAGGAAAGTTATCTTCTCTGCATAGACACAGACAAGTTGATTTACATTGGTTACCTTTACAAATAAGTCATTTTTTACTTCCAGATGAAACACCGCCATCCTATTGGGTGACCCCAGTTTACGACACATGGCCGTTTTTTCCGTTTTTATTCACCTGTACTTGGGCCTGGTGGAAAGGAAAAAGAACATACAGACATGGTCCACCAGACCCCAACACTACAAATTTATTGTTAGTTGGAATGTAAACCTTACAATAATATACCCACAAAATCAAGTTCGAAAAATATGTACCAAATTTTGTTTTAAAAACGTTTGTACCTCAGGCAACGAAAAAAAAAAAAAACCCTGTTTTACGGGCCCGACCGACCCAGATTTTGCGTTTTGGGAATATTGTTTTTTTTTTAACTTTTGTTAAAATCATGTAAAATCAGCCGTTTGGGGGGCAAAATTTTGACTGAAAGTTTGCAAGTTTCTGAAAAAATTCAGAACATTTTCAAAATATGTTTGCAAAAAATTTGGTGATATTTAAAAGAAAAAAATGAATAAAAAATCCTGACCGACCAACTCTACTGAAAAATTCCATCCTGTAAAACGGCTTTTTTTCGTCGCCTTATGGAATTATAACACACAAAGAAGGTCGCAGTTTCCTTTTTTATGCTAAAATAATGTGTCTGAGTGATGAGTGATGCAGTTAAAAGGTAAATAATGGGCGAGCAAAATATATATGCTGTTGGTGCTAAAATACAAATTGCATTTTGTTGGGGCAATGTTGGGGAGGGGATGAGGCTAAATGAATCTGGTCGAACATCTTTAATTCTGTACCGCTACAATAAATCTGTATTTTGATGGGGCAAAGTGGGTCAAGTGGGGGAGGGGATGAGGCTATCCATCTGGCCAAGCGCCTTTAATTGTATAAGTGCACAGTAAGCATATAAATCAAGCGATTTATATAAATCTAGTGATTTATAATTTATAATTTGATTTTGTATCATAGATATCAATTAAACTGAAAAATAAAAGAAACATTTCATTACTGTTACATTACTTGCTTTCTTTCTTGTATTGCTTTTATTGGGTTATTACACAAACACTCTAGGGAAGAATTTTAAAGGGGCTATTGGATATACTCAAGATGCTTCTGAGTAGTAGTTTACAGAAAATATAAAATTGGGTGCAACCTGTTTATTGTAGCACTTATGAAATAAATACCTACTTAAATTAAAGGCCTATTCAGTGATTTGCTCATTCGGGAAATTGTAAAAATCATCAAAATTCAGTTTTTTGCTCCTTTTTTGTTAGCAGCATAGATGACCTAATATAGCCTGATAGTGGCTAAACCGAAAGCTGTGTATAATACACGTCTATTTTGTCCCGTAATAAACTTTTTAGGCTGCGTCTTAAATGCAGCGCCTTAAGCGGTGACCTGTTTTTAATTTAAAATCGTAGCGGCTCTGTCATTGGTTATTATCAAACAAAGCTATCACCTCAATTCTATACAAACCACGATTAGGGGCACACTTAGAAACTTGCTTGACAAAACTTCGAAATTCTTTTGATATGGTAATCTAAACAGAAGATCTTATCTGATAACACATAGGCCTACATGATTCTACTATACTATGTTAAATTTTATAAGACGGATTCAATTATTATTTCTTCTTCACGAAAGAAAAAGAAAATTATCTGAATTAAAATTCTGACGGGGTTCGAACCCACAACCTCCGGTTTCACAGTCGAGCGCTTACACTACTGTGCTAGCAGTTCTGTCATAAATGATTTTGTTCATTAGCTCTTATTGATTACGAAATTAAGCGCATACACTTGAAATGCTATTACCGCACTTGTCTCTTTATAGCCTACTGAATCTCCAATCAATAATGAACCTTGCCTCTGACTATGCGGTTCCTATGCTTATCAGTAAAAAAATTTCTGAAGTGGCAAATGCATTATACTCACGGGGAAGGGCACTTAACACAAATGACCATACGGGTATGCTCCCCGGAAAGACCCCCCCTTTTGGATTTCGCAGCTCCGAAAGACCCCCTATATTTGACCAAAATAGAACTCCGAAAGACCCTTGATTTTGATAAATAAATATTTAGCTCTAAGACCCCAAAATTGTTCATTCCTCATATTTCTTGGATTTTCAAGCAAAAAGCCAAGAAAGACCCTTGATTTTGACTGTTTGCAGCTCCAAAAGTCCCCATATTTTACTTGTTCGCAGCTCAAAAAGACCCCCTTTTACTGGTACGCCCGCATCTCCCAAAGAACCACCACCTAAACATTCCGGGCCCGGTAAAAATATTAACCTCAGGTAACTCTGTAAACTCTGTCCAGAGCTCTGTCCAGAGTAAAGAACAATGGGTTACAGAGTTTGTCCGGAGACAGTACAGAGAAAAAACTCGGGAACTTGGATCAGTATTACAAAAGAAACTCAGGCATCTCAGGAACTTGCTGGAGTATTCCAGAGAAACTCAGTGACATAACTGTCAACAGTTATACATCATCCATTGTCCTCTATACAATACATGGCCAACTTCCTCCTCCCACTTCTCCACCCACTTTATACTTTACTTGTTCCACAATAGGCACTTATTGATTACCTATGAACCACTATGTATCTCCATTTAGTGCTCTATATCAGGAAAGTTGACTTTCCTGTCTGCCTGTATCATTCAAGTTGTAACTGTTTTAAGTTGATATTTTTTGACAGTTCCAAGTTGATATTTTTACCTACTTCAATTTGATATTTTTAACTGTTTCAATTTTAATTTTTTACCTTTCATGTTGATATTTATTACTTGTTTTCTACAGTTGATATTTTTTTACCTGTTTTAAGTTGACAGTTTTATTATTTCAAGCTGTTATTTAATTAGGTAAAAAAAAGGTTTGTCTCAAAGCTCATGGGTGCATTTGTAAAATCGCATGCATTTGAATTTGAAAAATTGCAGATTTTTTTTTCCAAAATTTTTCCGGAAAAAATTTGGCGAAAATCAGATTTTTTTTCTCAAAATACCATAAAAATACCAAGTCGGGAATTCAGAAAAAAAATCGCATTTCGCATTTGTTTTCAAACAACTTGTGAGATTTGAGACAAACCTTTTTTTTTTTGCCTTACCTATTTCAAGAATAAAATTTTGGACCTTTTTGTCCTGACTTGGCATACTATCCCGATGATTTTTTTTTTTCATTTTATTTTTTATTTATTAGATATATATTGTTAGGTTTCCTTACTGGACAAAAACTAAAGAGCCACAATCCATTGAAGACAAGCTATACATGTATCATGGGTTACTAAATAGGCTTTCATTTATTAAGTCATACAGACAGGGACAGTAGAATACGGTTCCTGATAGATCATGCTGTTTCATGTCCACACTCAACATACATGTGCTTGAGTAGTTGTGGTTAACACAGGCCTATCATTTATAAGCTTGTCTTCCAATTTATCAGCTTAATTATTACATGCAATAGTACATAAGACCGAGTAAAATATTAACATGTTTCCTGTTCCCTCCCATATATGCTAAATTCAAAGCCAAATGTGGGTATTTACACCCATATTTTGATAAAAAATGAAAATAAAAATAAAAAGCCTTTCCTCCTTTTTTTTTCAGAAACCCGGATGAGAAACATTTGTACTACTAATTTAGTATACCTGAAAATCATATTTATTATATTTCACAAATCAGGATAATGCATCTTTATATAGAAAATATATTTTTGTGTGTTGTTATTTTCATGCCTGCATGCCCACTCATGAAATTCATGAAAATGCTTGCTTAGGTCACTAGCATAGAAAGTTAGTAATGCATCTACTAAAATCTCACAAAACATATAATATGAAAAAGCAAGTGTGAGAGTAATTTGAAAATTAGGTAAAACATAAATTCAATTCAGAAACATAATTTTGGAAATACAAACTGTTGTAACATTATATAATATCAAAAAGGAGAATGCGGCCTCAGACTTTTTATTAGACATACAATATTGTATGTAACATATCTACGGTATTTAATCTATTGCCATTCTATTTCCAGTAATGTTTAAGTTCTAACGAATGTTTGATGACGTAAAATTGATATGTTACATACAATATTGTAAGTCTAATAATACTCGGAGTCTGCTGCATATTGCTTTAAACCTCACTCACAACTTGAATACAAATTTCCTACAGGTATATTGCAATGGGTTTGCATGGGTCAAGTAATTAGACATGGTGTGGCACAAAATACAAAGGTGACCACTTAAGTTTGCTTTTTAAACTTATGCAATAATCAATTATATTGGACCAATTTTGTACATGTATGCACTTGGTGTCTGCATGTTGATGGATGTTGGACTGATATCATAAAGGCCTATATATTTTGTTTTTTATTTTCAATTTCAGTTCAAGCAAATAGGCCAGATTATTTTTTGTTGTAAATTCTGCTTTGAAGTAAATATTGATTAAAGTTGATCAACTAACCCGAAATATAATAAAGTGATAGTAGAGCTGTCATCCCTTACATAATTACGCAATCATCCAGAATAAAAATGTGTGTATGTGTACCGGATGGGTGCAATTGGTTTCACAATATACCAAATGACCCTATTGACACTTAGAATAAAATTTCAAGAAAACAATATTGAAATATATGTGGCATTTTCCAATATTATTATTTTTATTATTATTATTATTATTGATATTAAATCTACTTGTTAAGGGTAGACGAGGTATTGTTGGTCGAAGCAACCTAAAATCGATTTTCATTATCTAGATCAATATATTATTGAAAAATAACACCTTGATGTTTTGCAAAAGTTCATTCTACAAATCGTATACTTTGCAAACTTGCTTAATTTATTGTTGTTAATGAGTTATGTACGTTTTACAAAAGTGTTGTTGTTTCAGCCCTCTTTACAACGTAACTCAAGAACCGCAGCACCTATAAAAATATATCTGTGATATTTTAATTCTTCTACACACTCGCTATGAATTGAGCAATGCAGTTTTTGCCAAAGCTCACTACCATTCGTAAGATGCTGTGAACTACCAAATCACAACAGTTTAAAATAATTAATAACCTTAAAATGAATGATTGATCATAATTGAAATGTTTTGAGCATAAGTCAAAAACTATAATTCTGTCCTCTGTGTTGTGTCTGAACTTGAGTTTTTAGAAGCGAATTTTAATTTTACACTTCCTTCCTTTTTTTCAGTTATTTTTTTGTCATTTTCAGTTCAAGCAAATGGGTCAGATTATTTTTCTTTGTAAATGCTGCTTTGAAGTAAATATTGATTAAAGTTGATCAAGTAACCCGAAATATATAAAAGTAATAGTACAGCTATCATCCCTTACATAATTACACAATCATCCAGCATAAAAATTGGGAATTTGTTAGGATTTTCATTCTTTTGAGGGAGTACTGCACACACCCATCAGCAGACATGCCGCCAACTTTGAAATCCAGATTTCCATACTCAGAAGAACAAAATTCCGTATTTTGCACCCTAAACCCGTATTTTTCAAATATGTACCTGCCAACTCCAAAGTGGAACACATAATTGCGAAGGAGCACTTGTGCGACCGAGCACGTAACGGCGGGGTTCAGGGCTCGCCTTATGAATTTGCAATCAAATTTGGCAATGAAAGAAACATTCCATCTAAGTAATAAATCAATACAGAAAGATGCTTCCTTTACAAGTTATCACTCATTGAAAGTGCTACTTTGCTATACTTTGCATGGAAAGCGCCATCTTAAAGTCGTCATATTTCCTTAATCACATGACTGATCAATCTGATTTTCAGATATGTGATGCACAGTTTAAAATTAATTATTAAAAGATTTGGTGACCTCAGTCGACCTTTGACCTTGTATGTGACCTTTGACCTCACAAAATTGGATAAAGTATGTAGAGGAAACAAACTGATATATTTCTGGAAACATTTGGTTTTGTTACTTCTGATGTATAGAAGCATGCTTTGTTAAAACTTTCCAAGTTCAGAAAATCATTGATCATCATCATCATCAATTCATCATCATCATCATTATAGTATCAATTGGTAGGCCTAACATCGGGTTTTGTTCATGTATTCCAAAAAAATTAAACAGGTTAATGTCAATGTCAATTAGAAGACTGTACTGGGTAGGCCTATATAGTAGAGAGTCTAAGCATGATTTAAGAAAAATATTACAAATATTACAAATATTAATGTGCCACTGGTGCACCATTGAGAAAACAAAGTCGGAAAGCATCTTGCAGACTTGTTCTTTTGCAGACCTAAATAGTGAACTAAATACCTCCTTCTTTAATGTGCATGCATGGTGCGAAAGTCGGAAGTAAAAGTAGGCCGGAAACCTTCTTGTAGGATAGTTAACTAAATACCTTCAGAAGACATAGCATTAGGTGGTTAATAAAAAATATTAATGTGCATTAAAAAATCTGCAAGTCAGGAGAAGATTATTTCGGAAACCATATTTTAGACCTTTTAAATATTTCTTTAATGTGCATGCATGGTGCGAAAGTCGGAAGTAAAAGGAGGTCGGAAATTTTCTTGTATGCTTATTTGCACCAAGAGTAAAACTAAATACCTTCAGAAGACATAGCATTAGGCGGTTAAAAAAAATATTAATGTGCATGAAAAATCTGCAACTTAGTCAGAAGAAAATTATTGCGGAAACCATCTTGTAGGCATATTAAATACCGTATTTCTATTTAATGTGCATGCGCTGCATGGTGCGAAAGTCGGAAGTAAAAGGAGGTCGGAAACCATCTTAATGCTTATTCTTTTGCACCAATAGAGCTAAACAGTTAACTAAACATGCTAAATACCTTCAGAAGACATAACATATACTAGCATTAGGTGAATAATATTAATGCGCATGAAAAATCTGCAAGTCAGAAGAAAATTATTTCGGAAAGCACCGTGTAGGCCTATTAAATAATATTTTTTTAATGTGCATGCGTCATCGAAAGTCGAGAGAAAAACGATGTAGGCAACCACTTTATCAGACCAAGAAAGTGGTCAAATGATATCAGTAATTCAGGCGGTAGTCTAATCTTGCAGCTGTTTATCTTTTTAAGACACAACATTTATTATTTTGGTCAAAATTCTGGAATTCCGGGGTTTTTTTTTGGGTGACCGTGCTACCGTATTTTTCATGTTTTACCGTACTAAATACGGTGAAATAATAGCCTTCAGGACTGTTGAATAATTGTTTGTTCAGGAAGAAGGAAACATAAAAATAAAGGACAGAAAAAGCAAACACAAAGAGACTTGTAATGATATCCATATCAACTTTTAGCGTAAGCCTATTTTGCTAGTACATGTACATTTTGCAATTCCCTAGATAAATTTAAAGATGATAAAACTGTAAGACTTTAATAAATTTTCCATGATCCCTTTATTATGCAAGTCCTTAAATTTACATTTAAAATTATAATATTTTCTAAAGGTTTAACCTGGGGTTTTAGCTTGAATTACAAGATTTTGTCATTAAAGATTTTTCGAGTCCAGAAATATACTGTTTTCCACAAGAGGGGCCTACATGATAGGCACATCTGGATCTTTGCATTTATTTCAACACAAACAGAGTATACCCCATGCATTTAGAATGTTTAGGCATTATACTCTGTTGTTGGTCATGTTTACAGAGATACTCCGTCAGATTTGGGCTACATGCCAGAGCTCACTGGGCGTATTCTTTTGTTCTTGCTCCGTTATTGACGGAGCTCTGTCAAATAAGCCACCATAGGAATACACATAATGGTTGAGAGACTCCGTTAATTTGGGCTCTCTGTGGGTGGAATCTTTTGTTTCTTGACGGAGGACTGCCGGAGCATGCCGGAGTATCAGTGGCATGGTTCCTGAGTCGGAAGGGGGCCAGTAAAAGGGGAAAAATTTTCAAATCTGGGGCAGTAAAAGTTGTCCTATATATGGTAGGCCTATATATATATATATTAGGAGCTAAAATAACCGAAAATTTGAAGTCGACAGTCGTTTATGCCCCATTCGCCCTTAGTTACTAGTCTCAGGTTTTATGCAATAACAGTTCGTACATTTACGGTCGGAACTTAACCAAAAGATGGTGACTCTTTCTGGACTCATGTAGGCCTATTTGCAATTTTAAATTAAAATCCCTCAGAACCCTGGCTGGATGACTCGACTAGATAATGGTACTCATTTATCATGCATGTGGTCGTCAAATGACTTTATTGAGCCTGTTTCCATCGGAGTTTATTATGGGACCAACACTGATCGTGTCAACGGTTTTGTGTCACGGTCAAAAACTCATCTCTTTTTTCCTCAATGAATTAGGTTAGTAGCGTGTAACATGTATTAATGATGGATGTTTGAGATGATGCTGTACTGCTGCCGTATAGGCCTAATATCAAGTTATTTTAAGTCTAAATGGAAGCAAACTTGAGTCATCATTATAGAAATCTTATAGTATACCCCTACTAATCATTGTTATGAGTCTGAAAACTGAAGTTGGTGTTTTACTTAAACCTTTTCATGCTTATCACTTGACCTTAAGTATGTATTGGCTTTGACTGCTATATAAGCCTATAATTATACGATCGATAAATAAACCCTGGGAAACAAACCAGAAACGTTTTGTTCAGCGTTCTATAGTATAAGTTATACTATACTTTCACTGAGTCTCGGTCTCAATATTACAGCCTACAGTTCTGTTAAACATTGTTAAAAGACCGTGGTATTTTTAATTAATTGTTTGGTCAGGTAGACGGAAAAGTCAAAATCAAGACAAAAATAAAATAAAATAAAAGAGAGAGAGAGAAAGTGTTGGCCTTTGCTAGTTCATCTCCCATACCATGAATACCCTATAAATTAGAAAGTTATATTTTTAAAGGTGACAAAACTAGGTTTAAAAAAAATACGATCACTTTAGAATTATGCAAGTCCTTAAATTTGTACTTCAAATTGTAATCTTTTTAAACGTGGATTGTAAGCTTTTGTCATTCAAGTCTAATACTTTAAAACGTTTCGAGTACAGAAATAATCTTCTTTTTTGTAAGAGGGGCTAGATATAATAGGCCTATATACTCCTTTTCTCTGGATTTTTGCATTTCAACACAATCAGTATGAGTATACTTATTTAGCATGTTTAGGCTCCAACTATTATACTATGTTGTTGGTCATATTTACAGAGATACTCCGTCAGATTTGGGCTACATGCCGGAGCTCACTGGGCGTATTCTTTTGTTCTTGCTCCGTTATTAACGGAGCTCTGTCAAATAAGCCACCATAGGAATACGCACAATGGTTGAGAGACTCCGTTAATTTGGGCTCTCTGTGGGTGGAATCTTTTGTTTCTTGACGGAGGACTGCCGGAGTATGACGGAGCTGCAGTGGCATGGTTCCGATCGAGAAGTTTGAGAAAGAGCCTCGGTCAGAGTGGGAAGGGAAGGGAGCTCAGTTTTGTAAAATTCGACTTATTTTTAAATTTGGGGCAGTATAGGTATAGGCCTCGGGTATAAGTCAAGAGATGTGAGCACATTTTCCGCCACTTTTTGATTCTTTAAACCTTTACAGCAAAATTTTCACCCGACTTTTTCGCACGCACGCTCAATTAATATTTTTGTTTAACCCTTTAACATATATAAGCTAACATGTTTAACTGACTTTAAAGTCAATAAATATCATTTTAATATAAGTTTAAGTCAACGGTCGCAGAAAAACTATAGTAAAATCCTGTGTCGTTTTGTCCCCTGACTCTTTCTGGATTCATAGTCCCAATTTTAAAATAAAAATTCCTAAGAGCCCCGGCTGGATGACCCGTCTAAATAATGGTACTAATTTAACATGCCTATGGTCAAAATCTTGAATCTTTATTGAGAACATGTTTCCATGCCCAAAATTGATTAATTTTGGCCCATTATCGGACCGCCAGCATGCTGATCGTGTTGTGGTTTGCGTTAAAAAAACACTCAACTCATCTTTCCTCAATGAATATTACCCTAAGAAGTATGTAATGTGCATTAATTAACGACGACGTTTGAGATGATGTTGGACTGCTGCTGTATATATCAAGTTATGTTAAGTCTAAATGGAAGCATATGAAATTTTACATATGTCGTATAGGCCTAATATCAATTTATGTAAAGTCTAAACATGCTAAATGGAAGCAAACTTTGGTCATATGAAAATCTTATACCAATCATTGTCTGACGTCATATGCAATGGTCAAAGGTCACAGATCCTTAAATGTAGTTGCTGGACGGCTGTTCTTTTTTTCAAGAAAGCTTTATTTTAAAAAAGCTCTATCTCATGACACAGTTCATATAATTATAAGCTGCTCAGTTGTCAAGTTATGAGCCTTTCAGTTAAAGTTGACGCTTTCACTTTTCACACATTTCATGCACTTTAAAGTGACAGTTCCTTAAACACTGACAGGTCCTTAGATGGCATTTCTTTGTAAAATCCTCCATATGGACCTTCTTACCATAATGACGGTTCCTTAAATGGGGCTGTCAGACGGCGAAGCTCTGCCCATTTTTTTCAGGAAAGCTTTATTTTAAAAGTCTCTATCCCATGATGCAGTTCAAATGTACGCAGGTGGCTCAGTTTTCAAGTTATGAGCCTTTAAAGTTGGTGCTTTTACTTGAACCTTTTCATGTATTATAAATCCTCCTTATATGGACTTAGTTCCTACTGACGGTTCCCTAAATGGGGCTGTCAGACAGCGAAGTTCTGTCCATTTTGTTCAAGAAAGCTTTATTTTTAAAATCTCTATCCCATGATGCATTTCAAATATACGCAGGTGGCTCAGTTTTCAAGTTATGAGCCTTTAAAGTTGGTGCTTTTACTTGAACCTTTTCATGTATTAAAAATCCTCCTTATATGGACTTACATGTAGTTCCTACTGAAGGTTCCTTAAATGGGGCTGTCAGACGGCGAAGCTCTGTCTATTTTTTTTTTTTTTCAGGAAAGCTTATCCCATGATGCAGTTCATATGTATTCAGATGGCTCAGTTTTGTTACGAGCCTTTAAAGCTGGTGCTTTTGCTTCAACCTTATTTTCATGTAATAAAAATCCTCCATATGGACTTAGTTCCTGCTGACGGTTCCTTAAATGGGGCTGTCAGACGGCGAAGCTCTGTCCATTTTTTTCAGGAAAGCTTTATTTTTAAAATCTCTATCCCATGATGCATTTCAAATATACGCAGGTGGCTCAGTTTTCCAGTTATGAGCCTTTAAAGTTGGTGCTTTTATTTGAATCTTTTCATGTATTAAAAATCCTCCTATATGGACTTAGTTCCTACTGACGGTTCCTTAAATGGGGCTGTCAGACAGCGAAGCTCTGTTCATTTTTTTCAAGAAAGCTTTATTTTTAAAATCTCTATCCCATGATGCAGTTCATATGTATTCAGATAGCTCAGTTTTCAAGTTACGAGCCTTTAAAGTTGGTGCTTTTGCTTCAAACTTATACTTATTCCTGTATAATTTCAACTTCTGTATTGATAAAATACCTCCCCATTGCTAGCGTTGATTTCATTTAATGAACTGCACATTATAATGCTTAGGGGAGCAATAAGACACTATGAACCCTATTTAGCTATTGAAAGTGATATTTAAGAAGAAAGTTCTTATCTTTCTGGTATAAAAAAAACCTCTGAAACATCCTTTGCCATCTTTTTCTTGTTAAACATTTCTTCCATTTCTTGCTTTGTTTATCAAAGCTATCTAGGCCAGCATGCATATATTAGCCTACACTGGCTATCCAGGCTTGTGCATTTGTATGAGCTTGGAACGGTCCATGGTTTTCCATGGATTAGCATGTGTTCCTCACGGACCAACCTGGGTAAACAAACAAACAAACAAACAAAGTTTCTCTTCTTGGAAATAATTTATAACCCCACTACATGTATATCAAAAGGTATATGAAGCCAAGTTTAATGCTGCATGAGAGCAAACCTAATGTGATTTAATATTTTTCAAAGTTTTAGGGGCCTGAGCTTTCGATCCTAGCAGGATCTTTATCAAAACAGAGTGACAAGACAACACACAAACATGCATAGGAAAAGGAAATTAGCAAGACAATAGAAGACATAAGTGTTTCTTGGGAAATATCAATAGGGGCAGGAAGTGGGATGTCATGAATGGAAGTAAGAGGGACAAGGATATGAATGAAGACAATGGGCTGAATAGAAAAAATGAATGGCAACTACATGAACAAATTACAAAATGATAGATACAAATAGGAAATAAAAACTAAAATAATAAAGTGGAGGAAAAATATATAAAAAATAAAAAATAATTGGGAAAAAAAAAAAAATTGGGGGGCAAAATATTATGATGATTAATAGCTACTTTTCAAGCTTTACTGGTTGATTTTGTTAGACTTAGTTCCCACCAACAGTGTTCTCTGTGGGGCTGTTGGACAGCGAAGGAAATGGCTTTTGGCATTAAGCTTACAGAAATTACTGTCCAATCTTTATACAATAATAATTGATAATGAATAATACTGCTAATTAATATAGATCTATAAAAAAATGCCTGTATGATTTCATAAATATTGTGTCTCGTGATATATTATTTTCATTTAGTATTATTGATATTCATAATATTATGAATGTAGTAAAATTAATATTTATCACTTTATTACATTCATTTCATTTCAAACAAATTGTCATAGCAGTATAAAGAAAACTTAAATGCAACAATTTTACAATACACATTACGGATTAAAGTACATTTAAGTACATCAAAATCATTAAGATTAATATATTTACTCAGAGAAGATGTACTATAATAAAAATCTGTTACTACATTCCATGTATTAAGAATTAAATTAATACATACCCTGAACTCTTTGAACACTGAGTGTTTCAAGTTGAACAGCAATGTTGCCAATGCAAATGCAGTGTTGCCACAACTTTTCAGCGTCAAGGCGCGGCGCATTGACTCGCCAGGCCGCGGTAAAGGATTCTCAAGTAGCCCAATTTTTTAAGCTTCCAAAAAAGCGCCCACTACCGGATATTTGGGCGGATTTACCCAAATTTAGAACGCAAAACACCCAATTGGGCGGAAAAGCACTTGACTTTGAAACTTCCGGTACTTACTGGGAAGTTACTGACCAATCAATAAATGGTCACAAAACCCATTGTAATTTCAATTTGGAGCTTCAAAGAGGCAAAACCTTTATAAATCGGCTAAATAGAAAGGAAAATACATCAAATTAGTGCCGCGGCCTGAGACTGGCAAAAGTAGCCCAATTTTAGACAAGTAGCGGCATGCTTTTTTGAGTAGCGGCAAGTGATCGCCAAGTAGCCCAATTGTGCGCCTAAGGCGCGGCGTTGGCATCACTGTGCAAATGATGCATGCAACTGAAGATCATTATCCCTCTACATGTGAAGATCATTAGAATATCACTATTATAGAGCTCATTGGATCATGAAAGACCATGAAGACCTCATGAACACTACCACACAGCACAGGGCATCAATAAACATTGCTGGGTTTGAAAGCATTGAAATAGTTTCATGTACTATTTCCATGGTTAAAGCATCCACACACCTTTATTGATTAAACAGTACTTGAGACCAGTGATTGACAGCATGTGTTACTGAGCTTATTGTTAAGCATTTAATGATTGACATTTGGTAGGCTCTGGTGTTTACCTGAGCTCAGGTAGGACTCTGGCCTGAGTTTCCAGTGAATATGCCTGAGTATGCCTGAGTTTTCTTTTGAAATTATGCCTCTCTTGCTGGAAACCTGAGTTTCCAGAGGATACTGCTCCGGACAAACTCTGTATGAACTCTGGCATTAGTCCGGAACATGGAACAAGAGCTAAATTATTTTTGTTAGGGGGGGAACATACCCACCAAATATTGTTGATGTGCCTAGGCTACTGCTGACATTTTAATTAACATTGAATTATAACAATATAGGCCTACTATTGACTTGGTGATAGTAATACTAGTAAATTCAGTACTTATAATATATCAACAACAAAATAATAGTCAATCTTTCTAATATTAATAATACAGATGATATTAATATATAAACAGTTTTGTTGCAAAAGCCCTTTATACATCTACTTTTTGACTTTTTGAGAAAAACAGCTTTTTCAAAAATTGTTCAATTATTACTAGTTCGATTTGATTCATTTTGGTTTTGAATAAAGTGTTGATAAATAGAAACTAAAAGAATAGGTTTGGTACAATTTTCAAGCCTTCCTATTTATTTTATTATTTCGTTTATATCGTGCCTTTTGTGGATGTAAGGGCTTTTGCAACAAAATAAATTTACCCCTTTTCTAGAAACTATCTTTGCAATCAAATTCGAACCCATATTTTGCACTACTTTATGTAACTTGACTAATGTTTTCAAGAGAAAAATTAAAATATCGCATTTACTTTTATTAAATTCGGCAAAATGGCATTTTTTTAGTATTTCCGAAGCTACAACTTTTGTTAATCAAAACGATTTTTTTCAAACATAGTGACCCAAAGACAGTTTCTTTTTGGTTTTAATAGGTAAAGATTATCATGGCTAGGCCTATACATCAAAATATTTTGACATGCTAAAAATATCCCCCTTTCGGCCTACCATTTGAATTTAGGCCTATCCTGACATGTTTCTACATCACATTCGCAATATCGAAACGGTGCAAATACCTATCACTGTTCAACTATTGGCTCACCCCTTGTCTCTCCAATAAAGCTCCTCCCTGTAATTCAACACCCTGGGATAAGTATTGCATCACATCACCCCTCCCTGCACCTCATCCTGGTGCGGCACTCTTTGGTGACAGATCGAATGGAACAATAGGGTGTCTTCGGGTGACAGAGCATGTGCTCGTAAAAATATAGGGTCTGTGGGTGACAGCGACGCTGAAAAGGGGTCTTAACAGCCCTACATACTAGTACGCGTCACCTCCAAAGTGGGAGTGTCCCCCCCGAATCAGTCTGACTAAACTTCTTTGATTGATGCAACGACCGGCCGTGACCCAAGTTATGTAATCACTTTGATGTCGAATAAACAAAATACAACACTGTATTGTATATGTATAAACCTATATAAGGGACGCACCATTAGATATCAAGGTGGGGGGGGCTTGGTAGGTGGTTGGAAAAGAAATTGTCACGCCATCTGATAAAAAAAATTGCTTCACCTCAGAGCCCCCCCCCCCCAAAAAAAAACATTGCACCACCTCGTACCTGAAAAAAAAAAAATTGGTGGCAAGGGTGCTCCAGTTTTCATCAGGTATATTAATTTTATTTTAGCTTCAAACTGGCAAGTATTTTGTTCGCATTTGTTTGTGAAAGGTTATTCTGTGAGTGAATACACTTGATTCACTCCACTTCAAAGATTTTCCCCAGAGTCCACCCCAAAGTCAAAAAGAAATCTATGCCACGTGATGATGGGAGCCATATGTGGGGTCAGTGGATGGATCAGAGTATGGTTTTGGTGAGATATCCTCACATGAACCTATATTTTGAAGAAAATAATCACAAGACATGGATCTCCTTTGAAAACATTCATGAAAAAAAAACATGCTAAAACTCACCATTTGAACCAGAAGCGTACCGGTACTAACCAGCGGGGGCAGAGTGCTCCCTGAAAAGAGTGCCCGCATAACAAAAAATGAAAGAAATCGGGACGGCATAGGAAAAGAAAGGGGCAAGGAGCCTGTTTCCCACCAAAATTACCCCGATCATGCACCAAAATGAATGTAAAATACCAAATTTTTGCGCGCGCGCGCGCGCATTGTCTCAATAAAAACATTTTGGCCCGGTTTTTGGAGGCTCGAAAATTTAACAGTTTATATGTAGGCCCTACAGTCTCACTAAAAAAAACCCAGTGTATGTACATATCGCATTAATAATACCGGTTCAAATTGATGATTATTTTGTATTTTCCCCCAAAACCTTTATTTTTCCCCTCTGATCACGAAAGCTGACTACGCTCCTGATATGAACTCATTTTAACATAAGAAGAACGTTTTTCGTTCTACGCGAAATTTAGATGTAAAAATGTAAACTGTTTGCTTCATCGAGGCGCTAAAATTGCTTCACCGAGGTAGGCCTACTAAAATTGTCACGACTCAGCCCCCACCTTGATATCAAATGGTGCGTCCCTATATTGTACCATACCTGCCATGTATGCATGCATGCAGGGACCGTCTTTAAAATAAATTATATCAAGTTGGCAAGTTACTATTTTTGGTGAATATTTTGTATTGAACCATGATCTTTCTGACATAAACATTCAGAGAACACCTCAAGGAAATATGAAATGTCCCATATATATCTTTACTTTAAAGTCGAAGCTGCAAGATAGCCTGAATAAAATTTAAATTTGCCGGCCAAAAATGTGATATTTTTGAACTTTTTCTTGACCACTTTCATGGAAACAAAAACTTACAAGAAACCTCGGTAAAACTGACGATTTACAAGGAATTTCAAGTCTCAAAAGAAAATCTATCCGTGTTATCTTGCACACAAAATAGTTCTTGTCTCAAAAATCCAAAAGAAGAATGCGTTTTATCTGTACTTTTTATAATAAAGCTTCGGGACTTTAGGTCTCGAATTTCGTACCACGACAAAAGAAGTACGGTACATACATCTGACACAAAGCATACATCCTTTTGGCCTGATATGGAAACGTAATTAGAAGGTAGCTATTGTATTCTAACAATAAGATCGGGGTCAAATAGCTTACAAAAGGCTCCTCCGATTTATAGTGATCTACAATCAATCGGCAAGCTGCGAGTTATTGATTTTTAATCAATCACGTATTGCACTCCCCAACGGTGAACAGAAGGGTTTAGCCCAGGTTGAAATCTCATCTCCTCCCAGTCGTCATAAGCGAATTATAAGTATGAATTGAAACCCTCTAGAAGTTACCAAAGTATACCGCACATGGCGCTATTTATAAACCTGAAAGATTTCTAGCACAGGTCGTATGCGAAAAAGACGGATGTGAATAGACAAAATAGCCTGATAGGGGCGCACACCACTAAATAATCGTCCCATTGAAATACACGGGAAAATACAAGAAAGTAAGTTTGTTTTTCTACCCCATGTAACAACATTTTTAATATTTTGATCGAATCAACGTCTTAAATAAAGATTAAACTTTTATTTAAATTTGATTTTTTGGGACAAGTTGAGACAAGCTTAAGAGATACGAACTCCTGAACAGCGCCATCCCGAAAATGTTAAATTTCCCAGTTGTATGTTATTTTTGCAAGATCGAAAATTGTTTGATAAATTTCTCTCTTGGGAATTGAATATTTGGTCATATTTTGGTCATTTTTCCATCATTAGGCCGTAATATAGTATGCTTTGACTTTAAATGTCTATCGAGACCCAATTAAAGGTTCAGTGATTATTTTCAAAACGGTTATAATTGAGTTTTGATCTTATATTTTGCATCAAAATAATTCCAAGATGTTTAAAAGTGACCACTTCTATGATATTGTGGCCAAAATAGCTCAATTCAATAGCCCAGTCTTAAATTGTCAATTCGACGGGAACTTGTGTTTTGAAGCAAATTTCTCGTGCGTTTGAGAATAAAATCGCGTATTTGTAGACGGAAATAGAAAACGGATCTTTTTTCTTTGCAAAGACATCAGTTTCAGACAAAAATCTCAACTTTGTGGCACTTAAAATCAGGTATTAATCATGTCCACAGCCTATAAAAATGAGTCTTCGAAGGGCGCACACCAATAAATAATCGTCCCATTGAAATACACGGGAAAATACAAGAAAGTAAGTTTGTTTTTCTACCCCATGTAACAACATTTTAATATTTTGATCGAATCAACGTCTTAAATAAAGATTAAACTTTTATTTAAATTTGATTTTTGGGACAAGTTGAGACAAGCTTAAGAGATACGAACTCCTGAACAGCGCCATCCCGAATTTCAGCCGACACTCTCGCCTCCTTACCAGTTCCGAGGGCCTATTGCCCATGTACATTCGATTCGGAACATTTTCTGAACAGATTTGTAATGTTGAGCTCCTATTCTATCGTTTTTATCAAAACAACCAAGAGTCACTCAAATTTGGTTCCCTTGGGACGCCGATATATTTCGCATAGTATTTTTTACCAGAACGATGAAGGGTTACACCAAATGCGGAAGGATTTAGTGTAGTGCACCCATAGTGGCTAAACCCAAAGCTGTGTATTATAGACAAAATAGGACATTTTACATGAAACTGTAATATCTCTACTTAAGTTGGCACTACACCCTTGATAAATTTGTGACTAATTTTGCATTTTTCTCAAAAATAATAACACACTGGTAAGAAAAGTTATGTATATTATAGGGGCAAGGTATCCAGTTACTACACTGGAATTTCAGTGACTCGAGACAAACGGTACGTTATTTATGATAAGAAAAGAGGTACCGCTAGAATGTACCTCATTTCTTAACATATATAATGAACCACTTGTCTTGAATCCCTGAAATTAGATTCCTTGTCCCTACATAGCTTTTGTTACCAGTGTGTATTTATTTTTTGAGAAAAATGCCAAATTAGTCACAAAATTTATCAGGGGGTGTAGTACCACCTGAAGCAGGTTAAGTAGAGAATTATTAAACTAATTCAACAACTCTTCCCACACTTTTGTACTGGAGCCAACCGTTGTTAATCCGTGATGAATCCATAATTTTGCAGTAAGCGTATACGCGAACGCCAGCGCACATCCGCGTTACGCGTGAGCACGTAAAATTCGTCATGTCTGGAATCTGTGTGCGTATCACGCTTACAAGTTGAATTCAGTATTTTGGAAGTATCGGACTAAGATTGCCGCTTTATTTAGTTTTATTGCTGATATCAACAGAAATCACCGATCGTTTTGTAAGGCTGACTGTCAATGAGTAACTGACATTCCTCATGAAATAATCGAGGAAATAATCATGTGAATTATACGATCTTTAGCTTATTTTCGTTGTTGAAAGGGATTCAATCATGTTTCACCGTTGTTCATCACCGATTAACAACTCGCGTCCGGCGCGTCTGCGTGGTTTACTTTGCTCGGGCAGCTAAAGCTGCCCTCGCGAAGTAAACCACGCAGACGACGCGGACGCATCGTTGTTAATCGGTGATGAACAACGGTGAATCATGATTGAATCCCTAATTGAATGGGGCTTCATCAATGCTGTTTTTCTTGTTTTTGCCATTTTTTTTCATTTAAAAAATACCTCGTGACCATGTTAATGACTTATCCTTAACTTTTAAACATTTTATACACAATTGTTTTTACACTTTTGCTGGGATCACTGAATGGGCCTTTAAAGCATTGACCACTTTGGTTTGTAGCCTGGAGACTCTTCCTGACCATGCAGCATTTTGCCTGCACAGGCAACAGGGCTCTATTTGAAATAGTATCCTTTAATAGACTATTACTTCTTGGTTTAGATTAAAGAAGTAAAATATATAATAATATCAACATAATCAATGGATATACAATCAGTGGTAGTTTTCATCAATTTAAATTAACATAAAGGTAATTTGCATATTCAAATCAAATTTAAAAAAAACATGTTAGAATATACATCATTATGTTAGAAATTGTTTAGTTATTTGAATTATTTTTCTCCAGGTGAAATTTTCTTTGGCCTGGTGAAAAATTGTTAGGTTAGATGTAGCTGAAATTCGGAATAGTTACATAGACCTATATTTCCTGTGCAAGCAACATGCTGCCTTGTCCGTCAGTGTTTCCTAGGCAGGGTGCGGACCGGACTGTTTATGATGTACAAAAATACCAAAACGCCTGAATTTTGAAATGTGATACTTATTTGCTCCAACATTGGTTGGTGGGGGCGTGTGGGAGGGTATTCAAAATAGTTTGGAATCTACACAAATCGAATATCATATTTAGCCTCTTTTGTGCTCCAAACAGTCGATATGGCAATTGGCACACTTCATCATTTTGGGGTTCAGTCTGTACCCATAATGGTCAATGGTGGAATACAGACAGGACAAACAGTCGATATGGTAATTGGCACACTTCATCATTTTGGGGTTCAGTCTGTACCCATATGGTCAATGGTGGCGTACAGACAGGACAAACAGTCGATGTGGCAATTGGCACACTTCATCATTTTGGGGTTCAGTCTGTACCCATAATGATCAATGGTGGCGTACAGACCGGATAAACAGTCGATATGGCAATTGGCACACTTCATCATTTTGGGGGTTCAGTCTGTACCCATAATGGTCAATGGTGGAATACAGACAGGACAAACAGTCGATGTGGCAATTGGCACACTTCATCATTTTGGGGTTCAGTCTGTACCCATAATGATCAATGGTGGCATACAGACAGGACAAACAGTCGATATGGCAATTGGCACACTTCATCATTTTGGGGTTCAGTCTGTACCCATAATGATCAATGGTGGCGTACAGACAGTACAAACAGTCGATATGGCAATTGGCACACATCATTATTTTGGGGTTCAGTCTTTACCCATAATGATCAATGGTGGCATACAGACAGGATAAACAGTCGATATGGCAATTGGCACACTTCATCATTTTGGGGTTCAGTCTGTACCCATAATGGTCAATGGTGGAATACAGACAGGACAAACAGTCGATGTGGCAATTGGCACACTTCATCATTTTGGGGTTCAGTCTGTACCCATAATGATCAATGGTGGCGTACAGACAGGACAAACAGTCGATATGGCAATTGGCACACATCATCATTTTGGGGGTTCAGTCTTTACCCATAATGATCAATGGTGGAATACAGACAGGACAAACAGTCGATATGGCAATTGGCACACATCATCATTTTGGGGTTCAGTCTGTACCCATAATGATCAATGGTGGCGTACAGACCGGATAAACAGTCGATATGGCAATTGGCACACTTCATCATTTTGGGGGTTCAGTCTGTACCCATAATGATCAATGGTGGTATACAGACAGGACAAACAGCCGATATGGCAATTGGCACACTTCATCATTTTGGGGGTTCAATCTGTACCCATAATGATCAATGGTGGCGTACAGACCGGATAAACAGTCGATATGGCAATTGGCACACTTCATCATTTTGGGGGTTCAGTCTGTACCCATATGGTCAATGGTGGCATACAGACAGGACAAACAGTCGATATGGCAATTGGCACACTTCATCATTTTGGGGGTTCAATCTGTACCCATAATGATCAATGGTGGCGTACAGACCGGATAAACAGGCGATGTGGTAATTGGCACACATCATCATTTTGGGGTTCAGTCTTTACCCATAATGATCAATGGTGGCATACAGACAGGACAAACAGTCGATATGGCAATTGGCACACATCATCATTTTGGGGTTCAGTCTGTACCCATAATGATCAATGGTGGCGTACAGACAGGACAAACAGTCGATATGGCAATTGGCACACTTCATCATTTTGGGGGTTCAGTCTGTACCCATAATGGTCAATGGTGGCATACAGACAGGATAAACAGTCGATATGGCAATTGGCACACTTCATCATTTTGGGGGTTCAGTCTGTACCCATAATGATCAATGGTGGCGTACAGACAGTACAAACAGTCGATATGGCAATTGGCACACATCATTATTTTTGGGTTCAGTCTGTACCCATAATGATCAATGGTGGCGTACAGACAGGACAAACAGTCGATATGGCAATTGGCACACTTCATCATTTTGGGGTTCAGTCTGTACCCATAATGATCAATGGTGGCGTACAGACAGGACAAACAGTCGATGTGGCAATTGGCACACTTCATCATTTTGGGGTTCAGTCTTTACCCATAATGATCAATGGTGGCATACAGACAGGACAAACAGTCGATATGGCAATTGGCACACTTCATCATTTTGGGGTTCAGTCTGTACCCATAATGATCAATGGTGGCATACAGACAGGACAAACAGCCGATATGGCAATTGGCACACTTCATCATTTTGGGGTTCAGTCTTTACCCATAATGATCAATGGTGGCATACAAACGGGGCAAACAGTCGATATGGCAATTGGCACACTTCATCATTTTGGGGTTCAGTCTGTACCCATAATGATCAATGGTGGCGTACAGACAGTACAAACAGTCGATATGGCAATTGGCACACATCATTATTTTTGGGTTCAGTCTGTACCCATAATGATCAATGGTGGCATACAGACAGGACAAACAGTCGATATGGCAATTGGCACACTTCATCATTTTGGGGTTCAGTCTGTACCCATAATGATCAATGGTGGCATACAGACAGGGCAAACAGTCGATATGGCAATTGGCACACTTCATCATTTTGGGGTTCAGTCTGTACCCATAATGATCAATGGTGACATACAGACAGGGCAAACAGTCAGTGTGGCAATTGGCACACTTCATCATTTTGGGGTTCAGTCTGTACCCATAATGATCAATGGTGACATACAGACAGGACAAACAGTCGAATATGGCAATTGGCACACTTCATCATTTTGGGGTTCAGTCTGTACCCATAATGATCAATGGTGGCATACAGACAGGACAAACAGTCGATATGGCAATTGGCACACTTCATCATTTTGGGGTTCAGTCTGTACCCATAATGATCAATGGTGGCATACAGACAGGACAAACAGCCGATATGGCAATTGGCACACTTCATCATTTTGGGGTTCAGTCTCTACCCATAATGATCAATGATGGCATACAGACAGGACAAACAGTCGATATGGCAATTGGCACACTTCATCATTTTGGGGTTCAGTCTGTACCCATAATGATCAATGGTGGCATACAGACAGGACAAACAGTCGATATGGCAATTGGCACACTTCATCATTTTGGGGTTCAGTCTGTACCCATAATGATCAATGGTGACATACAGACAGGGCAAACAGTCAGTGTGGCAATTGGCACACTTCATCATTTTGGGGTTCAGTCTGTACCCATAATGATCAATGGTGACATACAGACAGGACAAACAGTCGATATGGCAATTGGCACACTTCATCATTTTGGGGTTCAGTCTGTACCCATAATGATCAATGGTGACATACAGACAGGGCAAACAGTCAGTGTGGCAATTGGCACACTTCATCATTTTGGGGTTCAGTCTGTACCCATAATGATCAATGGTGACATACAGACAGGACAAACAGTCGATATGGCAATTGGCACACTTCATCATTTTGGGGTTCAGTCTGTACCCATAATGGTCAATGGTGGCATACAGACACGACAAACAGCCGATATGGTAATTGGCACACTTCATCATTTTGGGGTTCAGTCTTTTCCCATAATGATCAATGGTGGCATACAGACAGGACAAACAGTCGATATGGCAATTGGCACACTTCATCATTTTGCGGTTCAGTCTGTACCCATAATGGTCAATGGTGGCATACAGACAGGACAAACAGTCGATATGGTAATTGGCACACTTCATCATTTTGGGGTTCAGTCTGTACCCATAATGATCAATGGTGGCATACAGACAGGACAAACAGTCGATATGGCAATTGGCACACTTCATCATTTTGGGGTTCAGTCTGTACCCATAATGATCAATGGTGGCATACAGACAGGGCAAACAGTCGATATGGCAATTGGCACACTTCATCATTTTGGGGTTCAGTCTGTACCCATAATGATCAATGGTGACATACAGACAGGGCAAACAGTCAGTGTGGCAATTGGCACACTTCATCATTTTGGGGTTCAGTCTGTACCCATAATGATCAATGGTGACATACAGACAGGACAAACAGTCGATATGGCAATTGGCACACTTCATCATTTTGGGGTTCAGTCTGTACCCATAATGATCAATGGTGGCATACAGACAGGACAAACAGCCGATATGGCAATTGGCACACTTCATCATTTTGGGGTTCAGTCTGTACCCATAATGATCAATGGTGACATACAGACAGGACAAACAGTCGATATGGCAATTGGCACACTTCATCATTTTGGGGGTTCAGTCTGTACCCATAATGATCAATGGTGGCATACAGACAGGGCAAACAGTCGATATGGCAATTGGCACACTTCATCATTTTGGGGTTCAGTCTGTACCCATAATGATCAATGGTGGCATACAGACAGGACAAACAGTCGATATGGCAATTGGCACACTTCATCATTTTGGGGTTCAGTCTGTACCCATAATGATCAATGGTGACATACAGACAGGACAAACAGCCGATATGGCAATTGGCACACTTCATCATTTTGGGGTTCAGTCTGTACCCATAATGATCAATGGTGGCATACAGACAGGACAAACAGTCGATATGGCAATTGGCACACTTCATCATTTTGGGGTTCAGTCTGTACCCATAATGATCAATGGTGGCATACAGACAGGACAAACAGTCGATATGGCAATTGGCACACTTCATCATTTTGAGGTTCAGTCTGTATCCATAATGATCAATGGTGGCATACAGACAGGACAAACAGTCGATATGGCAATTGGCACACTTCATCATTTTGGGGTTCAGTCTGTACCCATAATGATCAATGGTGACATACAGACAGGGCAAACAGTCGATATGGCAATTGGCACACTTCATCATTTTGGGGGTTCAGTCTGTACCCATAATGATCAATGGTGGCATACAGACAGGGCAAACAGTCAGTGTGGCAATTGGCACACTTCATCATTTTGGGGGTTCAGTCTGTACCCATAATGATCAATGGTGACATACAGACAGGACAAACAGTCGATGTGGTAATTGGCACACTTCATCATTTTGGGGGTTCAGTCTGTACCCATAATGATCAATGGTGACATACAGACAGGACAAACAGTCGATGTGGTAATTGGCACACTTCATCATTTTGGGGGTTCAGTCTGTACCCATAATGATCAATGGTGACATACAGACAGGACAAACAGTCGATGTGGTAATTGGCACACTTCATCATTTTGGGGGTTCAGTCTGTACCCATAATGATCAATGGTGACATACAGACAGGACAAACAGTCGATGTGGTAATTGGCACACTTCATCATTTTGGGGGTTCAGTCTGTACCCATAATGATCAATGGTGACATACAGACAGGACAAACAGTCGATGTGGTAATTGGCACACTTCATCATTTTGGGGGTTCAGTCTGTACCCATAATGATCAATGGTGACATACAGACAGGACAAACAGTCGATATGACAATTGGCACACTTCATCATTTTGGGGTTCAGTCTGTACCCATAATGGTCAATGGTGACATACAGACAGGACAAACAGTCGATGTGGTAATTGGCACACTTCATCATTTTGGGGGTTCAGTCTGTACCCATAATGATCAATGGTGACATACAGACAGGACAAACAGTCGATATGGCAATTGGCACACTTCATCATTTTGGGGTTCAGTCTTTACCCATAATGATCAATGGTGACATACAGACAGGACAAACAGTCGATATGGCAATTGGCACACTTCATCATTTTGGGGGTTCAGTCTGTACCCATAATGATCAATGGTGACATACAGACAGGACAAACAGTCGATGTGGTAATTGGCACACTTCATCATTTTGGGGGTTCAGTCTGTACCCATAATGATCAATGGTGACATACAGACAAGACAAATAAATATATGACCTGTTGCAGCAAAATATACTTTAAATACACGATCTGGTATGTTCTGAAAATAGACAAATTAAGCATGATATCTAATAAAGAAAATCATAAGGACAATATTGCTAACATTGTGCCTCAAATCTAAACCTCCAATTTTCAAAAGCAACATATCATACTAGAGCTACGTTTTGCCTCTTCCAAATGAGTATGAGTAAATCTCACATATTTTGCTGAAATGGGTCATATAATGGGATATTCTAGTTGAAATCCATTCACCCCTTATGTATGACATGACCTTAATCTTCCACACAGGGGTATGAATTTCAAATGGAGGTTACCTGAAGGGGTAACTCCTTTTGAAATCTACACTCAATGTGTGGGAGATAAGAGTTAGGGTCATGTCTTTCATAGGGGTGTATGGATTTCAACTGAAACAAATCCAATGTTTCCATTTTGTGACAGATAGAGATAATCATCATTTTGTCAGCAATATATATTAAATATTTGTGGTAATTCTGACATCAACAAATATGCTAAATAAAGAAATCTTCATCATATAAACTGTTAAAAAAAAAAAAAAAACACTATAAACTAAGTTCATTGTCTAAACAAATATTATGTACTTTTGAAAGTAAACTTTGATTTTTAAAAACTTTGTTTTCTTTTGGAATAAAAATCAGTTAAAGTAACAATAAAATAAATCAGTATTAATTTATTACATATTATCAACAACGTTTAGTACTAAAATTGTTGCCATACTGCATATCTTTTTTTTAAAGTGAAGAAAGGCAACTTTAAAAATGACAACATTTCAATTTTGAACTTTTAGAATCCCAAATTTGTTAATATCTTAAAAACACAAAGTTATCAAGGGGTGTAGTACCACTTTAAACACATAAATAAAGCAAGGTAATTAAAAAAGAGCTAAGCAGAGTGATGTATATTAAATCATCAAAGCATTCAACATGGTTGAGTATATTATTAATATCTGAGCTTATCTGTATAACTCCAATGCTATCTTGAATACCACAAAAACAACTGAATAATTTATAACCATTGGTATCATAGTTGGTATCATTGCGTATCTATGGAAGTCAAATATGCTGCATTCTGTATCTTTCGATAGTTTGCCTAGGATATCAAATCATGTAGTACCTGTGTTTGTGTGTTCAGGTTTTAGGATTCAATTAAGTTTTAAAAGTGGCCATTGTACCGGAGGGTTCCATATAAATCTATTTTTCTACGATTCAGGCGGGGTTTATTTCAGAAGTTTTGTTGAATTTGAATGGACAATTTCAGCAAGTAAGATCTTAAATCAGAGCTAAAGTATACAGGTACAGCTTGTTTGTGACATATTTATCTTTGTTTAGGATACACAGGGTGTAACATAACTGGTACCTTTTAAATTCTTGTAGCCGGCTGTATAGTTTTATTCATGGGTAATATGACAACCCATGAGACTGTTGTCCAATAAATAGAGACACATCAATAAAAACCCTAAAAAGTAGGGACTGCCATTGAGATGACCAAGTTTTGAGGATTATTTTTATACATTGGAAATAATAATTTAAGCAATAAAGAATTTTGAGTTAGAAACTCAGTTCATTACGTTCAGGAGCTCCAATTTAACAGTGTTTCTTAGTCGGCATATAAAACCATTGAGTACCAGCTAATCATCTGCGTACTTGAATTATTAATCTCTTGGTTCCATCTTCAAATTAGAAATTTTAATGTAATTCAAATATAATATAAAGAGAATATAGCATAAACCACTTACCTTGATTATTGCCGTATATCAAGTGTATAAATTGAAAAAGGATAACAATTGTATTGTACAAAAGATATTGTTATACTGCTTTATTAAATTTTAAGGGGTTCAGTTTCATTCTAAAGGCAAAGTTTTCATTAGTATACAAACATTCATGTAGATGGTGAAGAAATATGAAATGTTGATGTGGGGATGAGGTTGTCCTCTTTTGACTTGTTTTGTGTTTTGTTTTTATCACCACGGAAACAAAACAAAATCCAGTGCGCGATAAGGATATGTTTTAAGTTGGACATCACTTCTGACAAAGCTGTTGGAACCGACATACGTGTGTTATCTTCTCTCGATTTGAAAGATATCAGTAGCAATTTGCAAAAGTAAGATATAGTTTGAATATTTACAAACAACTTTTCATCTGCTATTTACAGAAGTAATTAACAGGAATTTGCTAATTCAATCATCTGCTGAAGTAATTAACTGGAATTTGCTAATTCAATCATCTGCTGAAGTAATTAACTGGAATTTGCTAATTCAATCATCTGCTGAAGTAATTAACAGGAATTTGCTAATTCAATCATCTGCTGAAGTAATTAACTGGAATTTGCTAATTCAATCATCTGCTGAAGTAATTAACTGGAATTTGCTAATTCAATCATCTGCTGAAGTAATTAACTGGAATTTGCTAATTCAATCATCTGCTGAAGTAATTAACTGGAATTTGTTAATTCAATCATTTGCTGAAGTAATTAACAGGTATTTGCTTATTCAATAATTTGCTGATTTAAGAAGAAAACTTGCAAAAATAACAGAAATGGATAAATCAAAGGCTAGCTGCAGTTTGGTGTGGATCGTTGCAGTCCTGGTGACAATGATACTTTCATGTATCATTGCACTTGCTTATGGAGAAAAGGGTAAGTACTGTATCATCATCTCCTCACCATTGTTTTCTTACTCTTTCCCCTTTCTTCTTCCCCCATCTGTATAGTAGAACTTGAAATGTAATCATGTATTAAGCATCCCATTTCTTTTGAAGATTGGATGCGATATCTAACGTTTTGTTGTTGATGATATATTGCTTGAAGGTTTTAGCTCATATGTGACACAATCTGATCCAAGCAGGTGCTTTTGAAAATTTTGCTGTTAGTTTCATCAACTTTACAGTGTTCAAGTATGTTGCCATCCCTAGCATACTTGCTTATTGCGTTGTTAGTTTCATCAACTTTACAGTGTTCAAGTATGTTGCCATCCCTAGCATACTTGCTTATTGCGTTGTTAGTTTCATCAACTTTACAGTGTTCAAGTATGTTGCCATCCCTAGCATACTTGCTTATTGCGTTGTTAGTTTCATCAACTTTACAGTGTTCAAGTATGTTGCCATCCCTAGCATACTTGCGTATTGCATTGTTAGTTTCATCAACTTTACAGTGTTCAAGTATGTTGACATCCCTAGCATAAATGCTTGCAAAGTTATGAGCTTTTGCTTTGCCGACTTTCTTATGTATGTTATTTTGTGCTCCTTATTTCTGTATCAATTTCACAATTGCCACCTTTGTCTAATTTGATCAAAACGTGTATCATATTAACAGCTGTTCTTGTCTCAATTCATAACGTATAATACAAAGTTGCTTCACTACAAGAAATAAGTTTATAATGTTTGCTTTGATAAGTAATATTCTCTGCTCTTGTGTTAGGAACTTAATGCTCACTAAGTCTGTTTTCTTTTCTCATGTCATGATGTAGTCCGGGATGTTATTAATAACACAAAGTTGCTTCACTATTCTTTACAAACCATGAGAAATAAGTTTATTATCATATGTGCTTTGATATGTATATAAGATGCTCACTTAGTCTGAAAGAGTTAACGACTTGTTCTTGTCTCATTATTTGACGTAATCCGGGATGTTATTCATAAGACAAAGCTGCTTAACTGTTCTTTAAAACCCATGAGATATAAGTTCGTAATCATATGTGCTTTGATATGTATATAAGATAGTTCCTATGTTAAGAAATTCATGCTCATTTCAAGTCTGTAAGAGTTAAAGATTTGTTCTTGTCTCATTATTTGACGTAGTCCGGGATGTTATTCATAAGACAAAGTTGCTTCACTGTTCTTTAAAACCCATGAGAAATAAGTTCGTAATCATATGTGCTTTGATATGTATATAAGATAGTTCCTATATTAAGAAATTCATGCTCACTTCAAGTCTGTAAGAGTTAAATATTTGTCCTTGTCTCATTATTTGACGTAGTCCGGGATGTTATTCATAAGACAAAGTTGCTTCACTGTTCTTTAAAACCCATGAGAAATAAGTTCGTAATCATATGTGCTTTGATATGTATATAAGATAGTTCCTATGTTAAGAAATTCATGCTCATTTCAAGTCTGTAAGAGTTAAAGATTTGTTCTTGTCTCATTATTTGACGTAGTCCGGGATGTTATTCATAAGACAAAGTTGCTTCACTGTTCTTTAAAACCCATGAGAAATAAGTTCGTAATCATATGTGCTTTGATATGTATATAAGATAGTTCCTATGTTAAGAAATTCATGCTCATTTCAAGTCTGTAAGAGTTAAAGATTTGTTCTTGTCTCATTATTTGACGTAGTCCGGGATGTTATTCATAAGACAAAGTTGCTTCACTGTTCTTTAAAACCCATGAGAAATAAGTTTGTAATCATTATGTGCTTTGATATGTATATAAGATAGTTCCTATGTTAAGAAATTCATGCTCATTTCAAGTCTGTAAGAGTTAAAGATTTGTTCTTGTCTCATTATTTGACGTAGTCCGGGATGTTATTCATAAGACAAAGTTGTTTCACTGTTCTTTAAAACCATGAGAAATAAGTTTGTAATCATATGTGCTTTGATATATATATATATATAAGTTTAAGACTGCGTCGGCAATTAAATATATATATGTTCATGTCTCATTATTTGACATAGTCCAGGATGGTATTTATAACATAAAGTTGCTTTACTATTCTAAGCTTTACCACAAATGCAAGATATCATAATAATGATGTGTGCTTTGATAAGTAAGATAGTTCCGATGTTAAGAACATTAAACCCAAAAAGGAGAGTTTATCGATTGATCAACATTAAAAATACACAAATAACATGATAAATGATCATTTTAGGTGATAGGTAGGCCTACTGTCTGTTCAATTAGCTTAGATTCTTGAATTTTTAAGATATTTGAAAAAATAAAAATTGTGGTCAAAGTCATCAAAGAAGAGTGTTAGCACAGCCTTAGACCTAACGTGATTTATACTTTTCAAATTCTAAAGTTCAATTTAAAACCCCATTTCTTTTCAATTTTGATCTTTTCCCGCGATATTTTTATAAAAAGCCGTAGAACGTCGGGTACCATAAACTTTTTGGAATCAATCCATTTAGAGCAATGGGGACGAATGTCACAATGCGCAGAGATGGTATTTATTCGACCATCCGCATCAGGAAGTATTGTCCAGCAAAATATTTTGCTGAAACCCTATACTGTCGAAACATTACGTTATTATGAGAACTAAGGTTTTCTAAAATAGGCCCAGCTTATATAAATACATTCCTTGTGTATTTATTTATTTATTTATTTATTTATTTATTTATTTATTTATTTATTTATTTATTTATTTATTTATTTATTTATTTATTGTGCGAATGGGTCTGAGAATGGGTCTGAGTAGGCCTATTATAAAACTACACATTTATTTTCAATTTGTTATTTCGTTTTGTTTGTTGAATACAAACTGGAAAAACTGTGAAACAAAAGAACTTTTATACAAGAAAATATTATTTAAAACAATCAGGTTACCGAAAACATTTCTTGTAAAGTTACTGTATCTGAAAATGTCAAGCGAATGCTGATATTCTTGGGAAGGAATGGTCAATGGTGGTATTAAACAACACTCAATTTACATTGTAAACCAGTTGAAATGAGAACGAAATCCATAATTTTAATGTCCTTGTTTAGGAAAAAATAATGCTCAGAATAATGTTATGCATAAAACGTACTCGCGCCATATAATTTTGTGTAACAAAAACCGGTGGACCATCATCACCTATAGCACCTATCCAATAACCGGAACGGTATAACAATTGAAATGGCAGGACAGATTGGCCCGCAGATTGGTGGACAGATTCATGAGATCTTTTTGCTAAATTGGATAGGGTCTATGCCCTAAGTTGAGATTGGACCGTCCTACTTGATTTGTAAAAGGTCGCGAACCCTTTCGGTGGACCCAAGTAACTGCCCAAAATGAGGCAAAATTGAAAAGAAATGGGGTTTTAAATTGAACTTGGGAATTTGAAAAGTATAAATCACGTTAGGTCTAAGGCTGTGCTAACACTTTTCTTTGATGACTTTGGCCACAAGTTTTATTTTTCAAATATCTTGAAAATTCAAGAATCTAAGCTAATTGAACAGACAGTAATATTTAATAACTTTTCATGTTTCCTGTATCCTTACCAATTATATCTTTACCATACCAACGAGTGGTGACGGTATATGCCTACCAACATCTTGAAATAGGGCCTTTGGTAGTGAATGTCTTGACAAAGTGGGGCGTTATGTATATATAGAATGTTTTGAAAAAGATGGTGATTGCCTACGGAGTTCTTAAAAGAGGGTTATTAGCTATACACAGTTTTGAAAATAAATAATGGAATTTCATTAATTCTAAATTCATAATATAAATGTGCTTATATTTATAGGTATGTGATTCGCCTATTGCACGGTTCCGCCATATGCGGGGAGAGCCTCGAACTGGCAATAGACATGAAAGGAAGTATTACGTAACTTCATGCAATGTTATATGACTGGTTCAATTCCCATTCATGCATGCTGCCAGATCGAGGCTCTCCTCGCATATGGCGTAACCGTGCAATGGGTGAATTGCATTATTTATTAGCATTTTGTATGTAGGCCTATGTATATGTAGTATACACAATGTGGTCATGCATTATAGAGTTAAATTCCACAAAAATCACCAGGTAGCTACAAACAAAAGAGCATAATGCGTAAATCATGGGGGAAGGGAGAGTAAGGTCGTTGGGTAATACATGTAATAGATAATAACTGGTATTTGTATAGCGCTCCAGCTACCCCAGTGTGCATCACAATGAATAAAAGACAAGCAAATTACCTATGAAACTTAATAATGACTCAAAGATAACATGATAAGTTCAAAATGACAAAGTATCATGAGTATAAAATACACGAAAATCTGTATTTTTGCAAACTACAAAAAAACCGAAATGTCCATATTACACATACAGACTATTGTAAAACTATAATTTTATATATGAAGCAAGGCCGTCGAGCCTGCAACCTTGTGCAAAATGTAATGATTGACCAACAATCTTTCATTTGGCCTGTTTTAATCCACAATTAAGTTGACCTTTTGGGCCATTTTAGCATTAAAATTGCTCATATGTGACGTGTCATGTCAAAAACAGACACTTTGGGGCAGGTTATCAATTTTGAGGTTTTACATATTTTAAATATAGAAATATTTTGCTCCACAACACCGTTTTCCCCAAATGAAATTGGACATTCCTAAGCGAAGATATTGAGTTCGTAAGTTATGGTATTATAAAATTGGAAATTGAGATATCGGTTATTCAAAATATTATTGACAATGTTAAGAGTATGAATGACCTTGAAAAATGTCTGAAAAATACAAGATGCAAGTTATTTTCCGGTCTGAAACTATCAGACAATATTTTAAACATTATTAAGCATCACAGATTTGCAAAAAAAAACCAAATTGTGAAAACAATCACCACGGGCAGATTTTTGGCTATTTCTCCATTTACGATCCTGCCCAAAAGCGTCTGCTTTCGATATACCACACCACATAATTGCATTTTGCCATGTGTTAAAGTCTTTTGTTTGCGGACGATTTGGCCATTTTCCCTTTTGTTTATTTGCTTGGTGCTATACGTAATGGTTGCCAACACGTTTATCATTGAACAAATGCACAAATTCGAGCTTGATAATAATCATAAATGTGGAGTGTATGTGGGGTGTGTGTTGGGGGTGGGGTGAGTTTGTGTATTTGTGTGTGCATAAGCATCTGAAGTGGATGTGACCATGTGATGGTATGTGGGGAATAGCTGATTGTGGGTGTAGTTATGTGCATGAGCAGAGGTGCATGAGTGACAGCTTTATTGAATTGCATGGAGAGTGAACAATAATTTTTGTAAATTGTAAATATTGTTATCTGTAGGCCTATTCCCTATCATTTTCACAATATTTTATGTATCTTTTATATTCTTCCTGGTTTGTGTTATGTAGTGTTGTAATGTTCAATTATTCAAATATAATTATTATATGTTATTTTCGGGGCATAACTTAAGTTCTGGAAGAGCAATATTGTAATTGAGCATGTCTTACTGTTACGAGGGGATATTCTTAGTTTAAATGAGGGTACGGGGATGTGCGGCATGATTCGGGTGCATTTTACAGCCATTTACTTTAGACTTGGGTGTATTTTCAGCCATTTAGCTTTATTGATTGCCATCTCAATTTCTTGAAATTTGATTTAAGAAATTGTGGTTTTTTTTACATTTTCTCAAAAAAGAGTACATTTTTCATTGTTTTTTAGCAAAATTTGCGCAAATATTCCAAAAATTGGTCTGATTTCAGGTCTTGCTTTTCAACAAATTTGGTTTAAAGTCGGGTAGTTTTTCAGAGTTCGAACCGCACATCCCCACCCAAAACAGAGTTGAGACCCCCCACCCATACGTAAAGTGTATAAATTGTGATAATGATATAGTAATACAAAATGTGAACAAATTGTCATAACAAGCAGTCTTTACAACAAATTAACTGTTGCGACATCAAATGACATATTTCAACTGCAATCATGATTTGTTCTTTTGACTCTCGCATTTTAACACTGAAAATAATTGTGGTTGTTTCATTTGTCCAACTTTTACACCATGCTAAAATATTTGTTAAGATAAAGCATCCAATATGTGGGTAGTGAATACCCTACAACTTTAGGGTTTCAAAGCAGATCTTTGAAAGAATGGTACATGACTAGCATAGACTTGCAGAGTAAAGGGAATCATAGCAATGAAAGGAACAAAAACAAAATGGTGTTTAACAATGAATTAATTTATTTTCATTATTTCAGTGTTTGTGGGATGCAATGACGGTGGGCCTTTTGGGGTATACAGAGCTGAGGCAGATCCCAATTGGAAATCACTAAACTTCAGCCGTATATTTACCCTGAATAATCATCCTTACGGCATTACGCTCAGCCCGATGGATGAGATGCTGTATGTTACAGAGGACTATACTCGGATCCTGAAATCAAATCAGGACGGTTCAGGGCTGGCAACTGTCCTAGATCTAGCAGGAGAATGTGAGTATAATCAATATCCATTATTTTATTTTCATCTTCTTATTGGAGAATATTATTTATCATCAAACTTTGGTGTTAATAATGTATTATTATTATTATTATTATTATTATTATTATTATTATTATTATTATTATTATTTGTTATTATAATTATTTGCTATCATTAAAGGAGTATTTTGTGATCCTAGCATCCTCTTTTAATGACATTTTTCAGTAGATATCCACGAAAAATGCTTATTCCCAAAATTTCAGTTGATTCCGATTTTGCATTTGCGAGTTATACATGATTATGTGTATTACACTGTTCCATATGTGTTTTCGTGCTGGTGTACCAGAACGTAATTCAAATTTCACGATATTTTCCTAAACAAATGAATCTGCAAGAATTTTTGTACATAAACATTACCGTATGTAGCCAAATGTTTCCAGTGGTATAAAAATGTCAACTTTTTTGTGAGGGGATGATGCTGTGGATCACGAAATGCCCTTTTAACCATTTATAAAGCGAGTATAATCGATATCTCATATTTTCGTATCTTCGTTGAGAATATTTACCATGACAGAGAATTTTTATTTTCAAACTTAATTGTTGATAATTTATTATTATTATCTACCTCTCTGTGTGTTCATGTCAATGTCAGGAATGCAATTCAGATACAAAAAAGTCTGATGCTCATGTGATTGTAGTAGTTTTTGAACTTTTTTGGATTTGTTTAATGAATATAAAAAAGTTGATGTATGAGAGATATTTAAGGGGAGAGGGATGACGTGCAAAGATATGTGGTAGGGGTATGTTTAATATTTATTTGCTGGACACTTCACCTCTCACGTTTTCATATTTCTGTACACATTCAACACATACACTTTCACCCGTGCATACCATACGGTCACCCATGCACACTTTCACCCCCTAAATTAAAAACACTATTATATGTTCACAACGTGACAAATGATGAGATTACTAAACCCATAGTTTTATGAGATCATTTTTGGACCATAATGTACATAAGGACCAGTAATTACACTGACAAAATGTCATCGATATAGCTCCTTCGCTTCTTGGTGATGTCAAAAACGTTTGGATACCCCCTCGTATATTACACTATAATTAGGGATAACCATCAAAATTTCATGTTGTCCCTATTGCTACAAAAGATTGTTTTCTGGATAGAACTCATCAACAGAAGTATTTTGGTGGTTAAATGGTCAAAATCGGTCAAAAACTTTTCGAATTATGAATTTTAAAGTTTCCCATTCTGACCGGTCATTGGAACGAAATAAAATGACATGGTCCAAAAATAGCAATTGGGAGCAAAATTGGCATAAACATATATTTACCTTTATATATTTCTTTATTTTAACATATATGCAAACATGAAACAAGCATATTGTGAAAGTATCAAAGGGTTTCTTATGAAATGGCACTTTACTAGTCAATGGCATAAAGTATTTTTTCAAACCGAGGCATTGAAATCATGCATTTAGAGAACATTTGCCAAAAATCATCCAAGATGGCTGATATGGCACAAAATCAAAATTGCACTTAGTCTAGGTGAACTTTTTGTTCACAACCAAAAATTTCAATGTTATTGGGTTTAATATGACCAATTAGTAGGTGTATGCAAACAAAATCTTAAAGTGTCATTGAAGGTCATTGACTCATTCACAACAATAGAGGTATGCACTTCACTCATCATGCTCATGTGTGACCTCTAACAAAAGGTGCTGGTTCCCGTAGTATTCTTCATTCAAACCAATTCAATGCATGACCTCGGAGTCACCTGCATGACTTTCGCGGGCTATTTTGAAACAGTTATGGTTGCACATTCAGGTATTTCTTTTGAAAGTTCTAAACAAGGTATAGCCAGCAGCAAGTTGTAGATGGTATAGGCCTAAATATAAGAAAACGTTTAGGGTTGAAATCAGGTGAAAAATACATCGAATGAGCACGAAACTTCACATTTATGTTCAGAAAGGTGTCTTCTTAGCATGATTCGAAAGGAGTATGGAAATTCCAAAGGGAAGCTGGTGATTTGATTTGTAACTCGAGATCTACTTGTTCATATTTTTTTCCTTTTTACAGAGGGTATGATAGAGGTATTACTGTCAACTCTGCCAAATTACAGCTCAGTAGGCCACATTTTTCACCTGATATTATTAATCTGAATATTTTGTGCCATTCTTGAGCAGTGCTGAACTCAGCCACTGGCAATTAAACGCACTGTGGCGATGGACCAATTTTGACTCGCACTTATAGGAAAATGAAATAAGTTGTGTTGCTGTAATTTGCAAGATAGTTACAAAATATAATTGGCATTCACTTTCCCAATTTTTATAGAAAAATATTGATAAATAAAAGAATGAGATCAATTTAGAAATGTCTGTGCAAGCAGTGCACAGTTGAGCTCCTTGCATGTCTATGGGAGCGTTCTAATCAAGTTGATGGTTCATTGGTCATCCCTACTATAATGGTAATCGCTATATGTATACATGTAAGTATAAGGATAGGCCTAGAAAGGTTGTTTTTAAGAAATTTCCATTTAATTTTATTTTAAGAAGGAGATTGGTATAGAAATAGTCATGATGCAGTCATGTCTACAGTAGAATTCATCTCGACCTTTGCAGGACTTAACCCCATTAAAAGCTATTAAACCAAGATAACACTCATTGAAACAACTCAACTGATTAAATCGGATCTTCTCTGGTTGTGCACAAGTGTCTGTTTTCATGTGCGATATCGCAATAAAGCTGGTATTCATAGCTTCAGTTGGGTAACCGATTATAAAGGAAACGAAAGGAAACAATGGTATGTGTACCTTTGTTCACGAAATGAGACAATGGCGTGCTTTTTGTAAACCAGCATTCTTGAAAATGAGCAACATAATGATTGTTGACTTAACACGGGTTGGAAATAATTTCTTCATATTTTTTGGTGTTATCTGTCGTTTACATATCCTTCCTAAAACACCAAAGTACGAGTATTTCCAAACATCTAAATTAGCTAAAAATTTAGGACATGTTACAAAACTATATTGTCTAGAATTTTAGAAGAGTACTTTTAATATTGGCCGGTTATTTTTCACACAGCGACGTTAACTAGGCAATGTACTATTACCTATAACATTAACTAAAACACCAAAGTACGAATATTTCCAAACATCTAAATTAGCTAAAAATTTAGGACATGTTAAAAACTATATTTTCTAGAACTTTAGAAGAGTACTTTTAATATTGGCCGGTTATTTATCACACAGCGACTTTAACTAGTCATATCCCCATACTTTTAACGTAGGGCTATTTGTAGGGGTCACGCGTCAATGGGAAAGAGCACTGTGTATTGTGTATAGGAAAACGGACAGTAACTGCAGTATGTGGCGTACCCAAAGAGGGGAGTGGGTTGGGGAGGGGCAGATTCACCTCTGTGAGAAGTCTTGGGAGGGGAGGAGGGAGGAAGTGGGGTGGAGGGGATATGGAGAATGAGAGACGGCTGGAGGAAGGGAGAAATAAAAAGATATAATAAAGACAAGTAGATAAATAGAAATATAAGGAAAATTATGGGAATGAGAGAGGGATGGTGAGAGGGGACAATGACAGAGAGGGAGTGATAAAGTGTAGGCCTAGGAAAGAATAAGTACAGAGAAGGGAAAAGAAAGGAATGATGAATACATTTAATAATAATTATTAGGCCTATATAATAACTAAACACATAACAGCACTGGGCAGCCATTCGATGATGTCAATGCCTTTATTCGTTACGTAATTAAAAAGCCCAGTCAGATGTATTTCACACCTACCAAACACAAGTCACCCAATTTCGAAAACTGGACGTTGAATGTACACTCTCATGAATATTGATTGGCAACATTTTCCAATATGTCAGCGCTTTAATCGGAAACAATAGAACAATATACCATTCAGTGCGTTGAATACCAGTGCCACAGTGTATTGATTTATTTAAGGTATTGATTAGATCACCTTATAGAGGCCCTGCATGCTTTTATCGACTGGCTCCAAACAAAGGATTTGAACCAATGTCCTTCACCGTAAATATGGCGCAGTGCAGTCCAGACAGGGTCTAATTCTGATATAAAATTGGATCGGTTGAGCCCATATTTATTGGTCGAGCTATGAGTTTTAAAATATTGGACGAGACGTAGTCGAGTCCAATATTTTAAAACTCATAGCGAGACCAATAAATATTGAGCGTAAATCATCAATTTTATCATTATTATGTTTTGGATCCAATATTATCACAACTTGGATCCATCAAAACATAATAATGCATAAAACCGGGCAACATTATTTCTATAGATCTGCTGCGCATTCAAATTGCATTGTATTGCATCGTAATTTCATTTGTGTCTATGCTAATTATGTTTACACAACATGAACTCACGTGTTTTCAAGCAAATTCGCCGATAATAGGTGATCAAAAGCGATCGGAATGTTACAAAAGTACAGATCGCATTCAGCTTACTTCATATGAGATGATCTTCGGAAAAATACGGCATAATTTGTCTTGGTGTTTGCGGAATTCCATGAAATAAAATATTAATACGTTGCGGCAATTCATGATTGACAACTAACAATCGGCGTGTCCTTCGTATCCTCCACTGTCAATTTCTTATCAACTCACTAATCCTCACAAAAGCTTTGTGTTGATTACGTAATGTGTGGAGGCAAATTGCAATAAGTACAATGAAATAATGAGTAGGGCGGGCTCCGAGGCGGGTTTCTTCTTCATCTTAAGTAACAGTATTGTTCTCCAAAAAAACCCGGAAGCTTGTCGTTTGGAGCTCTAGCTGAAATACAGCAAGATAATGTAAGATAGTAAATGTCAACCTGTATTTTAGCTAGAGTATCTCGAGCTAGTGCAGTCCATTCAATCAAATGTTGTCATCAACCTATTTGTTCGTAGTGCATTTGTTATGTGTGTGAGACGAACTGTCGCAATCATGCCTTTGTTGAACGATTTGAGTAGTCCGCCATATTTACGGTATGATACGTCACATGCACAACCTCTATTGGTCAACTCTTCTTCCTCAACTCATCATTATACCAATATGATGCCACCAGTGAGCAATAGAAGCACATTTATTAATATTAAGCACCAATTCTCGTTCATCGCTAGCATGAATTGTTTTTTGGGTTTGCTTTTTACTCTTCATTGCATTGGATATTATTTCAATTATTTGGTTGAAAAATCCACAGTGTCAATTTCCTTGCCTACATCAGTTGTAGTTTTCTCCTTGTTCTTATTTATTCAATAGCTCTCATTAAATTGAACCAGAGAACGTTTAATTTTAAGTTACCATGCCTATAACTTTATTTTGAATCTGTATTGTCCAAGGTAGCATGATTTATTATCTCCATATGTTAACATGGTTAGTAATAAAAAAAAATGCATTTTGCAGGAAAAGGAAAAAAAATCTTTTGAAATGAAATTGTTTTTCAAAACCCGACTCGTTGGAATTTTTATCATGTTTACACAATACACATGTCCCAACTATACCTATTTAGGATCAGCCAAATGTTTATATGACAACCGAGAAACACTTTTTATGAATTAATGTTGTAATAACAGCATGAAATCCACCATAGAGACTTTCTGTCTGCATGTGTAGGTAGGGGTGTATGTGCTATTTTGGTTAAAGTTTCATAAAATTGACGCCCTTCCAAAAGTTTCACTACTACTGAACTCAAACTTGGTATCAACGATCACTGCATCAACAACTTGAGCTTTCCCCCCTGGACTATAAAATATTGGAATGACCTCCCATGTGACGTTTTGGATGCATCTACTTTACCATTCAAGACATGACTCATTCAACATTTTACTGCAACAAACAAACCAGCCTCAAATCTACTTGCTACCCATCAATCAGTGATCAGTCTAACGGTCAAAGTGAGGTCTGATTAATTTGAGTATAAAAAGATCCAGATCCTAAGGTGAGGAACTTGCAGTTATGGTAGGCCGCAACCGCCACTACGTGGAGCTGCTGCGCTTAGCTTACTCATATTGCTAAATCAGACTTCTATTTTCTCATTCATGCACTGCACAACGCTCCACGACTTTCACGTGAACTCTGGCTAAGATCTAGTTCACAGAATCAAATTTCACTCACACTGGTCTGGCACACTCACTACGAAGGGGTGGCATGTAGGCCTATAATGTGTATTTTGGTCTCAAATAAGGAAGTGAGGTGAAAAGAGATTTCTAGGGAAAAGTATGACAAGGATAGTTAGCCATATTTGTCATGTACAATAACAGTCAATAAGAATTTTACTTCAGGAAAGCAGTATGTGTTACCTTAATATGACAGTAAAAATAGTTTTAAACAACAATCACAGATAGAAGATTTCCTCTGTCAAGCTTGATTAAAATACAGAAAAACATAAAACAACAAAACACAAGTACAAATAATACAATGTTATTTGATATTGTATGGCGCCTGAAGTAGATGGCTGCATCACACATCTGCTCTGATATTATTTGTTTCATTTAAGTGTTTTAAGCTGTTTTATTACTTCATATGACCTATAATGTGAACTGTGAGTACTTATTTTATCTACTGTGAATGATTCATTGCATCTCATGAACTTTGACAGCAATTTTGGATGACTTTGAAACTCTGTGTATATTACCCTATGATACCAGGCTGCTGAATTCTGCTTAAGCTTACTTGCATATAAGCTTACATGACTCTAGGTTTTTTACTGTTCATTGATTCATGCCACCTTCAGCTACACTTCACTTGAATTGATACTATTGACATTATCGACATTATGCGACCGTTCATGTATGGCAGAGAATCGCTTTACGCGTTACGTAAGTCAGTGATTAACAACAAACATATGAGAATCAAACAACCTGTTTGGAATCTTATGAAAGAACTAAACATTGCAAGAACTCGTGGATGTAGAGCTGGTAAAAATAAACAAAGATCAATACCGGTTCTAATCACCAATCGTCAGAATAATATCTTGACTTCTAATAGATACAGTTACAGTCAATCCAGAAGTTTGATCCATGTTAAACTTGATCATAATGCTGATTTGGCGGGTGCTCAAACATGTCGTAAGAAATGTGTTATTAAAAGTCGCATAGGGACATGGAACGCCCAATCGATGGGGAACAAGGCTTCTGATGTATGTGACCTTATCATTAACCAAAGACTTGATGTCCTGGTGGTTACAGAGGCATGGTTTAAAGGTGATCAACGTGACCATTGTCTGTTAGCTGATATTACCATCACCTTACCTGACTACAAAATATGTCAGTTACCAAGAACCGGTAAATCAGGAGGCGGTATCTGTGTCATTTTGCGTAATGGATATGAAGTGAAATCCACTCCTCATACTTACAGCTCCTTTGAATGCTTGGAACTATCCATCTCATCTGGTGTGAAAGATGTAATCCATCTGTGTTGCATCTACAGGGCAGGATCATCTCGGGCCTACAACATAATCTCTTTAGTACTCCAACAGATTCTCCAAGTTCTTTGATGAGAAGGTACGGAAAATTCGCATGTCACTTGACCTCGCAGCTACGACGTCAAGTTCTGCAACTACAACTATGACAAGACGTGAATGTAAGAGCAGTTTCACCAACTTCCAACCTCTCACAAATGAAGATATGCTTAAGGTTATCACTCATAGCCAAGTGAAAACCTGCTCTCTTGATCCGCTGCCAGCGAAACTCACCAAAGATGTGCTTCCTGATTTACTTGCACCAATTACTGACATTGTGAACGCGTCTCTACAATCGGGCGGTTTAAGCATGCTCGTGTTACACCATTATTGAAGAAGTCCAACCTCGACGTTGAAGACATGAAAAACTTCCGACCTGTGTCGAATTTATCGATGCTCAGCAAAATCATCGAGCGTGCTGCAATCACACAATTTCAGTCTTACATGAGTGCTAATGACTTGTACAATAAAAGCCAGTCTGCTTATAGAAGGTTTCACAGCGTTGAAACCGCTCTGCTTAAGGTCAACAATGATCTCCTGAACGCAATTGATGACCATGGTGAAGCGGTGTTAGTTTTGCTTGATATGTCAGCGGCGTTTGACACCGTTGACCACGGTATTCTGCTGCGTCGACTGAAAGAACGTTTTGGTGTGAGAGGAACTGCTCATTGTTGGTTTGCTTCTTATCTCAGTGAGAGAAAGCAATCTATTCTCATTGATGGCAAAGAGTCCGATCCTACGACCATGGAATGGGGAGTGCCACAAGGATCAGTTGTTGGTCCAGAATTGTTTGTTGCTTATTCTTCACCAATAGAAGACATTGTTGAACTTCATGACCTGTCATGTATGTCATACGCAGATGATAGCCAGTTGTATGTTATCATTAAACCATCTGAGCGTACTAACACGTTGGCTAAGCTTGAAGCCTGTATTTGTGACATCCGGGCATGGCTTTCTGACAATAAACTTATGCTTAATGACAGTAAAACTGAGTTGCTCCATGTAAGGTCTCGGTACGCCAAAAACGTGCCTGAAGTGACCATCACTATTGGTGACAATACCATTTCTTCTTCAGCGGAGGTTCGCAACTTGGGTGTCTTGTTCGATGAGAAGTTGTCAATGACTAGCCATGTCAATAGTGTCTGTCGGCGTGCATCGTACGCAATCCATAGGATTGGCAAGTTGCGTCGATACCTGGATTCTGTAAACACCGAAAAATTGGTGCATGCATTTGTGACCTCACGTTTAGATAACTGTAATTGTGTTTTCGCCGGCCTTCCAGAAATAGAACTCCAAAAACTTCAACGCGTCCAAAACGCTGCAGCCAGAGTGGTTACGCTGACAAAGAAATCTGAGCACATTACGCTAGTTAGGTACCAGCTGCACTGGCTTCCGATCAGAGAGAGAATAGCCTACAAAATACTGCTATTGACTTTCAAAATCCTTCATAGTCAGGCGCCGGTCTATCTCTCTGATCTAATTGTCGCGTACACTCCAAGTCGGGTTTTAAGATCTTCCTCACAGAACTTGCTTCGCGAGCATTCCAGCCACACAACTACCTATGGAAGGAGCTTCTCTGTGATTGCACCAAAGTTATGGAACATTCTTCCTTCTCATATTAAAAACTCCGGCACAATTTACCAATTTAAAACTCATCTCAAAACTCATCTTTTCAACCAGGCTTACTGCTGAACTGCTCGCGAACCATGTTATTTCACATTATTTCTGATTATGTACTCTATGATTGATTATTGTGTTTTAAATGATCTCAGCATGTGTATATTTGGCTGATTTTAGTCGTTTTTAGCTTTAAGTGTAAATTGGCTCAGCATCATTGATGTTTGTGTATTATTATGATTGCTGGTTTTATCCTGTTGTAGATTAAGATTTAATAATTGATATTATTTTTGTTGTTTTTTTATGCTTCTGTAGTTTTTAAGATGTTTGTAGTTACGGTATTTTTCCTTTTGTGCAGCGCCTAGAGACCCTTTGTTTTGTGCGCTTTATAAATGTCCATTATTATTATTATTATTATTATTATTTAAAACAAAATCATCAGATTTTAGCCAAGTAAAGTAAAAATGTAGTATACTGTCGATGTCACCAATATATTCTCAACATCTTTTAAGATGTTAAAACATCTTCCACATTGAGTAAAAGAAATCATTTCAATCGTTTTGTTTTTTTAAACTTAAAAGTTTTCGATTTTGCATTAATATGCATTTTGTTATGCTAGGAATATCAGAAATAAGACAAATCAAATGAGAGCAATTACTGAACATCAAATTTTTTAAGGTAACAATTGGCATAAAATATAAAGCGACATATTCAATAAGCATGTTTGGGAAGATAAGATGCTTTCTCAAATGTGTGCATTATAATATTTTGCATAAAATTATGCTTGTCATATGAAATACATGAGATTTCACAACATAAATCAGTGATTATCCCATTCAATCATTGAAAAACAAGGAAGGGTTGAAGTATAGGCAATACCAGCAGTCTCAGTCACACAGTCACACCTGCATAGTGAATAGTATGGTCTCGCAGAAGAGCGTACGAAGTCAGCCTCACACAAAAAGTTTTCAACTGCAGTGGGCTTCGGAAAGTTTGTTTTGCTCCAAAATAACCATGACAAATAGCTCAACAATTTGGTTATTCCCAATTTGCTCATTATAAGGGTATCGACATCCTTCGAACTAGTTTCCTGTGACCAATATTGACCAAGTTATGATTAAAAAAGTAGTTAATGAAAAGTACGAACCGGCTTATTATTAAGATGGACATGCACTCATAAGAAACTCATAAGTATAGCCTAGCAGCCTCAGAGTGGTGGTAAACCATGCACACAATTCTGCGATCTGTTGTATCGCCAGGAGCTAATTTGTACAACTGGTGCGGCATGGCCTGTGCTATAAACTGTCTGCTATACTTATATGAGGGAATTTGATCATGAGCTTCTGCAAACCAGTTCGGATTTACTTTATATACTAGTAGTAGGCCATCAGTATTATTTTAAAGTCGGCAACATTCAGCAATATGATCACTGTGATATTATGACAGTGTCAGTACCCGGGATCAGTACCGTGGGTGTCAGTGATTTGGCCTGACACAGTAGACCGAGGCTGGGGGTAGTACGAGATTTAACTTATTATGGGTTGTTGTTGAGTTCCTACGGGAAGATCATTTAAAACAAACAAGTACGAAGTCAGCCTCACACAAAAAGTTTTCAACTGCAGTGGGCTTCGGAAAGTTTGTTTTGCTCCAAAATAACCATGACAAATAGCTCAACAATTTGGTTATTCCCAATTTTTTCATTATAAGGGTATCGACATCCTTCGAACTAGTTTCCTGTGACCAATATTGACCAAGTTATGATTAAAAAAGTAGTTAATGAAAAGTACGAACCGGCTTATTATTAAGATGGACATGCACTCATAAGAAACTCATAAGTATAGCCTAGCAGCCTCAGAGTGGTGGTAAACCATGCACACTAGGGTGGGCCAAAAAACACTTTTTTTCTCGGATCGACTTGGAACTCTCGGAGAATTTTACTGGGGTACATACTAGTATTGTGCTGAAATATCAGTAATATCAGAGCATGTTTCGCCCAGGCAGTAGATTTTCACAAAATCCCTACTTTTTTGCTATTTCATACTGTGTAACTCTATATAGAGAAATCAGTAGAAACAATCTGGGAAAAGTAAGCATTCAGATGCCATCCTAACCAATATTAAACACTTTGGGTAGTTTGTTTGGACCCTCTAGAACATTACCAGATAGCAAGCCGTCTCCAATTGGTTACCATTATTTTTGCTAAAGACACGCATGTAAGTCAAATATTAATGATATTTGAGTTGCTATGTTAAGGGGTAGGGGTAGCATTATGGAGAATTCACCCAGTTCTACTCTGTCAAATTTCCCAAATGCGGTATTGTTGCACAGATATGAACTGCAGCATTGCCAAAAATAAATGCTATATGATTTTCGGTTATCCATGTTTTGACCAGAGGTCAAAAGGTCACACAGCCTTGAAAATTACTACAAATAAGGCGTCACGTGACCCTTTAACCCCTAGTCATGTCAGAGCTGCTCTAAAATCATATCTCATGTATTGTTTGTACTTTTGCAGTTCATATCTACCCAACAAGACCAAGATTGTGAAATTTGACTCAGTAGAACTGGGGAAATGCTCCATAATGCTACCCCTACCCCTTAGTTTAGCAACTCAAATATCATCAATATTTAACTAAATACAGGTCTCTAGCAAAAAATAATGGTAAACAATTGGAGACTGCTTGCTATTTGGTGATGTCCTGGAGGGTCTAAACAAACTACCCAAATTGTTTAATATTGGCTATGATGTCATATCAATGCCTACTTTTCCCAGGTTGTTTCTACTGATTTCTCTATATAGAGTTATACAGTAAGAAATGGCAAATAAGTAGGGATTTTGTGAAAATCTACTGCCTGGGCGAAACATGCTCCGATCTTACTGATATAGCACAATAGTAGTATGTACCCCAGTAAAATTCTCCGAGAGTTCCAAGTCGATCCGAGTAAAAAGGTGTTTTTCGGCCCACCCTAATGCACACAATTCTGCGATCTGTTGTATCGCCAGGAGCTAATTTGTACAACTGGTGCGGCATGGCCTGTGCTATAAACTGTCTGCTATACTTATATGAGGGAATTCGATCATGAGCTTCTGCAAACCAGTTCGGATTTACTTTATATACTAGTAGTAGGCCATCAGTATTATTTTAAAGTCAGCAACATTCAGCAATATGATCACTGTGATATTATGACAGTGTCAGTACCCAGGATCAGTACCGTGGGTGTCAGTGATTTGGCCTGACACAGTAGACCGAGGCTGGGGGTAGTACGAGATTTAACTTATTATGGGTTGTTGTTGAGTTCCTACGGGAAGATCATTTAAAACAAACAAATACGCCTAACACATGACATGGGCATGCAAGGTAACATTGACTATGTACATTCATCAAACAATCCCTCATTTCAAATCATTAGTTTTGGTTTCTCGTTTGTTCAGAAACCAAAAATCAAGGGATTAAAAAGTGGAGATGAACTGGTCTGCAATCATAACACTATAATTGTGCTGGGAGGACACAAGAGGGTATAATATAACCAAAAGTATAATGGCCTATAACCATACGTATATAATAGCCTATTGTGCTAACATTTTCATTATCGGATATCTATCAACGCGGGCGATAGTTGCTCTCTTCCGTAGGTGGCACACTTTCATGACACCTTATAATTACACCCGAGTTCTACATACGAGCGAGGCCTACATGTAGAAATCATGTGCATATATTGAGGGGGGGTGGTGTTTTGTTTATTTGTCTGAAATATAAACGTTGCATGATGATGTAGATGATTTGATTATGAATTAGATTATTCCCCAGAAAGCACAACCGATACCTCTTACCTATGTTCCCTCCGCCACCTATATATAACCTCCTCCCTCCCCCCTCCCCACACTCGATATCAACTCTTCCCTATTATTCCACTCCACACGACCAAGAGAATATAGTAAACATTAATTTTGGCAAGAGTTTTCTCTCTCTGGAACGGGGATGCATCCACTTCGCGTAATGAAAAGATCTAATATGATTGGTCAATTTAGCTCCGCGAAGCGAAAAGTAAGCTACGCGTAGCAGCTCCACGTTGTGGTGGTTGCGGCCAGCCATATGCGGTGAGCTGAAGGATGTTGAGGTTAAGGGACATCTTAGGGTCAAATGAAATCAGTAATTGATCATTAACTAGGAGAGTTAAAATATTTCTTATGGGAAGGGGGAAGTGGGAGTGTCAAGGACAATTCGGTCATCAAGGTCATCAAGGGGTCATGTACAAAAAATGTGAAATTACAGGAATGGCTCTGCTAATGAAAATACTTGCTGGAAGGTATGGGAGGAATGTTAAAATACAAACAGTTCTTCCAAGGTCAAATGTCATGCAGAAGCTACATTGTTTTGATTTGACTGGAACTTGGGTAGAAATAACCATGAGGTGAAATCATAAAATCATCTTTTTGCCCCAGATCATACTGGAGGAATAATTTTGATGTGAAATTCTTTATTTTTTGGAGTGTCAGTCACATGCAACATGGGATTTGCAATCATTGTTCAGAATAAATAAAACAATTCAGGGGAGGCTAATGCACCATCGGTGCTCTTGTTTATTTTACTTCATGATTTCGGCTTAAAATGGACAGGAAAAATCTTCACACAGTTTTTAGGCATGTTAGGTGAATTGAACAACATAATATCTTTAGTACTCTAGGATTTGGGAGGGGTTAGTGTTTATGACTCTTTCAGAAATTTACTATGCATTTTCATGTTATATGCAAAGACCTTCAAATGTTTAGGTAAGAAATTCAGATCAAGTGCAATTAAAGATGTCGTCCAAAGTGGCTGACAAATAGGAGTTTTCCATTAAAACACACTATAGTAACATACAAATGATCTAATAATGAAAAAAATACTCATGCAATTAATGTTTCTAATCAACAAAAATAACAATTTGCCCATTTTGTTTCATTCGCATCTTTTCAATTCAAGATGGCGTCCAAAAATTTAGAATTCTATCTTGATTTGGAAAGATACCAATAAAACAAATTGTGTACAAATTAATTTCTGTTCATTATAAACATTAATTAAAAAGAATTATATAAGTTTCATCTTGTTCTAGTGTATGATAGGCTATTCTGGCAGCCATTTTGGACACCATCTTGAATTGAAGAGATGCGAATGAAATAAAATGGGAATATATTTATGCCCCGAGCCTGTACTATTGGCAATCACAATGGTTCACAATTAACATGGATTGTGAATCTGTCCTCTTTGGGGGCCCGAGTGCAAAATGCATATTCTTCCAGAAAATCTAAATTATTCCCTCATTGGCCACATCCTTTCTCAGATTCTTCCCCAACCTTCAAAGTGGAATTGACCCAAAATGGAAATTTTAAACAATTTATATTTCACTCATACTTTACATTTACTTTGATCTTCTCCTTAAGGGATGCGAAAAGAGCGAAACGTGGTTTGGATTCCAGAGGGAGGGTGTCAGTAAAAGGCACAGCCATCAGAAAATGAATAACTGAGACCGCGCGCCAAATAAACTTACTGCAGTAATTTTAAAAAAAAATAGGCATAGGTGGGAATCGAACCAGGTACCTCTCGGTTCTGAAGCCTGGATAATACCACCAAACCAACTTCCTATCTGCACTACAACCTGTGATATTATTCCTTGATAATGCTAAATGGAATAAATCAATACTAATGTATGTCATTCAAATAGAAGTCCCACAACTAAAGTAGCAATCGATCAATCTGCTCACTCAATCATCACATCGTTCAAATAATAAATAAATAAATAAATGAAAGAAAGAAAGAAAGAAAGAAAGAAAGAAAGAAAGAAAGAAAGAAAGAAAGAAAGAAAGAAAGAAAGAAAGAAAGAAAGAAAGAAAGAAAGAAAGAAAGAAAGAAAGAAAGAAAGAAAGAAAGAAAGAAAGAAAGAAAGAAAGAAAGAAAGAAAGAAAGAAAGAAAGAAAGAAGTTCTCTCTAGCCCCAAAAATGTCATTAGGTAAATAAATATGGAAATAAATAAATATAAACATATGTAAAAAGTATCACTAACAGTTTGAGAGTGCCGATACCCAGATGGGTAGAGCTGTAATACAAAATGATATAGTTTACACACCGAGTGCCACAACACTGTGTTTCATGCCCTGCAATCTTCAGGTGACTGAGCACAAATTTAAAACTACTTCTTTTTAACACGGCTTGCTGGCCTGTTGCCATGCCTACATTTACTTATTAACTCACTTCTTCTATTTAACAGATCCTTTCCTTTGATACGTTTTTCACACAAAATTGTAAACTTCTCCTCCAAACACAAATTGCAAATCCCTGACTTTCTCTTGAAGGTATTTGATTTCTTAACGATTTCCCAATTTATTGCATAATCTACCTCATTCTCTTTCAATTTCCATACATACTTAGACAATTCAGTTTCTTTTCTGTATTTATCTGATCTGAATGACTTTGAGTGGTTGTTATACCTTTCTTTAAAAGTATTACCTGTAAGGCCTATATACTCTTTTCAGTTAGCAACCTGGACAACCGATTCTTTTGTTATGCAAGGCTCACTCAGTCATTTAATGTGGCAATACAAACGATCGAATTTGAAATGAGCTAAATTTTGAATTACACCTTTTCAATGTAAAATTAATTTCCTCGGCCAAATGAAAAGCAATCATTTTCATTTTTTCAGTAAATGTCAGGTCAAATTGTAGTGCTTGATACTGTATTTTTTTTTCAAATCCTAGTGTTAAACTTAGGCGTGAAATTCAGTCATTTCGTGTAAGATTTTCGATTTTGATAGGCTTCAACTCTGCCCGCGAGCCTTTTTTTGGATCAACCTTTTAGCTTTTCAAAGTAATATAGTTCGCTAATGAAGGATTTTTCCCAACTTTCTAGCGCACATCACCGTGAGCGATATATCATAGTTTTGTCAGAATTTCCGTTTTGATTTCACCATTTTTCTGCCGGCTGAAAATTTTTCAAAATCAACGCGTGAAATCTAAGGCTAATACTAGCATTGTGGATCGATATCCCTGGGTTTAATGGGAATACCGGCATGGCTACAGTGTTGCCAGAACTTGAATATAGCAACGAAATTCCCAGGCCTAATAGCGCTCCTACTGATCATGTTTATAGCACGATGAGAATCTTTCATCACGTGAGTGATTCGGACCAATGTGTTGAAATTTGCTTCTCCTCAAAACAACTTTGCCCGACAATCTTACATGCAATTGGGCAATATTTTAAACAAAACTTTCTTTTACAAAACATAATATTACGCTATGTTTTATGATCAAGCAAACTGTTTGGAACACACTTCCAAATAACCTTCGTAATGCCCCCAGACTTTCGTTATTAATCAATCTTTATAAATTGATTGTTTTTATGTTTGTTTGTAAATTTCGTGCTTTACGCGCTTTGAGTTCCTCATCAGAGATTATGCCTTATAAGAACCATTCATTATCATTGTTAACTTAAACAGGTTTTGTTTTTAAACAAAACCTGTTCAAGCAATTATTTAAAATTGCTTGCCTAAAAACAGAATAACTTGGATGTTAATACTTGACGTAGTGTTTCAATTGTCATGAAGGTGACTGGGTACGGTGCCTTTTGTTTGTGTTTGTTTGAAACTGCTTTTGGAAACCCACCGAAAGTCATAGGCCCTATAAATGAAGCAGCCAAAACAATACCAGGTTAAACATGGAAGTTTATAAAACTTATTAAATAACCTTAAGAAAAAAAAAAACATTTGTGGCAACAATAAGCCTTGCATTGAAAGTCATGGTTAAAGTGTGTTGAGTACCACCCCAAAGTTTCCCTACATACACCCGCACTACCCACCTCACACACCTCTGCACCCACCCACCCCAATAGGCCTACATGTACATGATATTACATAATAATATAGGCCTATAGCATAGCTATACATTTAGGTATAGCGCTTAATTATGACAAATATGGTTAGGCCTATAGGCCTACATGTCAAATTAAAAACAAACCCGAACACAAGTCTGAAGGGTGTAATGAAAATGGCAACCCGCGATGGGGGGGGGGGGGGGTAGGTCATACAAAATTCACCTGGAGATAGGAGGGACAGAAGATTAAAATCCCCTATAATAACACGCTAATTTTTCTAGGTTTGGACCGTGGATTTTCATGGACCTCAAGCGTGCGTCTCTTAATACGGACTAACCTAGGTAAACAAACAAACAGACAGACAAAATGGTTTTCATAATCATGGAATCCATAAATTGCAGGAGCAATCACGGGAGCAAATTTTTAAAATTCACCTCATTTACCAATTGGGGATTTGGGCTACCAAATCGCTAGTCGGGCAATCTTCATGATCTTTGCTTTTCAATGGAAAATTGCCCTGGATGACAACAATGAAAATATCGACTATTTCTGCTGGTTGCGCACGAGATAAAAGCACTGAGTTTGACATTTTCGGAGCATGAAGGGAAAAAGGGTAAAATAAAAACGGAAATTCTGACAAAACTATAATATATAGACCCACACGATGTGCCTTACAGAGGTGGGAAATATCTTTCTTTAGCAAACTATATTAGTTTGAGACGCTAAAAAATCAAAACTCAAGGCCTATAAAAATAAAAAATATCACACTAAAAGATACAATTTGATGCTTAATTTTAACACCAGGATTTTTTAAAAAAATGTATATCCAAGCACCAAGTTTTTAACTGATATTACTGAAGAAAAACAAATATTGCTTTATATTTGACCGAGAAAATTAATTTCATAGCAAAAATGTGTATCTCTGAATTGTACTGATTTTAACATGTATCGATCGACTTTTAGCGCGACTGAGCATTTCTAAAGAATCGGTTGTCCAGGTGGCTGACTGTTTTGTTACATTTTGAGATTTCACAGTAGCCTTGTAAACAACTGATTTACTCAAGCATTTCCTTTTTAGGGGCAACTGTCCTTTTTCCTGCAGTTACACATTTTCTTAGGTGTTTTGCTTTCATTGCTTTTGTTAATGCGCGCATTATGGGATGTTATAACGCTGCGCATGTTTGGCATGCAACAGTAGCTGACCTTCATGCTATTACTGTTGAAGATTTTGTTCAACTTTGTACCTTTGGGGAAATGCTTTTTGATCAGTTTTATAAAAGCTCCCCCTACATTGGTTTTCACATTCATACTATATGGTGGATTGAACCATATCACTTTTCTCTTTCTGTTTCTTTTGTTATTATTGCTTCTTTGTGTTGTTTCCCTTTTGCTGAACTTGATTGCTTCTGTATATCCGCAAGATTTCAGAGCGTTGTTGTATTTGTCAGCTGCTGCATTGAATATCTCCTCATTTGAAGACAAGTTGGAAACTCTTTTTCCAATGGCTGCCGGTATGTTCTTGGTTATTACAGTAGGGTGGTTGGATTTAGTGTTGATGTATACTGGTGGGTTGTTAGGTTTGTGATATGGTTTATGACTACCATCCCTGAGGTCTAAGTCCGTCATCTCGGTACAAACCGACACTTTCTATGCCCAGGTTGGATTCTAGTTCGTGGAGTATAATTAAACCTACGAGCTCACATACTTCCGCTCCATCGAAGGCGCCCATGGCCACGTCAAATGCGCTGTTGGTTTCCCGTTTCATCCACGCTCTGCCGTCGTTGTCAAAGAGCAGGGTCTTTCTAGAATGCATAATGGTGTCATATTCCAGTTCTGTTATTTTCGTGAACGTTTTTGCCCATTCTAGTATCTTCTTGAGGAGGTTCTCAGAAATTGATGGCTACCCAATGACCCCCTTTTTTTTGGTTGCGGCTACCCAATGACCCCCTTTTTTCTAGATTTTCTAGAATAGCATCAAAATGCAACAAAATAATGCCGAAACTTTCAAATGTTGCTCCATTTTTTCAAAATTATGCCGAAACTTTCTAAATTTTGCTCCATTTTTTCCAAATTTTCTACCCGATGACCCTTTTTTAAAAATCTTATACTCAATGAGCCCCTTTTTTATTTTGTTTGTACCCAATGACCCCCTTTTTTAAAATAACGCTTTATTACCAATAGGCCCCTTCACATACCCGTCACTTCTAAAGTTGGGTGCCCTCCCCCCCCCGGGCCCGTGCCTAAAAACTAGGATATGCCTTCGCATGTGATTATTTTAGGCATTGCTTGAAGGCAGCTCCTCGGCCCAAAAGCATGTGAAAATCATAGTAGGCCTACTGCGAGCCCGCTGATATGAAGCTCTGATAGGCCTATGCAGGGCCCGTCACATGTCACCAAAGTCAGTATTAACACGGAGTCAATGCTGACATCAATCCATGCATGCTTAGTATGTCTCAAGTCTTACAAAGTATCAGCATGGTCAGTGGACCAGTGTAACATTTAAAATTTTGCATATTGAGTTCGGGCCTTTTTTTTGTTGTTGTTTAATTAAAGCAATGATATATTACGGTGTAAAAATGATGCACCAAATGGCTTCAAGTGGACCTTCATTTCCCCCTTCAGACACCCCTACGTATGCGTAAACAACTGGCCGTTTTCCATTTTGTTTCAGACACCGGTACACTTTAGGCCTATATTGTTTGAAGTAATAACTTAATAATTAGGCCTACAGTAATAGTGAATAATGGTCCACGAATGGGATGGCTTCGATTGGGCCTTCATTTTCACACATTTCCGAACTTTATCTAACTAAAATTTTACACAATAGTGCATCAAAATCGTTCACCAAATGTATAAAGAAGTTACCCTTTCCTTCATGCTTTGGATACCCAGAACTTTATGTTTAAAGCAATTGAATTTATACAATAATAGTGAAAACTTGTCCACGAATGGGAAATGAGCCCTCATGGTCATTTCACAAATTTTTCGCTCTTTCAAACTCAAATTTTAGACAATAATAGTGTCAAAATGGTCCTCCAAATGGCTTCAATTAGGTCTTCATTTTGCAAAAGTGTGTTGCTTCTGAGGGGGCCACATCCCCCCTCAGACACCCCCCTGCGTCGCACAAGAAATTGAATTTATACAATAATATTGAAAAACTTGTCCACAAATGGGAAATGAACCGTTATGGTCATTTCACAAATTTTCCGCTCTTTCAAAGTAAAATTTTACACAACAATAGTGTTAAAATGGTCCTCCAAATGGCCTCAATTAGGTCTTCATTTTAAGCAAAGGTTTCTCACTTCTATTATTTATACTCTCTTTAAGCAGGGTAATCCCATCAATGAAAACACTGATCTTCCTGGGGGCCCTGTAAGAGCCGTACTTTTACCAATTAAAATACAACATAAATATAATTCATACTGAGTACATGAGGAAAAATATACATACTTGAAAATGAATAATTATGAATACATTATGAACTTATGCTGATGAATTTAGGGGGGCACATCCCCCTCAGACACCCCCTGCGTCACACAAGCAATTTAATTTATACAATAATATTGAAAAACTTGTCCACGAATGGGAAATGAACCATCATGGTCATTTCACAAATTTTCCGCTCTTACAAATTAAAATTTACACAATAGTGTTAATTAATGGTCTACCAAATGGCCTCAATTAGGTCTTCATTTTGCAAAAGTTTGTCACTTCTGAGGGGGGCACATTCCCCCTAAGACACCCCCCTGCGTCGCACAAGCAATTGAATTTATACAATAATATTGAAAAACTTGTCCACAAATGGAAAGTCATGGTCATTTCACAAAGTTTCCGCTCTTTCAAACTAAAATTTTACACAACAATAGTGTTAAAATGGTCCTCCAAATGGCCTCAATTAGGTCTTCATTTAGCAAAAGTTTCTCACTTATGAGGGGGGCACATCCCCCCTCAGACACCCCCCTGCGTAGCGCAAGCGCGACGCGATGACCGCTTCGCGGCTATATGGTTGGTCGCCCTCTACAAATCTCATCCCTATTTTGCGTCCCCCGTATTTTTGTCTCTCTGGATCCGCGGCTGATGACTGATAGGTTACGTGCAGTAGATCTTAAGCGTTTACAGCGTCTCCAAAACAAGGCCCCATGGTTAGTTTTTAATTGTGGCCGAGACCAGCCCTCTGCCGGCTTGTTGCAGGAATTGCATTGGCTCCCTGTTAATGAGCGAATTCAGTATAAGATCCTGTTGTATATTTACAAATGTCTCCATGGTGAAGCTCCTTATTTGGAAGAACTTATTTGTTTACAAAGAATTAATGATCCCCTTGGTGCTATACGCCGACTCCGCTCTCATGCCGACTGCAAACGTCTGTCCACTCTGAGATCTCACAAAAAGGTGGGTGATTCTTCCTTTGCTGTCGGTGATCCTCGCATTTGGAATAACGTGCCTATGGAGATCCTTGAAGCGGAATCTGTGTCTTGCTTCAAGCGTATCTTGAAAACATTTTTATTCCCATGTTGAATTTTTGTTGCTCACTTTTTCATTTTGTTTTTGATTTGTTTTTTCATTGTAAAGCGCTGTGTTCTTTGTAGAGCGCTTATAAACGCTTGTATAGAATAGAATAGAACATTAGGGCCATTTATCCCCATAGGACTAACACCAATGTTACCCATTACATGTAGGGAAGAACTATAAAAGGTTCAAAGGAAAGACAGACTTGGACTATCTATGAAACACTTCCAGGCTCTTTATTATTTGTATAGAATGAAATTGTTCCACAGATAGTATGATAGTCTCATGGCAAAGTATGGACATTATCACTGAACTATTGCATTATCTATTTGAGGATTTGGATCAACATTTAAAGGGAAGGCAATCTGGGACAAGTTTCTATTCACAGAACTGTTAAGTTAGCTAATGCATTGGTTGTTCCGTCTTCCCTTAGAATCCCAAATGATTAAGGTCCATTCATACTATGCCGCAACTACTTTGCGGTGCTGTGCCGATATACCGGTATAGATTACCTTTTGTCGCACTCAACACAACTCGTCGCATTTCGAAGTGTAAATACATTTAACTCTATAGTTAGGCGAAAAAGTTCAATTTGGTGACCACTCTCTGGCTAGTAAGGTTTGACGATTGATTCGACTTCTATGGACCATTTAGAAAAAAATAGCCACCATGTCCCTCGCGAAAATCCCGGCATTTTTCGCTAGAGGCCAAAATCCAAAATGGCCGCCGCCACCATTTTGAAAATTTAAGTTTTGAACCAGAGCACCTATAATCATGCACAAAGACACTTTTTTGGATATTTCGAGTACAACGATTCCGATTCTGACATTAGTTTAACATTACGGCATCATTTTCACCTGAAATCCAAGATGGTGGCCGGCACCATCTTGAAAAAATTTGTTTTGAACAAGAGCACCTAAAATCGTGTACAAAGACACTTTTTTGGATAAGTCGACCACAAGGATTTCAAATTAAGTTTTGAACCAGATTACCTAAAATCGTGTACAAAGACACTTTTTTGGATAAGTCGACCACAAGGATTTCAAATTAAGTTTTGAACCAGATTACCTAAAATCGTGTACAAAGACACTTTTTCCGGTAAGTCGACCCCAAGAAATCCGAATCTGACATTAATTTGACGTTACAACATAATTTTGGCCCAGAAATCCAAGATGGCCCCCATTTGGTAGAGCGTGATTTTTGAATGAGAGCAGAAGCATAAGTGTGTCATTTCCGCCTTATCTGGGGTTCATGTCTCTTATATGGGGTTTAAACTGCCTTATCTTGGGTTTACATCCCTTATCTAGGGATAAGGCACCTTATATGTGGTTTAGATGGCCTTATCCTGGGTTTACGTTCCTTACCTGTGGCTAAGATGCCTTAACCTTAGCATATCGCAGTCTAAACCCAGATAATTAAGGCATATAAACCCCAGATAATGCGCCGTAACCCCAGATAAGCGACGTAGACTCCAGATAAAGCAGTCTAAACCCCAAATAAGGCACCTTAACCCTAAATAAGGAACATAAACCCCAGAAAAGGCATCTAAACCCCACATAAGGTGTCTTAACTCTAGATAAGGGTTGTTAACCCCAGATAAGGGTCGTAAACGTCAGATAAGGCATCTAAACCCAAGATAAGGCGCCTTAACCCCAGATAAGAATCGTAAACTCAGATATGGCAGTCTAAACCCCAGATAAGGCGCCGTCTGGGGTTTACTTCTCTTATCTTAGGTTTATGTTCCTTATTTAGGGTTAAAGCGCCTTATTTGGGGTTGGGACTGGTTTATCTGAGGTGTACGTCCCTTATCTGGGGTTACGGCGCCTTATCGGGGGTTTAGACTGCCATATCTGAGTTTACGTCTCTTATCTGGGGTTATGGTGGGATTGTATGTTATGTAAAAGAATGTATTAACTTTAAAAACAATGATATTCTCAATGATAATGATATTGAAGCACTTTGGATTGAATTCAATTTAACACACACTAAACCAATTATTCTTGGAACTGTGTATCGAAAGCCTGATGCTAAGGCTGAATACATTGACAAACTAGATCAGGTTTTCCAAAAATGTGTTTCAATGTATGATGAAGTCATTATTGTAGGTGATTTCAATATCGATATCTCAAAGTCAAGTGAATCTAAGAAAATAACTAAACTTGCCAACCATTCTCAACTTAAGCAATTGATTAAGGAGCATACAAGAATAACTGAAGTAAAAAGATTGGACTGAACATACACAAGGGCAAAACAAAATATATGACAAACTACCAGTCAGAGGATGTCATTGAAGTTGAAGGCGATGTTATCGAAAAGGTGGATGGTTACAAATATCTCGGCCAAACAGTGAAGATGGAGGACAACACCAGGGAAGAAGCTTTGATCAGAATAAAGGCAGGTTGGAGTTGCTTTGGAAGATTCAAGGACATTCTATGTGACAAAAAGTTACCAATGTATCTGAGAAGTAGAATGTTCAACCAGTGTGTATTGCCAACAATGACATATGGGGCAGAAACATGGACAACAACCAAGTACCTGGAACAGAAATTACAAACAGCCCAAAGAGCAATGGAAAGGAAGATGCTTCACATTACCTTAAGGGATAAAATTAAGAACACTGAAATAAGACGTCAAACTCAAGTCAAAGACATTATGGTGAAACTCAAAGAAGCGAAATGGAGATGGGCAGGTCACCTTGCACGAAGGGAAGATAACAGATGGACTAAACGGCTTACAGAATGGCAACCAAGAACAGGGAAAAGATCAAGAGGAAGACAGAAGAGGAGGTGGCGTGATGACATTACTGCCTACATGGGACCTACATGGACAAGAAATGCAAGAGACAGAGAACAGTGGAAGAATCATGAAGAGGGCTACGTCCAACAATGGTCGAACACAGCCTGGTGAGGTGAGGTGAGAAGAATAACTGACAAAACTAAGACTATTATTGATCTAGCATTTGTTTCACAATCTGATAAAATCATTTCTTCTGGTGTGCATAGTCTTGGCATCAGTGATCATAATCTTATTTACTTAGTAAGAATCTATCTTAGGACCACTTCTCTTCATAATTTTTGTAAATACTTTACCACAAAGTGTATCTTGTAAATCTGTGATGTATGCTGATGATACTACCCTTCTTTGTTCTTCAGAAACTGCATCCCAACTTCAAACTGATCTTGAAAATAATTTGAATAATATTGCTGATTGGTTTCAAAAAAACCACTTAACTTTGAATATCAAAAAGACTAAATTTATGATATTTGGTACATGGCATGTTCTATCTAAATTTGATGATATTAAGTTAAGTTATTGTGATCAAACCATTGAAAAAGTTGACCAGTTTAAATACCTTGGTGTTATATTTGATTCAAACTTAACATGGTCTAACCATATCAGCTATGTTTCTAAAAATATTTCTAAAAGATGTGGTGTCATAAATCGTATTAAGTATTATCTTCCACAGTCAACTCTGACCATGCTGGCAAATGCTCTTGCACTACCCCATTTTGATTATTGCAGCCCTGTATGGTCAAATTGTTCTGGAGAACTTGCAAACTCTCTCCAAATCCTCCAGAACAGACTTGCAAGAATTATTTTGTCAGCTGATATTAGAACACCAACAGATGAAATGATGGATAAGTTAAATTGGATTAAGCTTGACAAAAGGTGGTACAATCATTTGTTAGTTATTGTTTTAAAATGTATTAAAGATCAAGCACCTTCCTACTTATCATCTAACCTTACATTTACACATTCTGTACATAATGTTGCAACCAGAGGCCAAGTTTCTAATATGCTTTATCTACCAAAATGGAACTCAAACTCTGGTAAACGTACTTTTAATGTTAGAGCTGTTAAAATATGGAATGATCTTCCATCTAACATTCGTAGTAACTTTAATACAATGAGTCTCTCCATGCTTAAGAATGCTACATTGTGCACCTCAACCAAGATAATTTAATTCATCAGCATAAGTTCATAATGTACTCATAATTATTTCATATTCAACTATGTATATTTTTCCTCATGTACTCAGTATAAATATTATTTAAGTTGTATTTTAATTTGTAAATGTACGGCTCTTGCAGGGCCCCCAGGAAGATCAGTGTTTTCATTGATGGGATTACCCTGCTTAAAGAAAGTATAAATAAATAAATAAATATGGCGCCTTATCTTGGGTTTAGATGTCTTATCTGAGGTTTACGACCCTTATCTGGGGTTATCGACCCGTATCTAGAGTTAAGACACCTTATGTGGGGTTTAGATGCCTTATCTTAGGTTTATGTTCCTCATTTAGGGTTAAAGCGCCTTATTAGGGGTTTGGACTGCTTTATCGGCGGTCTACGTTCCTTATCTGGGGTTACGGCGCATTATCTGGGGTTTAGATGCCTTATCTGGGTTTAGACTGCGATATGCTAAGGTTAAGGCATCTTAGCCACAGGTAACGTAAACCCAGGATAAGGCCGTCTAAACCACAGGTAAGGCGCCTTATCCCTAGATAAGGGATGTAAACCCAAGATAAGGCAGTTTAAACCCCATATAAGGGACATGAACCCCAGATAAGGCGGAAATGACACACTTATGCTTCTGCTCTCATTCAAAAATCACATTTACGCTCTACCAAATAGGGGCCATCTTGGATTTCTGGGCAAAAATTATGTTATAACGTCAAATTAATGTCAGATTCGGATTTCTTGGGGTCGACTTACCGGAAAAAGTGTCTTTGTACACGATTTTAGGTAATCAGGTTCAAAACTTATTTTTTTCAAGATGGCGCCGGCGGCCACCATCTTGGATTTCTAGGTAAATATGAGTTCGTAATGTCAAAGTAATGTCAAATTTGAAATCCTTGTGGTCGACTTATCCAAAAAAGTGTCTTTGTACACGATTTTAGGTCCTCTTGTTCAAAACTAAATTTTTCAAGATGGTGCCGGCCACCATCTTGGATTCCTGTGTGAAAATGATGACGTAATGTCAAACTAATGTCAGAATCGGAATCCTTGTACTCGACATATCCGAAAAAATGTCTTTGTGCATGAATATAGGTGCTCTGGTTCAAAACTTAAATTTTCAAAATGGTGGCGGCGGCCATTTTGGATTTTGGCCTCTAGCGAAAAATGGCGGGATTTTCGCGAGGGACATGGTGGCTCTTTTATTTCTAAATGGTCCATAGAAGTCGAATCAATCGTCAAACCTTACTAGCCAGAGAGTGGTCACCAAATTGAACTTTTTCACCTAACTATCTATAGCGATATATTGAAGTACAATGCAGTGTAGTATGAATGGACTTTTAGGTGTGCCAAACTGAAAAAAGAAGTGTATAAATATACAATGCAGAAAACAGCTGTGTGTGCATTAATTATAGTATGACCATTATATTCACTATTACATACAAGGAAGAATTACTGACCCTAATTCTTCCCTTTTTATGATCAAGCATTCCCTTGTTTCCCTCAACTTCGTTATTGTATAATAGGGATTGGGAAAAAGCAGAGAATGCTGCCATATTAACAATTCTTCTGTAAATTAACTTTGATGAGCCAGTTACGTACCCAGACCGCTCCTACCCTGGGGGCAGGAGAAAAGGCGAATTTTGCCACCTCTTTCAACAGCCCGAAAAGATTTGCCTTTTTTTCGATGGTTTGAAAAAGTGAAGAGCAAAAAAAAAAAAAAAAAAAGATAATAGGCACTAGCAACCTAAAAAACTTTTTTTTAAATTTTCATATATATTATTCCATTCCATTTGTTTCAGAATTTTAAACATTGAAAATTGCCTGCCCTTTTTCTTTAAAGTTCTTTTTACCGCACTTCCTCTGCTGTTGCCCCTTCCTTTTTGCGTCCTCCTGCTTTGACATAGGGGGAGCCGTGCCCAAATGCCCTTACACTCATGATTTCATCAAAAATGGCCCCATATCCATGATTACATTGTATACATGCACCAGTTATAGGAATATTTTCAGACTTGGAAAATATGGGAGGACATCAATGTTTTCTGGTTTCGTTATATAAAGTTCTCATCACCGTTTTTGAACAATTTTGTTTAATATGAGTGTACGAACAGCTTTAGTATGATTTTCCTCAAAAATAGATTACATTAAAATCAACCTTTGTGTGTCAAACTCCCGGGAGCACTTCAATATGAAATGGATAAAGGTGCAGGGCTGACACTTCCACAGTAAGGGAGTTGCATTCGTTGAGAGCAAAATATAAAACATAATGGGGTCATTTGATGAGAGCATGATTTTTGGCATTCGGTGAGATGACAGATATACAAGGTATGGGGTCATTGGGTGAGAAATGGACCGTTTGGATACAAATTAAGGCACTGGGTGAGAATATGAAAGAGAACCAAAAGAAGCCTTGAACATTGAATTTCTAGTTCTAAATGACTTCAAGTGGTTTCCAGTGGTAACAAAATCAGTGATAAACATGATAAAGGAACGTTGCTGTTCAGATTGTAAAATAAGGGTCTTAGAGTGACAAATTGAATGGAAAAATAAAGGGTCTTTGAATTGGTTATCAGCAGAGCGTGTGTTTGGAATAACATATGGGGTGTTTGGGTGACAGTGATTCTGAAAAAATGAGCTCTTAACAGCCCTCCATATAGACGTCAACTACAAAATGGGAGTGCTCCAAGGACACATTTAGGATTATTTGATGTGCAAATGCTTTAGCTAGTAGAATTAGGAGATGCATGGTGGGGGGGGTGTCTTTTGATTCCTTATTCAAAACTGTGTTTTCTAGTGCTTAAACTTTGTTTACTTGAAGTTTGTCATGATTCTAGCTCTTTAGTCTGCATCTCTTCTTTTAGAACTTAGCTAATGATGCGGGATAATTGTGTGCATGGTCGCGAAGGCTTCGCTTTATGCACGGACGCAAATTAGATTCCATGTACGCATTTGAGACTATTGCAAGACCATGCAAGGCAGAGGAAAGCTCAGTTTACTGTGAAAATGTTTATACACGCATGGGGACTACCATGTTGGTTGCTGGTCAGCATTGACATCATGTACAATATGCGTTCCTGACTGTCAAAATGTTGACTGTTAACAACGTTAAAATTCAACCTAACCAGATTTCAACCTATAGGTTGATTGAAATCATTGATTGGCGTTTGAAAACCCGCACATTAACTTATTTCAACGTTGTTTCAAAGGTGATCAACCCATATTTATGTGATTGTGACTTGTATTATTATTATTAGCATTATCAGTACAAAAATGACTGTAGGTTTTTCCTGTCATTGTTCAAGTTCCATGTTTCTTGGTAGCTTGCGATATGTCTACAGGTATTTGCGCAATAAACATTTCATATCAATCGAATAAATTGAATTACATGATTGTACATAATGGCTGTGAATGGGACTTAATGCGGCTTGCTCCTATATCTGGGTGGATGGAAAAATGCAATATATATTATTTCTAATCCTTACATAAAGTTGAAACATTAATAATAGAATAATGTTCTTGGTCAACAGAAACCCTTCAGTCCCAAAGTCATGGTGTCGATATGACGTCATGATATGAGATGAGCACATTTGTGAAATTAGAAAATTCCAGATGAAATGAAATATATAAACCTAATCATTATGATTTTATTCGGATGTTTTACTGAATATGCAAGGAGCTGACTACAATGTACTAAAGTCGGGTCAATTGGTTCATTAGGAGGAAGATACACGGTTGAAATTTCCCTGATAAGAACCTCAGTATTGGGTTTGTTACTGCTTTAAAATAACACAAAATTGTTTTAAATAGTTATCTGTAGCAGCAGCAATGTTAAAATAAATCAGCAAGGAATATAGACTGTACACAAAGGGGGGGGTCTCTTGAAGAAAAAGAGAAATATTTTTATAGAACTTTTAACATTATGGCCTGAAGAGTTAAACTTTTGACCCCTATATTATTCTATCGGACCAGGGGTTCATTTTATAATAGATTAATTTAGGATCATAGGATCAAGATACAGTTTTTAACTGGTAAAATTGAATTTAGTAAACCAGAATTTGTTTCAAATACAGTAATTTCCAACTTATCCTTAAAAAACTGCTTCATGGAAGCAGAATTTAAATTGTTGTACACCTCCACACACACACTTCAGTCAAGCGTTTAACCAAAAATAGATAAACAAGACTAGATACCCCAGTATAGCCTGAGACTAGTCTCACAGAAAATATAGGGTCCCAGGGCAGGGTGTAGTTATTGTTTGTATTGTGTAATATGCCAAGATATGTAATTTTGAAAGTAGTGTTATGGTCAATAATTGTCAGAATATTGTGAATCTTGTATCGGTTATTTATTCCACGATTTTATGTTGTTGAACTTAATTCCACATTTCCCCACACCCCCATCAAAGTATTTCTCAACACTCCATTAGTGTGTTGTTGTTGTTTTAGTTGTCTCATGTTGGTTCCACTTTTACAGTCACCTACACCACTACTATCAAGAATATATGACTGCTTTCTCTAAACCCGAATCAAAGAATGCCCCTTTTTCTTTCCCTCAAAACAATTTATATTATTCCAGTCGCGTCTCGCTTGTTAGACTCGCGTAAGCTTAGACACGCTGGACGCTGAAAGCCCATGCAACAAATGATAATTAAAATTAAGATCTAATGATCAATTGGATTGATCATGACATTCATCGAAAACGGTCGTGTCATACACCTTCCACAATCAAACACATTTCTCTTGCATTTGATCATCTTCTACTCTCAGGGCCGTTCCTAGGGATTTTGCCGCCCTTGGCAAAGCCTCTCCCTGCCGCCCCACCAAAGCATACCAAAAAAGTGTTAAGGGGGTTACCCCCCTTGAAAACTCATCAGTTTATTTTTTTTCAGTGTCGGAGCTAGAGTTTGTGGCGCCCAGGACTAAGGGTGCATAATGACGCCCCCCTCAAAAAAAAAAATTCTTGAAACAATTGCGCGCGGAGCGAGCGAAAATGCGAACAACTAGGGCTTACCACTAAATAATTTTGGTTATAATGAAATTGAATATCGGTCTTAAATTGATAGGAGGGGCGCAGAATCGATGCTGAATTGGTCAATTCGGCGCCCCCTATGAATTTGTGCGAAATGCGCGCGAAGTCCGCGAAAATTTTGACTTTCATCACTTGCAGAGCGCAGAATCGATGCTGAATTGGTCAATTCAGCGCCCGCTATGATTTTGTGCGAAATGCGAGCGAAGCGCGCGAAAATTTTGACTTTCATCACTTGGAGGGGCGCAGAATCGATGCTGAATTGGTCGATTCGGCGACCCCTAATGGCGGCGCCTGCCCTTTTCTTTAACTTTCTCAATTCCCGTTTTTTTCTTTTGCGCCCTTTTTAGCGCCCCTCTGCGTTTGCCGCCCTAGGCGACCGCCTTACCTGGCCTAATGGTAGGAACGGCCCTGTCTACTCTTCCTTAGAAAAAAATCATTATAATACCAAATCTAAACACCATGGAATTCATCACGTCCAAGCTCACATTGGGCGCCCCATTCCTTTTTAAAGGAATTTTTATTGTTAATTCCACTTTTAAAGTCACCTAATCGTGCAGAAAATTCCGGCTGATGGCAACACATATCTTAATGACAGTGAGCTTAACGCAAGCTTAAAGTGCAATACCCATACTATATAATAGCTCTGTTCAGGGGCACTCGTAATTCATGGACGTCTCTGATTTCAAAGACGAGTCTGTGGAATCACATACGTTGAGCTTTGTTGACAGCTGGGCACTCGATGCAGCACATCGGAACGAAGCTGAGTATATTAGAATAAGGTTTCCTATGTTTAGCAAGTATCTACCTGTGCAAAAATTATATCTATCTGTGCAAATTCTGACAAATGGTCCCAGGACACACTTAGATTGCAATGGCCAAAATCAAAGGTGTTTTGAAGTAAAAAAAATCCCAAGAGTACCCGAGCCTGCGCTCTAATTCATAAATTGGATAGTAAAATTAGCAGGCACTCAACTTGGGCTAGCTACAACCCTGACAAGGTCTACTCACAAAATTGTTCCCACTGTGCTGGCACGTTCACCAAAATTAATAATATTGTTTGCGGCTAGATTTTGAAACTAGGGAGTATATGATTTATGAGACGTCTCTGAAATATATATGATACTGTTATGTGACATGACGTGTCAAGAGTATTTGATATCAGAGACGTCCTTGAATTATGAGTACCCCGAACTGAGCTCGTTGATAATGTGGTCGTGTTTATACCAGCTACATCCACCTACGCACATTTTATTCTCATGCATGATGAGACTGTCAGTCACTAATTTACTGTTGTTCTGGTTTAATCTTCAGATCCACGCGGAATATACATCGACCAAAACCATATGTTCTGGACAGATTCCGTTGCGGATACAGTCAATCGTTATGATTTTAATGGTTCAGATTCAGATGGCAATATTATAATTTCCAACGCAGACTATTGCTGGGGAATTTCAGGACATGACAGGTATGGATGTGTCAATGTACAACTTATTAACAGATGTAATATATTAAAATGATAATACTTACATAGAGTATTTATGTATTTTGAACTGTTTGTTTTAGTGTCCATACATAGAACTTATTCTTAAGCTATTTATTTATTGTGTTTATTTTCATTTAATTTACTTTATTATCAATTTATCAATTTATTGGAGTACTATACTCCTCAAATCTCAAATTAAAATGGTGGTGTTTTATCAAATGCGTCATTGAACAACTATTATTTAATGGAATATTTTTGTAATTCTAGCATCCTCTTTTTATGTAATATTCAGTAGATATCCACAAAAAAAGTTTATTCCCAAAATGTCAGTTGGTTTCAATTTTGTGTTTATGAGTGATGCATGATTATGTGTTTTACACTGCTCCAAAGACTACTGTGTTGTAATTTTGCTCTGTTAACAGAACGTAAACACAAATCTGATGATTTTTATTTGTTAAACAAATTATTAGTAATCTGCAAGAAAGTGTGTGCATATAAAAACAATGTAGCCAGAGGTTTCCTCACTCTCACTCATTCACTCGGTCGACTTCTGTCGGACTCCTATACGATGGCTCTCCAGATATATCTGTCATGAATGCAACTCCGTATTTTGTTTGGTTGTCCTGCTTGGCCGTCCCACATTTCTTTTGCTGTGACTGGGTTTCCACAACACGAGATCTGACCAGTGGTGGCACCAAGAATTTTTCAGGGGTGCATTGGGGGGCAAAGTTAATTTCAGGGGGTGCAAAATTGACAAATTTTGCGCAAAATTGCCGCAAACAGTGAAAATTAATGTAATGTTGGGGTTTTTACCTCAAAAGTGGGGGAGGGCAAGAAAAATATTTGGGGTGGGCACCCCCCTCCTTGCCCCCGTAGCGCCACCACTGGATCTGACACAACTTGCCCTGTACTTCTTAAACAGTGACCAGCAAATTGTAGTCTTCTTTTCCTGATTTTACCAGTTACCTTTGGGAGTTCCCTATACAGAGGTTTCCAGTGGTATAAAACTCTCAACTTTTTAAAAAGAAAAGTGGGGGATGAGGCTGTAGATCACGAAATGCCCTTTTAAATAAGATGATTGTTACAATGGTTTCAGCCATGTGAAAGTTTAATTATATAGTAACAAGAACTGTCTTTAAAAGAACAATACCATGGATGAAGAACAAGCTTCATAATTTTGCATTGAAAATGCCTGAATATTATTAATTTGTTTTGTTTAACATAATCAAAAGGGTCAATAGATTTGGGGTTTCTTTCTTTTTTCTGTTTTAATATATGCTGAAACAGAATTCAGGATAGATTTGATGTAATCAGATCTTGGTAAACTTTGAGATGCATTAAGTTTTTTTTTTTTTGTATCAGTTCAACCCGCAATGTATCCGAGTAAAAAAATCTAGTTAATGTTTAATGTAAACCTTTCCCTCTCTCGTGCCTTAGGATTCACTGCTAGTACACATGTGGGTCCAGGGACGTGGATCTATTATTAAGTAATGCATTGTCGGTTCAAGCCTAATTCACACACTCAATACAGTATAGCCTACTGATGATAAATGTAGCAAATGAACGCATAAATATCCATCTATAAAGTCTCCATGAAGTCCATGCATAACTGATCAAACAATTCTCAAGTTTGGTTTAAACTGAATGACCCAAAACCTACCTATTTGAATGAAGCTTCAGGAGGCTATACGTAACACGATCAACACGTGTCCACCATTGCCTATGTCATTTTAAACAATAATTGGTTGATGTTGGTTAAACGATGTTTCATTATTTACGGTCTTAAAAGACATTCAGATATATAATAGGTTTCAAATGTTTACAAAAAAACAAACTTTATGATGATCGAGCCTATAGTACAAGTCAAATTATCATGTTTGTTAAGTGGGTACTACACCCCTAGCCAATTTTTTGCTTATTTTTGCGTTTTTCTCAAAAATTATAGCACATTGGTGACAAGTAAAATATGTATATTATAGGGACAAGGACTACAACTACTGCATGCACTGAAAATTCAGCAACTCAAGGCAAGTAGTTATTGATTTATTGATCAAATATTGGTTTCCCTCATTTTTGACTGTAACTCCACAACTGTTGTCTGTGCTGAAATAAAATTTCCAGTGTAGCAGTTGTAGTCCTTGCCCATATAATATACATATCTTATTTGTCACCAATGCTCTATAATTTTTGAGAAAAATGCAAAAATAGGCACAAAATTGGGCAGAAATGTAGTACCTAAGCCCAGAGCTTTCAAGATCCTGCTTGGATCCCAATTGTAAGTATAGACGGGGGAATATATGAAAATAAGGGGGGTTACGTCAAAAAAATTGCAACAAAAGGTTTTTAAACTGATTTTGGTAATATGGGGCCTCAGGAATAACAGAAAAAAAGTCCCAAAAAATCGGGCTACCGGAAAGTGGTTTTCCAAGATGGCGTCCAAAATGGCCGCCAAAAATCTTAAAATTACTATAATTCATTTATTTTTCACCACAGAGTTGGAATTTTGGTGTCTAAACCCATGTTTTGGGGTCAATGATTTTATTATGATCAACAAAAATATTACAGAGCGATCAGATAACCTAGAAATCCAAGATGGCGTCCAAAATGGCCGCCGATACCCTTAAAATTGCTATAAATCACTTATGTCTTGTCATAGAGCTATAATTTTGGTGTCTATCCCTATGTTTGTGAGTTCAACAAATCCATTGAGACCATTAAAACTTTCACCAAGTGATAGCATCCATCTTGAATTTCAAAATGGCTGCCATTTCTGATATATTTTGCCAAAATTGCAATTTTTTTTTAACGTTTTATAAAACTGTTTTATTAAACAATTAAAAAAAAAACAACAAATAAAATGGAATCATTAATTTTATTAATAAATGATTTATTCAATATATTTCCATCAATAAGGATATTGATATCTTATGGGAGCTCTCGATCAACTTCAAACAAGCAAATCCTAATTGGCCAGGAATGATGAACACTATCCATAGAGGAAACGAGCACCCGGGTCAGTCTTCGGTTGATTTGATTTGATTTGATTTGATTTGTTCGGGTTTGGACAACCCTGGATAACCCAAGAAAGCCTCTATTGAAGCTTATTTCCATTGGGGTCTATTTGAACACCGGGACGGGTTGGGAACAGTCAGGGGTTAACACCCTACTCTTTTCGAAACTGGCTGCAAGATACATGTACAGGTATGGCTCTCTGCACACGGGACCAACGGCTTAACGTCCCCTCCGAAGGACGGAGTACTTTCATGATTTATTTACCCGATTCTAAATGGGGAGAGCGGAAGTCTGAATTTAATCTACAGATGTTGCCAATTAATTTCAGACTTTTTTCTCCAAGTCAATATCCCAGCAAATCACCACCGCCGGGAATCGAACCCATTACCTCATGCACTAAAGGCAAGTACCTAACCATTGCGCCACGCTCTCCCGCTGGTTGTTGTGTTTTTGCCTATGATAGACATGTAATCAGGGGATAAGACCTGTATTCTTTCCACATTGGAGCCAGGGCATTGGAGTTCCTTTGCAGTTTGGCAATGAAATGTAACCTGTCACCAATAGTCATATTTGACCAGCCCCTATGCTGAGATCATCCAATATTGCAGAGTGATCAGATAACCTAGAAATCCAAGATGGCGTCCAAAATGGCCGCAAAAAAAAAACCTTATAATTTACTTATTTTTCACCCATGAGTTGCAATTTTGGTGTCTACACCCATGTTTTGGAGGTCAAGGATTCCTCTTTGACTAACAAAAATATTTCAGATTAATCAGATAAGCAAGCTATAAATCCAAAATGGCTGCCTAAAATCTGGCATTTAGGTGATAGTTTTTAACGCAATAATGATCTATTGAAAGTTGACATTTTAGTATCTACACCCATGTTTGGAGGTCCAACCAAAAAATTAAATTTGGCATCCAATATGGTCGCCAAAATTGTTTTATACTGTATATATTACCTGTCGTTTGAGGTTGGTAGTGACGTGTCTCACTATGATTGGTTGGTAAAGTGAGAAAAACCTTAAAATGACTTGAACTGTATTTATATTATCTTACAAGTACTTCCCAGTGGGTAAAGACAACAGCCACAAAGTTGCCAGCACTGATGGAGTCGGAAAAAAATGCAGTGCGATGGTTGGTTGGTTGGTTGATATCCCTACCATCCCTATGCAGGAGTACTGAGACAAGTCTCCTAGTTAAGCTGTAATAGATTGCCCAATTTCAGCAATGATAATATAAAAGTCAATATTGGTGAGACACAATAGGCAGGTCAACTGTTGGCTGTCATAAATTGGCTAGTCAAAATTAGGTAGAGGCGTAATCCCATTGGCTTGCAAAGAGTCTAATTTGGAAAAGAGTTCATACAATATTATGTAGACTCGGACATAATTGGTATAGAGAGTTCATACAATATTATGTAGACTCTGACATAATAGGCATAAAGAGTTCATACAATTTTTTGTATACTCAGTCGTACATATAGGCACATGATGATGATGTTTTACTAGAAGCCTTCATTGTCAATATCTTATGACGTCCCTTACTCAGGCAGGACTAAAATGCTGATCATTTTAATTGAGTTAATTAGCTATAGTACATCATTTTCACTCTCCATCTCATCTTCCATAACTATTTGATTGCTGTGTGGGTTGTTACGTTCCGTTTTGGCAGGGACCACATCCAGCATGACATGGTAGTCCGTATATCTTTGGCAGCTGCAGCGAGGTGGGTAGTTTTTGCAATTACAGTGGATCATTTTGAGTAGGTTATCAGGGGCAGCCTTCATGTCAGTCATGATCGGAACCATCTGATTGCTGTCTATTTTCCACCCCCAGTCCAAGACATCCATACCATTGTTAGTCCCCATCCAGACCATAATCTGGTAGTAAACTCCGAGGCAGTGACATTTGGTGGCCAATGCAGTAGGAGGCAAACATTCAGGAGTGACAAACTATTTTGTAGATGTTATCTTCTTGACAAATATGTTGTAGCGCAGGGTTGCAAGTGAACTCTCCCCATTGCTGCCAAACATAACAGCCATAGCTTTGCTACCAAACTCCTCAATGATTTGCCTTGACTGGTTTGGGAGAATGGTTGTTGAGTCGTTGGTGTGTATTGTCTTTGATGGACGGACCTCCACCATACCCATCAAAGACCACAGTTGCCAATCCATAATGGAAAACAGTGAAGTCTGCATATGACTGTGTAATCAACCCATAACTGTCTCCAGTTTTCCATGGTACTCGATGCAACAAGGAACCGCCATCAAGGACGTAATGATCAGTAATTGGATAAGACTCTTTGAGGACTTCGTAATCACCTGACGTCACGTTGCTTGAATGTTCAGCGATAATGGTAGCTATTTGAGGCTCATCTGCTTCTCGGAAAATGTTTCTAGCATCAAACAAGGTGGGAGGAAATGTAATGAGGTCGTAATCCATAACCTCTTCCATTGAAAGCTCTCCTGTTTGCGACACTACTACAAACCGTAGTAGAGGGCGGGGTCAATGGTCTGATCTGGAGCAATTGGTACAGCAGACGAAACTCCAAGGGTTTTTGCCTTGTCTTTGCGCTTGAATGAGTTTAAAGACTGGTTGGTCATGCATTTTGGCTACAATGGCCATACCAACTGACTCATACTCATGAACATTAACATCGGCATCGGCCACTACACCATTCGCAACATTTCTTAAGGAAGGGTCTGAAGAGAAGTGTGAGTAAGTATCCAACTTAATTTGGATAAGTCTAATGTATCTCTATTGATCCTTGATTCAGCTGACTCTTTATGCTGTTCACTTGTAGAGTAGGAGAGGCGATTGAATTCCTGCATGGCATTGTTATACTCAGATGTTATGGGTGTTGACATCATCCATGGTGATCGCTGCAGAGACGCTGCTCTTCGTTCATAGGCCTACCGCTTCACGTGTTAAGCCTCCAGTACTCTTCAGTGATCTCATTAACGTCTGTTCGATTACTAGATCTGAACTTAGGCCTGCCCAAAACTGATTACTGCGGCGAATGACATGGAAGTCATTGGAGAGTTTCTGGAAAACGTCTGGATGTTTGGTCTCAAGCTCACTCATCTCGTGAATGTAGAGATATGCCGATTTCAAGTAGCTGTAATGTCCAGCTGCAGCAAAAATTGGAAGGCAGTCAGCAACAGCACTTAGGTGCATGGACCAACATCCGGTGCGATCTTCCATGATCAACGCTCTGGCCACTCTCAACATCTTCAAGTTCTAGCTTGATCTCGCCCAATATATCAAATATCTCAATACTCTCCAATGTTGTTTTCCCTACCATCAAAGAAGAGTACACATCTTCAGATTCATCCGTCAATGTCTGAAATTGGGGATTAGCATGCAGCACATCTGATACATTAGGTTTAGACACTTGTCTACCAGCAGATGGCCCTGGAATGCTCTTTGGACAGACTTTCCAGTGAACATAAGCACAACAGCATTTTCACCATACACAGATTCTAGGATGTCTTTAAATCCTGTCCCTTGCATTAGAGTACCTATTGCTCCAAGTAAATTCATGAATGTATGAAAACAACCCAGCAGCAAGACGATCCTTTTCAATGGGCTGTTCTCCAGTGCATCATGGATGATCTCAGCATAGGGGCTGGTCAAATATGACTATTGGTGAGAGGTTATATTTCATTGCCAAACTGCAAAGGAACTACAATGTGGAAAGAATACAGGTCTTATCCCCTGAATACATGTCTATCATAGGCAAAAACACAACCGAAGACTGACGCGGGTGCTCGTTTCCTCTATGGATAGTGTGCATCATTCCTGGCCAATTAGGAGTTGCTTGTTTGAAGTTGATCGAGAGCTCCCATAAGATATCAATATCCTTATTGATGGAAATATATTGAATAAATCATTTATTGATAAAATTAATGATTCCATTTTATTTGTTTTGTATCATTTTTATAATTGTTTAATAAAACAGTTTTATAAAACATTAAAAATATAATGTATAGCTTCTGTTATTTTCAAAAAATTGACATTTTGGCAAAATATATCAGAAATGGCAGCCATTTTGAAATTCATGATGGATGCTATTACTTGGTGAAAGTTTTAATGGCCTAATTGGATTTATTGAACTCACAAACATAGGGATAGACACCAAAATTATAGCTCTATGACAAGAAATAAGTGATTTATAGCAATTTTAAGGGTATCGGCGGCCATTTTGGACGCCATCTTGGATTCTAGGTTATCTGATCACTCTGCAATATTTTTGTTGATCATAATAGAATCATTGACCCCCAAAACATGGGTTTAGACACCAAAATTCCAACTCTGTGGTGAAAAATAAATGAATTATAGTAATTTAAAGATTTTTTGGCGGCCATTTTGGACGCCATCTTGAAAAACTCACTTTCCGGTAGCCCGATTTTTGGGACTTTTTTTCTGTTATTCCTGAGGTCCCATAGTACCAAAATCAGTTAAAAACCTTTTGTTGCAATTTTTTGGGGTCAAACCGTATATTCCCCCGTATTCCTTTAAAAGAATTGCAGGCTTTTGCAGCTATATAATTTAGACTGTTACTTTATCTAGTATCATAATGGGCTTGCAATAAAACTATTCACAAAAGGTAGCCCAAACCTTTTACAGAGTTTTGAGTAGTGGTGAAAAAATATCAGATCCTGTAGGCCTAACTTTCACAAATCATGCTGATTTGTCAAAATTAATGTTGTTGTAAGAGATCAGAATATTAACGTTCTAAAAATGTCCATTGACCATGCCACAATATCTGTAAATTTCCCTTTAAATATCTTCGATATTTTCAGTAACTAACCACTTGCTTGAAGGCTTGAAAAGTTAACGGATCCTATACATCTCTGTTTAAACCTATCAAACCAAAATTGTTTGAAGGAAAATGTGTGCATTAAACAGAAATTGCTTAAAATCATAAACTATTTTGCATAAACAGCGCAATCTGAACTTCTGAAAGAAGAGTGCTGCACAGTGACATCGCCCCGATATCTTCATAGTAGAAATCGCCATGGTAGGTTGAATCCACAGCCACCCATGACCATTTTATTCGGACCTTATGAGATGCATATTATTAGCAAAGTGACCTGACTAAGGCTACTGACATAGACGGGGTAATTGATTTCTCGCTCTGTGAGCAAGCTTGTATATGCCATTGCGGTCAATGGTTAATTGGTTATACTCTCTCCACTTGAGTGAGTGCTGTTTAGCCTGCTGCGCGCTGTAGTCCATACAAGACCAACGCAATATAAAATTGAGAGTCTTGGTCACATTTTGAGTTCAAAGCGCACAGCCAATTTTCAAAGCGCACGCTAACGACTATAATATCTGTTCAACACGTCTTTTCAAGTGTATGAGACCACATCTGGTTTCTTGAGAAAAATTCATTTGCGGGAGATATTCATCATTTTCTAACTCAGTATCCGAAGATTTTCGTCTGATATCAAAATCGTGCATAGCAATGCACGTGTATCGATCCCGTGTATTCATTTTAATGTCACTGCTGCACCAAATAATTATTAGCCAGGCGATGTCGGTGTGTGCTGTAATGCTTGCATTTATATTTTGTCAATAATTGGAACCCTAAATAACATCTACATACATACTCAACAAAAATCAACTGTAAATCAACATGGCTATATAAAACTGAGAAGAAGAAAAAAAACCTATAATTACATAGTGTTAACACAACTCTTGAAGCAGTCAGCTGAATTGGCAATATACCGTACACAGAAGGAGGTATGGAGTTCCATTCTATGATTGTCCGGGGGAAGAAACTTTATTTGTAGGTATTTATGTGAGATGTCATCATTGCAAAGCGATCTTGGAGGAACCAAGCATTATTATGTTACAATAGAGTCCCCGATCATCACTGATTTCTGCCTTTGGTGAATAATAGCATATTATTTGAATGTTTGAATCTCGCACGTATAGGCGTAGGCCTTATACAGCAGGAAATGAACAAGAAAAAAAAATGGAAATTTAGCAAAACAAATGTCCCAGCAACACCCCCCATCACACACATACATGCGATACGTTCTGAGCATTTTATAAATATAATCAGGTCAAGAAGTTTCTGTACTTGAGATCGATGTTTTAGTAACTGTTATAATAATATTCAAAAAGGTTAAAAATCAGAAAATTAAAAGAATACTGATTGTTACTGAAAACAAAATACTCCTTAATTTTCTATTCAAAATTTTGAAAAGTATAGGAATAGGAATAAGTTGGCAATATTCTCCAGTTAAGTCAATATGATTCAATATAAGTTCAATTTGATTCAAAACACAAGCTGGGAAAATGTAGAAAAGAATAAGAAGAAAAAAATCCTGAGGGAAGGCCTGGGTGGGGTTCAAATCGGGTTCAAGCGTCGGCATGCGATATACGCGTGACATAAAAAAAAGTTACAATGCGCTAACTGATTGCGCCACGAACACAAAGATTTATATCTCAGGTAAAAAGACAAACTCAATGAAAAATAAGTCGTAATCTTTTATAAAACTAATTGATATCTCTCATATGTGTTTTATTTGCATGATTGACAAGAGAAGTCAAAGTTGATTTATTTAAGCAAACAAAATACAAGTTTGCAATTGGCAATTAAATGTCCCTTTTTTAAGGGGGGGGGGGGGGATGGAACAAGACGCCGACGCGAGGCATTCAGAATAACATTTGTTATTAAAACAATGCGCCAAGCTTATGCACAATATATCATGTCCGATTAACTTAGGATATTTCAACTTTTATATATTATCCTATTTTTTTTTAAAAACTCTATAGTGACATTGTGATTTGAATCCCTTCATGAGTATATACATGGTCAATATGCACATAGCTCCTCTATCCATGTACTTGCCCAGCTCAGAGATATAGGGTTTATAGTACAATTTGATCACAGATATTGAAACTGTGGCTTCTTGCTCTTGTGGAGTATCTTGCTTTTATCAGGGAATTACATGTAAGGCCAATAATATAGTGACATTAAAATTCACAGAAATTGCATACCTTGATTTTAATGTGTGATTGGGAAAATGATTTTAAAATATTAGCCAACATGAATTTTGTATTTTTAAAGATTCATTTACAAAGAGACTTGGTCTAGTCTAGCTGTGCGTAGTGTGTCTTGTATTCTGTTCAGGTAGAATTTCAGCATTTCAGGGAACCAAGCGTAGAAGAGCTTATCCACCCTGATGCCAATTTTCATGTACATGGCTGTCTCTCAGCCTAGCCATCTATCCTGTCGGGCTATACTGAATAGGGACATTCGTTCTTTCTTGCTCATCTGATCTATGCGTTTGTTACTTATTTTGTGAAACCAAGACCATGCTGGTTATGTCGACCTCTGCAGAGCTCGTAAATAATCAGATTTTGTTCCTTTGCATTGAGTTCTAACACACTATTCCACTACTTCTTTTCTATTTGTCTTGGCACACTGTAGGTTCGACTGTATATTTCATTATCTTGCATTTCACAACTGTGGCTAGGACGTAGGTTGCAGTCCTTTGTTTCTTTTCATATACAGGATAGATTGGTTTGCACATCTTGACAGACCTATCCACCTCCCCGGTCCACCTCTTGCTGCAATGTGTTGCCAAAGTCCGGTGATTCTTGGCATACTGTGTGTATAGGGAAGCAGCGCGATGGATTCCCACAATATTCTACTAATATGGTGTTAACACAACCACAGTTTTCCATTGCTGTTGACACGGTTTGAGTGCTCTCAATCTGTTTTCTCCGAGAGGGTTTTCAGGTTGGCCACCACTCTTGATCTCTTCTCTTTATCGCTAAGAGCCTTGAATGTCTTTTGGCTAAGGAATCTCTTTCCCATCAATGCATAGGTGTGAATCATAGGCTTAGTATGTTGTAATTATCTTCCCATCGGGTTGGAGCATTTGAAGCTTCTTTATGGCATTGCTCTTACACTTCTCCAGCAGGTGTGGTAGTTCTTTTTTTAAATTTTGAGCTCTTCAGTTGGTACCCACAGTTTTCTTAGGCAGGGTCTACACGTGACGGACTTGGGTCTGTAATGGTCGTGACAGACCCAAGTTCTGTAATAAACACCTAAACTAAAAATGTTTTGCATCACCAGGCAAGACCTTGGCAGCCTGAACACTTCGAGGAAAATCGCATTATTATTATGCTCTAATTGTACACTAGTGTACATGTTTCGTTAGAAAAATAAAAAGACTACAAAATGTCTCTGCACAGAGTGATTGTTTAAAAAGGACACCTGCATCCCTTGTTGTGTCCATATTACACCAGGGCTTTATCCATAATAATTCTTAGTGATATAGCCAATCTTCCCAGTTAGATGGTCCTATTCCCAAATCGGTATCCTTATAGCTCAATGTGAGTTGAGCTGGCGCAGATATCGTAGCGCTCATTGCGTGGGGTTTAGAGGCACTCAGGGTACTTTTCCGGTAAATATTTGAGACAAAATGATGAGTTTTTTCCTGTCATATGAAACAAAACAATAACAAAACTAGCAATTTCAAATCTTAAGAAGTTCACAACTATAACACAAGGAGCAAAAACAGTAATGGCATTTTATTAAATGATAGCTATAATGTTATGTCCAATGCCTTCTTTGTGTACGTCTATCCATGTCAACAAATTGTGCTATGCATCATTCAGAATTCATCATTCACCTGGCCTAAATATTGATCACTCCATTTAGGGAGGCTACTTTTCATGCAAAATTCTCAAAATTGATAGCAACAGGAGTAACATTCAGTCCTGGGCGAGATTCATCAAATTCATCCTAAGATAATTTGGTAAGTGGCTGTATCAACTTCTTGTACTGATCATTTGCATTGCTACGTTGTAAAACCACGGTCAGTGGTCGCAACCACATGGGGATAAGCTCCCTTCCATTATATTGTGAAAAATTACTCAAAACTCTTCGGGTTAACCGCAAATCAGCCGGTGAACGCTCATTTTTCATTTTGCTGCTCCAACCTTTTGGAACTCGCTTCCAAACAACCTTCGTAACATCCCCACACTTTCTCAATTTAAACGCCAGCTTCAAACCCATCTCTTTCGTCAAGCTTTTCCAGATTCACAAATTTACTTGCTTTTTTGTCTGTTTGTCTTTTTCATGTTTTGGCTACACACTAGCTACACTGTCCGTGGAGGTATTATCAGATTCTTATAAACTCTTTAAAATCTACGACATCATAGGCGTAGATCCCGGGATGGGGGAATAAATCCCCCAATATTTTGCCAGGGGGGATGGTCCATACAATCATCCCGCCCACAATGTTTATGCCTGTATGTGGGTTTTTGACCAAATTAACCTCATATTTGGCCATTTTTGCCCACAAAATTATTTTGCGTTTCGTGCAAATTTATTCCACTTTTGCACCACATTCCACATTTGTACGATAAACTTATTCTGTTATTCTGTTGCCAAAAGGTGCTGGATTCTCTATACTTCAAGATATCCCCCATCCCCACCCCCCAATCCCCCCATCCTTAATTCCGGACAAATTAGATGTTAGAACACTTTAACACCGGTATTTCAAATAATAATAATAATAATAATAATAATAATAATAATAATAATAATAGTAGTAATAATGTATTTATAATGTACCATCTACCTAGACAACCTATTCTGAGGTGCAAACATTGAACAATTAAACAAGTATAGAAGGCCCTGTCGCCAAATGAAGATGAAGTCCGAGGAACAGAAAAACAACGTTTATCCGATGATCTAAGGTGACATGCTGGAATATATAAATTGATAAGTTCACTGATATAAGAAGGTGCCATGTCCCATGTCATGGAGCCCTTTCCTGATGAGAAGCAGGAGTTTAAAATGAATGCGATACTAAATTGGTAACTAATGCAGACGTTGTAAGACAGGCTAAACATGGTGAAATTGTTTTGAGCTGTCGTTCAGTGATTCCATCTAGTAAAGCATTTGCATTGTCAAGATGTGATGTGACTAAGGCATTGACATGTGTAGCAGCAGTATTATCATCAAGCACTTTGCACATTTAATTACTATTTCTAATCTGAGAATATTGATTTGCACACATTTTTGATGTTGCCGTCTATTGAGAGAATGTTGTCAAATATCTATAATAAATTACTGAGTTTGGCGAATTGGTAAGGCTAAAAACTTCTACGTTTTACATTATTTCGGAAAACGGATTTTTGTGTTGCGTAGAGTAAAGTTGTCCGCACCCCAATAAAACGTCCAATTTTGTTTTTGTTTACGTTAAGGGTGTCAAATAATGTTAATTACTTTAAAATGCACTAGCAATGCACTAGCAAGCAACCTGCGAGCTAAGCACTGAGTAAACACTGAGTAAACAGTCACAATACACTACAATACAGTCATGCTGTTTAACATGAACACCCGCAAATCCTATGTCTGATCTGATCAATGCTGAGATTGGGTCACTCATACCATTACACAGGAGAATCTGACTTGAGTAATTAACATGCATTGTTTATTCAACTAATTTGTCAACATTATCATGTCAGTGTTCAAACTAGAACCTATTGTCAACCGTTAAATGTTTGTTTATTGAATTAGGTCAAAGTCTCCAAATCACCCAAATTAAACAGGGTTGCCAAACTGTGATTTACTAGCCCAAATGGGTGACTTTTTAAGATCCCCCAACTTTTGACAATTTCCTGATCAAATAGAGACAGATGGTTAAGAAAAATGGGTGACTTTTTAGCAATGCAGGTACAAGACTGGTTAGGCGCACCGTAACTCACATGTTAGCGGCATAATCAGTGAATTAGGTCAAAGTCTCCAAATCACCCAAATTAAACAGGGTTGCCAAAAAACTGTGATTTAGTAGCCCAAATGGGTGACTTTTGAAGATTCCCCCAACTTTTGACAATTTCCTGTCCCATAGAGACAGATGGTTACGAAAAATGGGTGACTTTTTAGCAATGCAGGTTCAAGTCTGGTAAGCATGGTAAGGCTCACCGTAACTCACAGGTTAGCAGCATAATCAGTGTCTGTGCAAAATACTTTGCCAATGTTGAAAGTAAGTGTTCTACAAAATTGTACATTTATTTTGATTATTCCGAGACTGCACCTCAAATTGCCTGCACCAGGTGAAATTACACCTTAACTTTCAAAATGGGGTGTAAAAAAATAACTCAAACACTGCAATTGAACCTGCACATTACACCTGACCAGTACATTAAAAAGAATATAAAATATCAGTACTGCAAAAGGCAGTAACCGATAAACACAGTAGAGAGATTGCGATTTTCCAAACGTAGACGTAGGACGTACGTTTTTACGTACGTTAACACGTACGTTTTTACGTAGCTATGTATTGCAGTGAAGCCACATACTTTACCAACGCTCGTGTTGTGGCGCTATGTCCTATAGTCAGTCATCTGGTGATTTGTTTTGCATGAAATCAGCCCGGGGTAGTCCAGCTCTGGGGGTAGTCGGTGGGGTAAGGGATCAATAAAGGGATCTTAATCCTCTCTACGTCATACATAAATTCGCCCAGTCTCATTTCCCTAATATTAAATTTAAAAAAAAATGTAATTTCAGTTCGGCACAGTTTGGCCTCGAACCCACGCCGCTGCTACATACAGAATACAGAAGTTCAGCGCACTAATCCACTGGACCACATGACAGTTCGGTAGCCATATTGAATTTTAAACATATAGGCTATAGGCAACTCCAACATTGATCGGGTATAGACCACTTGACATGTGACGTCATTGCCCGGCAGTATGCGCGCGAATTCTGACAATTTCCATTGTTCTTTGCCCTGCAGTGTGCGTACGCATCGTAGTTTGCTCAGGGCACGTGCATTTCAAATCGCCCACCATATTTCATATAGTACAAGAAAGCCATTGAACAGTGTAGCGGTTTGTTTGAGCATATCGGCTGACGAGTCCCTCGCCTTTGTTGATAAACAATGATTTCATATTAGCATAATGACAGTGCTCATCAGTTAATAGCCACTTGGTGAATAGATGGGCATTATCAGCTATCAAAGAGATGTATTATGCAACTGCATCACGATAGAGGCGTGAAAACATTTTGTTATAAACCCAAAAGTGATATAAGGACAAAACTGTGCATGTTGGTACTTGATTGTTTGGATTCTTATATGTTGAAAATCCCATGTAGTAGTATTTTTTATATGTAGTGTATATTGTTTATAAATTATACAGAGGTCTATACTTTGAATTTGTGTGTAAATAAATAAATAAATAAATAAATAAATAAATAAATAAATAAATAAATAAATAAATAAATAAATAACCGATCAGGAATTGTGCATATTTGAACGTGTTCCTAATGTTCCTAAAATATCTGAGCCAAAATTTCCTTGTCCTCCCCCACCCTCCCCCCTGTTGACCTGCCAACCAATCTTTGCCCCCCACCCCTATAATATTTCACCACCTCGGGATACACAAAGTTATTGCACCACCCCTCAGCTGTACAAAAAACACATATTTTGAATATAACATTCGTAGAGAAACACTCGTTCTCTACGTTTCCTTTACCTAGACTCGAGGTAAAATCAGCCTATTTCCACGTGGAACCATGGTGGAACGTACGTTTTAATGCTACGTTGAGTCCAAAATGTCAAATCGCAAGGTGATTTTTTATACCCAAAGTATCACACACATTTCAATAGACAATCTCTGCGTATGAATATTGCGTTTAAATTTAGTCCATTTCTAACACATCGCTGTACCTTTATTATAATGATTTGTTACAAACAAAAAGGATCATAATAATAATTAGACTTTCCTTCGTATGTTCATTATCTTTGATTGTCTTTAACATATTGTGAAATGGACAAATTTTGTGCATTTTCAACGATGTATCTACGTCGATTTTGCACGTGGAATATCTTCAAAAATAGCTAAATACGTGACCTCGCTTCGATACAGGAGAGTGGTTTTGAATAGATCAACGTACGTCCGATGTCTACGTTTGGAAATCGCAACCTCTCTATTGACTGCGAAATACGGGTGACCGCTAGTAATTCCTAGATTGCGAGTATTAGTAGAAGCTTAAATGTTGGCAGAATCAATTTGAAAAGAGTTGGGGTGAAGTTTTGGTTGATTATAGTTGGAAGTGATAATAAGAAGTTAAGTTTTGCATCATTTAATTTCAATTTGACAATTGACTATTTGACAATTTCATTCCACCTTTCAATTTATGTTGTAACCTGTTGATTAGGTTATGCCCCCCCCAGAGACACTCAGCATGGATTGGTGGGGAAGGCTGTAGTAGTAAGAAAGGGTTTAGACTTTCACACCAAAGAAAGCAAAAGTGTCCCAACAACCTGTGACTGGGATTGTAGATAGCCTATCTGTCTTAAACTTATTATAAAAAAATTATATATTCACATCTGCCATGTAGCCTTTGTTGCGGGTGTACAGTATGGTTCAATACAATGACAATGCTGTATATGGATGTTGATACACACTTACACAGCCTTGGGCGCCAATCCTGGGGTTGGGGGCAGGGTGTGTGTCCCCCACTATTTTGTTGTTCTTTTCAGCCACTTTTTGATAATTCTGGTCACATTTCAAGACAGGTTGACGGTAATGTACACATCTATATCACACCCTGGTGGCGGGTGGGGGTTGGAACGTAGTGTGAAATTTCCTTCAAAATACGAGTATAATTGCTTAAAAAAAAAACGTTGACTTTACCCTTGAAAATTGACACCGTCGGCTTAAATACAACGGCTTAAACATAAAAAGTGATCCGCTTGTTAATTTTTCTGCTATATAGCACCAATAAATGTCTGCGTGTTTTTCTGAAATTATGATAATGAAATGAGACCATTTTGACAGAAATGGTGAGTTCTTTCAGCTGTTCAAGCAGTCGTCTGTTTAGACTATCTGAATTATTTGTGTGACACCTATTATTGTCCATACTAGAATGATAATATAAATAATTGATGAATATAAACCTGGAAAGAAACAAGTGAGCGAAGAAAGGGCAGGAAGGAGGAATAGAGGAAATGTTGAAGGAGAGATGGAGAGGAGATGGGAAAGTAAGAGGGGAGAGGAGAAATGCAGACAGGGAAAGAAAGAAAGAGGTTGAGGAATAAGAGGGCTGCATGGGAGAAATTTTTAAATAGTTCACAATCATGTTATAATGTTAGTTAAAATGTGTAGACTAACTTTATATCATTTCTAAAATTTGGAGTGAGGCTGGGGAGAGAATTTTTAATAAAGACAAACAGGCAGAAACCAAATGTTCCAAAAAAAACACCTCACTACAACAGTTTGTTGGTCAAGAGATGATGTATAGCACACATTACACTACGCGGTATTTTAAATTGGGAAAATTGCCTTTTAGACTGGGAGATAGCAACACTGCCTTTGCTTCCCCAATGACAAACCCATACCAATTTTATTAGGTTCCTTAGATGGTCCTAAAACACATTCAAGATGTTCCCAAAATTAAAGTGGCCCGTAGAGGTCAACACAGGGCCACATTTCAAACTTGCTCAAATTTGTTGCAAATCATACCAAAGAATTTCTCTTATCTCAATGATCCAGGATAAGTATAGTGTGACCTATCTGCGACATACCATTCTTGAGATATAATCAAAAAGGTCAAAGCCAGGGGCATGGTCAGGTTTTTGGCCACTTGGGGTCAAAATCTAGAAGTGCTAAGATTTCAACGAAAATGGTCTCAAATTGTTTGTCATGTCAAATAAAGAAGTTTGCACTGTCTGAAATGCTTTGTTAGTAACAAAATCTGACAATTAAGATCAACTACCATAGCAGCCTATACATGGCCTATAATTAACCATGACCTATTTTGTGATGTTTCCAAGGCTGCTAAACATCCTAGATGGCAGGAGCGTCAATCTATTCCGAAAGTTGGGGAGCATACAGATTTAGATACGGATCTTGGGCAGTCGAGGGTGGGGGTCGCAGCCATGGCGTTGAGCTTGCATGATGCAGGGGGTTGCCTGGGGTTGTCTCGGGGAGGTGTGCCACCCTCGGCAGTGAAAAACGTTTGCAAAATGCCAATTGAAACCATTGGTCGACCATTTTTGCAGTACATATTGGGTACAATTTTATTTTTGAAAAAGTCTCAATTATATTTAGTGAAATGAAGGTCCAATTGAAGCCAAATTAAGTATCGAGTGTTCAAAGTAAAAGAGAAAAAGCGGGGGTCTGAAGGGTATGTTCCCCAAAAGAAATATTTTGTTCTATTTTAGCTTGGATAAATTTGAAAATGTGTGCTGAAGGCCCAATTGAAGTAACTCCTGGACTATTTTTCACGCTTACTGTAATTATTGCTTTAAACGTGAAGTGTACCGGCGTCCAAAACTATTAAAATGGACACTGGTTTATCAATACGCAGGCCGGTGTCTCATGGGATATTCCTCCCTGAGAAGTTGGACATTTTGGAAAACAAAGGTCCAATTGAAGCTATTTGATGCATCATTTCTTTAAACTATTATAGCTTTAAAGAAAAAAAAATATTCCTGTGCTGCCCCACCTTATCTGTGTTGTGTAAAAGCAGACTTTGGCACGTGAGCGGGGGACGTATTGCTTCCGCGATAGCAGGCGGCATAGGAAGCGATATCGCCAATTTTGAGGTCGCCATTGGATTAACACATAATCATGAAATCTTCACAAACAATTCTAAATTTGTTATGTGGTGTCAAAGCAAAATTATCTTACTCTAAAACCGTCGGGGTTCTGCAAAGTACCCCACTGCAAGTATGTTAATTTTCCATTTGTAATTGCTAACCGTGTATTTTGAATGGGGCTGTCAGCCCTGAATCTTCGCCAGCCTCGTACGTCACGGTCGCGCTTCCTATGCCGCCTGCGCGATAGAAGGGGTGTCTGAGGGTGATGTGACTCCTGAGAATTTGCACTGTTGTTGGTTATGGTAGTACATACCTCTAATAAACTTGTACGATGCAGGGGGTTATCCGTTGTGTCCAATGAGATTTTTTCAAAATGAAGCCATTTGGTTCACAACATTTATACACTTTAACTGGTAACAATAGAACAACCCTCAAAAGGAGAGTACTAATAGGCTTGGACAAGGTCGGTGTATCTGGGGCTGTGCCCCCCAAAAAAAAAAATTAGATTTTTTTTTGTTCCAAATGAAGCTCCAATTGCAGCCATTTGGTACATACACTATAATGTTGTGCTTGCTCGAAATCAACTGAATGATTAAATAATGATTAAAATTGAGAAAATGTGTGTGTGGGATGGATTTTATAGTGTCTCTCCTGCCCCCTCCCCCCGGGTGTCCCCCACCCCTTTGACGCCCTTTTTATATGGTAATTATTTAAATTGCTTTTGCATAACGAACAATTTGAGACCATTTCGTTGAAATCGGAACAAGGTTTGTCTCTGATTCCAGTTTTTGTCTCGCTACGGTGGTCGTTTCCACCAAATTTCATGAACCCGCAACAATCTGTGCCGATTTGACTGTGTAAAAACTTATATAAAGCCCCTTTTTGCCTATGAGTCAAGAACGGTGTGCCAAACTATATTGTTTATGAATTCTTGAGGTGAAAGGAATATTTTGTGATGGCTTTAAGCCAAATTTGGGCACGTTCGAAATTTAACCCCTGTGTTGACATTTGATTGACCCCTACATGCTCAGATTGACCCCTACATGCTCAAATGTTAGTTTAGGTTAAGAAACTGAACAAAAAGGTGTTGTTCAACGATGTTTTAATATAAAATAATTCATTTTTTAGTGAATTATTTTATATTAAAACATCGTTGAACAACACCTTTTTGTTCAGTTTCTTTACACTTTTTACCATGCGATGTAACGTGGGACTCTTAACGTTTTTCTTTAGTTTAGGTTAGACCTGTGTGATGTAAAGGCAGTGTTGCTAGATCCCTGTGTTAACATTTGATTGACCCCTACATGCTTAAAGGAACTTTTTGATTCTGAGAATGTCATGATTTTGTTTTGTTTTTTTTCTGTATGTGTAACCTAAAAATGTAATGGCTGTGTTGCTAGCTCCCATTCTGTTCATGTTAATCTTTCAGTTTGAATAGGGAGTTAGCATTGGCTGACAATAAAAAACAACACTAGGATCAAAACAAGCTAAACTACACCAAAACAATGAATGAACACATTTTAATCTCTCAATGAAAGACCTTGTTTTTTTAACTAAAATGCACAACATTTTCATGATTTTTCTTCAAAAAAGACCCCTACAGTTTCAAACAGGTGTCTGCCCATTCCTGTCACTTCAAAAGTCGAATGCTCCCTTGACTGTTCCAATATTCAAATGTATTCATCCCACTCGCATGTCCTCTTCTGAGCTTGTTTTGGTCTTTTTTGGAGTAGTCATATTTTTATTGTCAGCCAAACTTAATTACTCATTCAACCAGAATATCAAACGAAGGGCGATTTGACCAAATCAAGACATTTAAAATTTCCAGTGTTATTATGGGTATCCTTCACCACCCTCGCTGTGGACTTTGGGCTTCAAATCAAACAACCCTTTGAATGGATATATTATGTTTTAAATATGCCTGATGTGAAAAGACTATATATTATAAGACAGTTATCATGTTATACATCAAAATTTAGAGGAAATAGCTTTACTTGATAAACTTTGTAAAATGATTCACAGTTGGTGTAAATTATTTTGAAATCTAAAAAAATGCAACGTTACACTGGCACTCTTTTACACTGATTGACGCGAGTGCCCTGTGAATGAGCGACATACGCAAAGCTTTATGTTCCCTTCAAGAGCACCGCTCTGTGCTGACCAACGCTTTGACGCACAATGGACCAATCAGATTATCAGTTTGTGGTTATTATTGTTAGATTGAATCAGCTAATCAGAACCCGACTACCGTGTTACGCTAGGTACGTTCTCAAAGTGTCTTCTTCTCTTTTGTAGTGCTTCAATTGGACCCATGTCCTTCTTTATTTTAATGTAAGGGTGTACATGAAAATGAAAACTGATAATAATTATTTAAACTGCCAATTTCTTCATATGACAATATCTTGATACTTTTGCCAAAACATTTTGATTGATGAAAAATTGGAAGTCAAAGGTCAAGTAATTTGCATAATAATTATTGTAGCCATCATGGATATGTTGCCATTTCAGTTACAGCTTTTTTGATACCTTGAAAATTGAAATTGAAATTTTCGTTTTATCAACTGATATTTGCAAACTTATGAAAAGACCTAACGGGGTCCTTTGTAAAATGTTGGGTGAACGGGGTAAAAAATCGGATAATCGTTTTTATTTTTGTCTCATATCATGATTTTTTTTCCAGCTTATTTTGTTCAAAAGTAAAAATAACAATAAAAAGGGCCGCCCGGTCATGTCTTTTATCATCTCAATAACTACCACTGTCACAAATTGGTGGCAACCAAAGAGCTTTTAAATAGAAATAGAGTCGCAATAGATTATATAATCTTTTGTTCGTTTGATGCCGATTAGAAGTTGCGACAGGCTATTCATAAAAGTGGTACTATTGTTTCGAATAAAGGGGTTCCGCCATTAAATTGGTCACTGATCCGGCATCATATTAACGCTCTACACAACAGGCGAGTATCAATAAGTGACCACACTACAGGCCCATTCTCAGATAAAGCGTCCAAGTTTGGGCTCAGGAATTGCAAAATGCCAACCACGAAGAATTCGTGAAAATCATTCAGAATCGTAAACTTTAATAGTTTCAGAACACAAAACAATGCATGGGTGATTTTTCAACAATACTTCATTTTTGAGCAATATTACTTGTACGCATTGGGGGTAACGTATCAGTGGTAACGTATCTGTGAAGCCCTTTCCCACAATTGTGCAAGTGTAAAAACTTACCGACTTAATACCCATACTTGATCAGTCATCACCCAATGTACTAAAGTCTGGTATGGTATTTGGCTTCATTTATCACAGCGTTTTTCCGAGGGAGTAGAATTTAGGTAACGTATCTGTGAACGCATGAACGTAACGTCAGGATTTTTTGCCATTAATAGACCTGATTTTTTACTTTGAAACCATTGTGTTATGTACCACATATATAATATAACTATAGAGCCTGCTTGATCCATAACATATGGGAACATTCATATAGCCAGTTATTTTGACAGATTGTTATTCATTAGAAATATGGTAACGTATCTGTGAACAATTTTGGCGACATAGTCTCAAAGATCTGTTGGAAAAATTTAATAACTTGCGTTGTGATGTTTTATACTTTATAATTAGGGCATGATACCACTAATGAAAAGTACCTATAATCCATTATTATGCGCGCATGTTTAACGAACAGGGACACATTATACGGAACGTACCTTGGTTGGCGACATGGAGGAAAACAATGGACATGCATAATCAGCTTTATTGTTTTATACTTTCTAGGCATGTTACAACCTCCAGCCCCACACATTTTAGAAAGCAACTCCTAAGTATTAGTTATATTAATAAAAGTCATTTCTTTCTGACGAAACAAGTCTGAATACGACTTGACACTATGGGCGACACAAATTTGACTTTTTGGACACTTTATCGGAGAATGTGCCTACAGTCATGTGTAAGGGCAGTCATGTGTAAAGTGGTACCATTGTACTCACGTATCCGAAATGTGTGCTTGTGTGGGTCTGAAGTTTATAAGGAGGCTTTAGCTGTCGATGCAATCATCTTTACCACCCACCTGACGTTAGGCGTTTCATTTAAATAAATTGAACGCTCTTGTTGATCGATTACACATTAGAATGTATGAAGGCTGCCATGTCCAGTGCCTATATCTATATTACACTATAATGGTAATCGCTATACGTATACATGTAAGTATAAGTACAGGCCTATAAATAGGTATATCACCCCAAAAATAAGCGCAGCAGAAACATGTTATTTGACGCTTTTAATTGAATCATCGTTATGAATGCTTCAAAAAACAAAAAACAGAATTAAAATCGGATAATGCAAAGTGATGTAACGTCAACTTGAAGATACCCGGAAATCGGGTGAAAACCTGCCACAAATTGCTATAAATGGCAAATTGGTAATTTTTGGGATTTGTAATGCTTATTCGGACACTTACTTGAAAAGGTAGCATTGATTTAAGTATCACAGATTAATTGCATATCTTTCCGGACTTCGTTAAAGAAAACAAGATTAAAAAATCTCTCCTCGAATAAATGTAATAAATCCACCAAATATACAATTTTAGCCATTTTGACCAATCTGCAGACAAAGTCCAGCTAATTAATATGCAAAAATAATGCCAACAGAGAACCGTACATGATATGAGGATGCGTTTTTTTTGCACACATAAGTACCCAAAGTTCTTTCATTTGGTAAAAAAAAAATACAAAAAAGTTATTAATTATGCAAATTAGCTAATTAAATCTAATTATATATTTATGCCATTCTTATGTTAATTAGGCATATGTAATTTTTACTTTTTTCAATGTTTTATTCATACAGCATGATTTTGTCAAATATGAACCTGCTGTGATGTTGAATAAAGAAACTGCAGTTAATTGCCTAAGTGCACCGAGTTTTCAATTGGTATAGGGAAGTGTTTCACTCATTGTCCAAGGAAAAAAATACATGATAACAAACACTGGTATTTCAGACCGGTGGTACTAGGTCCTCTATTTCGAGAGACCTATATTTATTGATTTATGGACGTTCTAAAAAAATTCATAAAACAGGTCTTAACTCTTAAACTAGGCAGTGTTTAATTTCGGCGGAGTTGATAGTGATTTAGGAAATGTTTCACCTACCATATATTAAAAAGACAAATTATTGTGATCAATGAAACATAACGAGGAAATCGTTTTTTGACATGTATGTTTTCAAAAATTGGCCAACTTTGATCCGCGCACTTTTTGATTCACTGTTATGTATGCGTGCACAGTATGACAGAATTATTGTGCAGCCACTGTGACATACCTACTATAAAGGTTGTTTTTAAGAAATGTCCATTTAATTTTATTTTAAGAAGGAGATTGGTATAGAAATAGTGGCGTACCCAAAGAGGGTAGGGGGTTGGGGAGGGGCAGATTCACCTCTGTGAGAAGTCTTGGGAGGGGAGGAGGGAGGAAGAGGGGAGGAGGGGATACGGAGAATGAGAGAGGGCTGGAGGAAGGGAGAAATAAAAAGATATAATAAAGACAAGTAGATCAATAGAAATATAAGGAAAATGATGGGAATGAGAGAGGGAGGGTGAGAGGGGGCAATGAGAGCGAGGGAGTGATAAAGTGTAGGCCTAGGAAAGAATAAGTACAGAGAAGGGAAAAGAAAGGAATGATGAATACATTTAATAATAATTATTAGGCCTATATAATAACTAAACACATAACAGCACTGGGCAGCCATTCGATGATGTCAATGCCTTTATTCGTTACGTAATTAAAACGCCCAGTCAGATGTATTTCACACCTACCAAACACAACTCACCCAATTTCGCAAACTGGACATTGAATGTACACTCTCATGAATATTGATTAGCAACATTTTCCAATATGTCAGCGCTCTAATCGGAAACAATAGAACAATAGACCCTGCAGAGCGTTGGTGGCAACAGTATGTATCGCTTTCAAATAGGAGCCCGTAACCGCTTAAAATGTGCATTCTTAAAAAACAGTTATCAAAATCTACAATCCACGAAAAAAAGGTTGGCACACTTTGCCTGTGTTTTGGTATATCTCTGCCCCTGTTCCCCAATTCAATGTTGGACCAAGCCATGTTGTGAACAGGTCCGTGAGACACTCCATCATTGAATGATGGGGAGTGGGGAAGGGTGAGATACAGGGGGAGTCTGTGCGTCACATATATCGCATGCATGTTTTACTATCCTCTCCAATTGTGATAGGGCACGTATTTCAATTAATTAGTACAGGTGTGCCAATTATTTTCGCGGATTGTAGAAACACCTATTTTAACCCTTGTCCTACTGAGCCATAATTTTCTGTTAAAACGACATAATACTGTTATATTTGGTACCAATGTATATCGATTTGGGTATCCTCTATCCATGTGATGCCAAAATGAGTACATACATTTACCACATATAATGTAGCTATGTCAAAATATATGTGTGCCCTTACAAATTTGGGAAATTCTGGCTATTGACATAAATATAGGCATAATTGATTTCCGGCTAAAAAATTTATGATCATGCGATTTTCACCGGATTTTCTCCTAATATGACAGGAAATTTCAAGTTTACCACCAAGTACAAATTCAATTTCTCTTGCAATAATTTTACAAAAGCAAAATAAAATCATGGATTTTACCTTTGTCCTTTGCACTCGTTTTGGCGGCAAGTCTATTTTGCATAACATAAGACAGGGTTCGAGGTTTGAGGACGGTTTCACTGCCAAATGTGTGAAAAAATATTTAGGTGTGAAGAATACTTCTAAACTTCTAAACTTGAGCATATATAGTATTTCTAAGGTAAAATGTCTGAATCTTAAATCGTTTTTTGGGGTTAAACATGGATTTATGGCCATTTTTACTGAAAATGACCAGTTTTAGGTGAAAAAAAAATTACCATTAATTTTAATCTCTAATATTTTCTACTATATAGATAAATGTTGTCTTTCTCTGTTATTTTGTATTACCTGATGGTTTATTTGTTCAAATAAAACTGTTTTTAATTGATTTCATTGCTTACTTTGTATACCATACCCGGATAAAGGTGAACTTGAAAGTGAAAAAAAGGAGCCCAAAAAAGGTCATTTTCGAGAGATTCGTATCTTAGTTTCGCCATAAAATTTGATCTAAAGGGGCTAGAGACCTCATTAACCCCTCATTTTAATGATATTTCAATTTGCCACACACTGATAATAATTTTAACTTCCTTCAAAAAAGAAAAATTGAAGAAAATTGCAAAAATGTTACCTCTACCCCTAAGCGTGAAAAAAATATGGCAAATTGTAAAAAAAATATTTCGGAAAAACTTATGGAGGTACAGCTCTGAAAAGTTGATCGATTGTGCACTCTACCAATCCCCACAATCGATTAGATTTGTGGAATGATGCCATGTATACTTTTTTCAAAATATTTTTTTTTACGACTCAGATTTTGCCCCATTTTGAGGTTCACCCCATTTTTCTGATGTATAACCCCTTAAACCCAAAGGTCACACCCATAAAAGTTATTCCAGGAAGAGCAGTCAATGCCTTTCATGTAATTGTGCCCTCAAATATGTAATTATAAAGGATGTTATACACGTACAGCAATGTATGCTCATGCACATGTACAATGTTATCTAGTATGGGCAAAGCATGGTTGCTTCTGGTATCCAGCTAAAGTCATTTCCCCAACTGATGTACCTGAACATCTGAGAAGTTCTATCCTGAGAAAACTGAAACCGAATCAAGTAATAGTCAAGTGGTATGGTGAAGAGAACTTTAGTTCTGTACCAGCTCATCACATCAACCACTTATCAGAAAATAAAGTTGATGCAGCCCGTGCCGCTAGATCACACAATATTCAGTTGCGCTATCAACAAGCCATTTCTGATGTCAGGGGTGAATAAAGTGCTATGCTTCAGTATAAACATTTTAAGATTGTGTAAAGGTAATCAGTTATACATTAACACTTTAAGAACATCATTTCTTTATGAGTTTAGACATCAATAGATTTATTGTCTTGACACCAAACCTGACCGCTATATGTTTACTAAATATATAGGAATACAGGGCCTCAGTACCAACATCATTTCATTTTCATACATGAGAACAGTGTTTAAGCAGTCTTTATAGTTTGTTTAACATATTTATAGATTCAAAACAACTTTAACTGAAGTAATAATGCTCTGTAACTTTTTTTAAATACAGTTGTGTTCCAAGTAGACTCCCAGGATTGGTTAACATTCTTCGTAAAATGGTGATACCCTGTGTATTAAAAACTTCAGAAATGGACTCAGCACAAAATTCTAGTCCAGAAAACATGTATAATGTTATGATAACATGAACTTCATTTTCCCCCCATTTTGGCAGTAAAACCGTCCTCAAACCTCGAACCCTGTCATAAAGTGCATAAAACTGCATAAACCTGCATAACATTTTGACAACATTTTGTATGAGTAACATTAATAATTTCTCAGGCTAAAATGAGTAAAATTATGTCAAGTATCCAAGGTTTACTGTGCCTAGTTCATAGTGTTAGACTTGTTTTATAAGGGTAAAGACTTGTTTTAAGTGTTTGGAGCCAAACTAGCCTCATGTCCAGTGACAACCTCATCCAACAATAAGTGCTCAAAATGCAAACTCAAGTTGTTGTAGAGGAGCATGGACGTACTAAATATTTAGTACGTCCATGGTATGAGGTTTTGCACCCAGCGACAAAGTGACCAACACGATGAATGTCCATTATGGTCTAATAAACTGCAACAAATTTACTAAGATCAGCATGTATGCTGATGATACTATTATTTACTGTGCTGGCAAAAACCCAGCTGATATTGTACATAACCTTAATAATGACCTTTCTTCAATGAAACAGTGGCTTGACAATAATAAGCTAAGTTTGAATGTTAATAAGACTAAATTTATTATGCTTGGAACACCACAAATATTGGCTAAAATTAATGATGATGTTTTGAATGTTCATATTAATGGTGATATTATTGAAAGAGTTTTCTCTTGCACCCATTTGGGTATAATAATTGATAGTAATTTAAATTGGCATGATCATATTGATTATTTGTTGAAGAAGTCTGCCAGGAGTATTTCTATGATCAGGAGGGCTAAGTCATTAGTTCCCATGAGTGCTCTCAAGCTTATATACAACTCTATTGTTGCACCACATTTCAATTATTGTAATATAATATGGGGTAATTGTACCAAAACAGATTCAATTAAGTTGCAACGAATGCAGGCAAGAGCTGCTAGATATATTTGCAATGTTCCTTGGGACACATCAGGGTCTGAAGTTCTTAATCAACTCAGCTGGTTGACACTTGCTGAAATAAGAAACATCCATTTGGCAGAGTTCATGTTCAGGGTTACAAACAACATACTTCCTGATAATATTTGCATGTTATTTGAGAAAAAGGAATATAATTATAATCTCAGGCGTAATCCAAATAATGTTGATGTTCCTTTTCCTTCAAATAACTTTAAGAAACGCAGTCTTTCATACAGGGGTGCTCCTCTATGGAACGATCTCTCAGCTGAAGCACAGTTGTGTGATAGACCTGCTGCGTTCAGGAGATTGCTTTACTGTAATTATGAATTGAACTTTGCCTAAATGTTTGCTTTTGGTTATTACTTTGTCAATTGTACTTGCTTTGTATGCTTAATTTATATCACTTTGTCATATATAGTTTTTATACTTGTTTTGTATTTCCATTTACTTTTAATATCCTTGATTAATGATGTAATGTAACATGTAAATTTATAGCAACACGGCCCCAGGGAAGACCAGCTCAAGGGCTGATCTGGGCTTTTCCGTGTATAAATAAAATTGAAATGAAATGAAATGAAACTTACAATTTGACCTCAAGTTGTGGGGCATGGGCTTCAATCCCATTTTTGTTCTTTTCAGCCACTTTTTAACAATTTTGGCCGGGGTTCCCCCCCCCCCCCACACACACACCACATTTCAAGCCGGATTGGCGCTGATGTTGTGGGGTAGGTCTATGACTTTTTCTTATACATTCAAAGGTCATGCAAACATGGTAAAGAACATACAAACAGTGAATACAGAACTGTGTTCTGACAGATGAGCATGTCACCCTAGCACAACTAGGCCTACATATGAGCACATGGTCACCCAATTTATATGGTGCATTATGGGATATGGTGAAAGATTACAGAACTGTGTTGTGACAGATGAGCATGTCACCCTAGCCCAACTAGGCCTACATATGAGCACATGGTCACCCAATTTATGTGGGGCATTATGGGATATGGTGCAAGTAATCTTTGTTCTTATAAATTATTAATGTTACTCATACAACATATTGCCAATTAACTTAGGGGCTGTGCAATAATTATGTGTACCCTGGGTGTGATGAATTCTCAAAATGGTCCCCCCTTTCAAAATGTCTTTTGCCCCACCCCCCGTTTTGGTGATGCAATTGTTTACCCCAGCACCTTACCCAGGGGTAGGACCGACCATCAACAATTACCATAGAAGTGGGTTGGTGAGGTTCAACATAGGTTTAAATCCTTAAATCCTTTTGGCGTAAACCTGCGTACACCCGAACGTGCAGGACACCCATGCATTGGTTATTTCAAACACAAAGTTGTATTCCAAATGATTTTAACATAACATCATTTTGAAGTATCTCTATGCCAGCAACGCCCATATTTCACACATTATGAATTCATAAATACAAATGGTTAAATATCGTTTTTTCAAAAACAATAAAAACAAAATAAATACAGTTTAGTCATGAATTCCTAAAATATGTGACTGGACGCGGCGAATCAGCCGTAAAGTCGGCCCCGGTCAATTTTGTTTTATTTCGTGTTTAGAAAATATATACCATAAGCTTTAAAATGGTATATCATTTGACTTCAAACGATATCCAAAAGCGGGGTTATGATTTGTTGAACTCTGTTCCTTCGACAAAATTGTATTTTTATCGGTTCTACATTTGTCTCTTTTTCTACATTTCTGGTAATAAATATCCAACAGTCATAATTGGCGGTCATTTCAAATCATCCCCAAGTCAGCGAGGTTCAGAAATATCCTCTCATTGTTCATTGTTGATTATACATACCTAGACAAAATACAATGCTTTGTTTTCTACCACTTGAACAGGATTTAGCCAAAGCAAACAAAGACAAGAACTATTCTATAGAAATAGGTAGAAGCTTATTATCCTCTTCAGCAGTAGTATTATTGATTGATTTAAACAGCGTTTGATAAGATACTTGTCGCAACGAATTGATACACCTATGAATACGACCTTCACATACATTTTACACTTTAACTCAGAATAGAATTTGCCGAGTTTACGGCTGATTCACCGCGTCCACTCACATATGTGATTTTTGTAAAGATTTACATAAAATGCCCATTTATAAAACAGTTGCTACTATGACTGTATGTCCAATTTTCTCGGGAAAAAGCAAATTACACTGCTTTATAAACAATCTATTTTTAAACACTACCAGCATATTTTGACCATTTCAAGGTAGACTGAGACCATTATCTTAAATATAGTTTTCATCGCGTTCAATTTCAGGGGTGATCACAAACGACCAATTCTATTCTGATATTCTAGTTCTGTATTCGGAACAAAAAGGGGTGGGTCTAAATGACGCCGAGGCATAACAAAATGAAATTACAGGGACATATAGAGCTTCCAGAAAGGCATGAATGAAGTATCCCCACACTATTCTTTATGCTAACATGCAAAAATACCATAACAATATAGATCAGCCTTTTAGGCTGCTCTTGCTCTGTGTCACTTTGTAATAATAAAATAATTAGCCTGAATATTCTTTCTAAAAAATGAAAACATAAAAGTCAAAATCAATATTTTTATAGCACAAATTTGCAGAAATGTTTTTGTATTTTTATATTTAGGCACTGATCCCGATTTCATGAGAACCTGATTCATTTTATTGCTGTTGCCAATCTCATATGAATGACTCTAATTAATAGGCATTCTCACACAAATCCATCGTCTTTTTTGGTATCCTGTATTTCGATTACATCACTGAGTAAAATGCCCCCACTTCTTTTGAATTTCTACATGTAGCTGCACATTCCACAACAACTCCCTTCAACTACATACATCTGGGTATAATTATGGTAATTATGATTTGTATGGTTTCCTTATCAGCTCTATCTTTTGGGCGGAATATATCACTGGTACAGTTAAAAAGGCGGCGATTGATGGCAGTGGTGTGACAACTATCATATCTGGACTCAATGCTGCATGGGCTGTTACTGTCGACAAAGCTGGTAAGTCTCATGCTACTACTTGATGTATTATTAGTTTACTGTTTCTGATTATACTTGCTTCAGGGACATGGACATTTGACTCCAGTTATTTGTGACATTAGAGTTGATTTGATTGGGGTAATGGGTGTTGTGTGGTTTGGTGGAATGGTAGATAGAGTAGGGGGTTGTGGAATGGGGGTAGGGTGAGCAGTGAGATATGGTGATTGGGTGGTAAAGAAATGGAGCTAGTTGGGTACTGGTGTGGTGGGGTGTGGTGGGTGGGTTGGGATGCAGGATAAGGGTGGGTAGGGTTGGGTATAAAGGGTAAGGCGGTTAATCAACCAATTTAATATAACTCCTCAACATCGTATACACCACATTCGCATCTGTTTTCTCCCATAGAATAAGAATGAGGGTAGAGTGCTGGTTATCACTCGTGAAATCAGGCAAGACTAGTGGTTCGAGAACCCCCATTTTTAACTGCAATAATTGCATGCCATACCGTAAAATGATGACAATTGTCAGATAGTTAAATGTTGCGTCCTCAGTGGGAGGATTTCTACTCAAAGTCCCAAGTTTTTGTCTCGCCTGAAGGCAGGAGACTATATAATCACTTTTCCGAGTGTGTGTGGGGGTGTGTGGTGGGGGGGTTTCTGTATGTGACAAATTTGGTTATAGTTTTGGTTAAAGTGTTGATTTAATGCTCTCAGATGAACATGAAGTTCAAATCCTATTGCAAGGAAGCTTGGGCCATAGGTGAAGTATGAAGGTCTTTACGTTATGAAGTTGTGTCACATAATTTCAAGGTCACCATAGGTCATTTGAGGTCAAATGTTTTCTTGAAATTTGGATTAAATTGCTCTCAGGCTATGTATTTCGCCATGATTTGACGTATCGAGCTGCAATTTTGAACAGTGATAGGGGCAAGTGTGTTGAGCTGCTCATTGATGGGGGAAAGTGTGAGAGGGTAGGATGGGCAGTGCGGGGAGGGGGGAGGAAGGGGTAAGGCAGAAGAAAACAAGCACAATACCGTGTGAACAAATTATCTGGAGATCTGTATTGGGTACAGTGATGTAACTTGGTGGGGAGTAGCTGTGACCAAAGGTTCTCGACCTGACTAGATTTTCAGGTCATTTTGGGATCATCCGAGGTCACCCAGGGGTCATCTAAGGTCAAATTACTAAAAACATTCGTATGGGCATGAAACTTGGTAGGTACAGTCAACATTTAAAGCCAATTTTGTGAAGGTCATTTTGGGGTCATCCAGGGGTCATCTGAGGTCAAATTACTACAAACTGTCGTATGGGTCATGAAACTTGTTGGGTACAGTCAACATTTAGAGCCAAATGTTTGGAAGGTCATTTCAGGGTCATCCAAGGTCATCTGAGGTCAAATTACTAAAAACTGCCGTATGGGCACGAAACTTGGTGGGTACAGTCAACATTTAGAGTCAAATTTTTGGAAGGTCATTTTGGGGTCACCAGGGGTTATCTGAGGTCAAATTACTAAAAACTGTCAAATGGGCATGAAACTTGGTGGGTACAGTCAACATTTATAGCCTTATGTTTGGAAGGTCATTTCGGGGTCATCCAAGTTTATCCAGGGGTCATCTGAGGTCATATTACTTAAAACTGCCGTATGGGCACGAAACTTGGTGGGTACAGTCAACATTTAGAGTCAAATTTTTTGAAGGTCATTTTGGGGTCACCAGGGGTTATCTGAGGTCAAATTACTAAAAACTGTCAAATGGGCATGAAACTTGGTGGGTACAGTCAACATTTATAGCCTTATGTTTGGAAAGTCATTTCGGGGTCATCCAAGGTCATCCAGGGGTCATCTGAGGTCATATTACTTAAAACTGTCGCATGGGCATGAAACTTGGTGGGTACAGTCAACATTTAGAACCAAATTTTTGGAAGGTCATTTTGGGGTCACCATGGGTTGTTGCAGGTTCATTTACTTCTACCAAAAGTAATCGCGAAGCAGGCGGTTGTGAAAGCAGGCGAGACTCGTGGTTCGATAACGGCCTTGTATAGCAGGAACATGCACTTCATTTTAAATGAGGACACACCGTAATGTACTTCAATAGCCATGGATATACACTGACTGCACACACCCTCAGTTAATTTCCCCACCATGCCAGATCGGATGGATAGTAGAAACTGAAGCGGGTCTAGAGCTTGGTGCCAAGATTTGAGTGTAAAAATCTCTCATTTTGATTTGAAGGTTCTCTATTTGAAATTCTTAAACACTTGAAATAGCTCTTGCAACCTTATTGATTCTTAGCCGTGTTATTACACGATATAACACGGTACAGCAAGTGAGCGTCGTCGTGATACGCGTACGCGGCATACGCGTTATTTGAACCAATCAGAGGCGCATATAGCAACAACGGGACTGATCGATTCTAAGCCCTATCATAATTTTTTTCAAAGTGTAAAACTTATTTTAATTACAATTTGGTATACTTGTGATGATTAATATTTTTATTTGAATTGAAATGTTTAAGAATGAGAATAAAAGTATTATAGCTGCTGTCATGCATCTATCGTCTCATATAACACAGGCGACATCAATATTTGGTGTAAACAACTCGGCTTTACCTCGTTGTTCTACTTAAAATAATGTCACATGTGTTATATGAGATGAAAGATGCATGACATCAGCTAAATACAATACCTTTATTCTCTAAATCTTAGGTCCTTGATGGGTGCCTTAATTACAAGTATGTAGGGGTGCATGTGTGGGTGTGACACAGCTGGTAGCAATGTAGGATGTCTCAATCCACGACTAGTTTGACAGGTTTTTATTTTCTTAAAATTGGCTGACATCTGTCAGTGACTTATATATCTACATGATGTGCTACATGATGTAAAGAAATCTGATAAATTTAATATAATATGTAAACTGCGGACAAAAAGCATCTTTACACTTAAAAACGAAAAGACTAAATATTTACCAAATAAAGTAATGCATAGATGGAGAATGCTGTTCTGCGTATTTTGGTCCTCATTCACTAGTAGAAAATTTATAATGAGAATTTTTTCAAAGCGATGAGAATTGGACAAAAGTATGAGAATTGAAAATTTTCTCGTCCAAATGAATGAGAAATGTTAATCAACGTGTCAACCCCCTGTCACATTGTTTTAAATGAGGAATTTAAGTTTCAACCGTCATTCTTGCGTGCTATATATAATTATAATCAAGTGATAATTTGCTGGGATGCTTCCATAGTTTAATGACTCTCCCCGCTCCCCTTATTCAATGTTGTATAACAAACGCCGCATTTTTTTTAATGTGCTCTATGTTTGCTCCAACATTGAATGGTGGGGGAGGGAGGGGATAAAAAATTTAAATAGGTTGGAAATTATACAAATAAAATATCCTATGTTGAACTTCATATGAACGGCTTTATTGAACCGAGTGTGCGAAATCTGCATATGCAGGCCTACGAATTTCTATCATAGGAGATGAAAACACAATTAAACATGTTGAAGGAAACACAAACATTGATACATGGAACAGGAAATCAATCAATCAAGATCTATTAATTTAAAATTTCATATAGAAATTTTAACATTACACAATAGGGTGAGTAGTATAAGACGTCCCCCTCGGATAGGAGGTGCAAGGGGTGCACCGGAAGTGACGTCACATGACCTTTGACCCGGATGTGACATCACATGACCTTTGACCCGGATGTGACGTCACAATATGAATATTCATGATGGGCGTGGCTAATTACATATATGAATATTCATGAAGTGGGCGTGGCTAATTAGCATATATGAATATTCATGAAGTGGGCGTGACTAATTTGCTTATATGAATATTCATAATGCCACGATATGAATATTAATGAGACGGAATTTAAATATGCTAAATAAAGAGTTACTTTTAGTTTATTTCATGTTTATTTATTTCATCCAATTAATTTATATAATTTTAATTCATTTGAATTTATTTCATTTGAATTCATTTCATTTCAATGTAATTTATTTCATTTTAATTTAGTTCACTTCATTTCAACTCAATTGATTTCATATTTAAATAAACAAAACAAATCTTATATTTATGAACGAAACTCATCCAACCCACGGTCCACTCTCAACCGAGCGAGATTTACCACCTCCGCTTTCGTGAAGAATTCCGTCGAATAAACGCTGGAGCATCCATATATAGACGAATCCAACGAGCCAAGTCATGGTCAGGATTTGGTCGGCCATCTTTGGTTTCCCGCTCGCACCAACCTGGGGTTTTGAGCGCCCGATTGTGCAAATAAAAGCCGCCTAACACCTGGAGAAGATGCAAAGACGAGGAGGGTTAATAGAATAATATATACAATAGAGGTAATCCTATCGCATCTATTCATACATAGTCCTTTTGTTCATCCATTTGTACATCTATGAATAGATGCGACGGGATTACCTGCGGAAGTATCTCTATTGTATTATTCTATTAACCCTCCTCGACCTTCTCTAGGTGTAAGGCGGCTTTTATTTGCACAACTGTTGGAACTGTATTGTGTTGTAAACTTATTAAATCATTCTTTTGTCTACCTGTGTTTTCGCGGAAGGTGTAAAACGGGTGATGGAATGCAGTTTAAAATTTCCGCCAAGGCCGAATCATTTCACATTTTGGATGCATTGTAGCCGACGGGGACCCAACTAAAGGCTGCTAGTCAGGTGTAGGAATTCGTGTATTTGGATTCGTCTATACCGTATGTCTCGCCATTTCTCTCGAAGTTCGGCGACGGTCGCGTCAAAATCAATCAAATCAAGGTCCAACCGTCGCAAACTGGCCACCTCCGTGAATATAGCCAACAGCAACACGTATTCCGTATCCAAAGCCTCTTCCTCGTAGTCTTCGTCGCGAGACATCACGGCGCGTTCCAGCTCGTCGCCGATTATAAAGTTCAGGAAATCGCGGAGTTGCTGCCGCTGTTCCTCTCTGACGTACTCGTCCCAAGCGTCGCGACGCGTATAGTTGAAACCCATGTTTTAATTCCCTTCAGTGTCCAGAGAGAGAATAGACCAATGGCGTAATAAAGTGCGTCAATTGCGTATCAAAATGCGTAACGCAAAAGCTTATATAAGCGGGTTATTTCACCTTTAGTCATTTCCATCTTAACCTTCAAAGAGTCGACATGAATGCTTTCAAACCTCACGCTTGTTCCCTGTGCGACAGGGCGTTCTCGCGCAAGTATGATCTCGATAGACACGAGCGAAACGTACACCCCGAAGAAGAAGAAGAAGAAGAAGAGGAGGATTCCGACTCGGAAATCGAGGATGAGGTCTCGGACCGAGAGTCCGGTGATGACTTGGAAGATAACGAGGCTTATCGGGAATGGTACGAGGGAGCTAAAGAAGCTACGGATGATATGAGGAGGGAAAAATACGAAAAGTACGTCGACGAAGGCATGGACCCGGAGATGGCGATGGAAAAAGCCTACCTGAAGACCGTTTGGGCCATAAAGCGCGACTTTTTCGACCAGTACCGTTTCTGCGGAGTCACGCGTATCTCAAAGACGACGACGTCTATACGGAAATCACGGACGATCTCGAGGAGAAAATGGACAAAGGGGTCGAGGTGAACCGAGCCGTGAAGAGAACGATGGCCAAGCATCGATCTAAATTTGACGGGCTATTAGTTGACAAACATAGGAATAAACCAGAACTTAAAAAATGAAATTAAGTAAATCAAGACGAACAGAAATATAAATTTTCCAATTAAAACGATTTTGAAATAAATTAAAACGAGATAAAATTACAATTTAAAAACGAATGGATATAAATTATCAAAATTCAATAACAATTTTATATTAATTGAATTAAAATAAATTGCATTGGAATGAAATGAATCAATTCAAATGAAATGATTTATTCAAATGAAATTAATTCAGATGAAACGAAATAAAATGAATGAATGAAATTAATTCAAACTAAATGAATTAATTCAAATAAAATAAATTAAACTGAAATAAATTACATTGAAATTAAATGAATTAAAATAAAATGAATTAATTCAAATTAAATGAAGTAAAATGAAATGAATTAATTCAAATTAAATAAATTAAAATGAAATGAATTAATTCAAATTAAATAAATTAAAATGAAAAGAAATAATTGAAATGAAATAAATTAAAATGAAATAAACTAAAAGTGACTATTTATTTAGCATATTTAAATTTCGTCTCATTAATATTCATATCGTGACATTATGAATATTCATATATGCAAATTAGCCACACCCACTTCATGAAGATTCATATTATGCAAATTAGTCACGCCAACTTCATGAATATTCATATATAATTAGCCACGCCCATCTCATGAATATTCATATATGCTAATTAACCACACCCACCTCATGAATATTCATATATGCTAATTAGCCACGCCCATCTCATGAATATTCATATCGTGACGTTACTTCCGGGTCAAAGGTCACGTGACGTCACTTCCGGGTCAAAGGTCATGTGACGTCACTTCCGGTGCACCTCTTGCACCCCTGCACCCCCTCCTCTAGGGGGACGTCTTATACTACTAGGGTGTTTGCACGGAAGGCCGTTAGTTCAAATCATCCTGCAGACACGCTCCAGAAGACATACACAATGCATGGAGTACAATTATTTTACAAGTAATTATTTTGTACTCCATGCATTTGCATATCTTCCGGAGCGTGTCTGGAGGATGATTTGAACGAATGACCTTTCGCGCAAGCCCTCTATACAGAAGAAACGTAAATTGTCAATTTGAAGAAAAAGAAAGAAAGAAAGAAAGAAAGAAAGAAAGAAAGAAAGAAAGAAAGAAAGAAAGAAAGAAAGAAAGAAGAAAGAAAAAAAGAAAGAAGAAAAAAAAGGAAATTTTAGATGGATTCGAACGTATAATGTTTGGGGCAAGAAGCGAAGTATCTAACGACATGTTACTGGGAGAAGTTTACAATCACTCTTGATTTTAGCGTATTGATTGCTACTACATTGTGCTATTGATCTTCGATCAGAATGAATTCATTCAGTAAAACTCATGTTTTGATCGTATACGGCATTTTATCTCAAATATATTTTGATTATACACGGTCACTTTACACACCTTTTTGTGTGACATATGTTTGTAGGTTATTATTCCTCCATTTAAGGGGGTACTACACCCCTGGCCAATTTTATAAATGAGAAAATGAGATTTTATAAATGAGAAAATTTTCAATTCTCATACTTTTGTCCAATTCTCTTCGTTTTGAAAGAATTCTCATCCTGAATTTCCACTAGTGATTTGGCAGTTTATTCCCTCAATTTGAATATTTTTTAAAGACCATTTTAAAAGTGACAAATTTGGATATTCCCTTCTTCAGGGCTATTCCCGCTAGCTTTTGTAACAGGCGCATTAGAAATTAACACACAACTGTGGTCAAAGTCATTTTGTCACAAAATGCTTGTGTTTTTCATCAAATTGGTTTAAGTTTGAAAATAAGTTAAAGCCAAAATGAGGTACCAACGATACCTTTTGTGTGCAGTGTAATTATGTGTATTTGTGTTTGTATATGTATTTGGGTGGGTAAAGTAGAGGTCAGTGCTCGGGCCCCAGTTCTATAAAGTAGAAATACTCGGAGACTCTTTTCTGACTAGAAAACATTTGCACAAAAGTGTTTTCTAAACCGAGCAGACGAGTCACTTCTGCGTTGTAATGTTTACTGCAAAGCTGCCAGATGAAAGAGGCATTGTAGGCGCTCAAACTGCACGATGATTAACGCACAGCCAGCGTGGATGTTAGACGCAACTGGTGACGCGAAAACGACGCACGGTCCTGCGTGATGATGAACAGGCGAGGTGCGGTGGATGGGGGTGAACATGCCGGGGTGTGTGGGGGTGTGTGTGTGTGTGTTGGGGTGGTGGTGACAGGGGTGGGTGTGGGGGTGGGTGTGTGAAGGTATATTCATTAACGTTGGGGTAGGTAGACTAGGGTGCATGTGTGATAGCTGGTATTGATGTAGGATGTCTTGGGGCTCTAGTAGGTTTATACAGGTTTTATTTTCAATCTGCAGACGTCTGTCTAGATATGTTGGGAAACATGATTTGTTAGAGTAGATAAATGGTGATTGAAAGTAGGATGTGTAGGGGGGTGTGCGTAATTAGGTGCATGTGTGATTATGGATACTAGTGTATATCTTGTCCGGACATTTTGTAAGTTCTGTACCATCCTTATGGTGACCACAAATCGCCACAATTAGTGTAAAATGTGCTAATTTAGGATAATTGATGCTAATTATTGCGGCACTTTATTGAGCCAAAAGTATTGATATAATATTCCCAAACAGTGAACCAAAATGACATCATAAAACCTTGATCCATACAGTTAAACATGACCACCCAACATCCACCAATGCCCACACCCACATCCCCACTTCATCCATACAGTTAAACATGACCACCCAACATCCACCGATGCCCACACATGCTCCCACTCCATCCATAGGCTCGGTCAGGCATTATTTATTTATTTATTTTTTTAATTAATTAATTAATTAATTAATTAATTAGGTTTTCGTCACAAATTATGGTAAATAAGTAGCTTATTTAAAGCCACCTTTTATTGAAATGACTATGCAAGAGCTGGAGCTGGACTCCTAAATTGTATGATATTGCAATTGAAATAATGTGTAATGTGTTATTTATTATAAATGTGCAATATTTATGTTTGCATTTCACTTGTCTTGGTGGGTTGGAGGGGTCATGCTTGTGGTCTCATTTTATTGCTAAATAGAATGCACATTCAATCCTGTAAAAAGAATTCCGTTAGCCTTTTTAATATTGACACTGTGCTAAGTGTGCTTCATAGAATTCAGAATGGGCAGGGTGGCGGAGGTGGGGGATGTGGAGGTGGGGGTTGTGGTACACACAAACTATATGGGATTGATATGTTTAGTACATAATCTGCTTATGTAAATGCTGTAAATTGGATTTTAACTCCATTTAGCATACAGCTAAACAATTCTACTAATTGTTTTTAATTTTTATACCTTAGCAATGAAAAGTCAACACAAAACTTCTGTTGTCTTCACACACCAATTTTGGTATTTCTATTTGCTATGACAACTTGATCATTTTTTGACAATATTTTCTGTTTTGTTCATAAACTATTTAATAGAAAGTTAGAAACAACAACAAACTCAAACCAATTAATAAGTAGCTGCTTCGTCAGCAGAATGATCCAGTTAGTTTGAAGACTCTTGACTTGTGACGTCAGAACTGGATTGTAGACTCTTGCTAAGTTGTAGCGCCCGTCCATATTCAGAGAAGGTTGGTTGGCCCGGATGTAGATGGCCTCTTTGACTCCTCTTTCGAAGTACCATGGTTCCCTGTCGAGGATCTGCACTTCCGCTTCCACTTAAAGCCAATTTTGTGAAGGTCATTTTGGGGTCATCCAGGGGTCATCTGAGGTCAAATTACTACAAACTGTCGTATGGGTCATGAAACTTGCTGGGTACAGTCAACATTTAGAGCCAAATGTTTGGAAGGTCATTTCAGGGTCATCCAAGGTCATCTGAGGTCAAATTACTAAAAACTGCCGTATGGGCACGAAACTTGGTGGGTACAGTCAACATTTAGAGTCAAATTTTTGGAAGGTCATTTTGGGGTCACCAGGGGTTATCTGAGGTCAAATTACTAAAAACTGTCAAATGGGCATGAAACTTGGTGGGTACAGTCAACATTTATAGCCTTATGTTTGGAAGGTCATATTGGGGAGTTCAAGTTTATCCAGGGGTCATCTGAGGTCATATTACTTAAAACTGCCGTATGGGCACGAAACTTGGTGGGTACAGTCAACATTTAGAGTCAAATTTTTGGAAGGTCATTTTGGGGTCACCAGGGGTTATTTGAGGTCAAATTACTAAAAACTGTCAAATGGGCATGAAACTTGGTGGGTACAGTCAACATTTATAGCCTTATGTTTGGAAAGTCATTTCGGGGTCATCCAAGGTCATCCAGGGGTCATCTGAGGTCATATTACTTAAAACTGTCGCATGGGCATGAAACTTGGTGGGTACAGTCAACATTTAGAGCCAAATTTTTGGAAGGTCATTTTGGGGTCACCATGGGTTGTTGCAGGTTCATTTACTTCTACCAAAAGTAATCGTGAAGCAGGCGGTTGCGAAAGCAGGTGAGACTCGTGGTTCGATAACCGCCTTGTATAGCAGCAACATGCACTTCATTTTAAATGAGGACACACACCGCAATGTACTCCAATAGCCATGGATATACACTGACTGCACACACCCTCAGTTAATTTCCCCACCAGGCCAGGTCGGATGGATAGTAGAAACTGAAGCAGGTCTAGAGCTTGGTGCCAAGATTTCAGTGTAAAAATCACTCATTTTGATTTGAAGGTTCTCTATTTGAAATTCTTAAACACTTGAAATAGCTCTTGCAATCTTATTGATTCTAAGCCATGTTATTACACGATATAACACGGCGCAGCAAGTGAGCGTCGTCGTGATACGCGTACGCGGCATACGCGTTACTTGAACCAATCAGAGGCGCATATAGCAACAACGGGACTGGTCAATTCTAAGCCCTATGATAATTTTTTTCAAAGTGTAAAACTTATTTTAATTACAATTTGGTATACTTGTGATGATTAATATTTTTATTTGAATTGAAGTGTTTAAGAATGAGAATAAAAGTATTGTTAGTTAGTTGCTGTCATGCATCTATTGTCTCATATAACACAGGCGACATCAATATTGGGTGTAAACAACTCGGCTTTACCTCGTTGTTCTACTTAAAATAATGTCACCTGTGTTATATGAGACGTAAGATGCATGACATCAGCTAAATACAATACCTGTATTCTCTAAATCTTAGGTCCTTGATGGGTGCCTTAATTACAAGTATGTAGGGGTGCATGTATGGGTGTGTCGACACAGCTGGTAGCAATGTAGGATGTCTCAATCCACGACTAGTTTGACAGGTTTTTATTTTCTTAAAATTGGCTGACATCTGTCAGTGACTTATATATCTACATGATGTACTACATGATGTAAAGAAATCTGATAAATTTAATATAATATGATATGTAAACTGCGCACAAAAAGCATCTTTACACTTAATAAAAATTCCTTTAAAAGGAATAGGGCGTGCAAATGAAAAATTGTCAAGAGAAATGAAAGAATGAGTAAGTCAAGTTCACAATTAAAAACAGGGAAAATATGACACAACATCGATTTCCAATGGGGGAATAACACAAAACGTATAAACAAAGTTAAAAGAGTTTTTAACTTTATACGTTTATACGTTTGTTATTCCCCCATTGGAGGTTGTGTCATATTTTCCTTGATTTTAATCTTATCTATTGCTTATCCTTTGTTCTCTTGTTGGAACAGATTTTCCATGTTTTTATATTAACCCTTCACATCATAACAGAAGACGTTTTATGTTAACATTTTATATAAAACATTGTTATAAAACTTTTGTAGATAATAGTTATTTAAATCATTTTTTAGTTTTTTTTTTATCATCAGATAGAAAGACTTCATCTTCTCTTGTGAGACAACAAACAGGGCTGGGGTATCTTTCCATATCAAAGTTTAAAAATCTGTCATATCAATTTCCTCAATATGTTGTTTTGATACACCTTATGAGGGGAAAAGTTTGATTTCACAATATTTCGATATTATTTTTTAACTTTGTAACTTTATTATGATTAACATAACTGTATTTCAAAGCGTCAAACTATATCATTATTTTGTCCCAACAAAAATAATCCCGGAATAAAATATTCATTCATATGTTTATTTATTTTATTCAACCTGGGCCATTTCTACTGGTGCACATGCATTCTAATAATTTGTCTATAATACCTTATACAAGCATCAGCAAGCACTATTTGTCACAAGATTTGAAAAGTAAATAGCCTATGTACACACTGAACACAATGCACATACAAGCTGTATTTAAGTACATGCTGAAGCTATCAGTATAAAATGATATATATGACCTTCACGATGCTATTAATTTAGCCCAAAGATTAGAAAAACTAGCAAAACTGGTGAACTGGTACTGTTCAAATAAAAACATCTGCAAATCTTGCTGCAATTTCCAAATAGTATTTCTATTACTAAAATAATTATTTTTGTTATTTCTTTTAATACAAACACATTACTGCCTATGATGACTTTATCGTATTACTTACATATCAAAATCAAGTAATAATTACAAAACTCGCCGTAAACTATCACCTCTGTGGGTGTTTGGGATGTAACTGGCACGAATATTTTCTCAACACTGAGGCAAGTGAGAAAGTAGGTCAATAGTCAGAGAATACAGGGCAGGTGCCACCCAAAAACGAAAAGACTAAATCTTTACCAAATAAAGTAATGACTAGATGGAGAATGCTGTTCTGCGTATTTTGGTCCTCATTCACTAGTAGAAAATTTATAATGAGAATTCTTTCAAAGCGATGAGAATTGGACAAAAGTATGAAAATTGAAAATGTTCTCATCCAAATGAATGACAAATGTTAATCAACGTGTCAACCACCTGTAACATTGTTAAGTTTCAACCGTCATTTTTGTGTGCTATATACAGGGTGTCTCAATAAAAATAGGCCCTGTGGAAATTAAAGTGGTGTATAACTTAAAATATCGGCAATAAAATAAAGAATCTTCTTACAGATTCAAAAACCATTAGGTGTCTGCTAAGAATGGTGCAAAAATTATCCAAATCCGATCACGCGTCACTGAGATAATTACGTTTGTACAAATAAACACATTTTTGGACCATTCCAATGGGGTAATACACATTCACAATACTGTGTAGTTTATTATAAAATAAATAAAAGGAAACGCCAAGTGTTGCTGAGTAGGAGTTCAAAATCAATCAATCAATCTCCCAAATATTTTTTTTTCACACGTTTCTCTTTGGGTTAAGGGCTCGGATAGCAACGTTTGCACAGTATTTTTTGTGGGACATGAGAACACATCAGCCATATCGAATTGCATATACGAGGAATGGCCTTCTGATATCAATTTTTTTTTAAATTCGCGATATAACACATTTATGGCAAATTATTAAATTTTTTAAATTTTATGTATTTTTGATATTCAGCCATCCTTCATAAATCGAATGATATGTACTTAATGTTACTTTAATATTATACATACCGGTACATTAGTCAAGCAACAGTAGCGCTGAACGTTATACTGAAGTGGCTAAAATATATGATTCAAAAGAAATATTGGTACCCTCAAAATGAAATGTCCAGGTGATAGTATTGATGGTGAAATAAACAAAAATTGATAAACACCATCAATAACAGAAAAGAAGCTTAGTTGCTGATCAGGCAAGTTATCTCTTACCTAGCTAGCAACACTGGGAGTTATGGTTTGACACTATTTGGTAGTTCCCATCATTGCGAATGGTGAGCTTTGCGAAGCACATTCCCGGAGCACATTATACATGTAGGCCTACCGGACATATAATCAAACCGGAGAGCACCATCAGCATAATAGGTCTGCCACTTGTTTATTAGTTCACACCTGGACCGGGCTTCAAGCAATCGATCATGCCGCTACCCGCACTCCCGCAGAAAAAAAGGGGTGAAAAGTGCACAGGAGTATGTAATTGAATGGGAGTGAAATTGCGAAGGTGCGCATAGATGCGAAGGTCCGCATAGACTGCACGGTGTAACTACGAGTTACCAAAAATAGAGCGTACAGTGCAAAGTGAGTTCACGGGGTCACGTCGAAAAACTTGGATTTATTTATTTATTTTATACTTTGAAACACTATATGCACTTTAAAGATAGTTAATATATTATTTACTGATATAATACGGTACTTCTATTTTATTTGGCATCGTAAATTGCTGGATTTTCGATCAAACAGTTTTGATCACTTTTGCTAAGATTATTGTATAATTAAATCACTCTCAAGTCAGCATGTCGGTGTATAGTGTAGTGGTTTGATCGCTTGCATATTGAGGCAAGAGTCCCGGGTTCGATTCCCAACTACGGCTTATTGAAAATATTAAATAATTCATCTTTTTTTCAATTACGAAAAGGACAAATTATATTGTAAATCAAGATGTGTGATTATTTATTAGCCTACTTTGCGCTCACTTTTAGTTCATACTCTTCTGTGGCTATTCCGTTTAAAGACAACCCTCCCGCTGGAATCTACCGGCGGATGGGTACATTCTACTGCCTTTAATTTAAAATTTCATATATAAATTTTAACATTATACAATAGGGTGTTTGCACGGAAGGCCTTTAGTTCAAATCATCATGCAGACACGCTCCAGAAGACATGCATGGAGTACAATCATACCAATCGCCTGCGTAACGGGTATTTTACACACCTTTTTGTGTGAGATATGTTTGTAGGTTATTATTCCTCCATTTAAGGGGGGGTACTACACCCCTGGCCAATTTCATAAATGAGAAAATGAGATTTTATAAATGAGAAAATTTTCAATTCTCATACTTTTGTCCAATTCTCTTCGTTTTGAAAGAATTCTCATCCTGAATTTCCACTAGTGATTTGGCAGTTTATTCCCTCAATTTGAATATTTTTCTTAAAGACCATTTTAAAAGTGACAAATTTGGATATTCCCTTCTTCAGGGCTATTCCCGTTAGCTTTTGTAACAGGCGCATTAGAAATTAACACACAACTGTGGTCATAGTCATTTTGTCACAAAATGCTAGTGTTTTTCATCAAATTGGTTTAAGTTTGAAAATAAGTTAAAGCCGAAATGAGGTACCAAAAGATACCTTTTGTGTGCAGTGTAATTATGTGTATTTGTGTTTGTATATGTATTTGGGTGGGGAAAGTAGAGGTCAGTGCTCGGGCCCCAGTTCTATAAAGTAGAAATACTCGGAGACTTGTTTCTGACTAGAAAACATTTGCACAAAAGTGTTTTCTAACCCGAGCAGACGAGTCACTTCTGCGTTGTGATGTTTACTGCAAAGCTGCCAGATGAAAGAGGCATTGTAGGCGCTCAAACTGCACGATGATTAACGCACAGCCAGCGCGGATGTTAGACGCAACTGGTGACGCGAAAAGGACGCACGGTCCTGCGTGATGATGAACAGGCGAGGTGCAGTGGATGGGTGTGAACATACCTGGGTGTGGGGGTGTGTGTGGGTGTGTGTTGGGGGTGGTGGTGACAGGGGGGGGTGTGGGGGTGGGTGTGTGAAGGTATATTCATTAACGTTGGGGTAGGTAGACTAGGGTGCATGTGTGATAGCTAGTATTGATGTTGGATGTCTTGGGCCACTAGTAGGTTTATACAGGTTTTATTTTCAATCTGCAGACGTCTGTCTAGATATGTTGGGAAACATGATTTGTTAGAGTAGATAAATGGTGATTGAAAGTAGGATGTGTAGGGGGGTGTGTGTAATGGGGTGCATGTGTGATTATGGATACTAGTGTATATCTTGTCCGGACATTTTGTAAGTTCTGTACCAGCCTTATGGTGACCACACATTGTTACGAGTCGTACTTGACTCAAGGCCAAAATCACCTTTTACCCGAACTCACACGAATGCACAACACAAATACACTGTTTGATTATGCTAACAAAATCTAAGTCTTTAATTGGAAGCACGTTATTATTGGTACAATATATGACAACAAATGCACATACACAATAATCAAATATAATCACTCTTTATCTATTTTGTACTTAGCCAGCATTCTTCTTCTTGGCGATCAGAAAGTTCTTGCAATGTTCTGGACGACTGCTGTAATATATCCTTCTTCATTTGTCCTGCGAAAATCAGCAAAGTCCTTTGTACACTTGCATTGATAAATCCTTGCGTATAAAATCCTTATACGAAAATGGTGTTCTCCAAACACGTTTATAACTCCTTGCGCAGTTCTCCTATTCTAAACTCCTTGCGCCGTTCTCCTATGCTAAACTCCTTGCGCAGTTCTCCAAATTTAACTCCTTGCGCTGCTTTCTCCAAACTTGGTGCTATTTCCACCTTTCACACAATATCTTCAGGAAGTAGGACTGCGATGCAGTTGTCCCCACTTATAGTGACAGTTGCGTTGACTCAAAACACCAGACTTCAGCAAGTCGACAGAAGAGTATACTTTCCTTTCTTGGAAGAAGTACGTTCTGTGACGTATTCTAGATCTTCTCCGACAACACTGGTAAATAGTAGTACTTTGACTACATAAAATATTTCTGGTTTGCAATTTCCTTTCTTTGAAGGAATTGGACTGTAAGCATAGCCCAGATCAACACTATCAACTGTGAAGAAATATGTTTACCTTTTCTTATATATCATGCCCTGGGAAATCCCCAGTATTAATACACATGATGAGAACTTGGAAATTCCCAAGCCTTAATTATAACATTAACCTTTCTCATTACATCACTTCCTGAGGGGAAATCCCATTACATCACTTCCTGAGGGGAATCCCATTACATCATTTTCAGGGGTTTCCAAATATTCCAAATTAGATATGATTCAACTTGTTTTGCTCAATTTGAGAGGTGAATTCCCCAAAATGTCATCACTCATGTAACTTTGTAAACAAAGATAAATCATCAAATTAAATTACTCAGGGCACATCACAACATCGCCACAATTAGTGTAAAATGTGCTAATTTATGATAATTTATGATTATGGGAGCACGGTGGCCGAGCGGAACGGGCTAGGACTCATAATCGGAAGGTTGCGGGTTCGAGCCCCGGCGACGCCATCGTGTTGTGCCCTTGAGTAAGGCACTTGATCTCGATTACTCCTCTCCACCCAGGTGTGAAATGGGGAGCTGTTATGAATACTGTCCATTGAGCGCCGCCCAAAGGTATGAGCATGCCTTGGGCATTGTATGGCAGCTGACATATTCTAATGACGGCGGAATAAATGTAAAGCGCTTTGGTACATGTTCACATGTGAAAGGCGCTGTATAAATACCAACATTTATTTATTTAATTGATGCTAATTATTGCGGCACTTTATTGAGCCAAAAGTATTGATATAATATTCCCAAACAGTGAACCAAAATGGCATCATAAAACCTTGATGAGAAACAAATGCTGCCTCTAGTTTCCCTCCCCCACAATGACCACACACCATGCACCGTACCAATGCCCACACCCACATCCCTACTTCATCCGTAGAATTAATCATGGCCACACACCATCCACAAATGCCCACACCCACACTCCCACTTCATGCATAGAGTTAAACATGGCCATACACGATCCACCAATGCCCACACCCACATCCCCACTTCATTCATAGAATTAATCATGGCCACACACCATCCACCAATGCCCACACCCACATCCCCACTTCATCCATACAGTTAAACATGACCACCCAACATCCGCCAATGCCCACACCCACATCCCCACTTCATCCATACAGTTAAACATGACCACCCAACATCCACCAATGCCCACACCCACATCCCCACTTCATCCATACAGTTAAACATGACCACCCAACATCCACCAATGCCCACACCCACATCCCCACTTCATCCATACAGTTAAACATGACCACACACCATCCACCAATGCCCACACCCACATCCCCACTTCATTCATACAGTTAAACATGACCACCCAACATCCACCAATGCCCACACCCACATCCCCACTTCATCCATACAGTTAAACATGACCACCCAACATCCACCAATGCCCACACATGCTCCCACTCCATCCATAGGCTCGGTCAGGCATTATTTATTTATTTATTTTTTAATTAATTAATTAATTAATTAATTAATTAGTTAAATAATTAGGTTTTCATCACAAATTATGGCAAATAAGTAGCTTATTTAAAGCCACCTTTTATTGAAATGACTATGCAAGAGCTGGAGCTGGACTCCTAAATTGTATGATATTGCAATTGAAATAATGTGTAATGTGTTATTTATTATAAATGTGCAATATTTATGTTTGGATTTCACTTGTCTTGGTGGGTTGGAGGGGTCACACCCCCTGGGTAATAGTGCTTGCTCTCCTGGCTCCTCCTGGCTAGCCTACCGGGACAATCTTTTATAATTTTTATTTTATGACATGCTTTGTATGTGTATTTTTGATGTATTTTAGCCAGGTGGCGATGTTACATTTTCCCAAATTCGACTCAAATTAAATGATGATATCTCTGCCAAGCAAGAAGTTCTTGTCATGCTTGTGGTCTCATTTTATTGCTAAATAAAATGCACTTTCAATCCTGTAAAAAGAATTCCGTTAGCCTTTTTAATACTGACACTGTGCTAAGTGTGCTTCATAGAATTCAGAATGGGCAGGGTGGCGGAGGTGGGGGATGTGGAGGTGGGGGATGTGGTACACACGAACTCTATGGGATTGATATGTTTAGTGCATTATCTGCTTATGTAAAGGCTGTAAATTGGATTTTAACTCCAATTAACATCTAAAAGACCCATGACCTTACAGCTAAACAATTCTAATAATTGTTTTTAATTTTTATAACTTAGCAATGAAAAGTCAACACAAAACACACCAATTTTGGTATTTCTATTTGCTATGACAAATTGATCATTTTTTGACAATATTTTCTGTTTTGTTCATAAACTATTTAATAGAAAGTTAGAAACAACAACAAACTCAAACCAATTAAAGGAGTATTTCGTGATCCTAGCATCCTCTTTTTATGACATTTTCCAGTAGATATCCACGAAAAAAGCTTTTTCCCAAAATTTCAGTTGATTCCGATTTTGCGTTTGCGAGTTATGCATGATTATGTGTATTACACTGCTCCATAGGCAATGTGTTATAATTTCGTTCTGGTATACCAGAACGAAATTCAAATGTCACGATATCTTTGCTAAACAAGTTAATCTGCAAGAAATTTTGTGTACATAAACATTATGTAGTCAGAGGTTTCCAGTGATATAAAAATCTCAACTTTTTTTGAGAAAAGTGGGGGATGATGCTGTGGATCACGAAATGCCCTTTTAATAAGCTATGGCTGGCCGGTACAATAATGTGAAGGTCATTTTGGAGTCATAGGATCAAATTGCCATAAATTGTTGTAATTTTTTAATATGCACTACAACCTTCGTCAGCAGAATGATCCAGTTCGTTGATCGATTTGAAGACTCTTGACTTGTGACGTCAGAACTGGATTGTAGACTCTTGCTAAGATGTAGCGCACGTCCATATTCAGAGAAGGTTGGTTGGCCCGGATGTAGATGGCCTCTTTGACTCCTCTTTCGAAGTACTGTGGTTCCCTGTCTAGGATATGCACTTCCGCTAGGGGCACGTGGCGTCCTGGGGACTCTATATGTATGTGCTGAGATACCTCGCATCTTTAGCTGTTTGTTGCACACTCGTCTATGTAGGAGTTGTAACACACTGACAGTGCATCTTTAGCTGTTTGTTGCACGCTCCTCTATGTAGGAGTTGTGACATACGGTGCATCGTTAGCTGCTTGTTGCACACCCGTCTACGTAGGAGTTGTGACATACGGTGCATCTTTAGTTCTTTGCTGCACACCCGTCTATATAGGAGTTGTGACATATGGTGCATCTTTATCTGTCTGTTGCACACTCGTCTACGTAGGAGTTGTGACATACAGTGCATCGTCAGCTGTTTGTTGAACACTCGTCTATGTAGGAGTTGTGACATACAGTCCATCGTCAGCTGTTTGTTGAACACTCGTCTATGTAGGAGTTGTGACATACAGTGTATCTTTAGCTGTTTGTTGCACACCCGTCTACGTAAGAGTTGTGACATACGGGGCATCTTTAGCTGTTTGTTGCACACTCGTCTATGTAGGAGTTGTGACATACAGTGCATCGTTAGCTGTTTGTTGCACACGCGTCTATGTAGGAGTTGTGACATACGGTGCATCGTTAGCTGTTTGTTGCACACTCGTCTATATAGGAGTTGTGACCTACGGTGCATCGCACACTCTACCACATAGGAGTTGTGACATACGGTGCATCTGTATCTGTTTGCTGAACACTCGTCTAAGTAGGAGTTGTGACATACAGTGCATCGTCAGCTGTTTGTTGCACACTTGTCTATGTAGGAGTTGTGACATACAGTGTATCTTTAGCTGTTTGTTGCACACCCATCCACGTAGCAGTTGTGACATACGATGCATCTTTAGCTGTTTGTTGCACACTCGTCTATATAGGAGTTGTGACATATAGTGCATCGTTAAATGTTTGTTGCACACTCGTTTATGTAGTTATTTTTGCCATAAAATGTAAATGTAAACAGTTTGATAATAATTTACCACACAAATAGCAATCAGGTGACCAATACAGTGTGTTACTCTCTTTCTGTACGGGTGCGGGTCATGGGTAATCACCAAGGACATGGAAAACTTGCTACAGAGTCATGTTAAACATCAAGCAGATGGACCGGATTCCAAATGAAACCATCTACAATCTGACCAACACCACTGGTTGCCAGAGTCAAGATTCATCCACTCAAATTTCTCGGCCATAAACTGCGTCTTGAAGACGATGAGCCTGTGAAAGAATATGCCCTTATATTCCATCGCATGGGAAGAGGAAACCACCGCGCACACTGTACTTACAGTATGTCCAGCACCTCCTGGGAGATACTGAAGGGATGCTGCAGCCAAACAAAATTGTTCTGCTTGCCCAAGATCGCAATAGCAGCCGACTGATGATAATGAACAAGACATTAGCGACGACAGAATTGTGATAGCATTGCATGGGATTGCGTTTTGCCATAACGCCATAAAGTCATTGTAGCTGGTATCTGTGAAGAACACAGACTTCCAGGAGTCTTTACAAGATATCACTGACCATGCATATTCTATTGATTGGAGTGTTACAATCAATCAGATTTATTTTATTTCCATCAAAAATTACAACAAAATACAATAATTATAAAAAGTACAACACGATGGAGGAGGTACAACGATAAGCGAAGCCTGTAAATGCTGCACCCCCTGCATAATTAAATTACACAAATTAAAACAGAACAAAAACAAAACGAGGATCTGTAGCCAAACAATTTAAAGACAAATATAATGAATCAATCAATTTAAATATAATATTGTACTATAATCATGAGTATTTAACATTTACATATAGCAAATTACAAACACTGATATAAAGCATAAAAGCAATGATAAACAACTTTGAGATGACATATTAAGTGGAGGCAATGATTTAACAGAATGATTAACAGAAATATTACACTATAATAATGAAGCAAAACATACTTGGATCTACTTGTCATTCAGGAAGGCATGTACTCCTCTCTTAAAGAGAGAAATGTTGGTAGCCTGTCTAATCTCATAAGGTATTTGATTCCAAATTTTTGGACCATTTGAGACAACAGTACTTGTTTTGTGCAGTTGGTAATTATGCTTATTTCTAGTATTATAACTGTGAATATCCTTAAGACTCTTAAACATGGCATCAAATGATTTTGGTAACATACCTTGGGTATACTTATACATAAAAATAGACAACTCTTTCTTGTACATATCAAATATATCAAGAACATTGTATTTATCAAAAAGTGGTCTTGAATGGCTTAAATACGGACTATGAGATATTATTCTTAAAGCTCTTTTTTGTAGCTTAAATAATTTGTTCAGATATGCCTTGTTTGCATTTCCCCCGGGGCATTTCCCCAAAGTAAAATACCGTAATTAAAATAGGGTACAACTAGTGAACAGTCAAGGTTGTACAAAGTTTGTTCGGTAAATAATGCTTCACCTTGTTCAAAACGCCAATATTTCGAGAAGACACATTACAAATATTAACAATCTGTTTCTTCCAAGAAAGATTTTCATCAATAGTTAGACCCTGGAATTTGGCTTCTTTAACACGAGTCAGTTTACAACCATCTAAAGATATTACAATATTATTGTCATTGATTTCCTTGGTTTTGGACACAGTACCTAAAAACATGAGATTTGTCTTTTTTGCATTGAGTGAAAGTTTGTTAGCTTTGAACCAGTTAATTACCTCCCTCAGCTCATTATTAATTACATTACAGAGTTCATTAATATTTTCATGTGAGTAGAAAACAGTGGTATCATCAGCGAATAAAATAAATGATAGTAATTCAGATGTGTGAGCGATGTCATTCATATAGATGATGAAAAGCAGAGGACCCAATATTGATCCTTGTGGAACGCCACATAAAATCGGTTCATAAGATGAGACTTCTGAATTGTATGACACATATTGTTTTCTCTCAGAAAGATAATTTGAAAACCATTGAGATGTTACTCCTCTAAAACCATAGTGTTCCAGTTTGCTTATCAAAATATTATGATTTATGGTGTCAAATGCTTTTGACAGGTCCATAAAAATACCAGCTGTGTGTTTCTTTTCACTACTTGCATTTTCAATGTCACATACAAAATCCAAAACTGCCATATATGTGGAATGGTTGCTTCTGAAGCCATACTGCTTATCATACAAAACATTGAACTTATTTAAAAAATCGATACATTTATTATACACAATCCGTTCAAGCAATTTAGAAAAACATGGTAACACTGAAACTGGTCTGTAGTTACCAAACATTTCAGGGTTGTCTTTTTTGTATATTGGAACTACCTTTGCCATTTTTAAATCATCTGGCACAACACCTGTGTTTAAAGAGATATTTAAAATCCTTTGCAGTGGATATGCAATTTCATTCGCAACTCTTTTAACAATATCAGATCCTATACCATCGTGACCTGGACTTTTTATACTACCCAAAGTTGCAATAATTTTCAGAATTTCTTCTTCAGTGGTTGGTTTGAAGAAACATGTAGAACTATTTGGATTTTTTAGATAATCACAAAAATCTTTACCAGTATGGCTTATACTTTGTGCTAGTTTGGGACCAATATTTGAAAAATACTCATTGAACTTATCAGCAATTATCTTAGGATTTGTTATTGTTTCCCCATTACTAACAAATTTTTGAGACATGTTACGCCTTTTACTTCTCAGTATATTGTTGAGAATCTTCCAAGTATTTCTCATACTGTACCTTTCTCTTTCAAGCAATGAAGAAAAATAATGACGTTTTGCCAGTCGGAGTAAAGATGTTAGCTTACTACGATATGATTTATATTTAGAAATGTTTTCCTCTGTTGGTTTTTTGATTGATTTCTTGTACAATATATTCTTTCTACGAATCGATTTTACCAACCCTTTAGTTATCCAAGGACATCTAGGGTCATGTTTCTTGGCCCTCTTGTTGGGTTTACATTTTGGAATACACTCATCATAAAGTAGCATAAATTTTTCAATGAACTTATTATATGACATATTTACATCATCAGATGAACAAATAAAATCCCAGTCTACGTTTTTCAGCTCATTTTGAAATTTTTGTACATTTTGCTCAGTTTTATACCGTGTGTTAAAATTACAGGTACCTTGAAGATTATCAATCTTTCTGTACAAATTTAAATTTGTAGATAGAAAGATTGGAAAGTGATCGGTTATATCTGTTACCATGATTCCAGATGTTTGACATGTATAACAATTGGTAAAAATGTTATCAATAAGAGTAGCTGTTTTTGTGGTAATTCTTGTAGGCTTTGTAATACATGGATATAAGGAATAAGATGACATAGTATTTAGAAATTCAGCAGTAGGTACATGAACATCTTCATTTAACAAATTAATGTTAAAATCACCCATCAAGTATACAAGTTTATTTTCTTTATTAATAATCGACAGAACTCCATCTATATACTTATTGAATTCATGTATCCCTTGATCAGGAGGTTTATATACAACACCAATAACAATGTTTTGCAATCCTGTTCTTTCTATTTCTAGAAAGAGACTTTCAACATATTCAGGATGTTCAATACCATCCAAGTCATCACGGAGTTTATAATGTATGTTGTTCTTCATATAGAGGCAAACGCCACCACCGCCTTTATTCTTTCTGTTTGCAAATTCAAGATTATAACCGCTAACATTAAAATAATCATGTGGCTTTTCTTTTAACCATGTTTCCACCAATCCTATAACATGAAAGTCAATATCAATAGTACACATGTAATCTCTAAACGAATCAAAGTTCTTATCCAGACTCCTAATGTTAAAATTAAGGAGTGACAAATTTTCAGAAGATTCGTTAGTAACATCTCTTAACTTAGTATCAGTATAATAATTAGTGTGACTGTTAAATTGCCCTGTATTCATATCATCCTGGTATTTTGTTGGATCAATAGCCAAGTGTTCATATTTATCAACATTAAATTCACGTGGAGTATCATCAATATCAAAATACTTGTACAATTCTAATAAGAAATTTTCATCATCAATGAAGTGGTTAAATGGTAAATTCATTGTATCATTGCATTTACACAAAACCAATAATGATTGTCATTTTTCATGAACTCTTTTCTGCTCAGATTGCTACATGATTTATGCACAAAACATTTACAAGTGCTACATTTCAGTTTTCTGTGATTTTTCTTAACACACTTTTGGCATACAGAACAAGGGCTACATTCAGACATCAAAACACAAAATAATATATATATATAAAATTACAATTTAAAACAAACAAACAAATTTTTTTTTTTTTTTTAAATTTGAGGTCAACATTAAGTATGGCCCACATGCCACAAACAATATTTGGGTGAAAAGTACTGTACAACAATGAAACGTCAGTCAAGCATTATCAGAATTACTTAAAGAACCACATGTATTACTAGGTACATGTATATCACAGATTACTAGAAAAAAGAAAGATACACCCAGTATAATAGTACCTGTCAATAATTTTCGCAAACAAAACAACAACAAAAAGATTTTCCCTTTAACCATTTTCAGGCTTAAAACATAACCAAGCTGTTGAATAGGGAAAACTGTTAACATGGTAAAAATGGTACTGGTTGGGGGTGTACATATTGTAAGTAAACCATTATCTTGATCAGTTAATAAAAAACCTCAAAAAGTTACTCAGTGGTGTCAACCAGTGGTGTCACCTTTTCACTTTTCTTAACTTTGTAATGAGTCCCTGGATTAATGAATTTGAAAGTTCCTAGACCTATTTAAATCTTTAAGGTTCTTTATAGAACTTTTTGAGGTTTTTTTTATATAACTTAAACATTGCTTAGGGTACAATATACGGGACAAAAAAGGTTCTAAGTTGCACTTTTTTAGTGTGGTGGCACTGGAAATTTTTGTATTCATGCGGATATGAATACTATTTAATGCTGTTTGTGTTATAAGTTTAGCGCTATGAACATTAATGTTCTCATAGTAAAGTGAATCATACTGATTTTACTCCCAAGCCAAGTAGTCATGTTAGCTCAATCAGCAAAGCACTATAAGACTCATTTGTATTGGTTTATGGCGATACAAGTTTGAGCTCTGGCGCACTCCCTATTTAGCACTATAAGACTCCTGTGTATTGGTTTATGGTGATGCAAGTTTGAGCCCTGGCACACTCTCTGTTTGTTCTCATGAATGATTGAACTTGAAATTCCCCTGTGCAAGAAACTAGCTGCTTCTTGTCTTGGTTACCCGTATGGGAACTCGGGGAGTTAAGGGTAGACGAGGTATTGTTGGTCGAAGCAACCTAAAATCGATTTCCATTATCTACAATCTTAGAAATATTTGTTCGAACACTTTTAAGGCCTTATTGGAAATGGTCCCCCTTCTACCCCTGTACAATGTTGGCATGCCCAATATGCTCATCTTTACCATATCTTCTCCCAACATTGTTTGGTGGGGAAAGGGGAGGGGGCATGCTTAAGATGAACACTGAGACAACACTATTATAATTCTTGGTTTCCAGTGACTCATATAGCGTGCGCACTATGCTCAGAAGAACATGGGAATTACAGTAGGTGTTCGAATACATTTTTTCCGGGATTGTAGATCAATATATTATTGAAAATTAACAACTTGATGTTTTGCAAAAGTTCATTCTACAAATCGTATACTTTGCAAACTTGCTTAATTTATTGTTGTTAATGAGTTATGTACGTTTTACAAAAGTGTTGTTGTTTCAGCCCTCTTTACAACGTAACTCAAGAACCGCAGCACCTTTAAAAGTATATTTGTGATATTTTAATTCTTCTACACGCTCGTTATGAATTGAGCAATGCAGATTTTGCCAAACCTCACTACCATTCGTAAGATGCTGTGAACTACCAAATCACAACAGTTTAAAATAATTAATAACCTTAATACTGGCTGTGATGGTTATTCTAGATGTAAGCTAACTAAGGTACTGTGCCTAAATTGAGATATGACTCTAACCCATGTAACTCTTTATATTGTGCACATCTGACACTTGGCAGCTATTAAGGCGTTCTCTCTTTTTAGTGCCAAGGCGTGCTCACCAAGTCTTGATGAATGACTCCCATGTACAGCCAAAAAAGTGCCCAATACTGGATATTTGGGTACTTTTACAAAAGGAAAATATTTCTATTTACATATAAAATAAAAAATATCAGGCTCTTTGTTCAAACGTTGATTTGTTGCTTTTGTACATAAGTTGAAGGTTCCGCTTCAGTATATCATCAGTATTTAACATACACCAATGGGTGTGGAGTAGGGAATGTGTAATGTTTAGCATTAAAATATTGTGTCCCACCCTATTGTTTACTCAAAAATGTCATGTCCCTAAATTCTTTATTACCCCTTTAAAAATTGTACTACTCTCGTTTTGCTTGAAAAAAAAAACATGACCCTAAATTCATGTTCCCCCGCACAAAACTTTCTTAATAAACGCCACTGCTTTTATAAATGCCCCACCCATAATTGCTGTAGAATGTCCATTTAAAGAACAATTTTTGTATGAATAATCATCGTTAGGATGTTTGGACCATACAACATGGCTTCTATACATTTCATTCAACTCTAAAGGCCTGCATCTACCCCAGAGCCTGCTGTGCAGTGTTGTCAAAACTTTTCAGTGCCAAGGTCGGGCCAATTGGCTCTTAATCACCAGGCCGCCGTGAATGACTCCCAAAGTAGCCCAATTTTAAGGGTTCCAAAAAAGTGCCCAATACTGGATATTTGGGTGCTTTTACCAAAATTTAGAATGTAAATCACCCAATTGGGTAAAAAGCGGGAAGTTACTAACTGATCAATAAATGGTCACAAAATCCATATTTATTGCAATTTGGAGCGTCAGAGACTGAAAACCTTTAAAATTTGAAATGAATGAAAATATGTCAAATTACTGCAGCAGCCTAACACTGGCAAAATAACACAATTACAGGCATTAGCAGGATAGTTTGTAGGCACCGGCTAGTGATCGCAAAGTAGCCCAATTGTGCACCTAAGGCGCGGTATTGGCATCACTAAGCCTGAGGTATGTATTATAACTCAACCAGGTGGATTGTGCTGATAAAATAGGTCACATATTTGATATAGACGAATCCAAATCCATGCATTCCTACACCTGACTAGCAGCCTTTAGTTGGGTACCCGTCGGCTACAATGCACCCAAAATGTGAAATGATTCGGCCTTGGCGGAAATTTTAAACTGCATTACATCACCCGTTTTACAAGTTCCGCGAAAACACAGGGAGACAAAAGAATGATTAAAGTTTACAACACAATAGGCCCTACAGTTCCCTTCGGCAAAACACACAGCTTCTACATGGTCTATTCGCTGTTGAAGTGACATAATAATCGGATTAACTACACGCGGTATCAAACGCTACAAATGGATGTACATGCGAACAAAAGGACTATGTATGAATAGATGCGATGGGATTACCTGCGGAATTATCTCTATTGTATTATTCTATTAACCCTCCTCGTCCTTGCATCTTCTCTAGGTGTTAGGCGGCTTTTATTTGCACAATTGGGCACTCAAAACACCAGGTTGGTGCTAGCGGCTACCCAAAGATGGCCGACCAAATCCTGACCATGACTTGGCTCGTTGGATTCGTGGACGTTTGATCCACATGACCTTATTTGAACCCTGTAAAGGTGAAAGGTTTAGTTGCGTTCTTTGTGGCCCTCAATGTATTCTTATAACACACCATGCATCGTATATAATCACATTGGGGAATTAGTTGGTTTGGTTGATGGCAGTTAAAGGGCCTTCTTTGCAGCCCCTCAATATATTTTTATAACACACCATGCATCATAAATACTCACATTGGGGAATTAGTTGGTTTGGTTGATGGCAGTTAAAGGGCCTTCTTTGCAGCCCCTCAATATATTTTTATAACACACCATGCATCATAAATACTCACGGAATTAGTTGGTTTGGTTGATGGCAGTTAAAGGGCCTTCTTTGCAGCCTCTCAATATACTCTATATTCTTATAATTATTAGATAAAGATGATCACATAAATTAGCATATTAATTGAATATGGTCATATTAATTAAATAAGCATTACGCAAAGCGCAACTGGAGTAAGTTCTGCGTGCAATACGTTTTAAATACTCAATCCATGATACATACATACATACATACAGGGTGTAACAATAAAATTCGTACAATTTTGAAAATAGAATGACACAAGTATGTGGCTTACTTTTTGGTTTGATAATTTCTTTAGCCACCAGATAAGCTTTGTTCCAATAAAATCGACGGTATACAAGTGAAGATATGGCCAAGTGTGTAACCTATTCTTAAAACCACTTGGGCCACTTTTGTCTATGTGTTACAAAAGTGACTGAATAGAGTTGAACCATGGACCATTTGGACGATGCTCTTATGATAGGTAGTTTTGAAAAATGGGGTATTCGAAGTGGTAGAAATGATTACATAATGTAATATCTCCTAGAAATATCTACTAGAAATCGTGGCTGCAGCTCAACAACTTCAACCCCAATTCACGTTGGAAGTGCGTAGTTTTTATGGTTGTGACATTCTTCGTTAGCACATGGAGTCAAGAAGAAACCATAAGATTGTTTATAGCTCATTTTCCAAACTCTCGTCTTCCATAACTATGAGAAGTATTTAGAATTTGTTAACAGAAATGCTGGCAATAGTGGTCGCCCCAGAACAGCTAGAAGCCCAGCTGAACTTAATTTCAAAATTTTATTGTTTTGTACTTATGGAACCAATGATATCTCAGGGATATGAGAAATTACTTTATTTACAAGATATTTTGAAAGAAATTTTATGACTTTATTTATAGATTTTAAAGAGATATCATATTATTATTAAGTTCATGTCAATTATAATGAAGAAACGCCACTTATAATTCTTTTGTGTCAGTTCTTTAATGTTTAATGCACGATAAGCATATCTACGTGGTTCAAACTGGATATGCGTAAACATGGCAAAAGTGGCCCAACACGTTTTCTGGACGATTTAATTAACCGGACATAACTTTTGAATCCAAGCTAGTAAAGAAACCAACTAAACGTCTTCTTTTAGCCAAGATATTATTGATTGTATTGCATATAACATTTGTGCAATAACTCTTTTAGCTTTTCTGCCGAAAGCAGTATGTATTGGAATTGGAACCTGATGAAGGGCAATTCCATGTTAAAATGACATCTTTTCAAAAATATGAACTTTTCAATTGGCAATAACTGATGATATATTTTGATTACACACCCTTTAAAGTTAACAAAAAAGAAATTTTCAACTGAATATCAGCTGCAGTATTTTTTTTTCATCGATTTGAAGGATTTTACATATTTTCCTATATTTTGTTAATAGCAGATAGTCAAAAGTAATTATATTTTTTTCTCAGTAATATATGGAACAAAAACAATTCTTTTTTTTGTGATAGGGTTGTTTGATACATAATTTGTCAAAATAAAAAATGAAAAATTGGCAAGCTGTGTTGGTAAATGGCCAGGATGACACAGCAAGTTGTATAATGTTTTCATAAGGTTTTTGGTTTGCTGCAATTGTACCACCAGAGACAGACTATTCAAAATTGTAACGCGAGTCACAATGTAACGCGAGTCACGATATTGTAACGCGAGTCACACATATTATACAGCTCTCTGTACAGTAGGGCTGGAAAATAATCCCAAAATAATCACTAAAACTTTCCTCCTCCCAATTTTACTCTGCCCAGGTCTCATAATAATATTTAGACTGTAGGGCAAGGGTGGAAAATGTCTCTACTTTTTAAGTTCCGTGGTCCACATTTAGGGAGGAAGTAATACTTTGCCAGCATATAGCTTGAGGTGTGTACTCAACATTGCAAGTTGTTGCCCCATGCAAAAGTTGCTCCTTACGAAGATATAGGTCGAAAACAAATAATTGCATAAAAGTAACGTATACTTGGTGCATCCCCTTGAAATGGCACTAGTTGAAATTGAAATGGAATTAAACTGCTGAGATAATGTTTGTCATCATATTTTCTTTGCAAATCAATATTTTTACAACCAAAATAACGGCTACTTCATGTAGATGAAAAAGTACCGTGCAGTTGATGTTTTTCATCAAAATGGCCACTTTTCAAGAAATAATAGTATATTTTGTAATACTACATGTTTTTTATGTTCTGAGAACATATCTTACAATGGTTTCTGTTAAATATTTTGCATTCAGGACTTCTGACATCACCATATTACCTTGAACCCGGCATCTTTTAAATCGCATCTCACGTTATAAACTCCTATCCTTCAAATCATGCGCGTTAAAACAGAGTGTAGACAAGAATGATTCAGTCAAAACAGATGCACAAAAAGTCAATCAGATTATAACATAAATTTAAAAATGAATCAGTTTTAATTTCCTATTTCTTTTCAATACAGATATTAAAGGCCCATTCAGTGATTTACTCATCCGGACGAGGGTAAAAATCATTCAAATTTTCGTACCTTTGTTACCGGGCTTTGTCATTGTCATAGATGTGCTAACATAACCTGCCAGTGGTTTAGCCGAAAGCTGTGTATTGGACAAAATTAGGCATTTTACATGAATTTGTAATCTGACAGGGTATAAATTAGCTACATATGTATTTGAATGGGGCTTCAACTTGGTCAATTCTGCTGTTTTCTTTGTTTTTTGCTCAATTTTGCATTCTAAAAATCTCAAATGACAATTTGAATGGCTTATCCTTTACTTTTAAGTAATTTATAAACAATTATAAATATAAATTATAAACAATTTTAATTTTTTTACACTTTCGCTTGGATCACTGAATGGGACTTTAAGCTGAAGTTTAAAGTGCAAGCAAGAACAAGTCCAAAAATTTAAATTCACAGTGTAAAATCTAATGTTAAATATCATACTATAGGAAAGGAATTGGTTATGTATTGTTATAAATTATAACAAATTTACCTGTCTGTGTTTTGTGCAATGGTATAAGGTTAGGGTGAAGTTTAGGGTTAGAGTTAGAGGTTATATAACTATTGGGTCTAATCTACAATTTGCGCATTTTGAGATATGGGCAAAAACATACAGATAGCCCTTTGTTGCTCTAAACACCAGCAGAGACCCCCAAACTCTATGGAAGGTTTTCAGATAGTCCTCCTGAAGTTGTTGCACATAACAAAATAGCACTTTTGCTCTGGAAGTGACAAGTCTGATTTTGAAATTTCAATGGAGATAGCCCTTTGTGTCCAGAATATTCCCAGTGTTCTCAGCATTATTTTGGTACCAAAACCCCGGGGGTGTCACACCCATTGTGGCCAGTACACCATCCGCGATAATCAACTTTTGAAAAGCACCCTAAACAAGGATTTAACCCTTGGCTAAAACAGGTAACACGGACCTGTCTCACACCCTAAACAGGGATTTTATTCCTTGTATCAATTTTCATACCCTAAATTTCATTTCCGCGTATTATTAGAAATTGTTTTCCAATTCTTTTTCCAATTTTTCACGTTTTTGACACTCTAAACACGATACGCGCGTATCGTGCCTACCCACGAAAAACTACCCTTTTTAAGCGTTTTTATTATCGCAGATGGTGTACAGGCCACAATGGGAGTCACCCCCCCCCCCCCGGACCAAAACCCACAATATCACCAACAATGCAGATGGCCAAAATTGCACTGAAGCCCTCGATATACATACATTTGTGCACAATTATTTTCCACATGTGATCCATTTCAGTGGCAATACTCCCTCTGTTTTCCCAGTCAATAAACCAGGGAGGGGGTAGACATTCAACTTTAGAAGTGACAAAGTGACAGGTATGTATATACCTACCGGTGTAATGAAATAGGGCCTATTGGTACAAAACATTGTTTTATAAAGGGAGGGTGGTTAATTCATTGGGTACAAACAAATTGAAAAGGGGGTCATTGTGTATAATGATTATTTTGTAAAAAGGGGGTCATTGGGTATAAAATTTCAAAAAAGCGGTAGAGTAAAATTGGAAAAAATTGAGCAAAATTCTATTTCTTGTTCCAAATTACCTGAATTTCCAATACAAATTTGCAGAAATGAGAGAATTTGAAAGTTTCCGCATTATTTTGTGGCATTTTGATTACCATTCTAGAAGAAAGGGTCATTAGGTATAGCCGCACCTGAAAAAAGGTGTCATCTGGTATGACTTTAAAAAAAAAGGGGGGGTCAACCGGGTATAGTCGACTTCAAAAGAGTGGGACTATTGGCAGGCACATAGGCCTACCGTCACTTTTAAAGTTGAGTGTCCTCACCACCCCCCCCCCCCCCGGAATAAACCAAATCAGATTTCAATATAAAAAGTGAGCTCTCATTATGATTATGCAGAGATATGTGCGCTATATTATACTGTACTTTTATTGCGAGTAATATAGCACTACATGTATAGGCTGCCTTGACCTAAATGGAATTTTAGGCACAATCTAAAAGTGTCCTCTCTTGAAAAATCTCCACCAGCAAATAAATGTACACACCCTTAATTCTTTTTTGGATTTTCAGAGGAGTGGCTCTCTATTTGTACATGAAATTTACTTAAGGCAAAGAAACTCATCATGTGCGCCATTAGATAATTTCGATTTCAACTGAATGTGTTCATCATGATTAATAATATTTTTTTAATTTCTCAAACCCATACCCATACTCATACTCTTATCAATTAGTTTCTGCGGGAAGCCAAATTTGTTCCTTTCAGCAGCTTTTTGTTAAAATTAGTTTCATAACTTGGTTATTACTATATCATTTGCTGTCACTGATATCTCAAATTAAAGAAAATGTCATTGATATCTAAATGGTTACCTTCCTTTTTGAAATTACTTTGGATATAAGGTCATGATCAGGGACAGGCGATTTGCGCGGAACTTTCTTTCCGCGCAATTCCGCGCAATTTAGGGATACATGATTTGCACTGAAAAAAAAGTTCCGCGCAATTCCGCGCAATTTGCTATTTTTTTCCGCGCAAATCGCCTGTCCCTGGTCATGATTCATAAACTGTTACTATTCTGACTGTATTTATATGTGAATGGTGTTAACACATTAAGGATAGCAGGGTGATGACAGCAATCCTGATAATGTAAAAAATTTTCAGAAACCAGAGAGAGATGTTTATAGAAGCATAGAGAACATGTAGAATTGCAAATTGTCCATTTGTTTCTTGAAAAGTGGCCATTTTGATGAAAAACATCAACTGCGCGGTACTTTTTCATCTACATAAAGTAACCATTATTTTGGTTGTTAAAATATTGATTTGCAAAGAAAATATGATGACATACATATCTCTGCAGTTTCATTCCATTTCAATTGTAAATAGTGCCAATTCAAGGGGGATGCACCAAGTATATGTTACTTTTATGCAATTCTTTGTTTTCGTCCTATATCTTCGTAAGGAGCAACTTTTTGCATGGGGCAACAACTTGCAATGTTGAGTACACACCTCAAGCTAAATGTGGACCACGGAACTTAAGAATTAGAGGCAATGCCCTAATTGTACCGTGCATCACTTAACAAGTTGCAGGACTGGAAACCATTTTTGTCCGCATCTATGAATTCGAATTCACAATTTGAATTTCCATTATTAACACCCACTACCACCATTCCACCCCAGTTTGCCCACCCCAGAACAGAAGGTAATGTTTAAAGGTGAATTCCACAATGGAAATTAAATAGAGCATCATTAGAGCTTTCAAAGTGGGGCCATGTTATCAAATAGTGAGCGTAACGCGAGTCACGTAACGCGAGTCACACACTAAGTTGGCCATTTTGACAATACCAAACTCAAATCTACTTAATGTTTACTTCTGTAGTACAGCTGTAGTAAAAGGTAATTAAGTGGTATCAACTTTTGTGTGCAGCTTCTTGTTTGAGGAGAAATATTGAAAAAGTAAAAGCCCAATTTGGAAGGGGTAATTTTAGTAACACAAGTCACAACCACATTTTTTGCCAATAAATGTTACATAGTTACATAGAGTTATTCATAAATTACAAGTTTATGTGATTTGATACATATAAAAAGAAGATGAATAAATCATGTTTGGGGAATGTGTTCCACATCAGCCTTTTATATTTTGCTACTTGGGGCTCTGCTATAATTGTGAGTCCCCCTCTCAGCCTGCCATAAATTGCTTGCTCCCCCTTCTCGGCCTGCCAAAAAACCCTTACCCCTCTTTGCAAATAAGGCAAATTTTTAGGAACCCATTTTGCAAACCTTAAATGGTCTATATCAGGGAATATATATAAACGTTTCCATACAGTTTTTCAATGCATTTTATTGAAATGGTGCGCTAAATGTGTGGCCAAAATTTATTGCATCTCTCTTGACTTGCCAAAAATTGCTTATTCCTTGCCCTGTCCCTTTTTGGCTAGCCACCCCCCCCCCCCATTTTACCCTTCAAGGGCTCATAATTATTGCACATCCTATAATAAGTTGGAGAACATAAAACCCCATCTAATTTGTATAGAGGTTGGAATACCTGTTACTGATGCATTCAGGAATATATTGCAGTGTTTTCATGAACTTAATTCAGACCTGTAAAATGGAATGATTAGTGATGGACAATATGTGACATATTCCCATGAAATGTGCGTTAAGTTGCATGCTGGTGGTTTCAAGAACTTCCATTGTTGAGTTGCTGTTCTTTGTTTGAAGACACCTGTATAGTAAGTGGTATGTCCTTTGTGTCTTCAAGCAACAAAGATAAATTAACAGTTGGAATGTTTTGAAACACCCAACTTGCGATTTTATGCTCATTTTGTGGGAGCATGTCACATAACTATATTATTGTTATTATCTTAACCCTAACACGCCTAAATACAGGCTGAGTCAAAAAGAAGTAAACTCATGTTTGAGGGGCTGTAACTCGAGATCTGTAAGGAATCTGCTAGAAATGAAAATACCACTGGAACGAGCAAATGCTACACGTCTAAATACAAAAAAGAATTGTTGCAATTGCTCACAGCAAACTCAAGTTATACTCATTTGAATACAACCACCCATTTTTGTAGCTGCACACGGTTTCACTTCCCAAGTAGGGGCCTACCTATTATATGTATTGGTAAGGGGCGATATTCAAATGCAAATAAAGTTATGTGTCAGGTGTGGTTTCGATCAATAATTCCTACATATTAAAGGGCTCTTTTCAATATGAATTTTACCTCATTGCACTACCTTATAATAAAACGGGCCAAATGACAACATGGCACCACAATTTACCGCACGGGAGCGCACGTTTCTGTCGACGAAGTATCATGAAACTAAGAGTCCCACTGAAGTTCAGCGTCTTTTTCGTGTCCAATTTCCTATAGCTAACCGGGTTTCATGTAAATGAGCAGTATATAAGAAGGTGAACAAGCTCAATGTGTATGGGACACTAAGGAACAGACTGCCGGAAGCTTCAGACAGACCACGAACTGCTAGATCACAAGTGAACATTGCTAGAGTTAGACATGCGTTACAGCAAGACCAAAGATCAGCTCAATCCTTTACCCAACATTCCCCAATCAAGCTTCTGCCGGATGGTTCGTAAAGACTTGAATTGGTACCCCTCAAACTATATTACCGTCATGGACTTTGTTGAATATTAATTAAAAGCAAGAGTTGTCTTTTAAACAATAAATCCTGTTAACACTTCGCTGATTCGTCGAAATTGAAATGGATGAAAATCAATCAGCCGTGTGCAGCTACAAAAATGGGTGGTTGTATTCAAATGAGCATAACTTTAGTTTGCTGTGAGCAATTGCAACAATTCTTTTATTTCGTCGGTCGCAACACATAGTGGCGTAGAGTGATTTTCCAACTTTTCCGTTTCACATAGTGGCGTATAGCTTTAGAGCTAACTATTATCCTATAACAGTTATTCCTTTTTAAGTATTAAAGACACAGTTTAATAGTTTGAACCTTAAACTTCAATTTCGAATGGAATCTGGCCACTGAGAGATAACAGTGGAGAAGTATAGGCCCCGTTACTAGTAGCATATCCTTCAAAAACGGTTTGCTCGAAAACGTATTTTGTCCTTCACGTACGCCATTATGTGTTGCGACCGACGATTTATTTAGACGTGTAAGATTCGCTCTTTCCAGTAGTATTTTCATTTTTAGTAGATTCCTTGTAGATCTCGAGTTACAGCCCCTCAAACATGAGTTTACTTCTTTTTGACTCAGCCTGTACATCAATGATAACCATAGCGCATGCATGAATCCCACGTGATGCGATGACACACTCAGCCTAAGTGCTATATGCTCAGGGAATTGCAGGCTGGGCCAGTGCAACCCGTATGGCTACCGGCCGGTGATTGTGTGCTTGGCATACAAGGGGTCTAAGGTTTGAATCCTGGGGGTACCAATTAAGTGACTTCTTTGTTCATCTTCTCTCCTTTCTTGTTCCTTCTTAAACTTTTGATAGCAAAAAGCAGTATCTGGTGTTAGGGTTAATGAAAGTATGTGTATTATAAAGTGTCAAGTGTTAATTGGACACAAGTTATTCAAGATAAATTATGTACATAAAAATTGTATTCTTATTCAAATTGGAAGGTTTTTTTTTATTTCCATCATTAACCCCCATCACCATCACACCACCCCACCCCACCACCAGCCGTATTTCCCCACCCCAGAGGAGAGGGTCCTTCTTAATGCTGAACTGTTATAGTGTTTAAAACTTACCATAATGGAAATGAAATTGAGCATGTTTAAAGCTTTCAAAGTGGGGCCATGTAATCAAATAGTGAGCGTAACGTGACTCACGTAACGCGAGTCACACACTAAGTTAACTTAAGTTGGCCATTTCAGAAATACCAATCTCAAATATAGTTAGTGTTTGTTTCTGTAGTACAGCTGCACTATAAGGTAATTACTTAGTGGTATCAACTTTTGTCTGCAGCTGTTTGTTTGAGGAGAAATACTGAACAAGTAAAAGCCTAATTTTGAAGATGTAATTTTTCGTAACGCGAGTCACGATCACATTTTTTGCTAATAAATGTTTCATCTAGTTATTCACAAATTAAAAGTACATGTGATTTGATACATTGGGTCTGTAAGTGCGTGTGAAGAGAAGATAAATAAATCAACTCCTTGTTCAATTATATTTATATGACATTGAATGTGCTGATTTTATCAAAAATGTAACGCGAGTAACATGGAATTGCCCGAAACACGACTATTTAGGCGGAATAATGGCCGGATTGCCATGACAAATCATTCAGTCAAGTACTCTAATATTAATAGAGCTCAGGTTTGGGCTACGTTTTTCATGTTGCCACAAAGTTCTTACGGTACAAAATGCTCAATGTGTCTGCATGTCGGGCTAATGAATTTATGCATTAGAAAAGCCGTTGGCAGGGACGGTCATAAATTCTTTATAAGGGGTTGTAGTAAAATGTTTGCCTTGAAGAGTGATTATAAAAAATGTTTGACTTGATTCTGGACTTTGAAAAGAATATAAAGCTTTGAATATGTAAAGTTTTTATTGTTTTAAAGAAGTTAATCTGAAATAAGGTATCTGTGAAGGATTTTAGGGGTATTTAGAGGGCCTGCACCCCCGCCTTACAAAAATGTCGATTTTTTTTGGTGAACAGCACCTAAATAGTTAAGCCTGAAACAAATATTTAGGGTTAAGACCGGGGCAAAGTGGCAATATATACATGGTCATTCATGGATAGAGGTGAGTCAAGTTTAACGCCAAGGTTACGAACTGAAGTGGCAGGTTTAATAACAGTATCGCCAACCATAAGATGAAGTGAAGAGGAGACGAGATTGATATTGTGTGGCGAGCCAAATACAATGAACTTGGGTCTTGTCCATGTTTAACTTCAAGTTATTATCATCCAGTTGCTTAACTCATGATGCTATGCGTCTTCGCCAATTTAAACCGAACAATGTATTGGTACTGGAGGGAGTTGGGAGATTAATTATTTTGTTCCATTGGCAGCATTGCAAGAACTTTTCAAGAACTATGACATGAAAATATCCAGTTTCACTTATATGGTAATTATTATTATGTGCCCCTTCTGCTGACTTACTTAAGGGGGTACTACACCCCTGGCCAATTTTGTGCCTATTTTTGCATTTTTCTCAAACATTATAGCGCATTGATGACAGGTAAGATAATAATTATAGGGGCAAAGACTGCAACTACTGCACTGAAAATTCAGCCACTCAAGGCAAGTAGTTATTGATTTATTGATCATTATTATTTTTCATGCTTAAAATTGCTTTTTTATTATAGAAGCGAAAGTTGAAAGCAAAAAAAAAAAACCGCATTATGCAAATATCCAGATTCCTACCATTTTGACAACTCATGGTCGTATATAATACACTTGCTGCACACGTTTTACAAAAGTGTGAGTAACGTTTGGGGGAGTTTAATCAACACAAATGACTATACAGGTATGCTCCATGGAAAGATGCCTGCCTCCGAAAGACCCCTGAATTTTACCAATACCAAGCACTGAAAGAGCTTTGATTTGGACAATTTTAGCTCTAAAGACCCCTAAATTACTCATATGGCACATTTCTGTTTAATATATATTCAGGCAATTTGCAGCCAAAATATCAAGAAAGACCCTTGATTTTGATTGTAAGCATCTCCAAATTAAACAACTCCTCCCTTTACGCGCACGCTGTCAAAAACTCTCAAATACCACCACCTCCAAAGCACACCACCACTTTCAGAGCACACCCACCCAAAAATGTGTCATGTGACCCCAGCCACCCCCCCCCCCCCGCCCTCCGTTTCATCCAGCTGTCTTGGGCCATGTGATTTTTCCCTTCAAAAGGACGATAAAAAGTGTACAAAAGTGGAGATAATATGGACTTCAACTGGCCCATTGCTGCTGAGTGAGTTTTGAGCACATTGGTCTATGGCTTGATTAACTACAAACATAGTAAGAGAATAGCTCTAGTAGGAGACATGGCTATACTACTATATATACTACTACATATACCCCATATTACCACTATCCATAATCCATGATATGTAGTAAGAGAACATATTTGTGTAAAATATCCAATTTCTCCTGAGATAAAAAAAGGACTTAGGTTAAGACCAACCTTAAGTGCCCATGGTACTAATTAGGTCGAATACAGTACACTTACATGATAGAAAGTGTCCTTCTCACATATAACTTGATCAGTTCGCTCGGATCGTGGTGGGTAAGAGTGATGGATAGGGTGACTATGTGATAAAGTGGTGGGGTAATAATGTATGGTTGGGTAAGAGTGATGGATGGGGTGACTATGGGATAAAGTGGTGGGGTAATAGTGGGTGGTGGGTAAGAGTGGTGGATAGGGTGACTATGTGATAAAGTGGTGGGGAAATACTGTGTGGTTGGGTAAGGGTGGTGGATAGGGTGACTATGTGATAAAATGGTGGGGTAATAGTGGGTGTTGGGTAAAAGTGGTGGATAGGGTGACTATGGGATAAAGTGGTGGGGTAATAGTGTGTTGTTGGGTAAGAGTGATGGGATAGGGTGACTATGTGATAAGGTAGTGGTTAATACTTTGTGGTGGGTAAGAGTGGTGGATAGGGTGACTATGTGATAAAGTGATAGGGTAATAGTGGGTGGTGGGTAAGAGTGATGGATAGGGTGACTATGTGATAAAGTGGTGGGGTAATAATGTATGGTTGGGTAAGAGTGATGGATGGGGTGACTATGGGATAAAGTGGTGGGGTAATAGTGGGTGGTGGGTAAGAGTGGTGGATAGGGTGACTATGTGATGAAGTGGTGGGGAAATACTGTGTGGTTGGGTAAGGGTGGTGGATAGGGTGACTATGTGATAAAATGGTGGGGTAATAGTGGGTGTTGGGTAAAAGTGGTGGATAGGGTGACTATGTGATAAAGTAGTGGTTAATACTGTGTTGTTGGGAAAGGATAGTGGTGGTAGGATGATATGATAATGGGGTAGGGTGGTGGGGTAATAGAATGGGGTGGTGGGGGTAAGTTTGTTTAATGGATGATCGGGTAATAGTGGGTATTGTTCTAATAGTAGGGGTAGGGTATAGTGGTCAGGCGATAGGTGGTAGGGTAATAGTGGGTGGTGGGGTAAGGCTGGTGATGGGGTATGGTGGTGGGCGTAGGGTGATGGTGGTGTAGGATGGTGAGGTAATGGCAGGATGGTGGGTGTATGGCATTGGGCAAAATAGTGGGTGGTGGTGTAGGTAGGGTGACTATGGAGTATGGTGCAGGGGTAATAGTGGATGGTGAAGTAAGGATGGTAGGGTGGAGAGGTAATAGGGTAGGGTGATGGTTTAATAGTGGGTGGTGGGATAAGGGTGATAGGTAGGGTGATTGGGGTATGGTGTTTGGGTAATACCGTAGTGGATGATGGGGTACGGTAGGGGAGTAAGGTAGTGGTGGGGTAGGGTGAAATGTGATGGAGACTGAGTGGGTGTTGTAGTACTAAGGGTGGTGGTGGTGGTAGGGTGGTGGAGTAAATAGGTAGGGTGGTTGGGTAATAATGGGTGGTGGTGGGGTGAGGTGTCCCATGAAAAGGGGGCCCAACGAATGTTGTAATATTTAAAAATGTGTTTATGTGAAATCCAATTATTCTAGGTATCATTTGGGATTTTATTTCCACGCCACATTCTGTAAGCAAGTGTTTATGTTACATGGGCTTTATAATCCTAGGTATAAGCTTTAGTCTGTAAGCAAGTGTTTAGGTTACATGGGGTTTATTATCATAGCTGGAAGCTTTAGTCTGTAAGCAAGTGTTTAGGTTCCATAAGGTTTGCAAAATGAAGGCCTAATTGAAGCCATTTGGTGGGCGATTTTGACACTATTATTGTGTACAAAAAAAGAAAAAGTTACAATTGAATACATGAATACAAAAGCCACCTAAGTCCATGCGAAGTTATTTTGAGAGAAAAACCTGTGTATCATTTTAATTCCTTCAGTTAGATTTACCTGGCCAATATGGTAAGTTTTACGTGCAAATGAGTGGATTAACCTGTATTAGGTATGACGATTAGCATTTCAGGGACTTCGTGGGGTTCATTTTAAATTTTGGACTTAGGTGGTTTTCATATACAAAGACAACAATGTTAGAATGAGATTACCACTAGTAAGATAATACAAAAAAAAGCACACAGGTATGTATAATGTTGATAAGCATTCTGCCATGTAATATAAACCACACACTTTCCTTTATTAAACCCATTTTTTGTTCAAAAGTCATTCTCTAGCAATGAATGTGTTACAAGTGGACTTTTATACAGTTCAATCAATGTGTTACAAGACTCAAATCATGGAATTGGGTGATTCTTTCATACATGCTATTTTTCACATGCCCAATAGACACAGAGGATGAATTTGAGTTGTTCTTTCATGCATATGACAGGCCTATGTATAGCAACAATTTCCCATGCTTAACTCAATTTGGCCAAAGTATGGACTTAGGTGGCTTTTGTATTCATATATTCAATTTACTACTATAGGCATAATTATTAAGTTATTGCTTAAGACATACGGTTGTCTAATACAGAAGCGAAAACAGCCAGTTGTTTAACCATACACAGGGGGAGTATTTGAGGGGGATGTTCAAGTACCCCTCAAAAGTTGTGAAAATTTGCAAAAAAAGGGCCAATTCAAGCCATTTTGGTGCATCATTTTTACACTCTTTATATCATTGCTTTCAACAACAAAAAATGGCTCGAACTCAATTTGCAAAATTGTTACACTGGTCCACTGAACCTTACTAAGACTTGAGACTGGCAATTAGGACTAGACCTACTATAAAGCATGCATGGATTGATCATGTTGATGTTGAGCATTGAATCCGTCTTTACTGACTTTGGTGAAAAATGTGATGGGCCCTGCATATCGGTGGACCCGCAGTAGTTTTCACTTGCTTTTGGGCCGAGGAACCGCCTTCATGCATCACAGGCCTATAATACACTACAAAATTCAAGCGTTTAGATTCTAAACACTTATGAAACATGTCACAGTATTTAATGTCTAAACATGTCACAGTGTTTAGTTTCTATAACAGTACAATAGTGTCCAGGTCAACTAAACACTATAGTGTTTAGTTTCTAAACATGATGTAAAAACTAAACATGTCGTAGCATTTAGAAACTAAACACTGTGACATGTTTAATTACATGTAACACTTATTACACACTGTGACACTATAAAGTTTAGTTGACCTGGACGCTATAGTGTTTACTTTTCTAAACATACTGTTCAACACATGACATATTTAGGACAATGTGTTTAGCCAAGAAGTGTTTAGGATTTTTAATCACATACCTAATCTTGAACATGTGACATTTGTAATGTAATTTCAACCAAAACATGGTAGATTTACACCATTTTTCGTAACATATGATCATGTCATTAATGCACGGCTTAGTGCTACAATTGTCGTATACAAACATACAAAAACTTACATTTTCTTTGTCATTTTAATAATTAACCAAATTTCAGAAAACACATTACTTCCTTCAACCATTTCAATGTTTTAACACATAATTTGTTTTCAGAATCTTTACCATAAAACAGTGGTAAAAAATGTTACAATGTATCAAATATGAATGTCATTAAATAAGGAACACTATGCCACTATCTTTACAATTTATCTGACACAAATAGGCTAACATGGATAATTAAATATCCACAAACATGCTCATGAATCAGAATAGTCACAATTTCAAGCAAAATGCAATACTTAATTCACAAAATCAACTTTAGGCCAGGTGACCCCAAATTTTCTCATTTTGCAGGGTAAAAGAAAAAGCTAAATCAGTTATCTTAAACCTGTTAATTTCTGAAACTATTTTTCAAATTACCTGACCACGAAATGAGAGAAAAATTTGAAAAGGAAAAGTAGAATCTGACAGACCTGATTTTGTGAACAAATTGACATTGATCAACTTTGTCTAAAATTGGTAAAAACATTACTAATAGATGAAATGTCTTGCCATCTTACAGTTGACAGTTGTGAGATAAAATAAATGAAACAGCATCATACGTTTTCAGTGATCTGATTTTGATAATTCTGTGCTTGTTGACTTGACCTTTGACTGTTTTTCTTGTGCAAAATATTATAAAATGGTCACTCAAGTCGATTGGAATGACCTTAGGTTGGTGTTTGGTAATAAAAGCTCAAACCATTGGGTTTCTAAACTATCATCGGTCAAGTCATCTCTATTCCTAAAGGCAATGCCATTTCTGATAAAAGTGCAAACCCCACCCCATTCTCTATTTCTGTCCTTTCTTATAACACAGTAGCCAACTATCATTATTTCACATCAGTCACAGAATCATCAAGTCAAATTTCGCTTGAAGATAATGACGGATGAGGACGCACATCACCACATTTCAGCATGAACAGGAATAGATGAATCAAATTGAAAAATTGAAATGTGGGAAACACATTTTTTCCAAACACCTAAATAAGCTAAAAATTTAGGACATGTTACAAAACTATATTTTCTAGAATTTCAGAGAATACTTTACATATGTAAATATTGGCCGGTTATTTTCACACAGTGACGTTAACTAGGCAATGTCCTATTACCTATAACATACACTAAAACACCAAAGTGCGACTATTTACAAACACCTAAATTAGCTAAAAATGTAGGACATGTTACAAAACTATATTTTCTAGAATTTCAGAGAATACTTTAAATATTGGCCGGTTATTTTTCACACAGCGACGTTAACTAGGCAAATGCCTATACTTCTAACATACACTACTTGTGGAGGTCACGCGTCAATTGTGAGAGCTCTGTGTATTGTGTATAGGAAAATAGACAGTAACTGCAGTATTATATCCCTTATATCCCAACATTTTAATGTTTTCTGGCAACCTTTTCTAACCTTTTGCGAATGATGTTAAAAACGTTCTTTGTTTACTGGGTCATTATGCTTGGAAATGGGGATTTTTAGGACTTTATATATTTTACAGCAGCACCTGCACCACCACCATTTCCCCACCCCAGCATATGGGCCTGGACCCTACATCAAGATTCAAAATCACTACAGATCAGTTATTGTAATTGACAGCTGTCATGGCTGCTAGTTGATAGTTTTACTTCCAATATTGGTAATAACAAAACTGTCGACTTGATATTAAAAACTTTAAAATACTAATTTGTTATAATAGGAAATATGTAATCAGCAGGCAATGTTATCATTAAATATCGAAGATAGCATTCAGCATTGGTTAACATTTGTGTGGTGATTTGCTATGAGTACAAAACATTAATTTTGAATCATAATTTGCACATGAAAGTTAAGATTTCTGCATAATTACCATTATTTGTTATTTTTATCATTATTATTATATTACCGTTATTATTATTATTATTATTATTATTAGTATTATTATTATTATTATTAATATTAATATTAATATTATTATTATTATCTTCATCATTATTATTACAGATAGGATCCTGTACGCGGGATCCTCCTCGTCACCTGCCCGTATTGTAAAATACAACCTGGACAATAATGAACAGGTTGATATATACAATGCAGGAGCGCCCATATACGACATCACGCTGCTTGGTGACTATCTCATCTTTGTGGAGCGTTACAATGGCATCAAGGCCATACCCAAGAATGGTGGTGCACTAATCCCCCTCAACATTACTGGATTGCAGGATTGCACCGAGTTCTACAGCATCCACACAGTGAATGGTAAGTAAGGAGTATGTCATTAGTGAATCTCACAGTGACTGGTTTGGAGGGTTGTAGTAGCTTTGTCAGCATCCACACAATGAATGGTAAGTAGAAGTTAGTTATTACTTCAGACATTATACAATGCAGATATAGCCATAATTAATGGAGTATGTCATTAGTGAATCTCACAGTGACTGGTTTGGAGGGTTGTAGTAGCTTTGTCAGCATCCACACAATGAATGATAAGTGCAAGTTAGTTCTTACTTCAGACATTATACAATGTAGATACAGCCATAATTAAAGGAGTATGTCATTAGTGAATCCCACAGTGACTGGTTTGGAGGGTTGTAGTAGCTTCTGCAGCATCACACAATGAACAGTGAGTGCGAGTTTAATTATTACTTTGACAGACAGTATACAATGCAGATACACCCATTTTTAAAGGAGTATATCAGCTCAGTTTCATTATGTGCTATTTCTACCATAGTTGAATGACCTCATCCCTCACTCCCTATCTATGAAGGTAGTGTCTAAATCTGATTGCCAAAAATGTGTAAAAAAACCCATCAAGAATTTATGATTAAGAATATGAATTAACACGGTTTTTACAAAACATCTTTCAGCCCTGACATTTTATACTGTCATTTGCATATTTACATTTTGATGGAAATAAGTGGGGTTTGTTGCGCCTCAGAACACTATACTGTGAGCAAGGATTGTTGCCACATGATGATATTTTATGAAACTACGTATATTTTAGAATCTCAAATATAGCAACTTGTTATTTATCTTATTTTTTTAATTGAATTCCTAATTGGAAGAAGGGCCCAACTGTTTTGAGATAAATTTATTAAGAAAAACCTCCATGGAGTTGGCCCTTACTTCCATACAAACCAGGATTTAAAATTAGTACTTGAAATACTATTTAGAGAGTGGATTTTGGCCCTTGTTTGTTTTACACACAAGGAACAAGGAAGAACTGGCTGCTGGCAACAAAATGTTTGTGTGGTTTTTTTTTCTTTCTTTTTTTAATGGTGGAGTTGGGCCCTTCTTTCACTCCTGTATTCAATTACAAAAAAGGAATGTCATAAACACCCAACATTAGGAAAGGACCTTTTTCGGCATACTTTATACTGGTGGGTCATTTTATATATCAGTATAGATGAGTTGACTTCTGACGTCAATGCCTGGCGAAATCATATTTTGTTCAGGGCTCGTGTTTTTAAAACTCCCGCCACATCACAATAAGGCTATTAAACAGTGTAGTGGTTGCGTGGGGTTCACTGACGCATATCGATATACCAGTCCCTTGCCTTTGTTTATTTATTCGTTATTTATTCAGGAAAATTCCATCAATACAAAAGTACTGGTCTCCCTGGAAGCCCTGATAACATATACAAATAACATTATAAGAATATGAATAATTAATATACAAACATGTAAATATATAACAAGTTCAAATTAACAAATGAATGAGGAGGGCTATAATAAGTTCCTTATTAACTTAAATACATACAAAATTATAAGGCATTCTTGAACTCATTCAAGCTTAGAGAATCCAAATTGGCACAGAGATTATAAGGAAGTCTATTCCATGAAGTGGCACCTCTATAATGAAATGTTCTCTGCCCAGAAGATAATTTACACCTTGGAACAACCAATTTGTTATGTGATTGACTTCGAGTGATCTTAGAATGAGTAGAGGAGGTGAAGGTAAATTGAGATGACAAGTAATGTGGAGCAATGTTTTTTAGACATTTAAAAACTAAAATAAGTAACTGATTCTCCCACCTACTATCAAGTTTAACCCAGTCCAGATCTTTCATCATTTTGTCCACTGGTGTTCTTATGTCTGCAGAGAGTAAAATACGGGCAAGTCTATTCTGCAGAATCTGAAGCTCATTTTTGTGGCAAGCACTAAAATTTGACCAAACAGAGCTGCAGTAGTCAAAATCAGGAAAGACAAGGGCTTGGGCAAGTGTTTTAACTGATCTAACAGGAAGATACTTTTTCACTCTACAAATAACACCAATACGTTTTGACAACATCAACTTAGTTTTCTTAGTATTTACAGTTAAATGATTAGATTTGCATTAAGATTATTTTCCAGAACAGTGGGGTCAGATGAGCTTACTAAAAGAGTAGTATCATCTGCATACATTACACACTTACAACTACTATTTACTGCTTCTGGTAATGAATTAATAAATATTATAAATAACAAGGTTCCCAAAATTGAGCCCTGTGGAACACCAATATTAATATTTTTAAAATTTGATAAAGAAGAATTTATATTTACAGCTTGAGATCTACCATCTAGATACGATTGAAACCAAATAAGAGCCTTACCTTTGATACCATATGAACTAAGTTTTTGAATAAGAAGGTCGTAACTTTGCCATTATTCATGTTATTTAATATGTGATCTGTCACATCTGATAGAGTAGTATTAGTACTATGATTACGTCTAAAGCCTGATTGACATGGATTTAAAACATTGTTACATGTGAGATAATTATACAGTTGGTCATGTACAGCACGTTCTAAGATCTTAGAAATAATGGGTAAAACCGAGATAGGTCTAAAGTTGCTGACATCACTTTTGTCACCCTCCTTGTATATAGGTGTAACCTTTGCCTTTTTCCATTCATTAGGAAAAGTGGATGTGAACATAGAAAGATTACAAATATATGCAAGGGGATGACAAATAATCGGTGCAGCAAGTTTCAAAAGTTTAGTACTAACATTACAAATACCTGTAGACGTATTATTAGAGAAACTACAAATCTGTTTAAAAACAAATTCAGGTTCTACAAAATCAAATTCAAAATCATCATGCTCATAACTCACATCAGAATTGTTGATAAACATTGAGGTCAACTCATCTATACAGCAATGGACATTATTCCTTATATGACTTTGTTAAAAATAGACTCACAGTTGTCTTTCTTTAATATGGCTTGTATTAAAACAATAAAATATTTTGTATTGATATGAAATTCTTTTGTACACAATTCAACAAGTTGCTACATTTTTACGACAAATAATATTAGTGGCGTTACTTGTAATTTGTCAATTCTTACCAGAACTTCAGGATATTATATTCTTACTCCGCAAACGGTAATCAGCTCTTGCAACAGATATGCTATCAGAATCCAAACCTTCCAACATTATGTGTTTGCAATATTTTTATTCTAAATTAAATCGGGCAACCTATTCAATGCAGTAATTATTATGTATTGATGTGTATGTTCCGATTTTATTACAAAAGGAATGAAATCAACTTTTGGTCAAAATGGAGGTATTTGTAAAAATTGATAGAAATAAGTTGCAAAGCACACTTACCAGATCTTCATAAAACATAATAAAATACTAATTCAATCAATCTTCTTGCACGGATGCGGTTGCTATTGAAGAGCCAATGTCCATGTTTATACCCCTATGAAGAATATAAGATATAAGATAATGGACATTGGTTTGTTGTATCTGGTCCATAAAATACACTTACTTGTGTATATTTCAGCAAACGCTGCTGCCCTTGTCCACATGTGATTATATTACAAGTGTGATGCAAAAACATGTTCACTTTAATAAACGAGGTCTTATAATAATGGTCTACTATACCAAGGTTAGGGAGGGATACAATTTCAATATATGTGACATGATCAAGGGGAATGAGTCGGGATGTCGCTAATATTGGTTTTGAGATACTTTGGCAAAAACAGTGTTCAAATTCTGTTATTTTATATTGTTTTTAGACTTTGATAAATTACTCATAACTTGTTAACCAGATATCCGATTTTGAGGGGGTTTGCATCAAAATGTAGCATTTGTAAACTGATGGTAAAAACCTTATTCCCCTTGATCATTTGGTGAGCAAATTGAAAAATTGAAATTAAAACTAAACTTAACACATCAAAATATCTAAATGCATGAAAAGCAGAATCAGTGCAGACATATGGTGCAATAAATTACCTTTTTGAGTCAAAATTGAAGAAAGAAACAAAAACTAGACATTGTGCTCACAGAGCACGGCCCTTAGACAGTGAAGTTGCTATCTTTATGACATATATAGTTGTTCATGTGACATTTGAACCACCAGCCTATGGTTCATGGTGATGACAACATTGTACTATGTAATTTGCAGGAGCAGCAGCATTTTGAAGGTATTTGGTTACATACCGGAAATGACCACAAAATGACCTTTTGACACCAAAGAATATGTTTGTATGTGTTTGTAGCTCCAAGGCTATTCTATTGTTACACTGGATGAGGTTACAACTAACCCATGATTACTTTCCATTGAGAAGGTTTTGACAGTTATATAATAACTGACCATTGACTCACTAAATAGAATAATATAAAAGAAAGTAAGCATTATATACAGCCAGTGAAGTTGATAAATAGACATGCTGCCTAAATATGCTAAAAGTGTAAATTCTCTATTGCCAATTTTTATCTTAGTTTAGATTATTTATATTATTTTTAACATTCTGGTCAATACACCATAGACCAGTGTCTGTATATGGTCTATGATTACACAGATTTTAGATTTTTATTTTTTTGGTGTTGCAGTATTAAATAACATTTTGCCCTTTTATGTTTCATAAAAAGCTGGTCACACACTTTTGCTTGTTAAATAACACATTTATTTTATATTGGAGGATGTATCATTAACATACAAGTAGGCCTATTGACCTATATTTGAAGTAAGGTAGAAAGTGTAAACATGGTTATGATGGCTCATTATACGATTGATAGAAGAAAGAAAGAAGAAGAACCTGACAGAAAGATGCCTTTAGCCAAATGCTAATGCTATTTGGTTATAAAGGTAAATACACATATTTGTCCTTGGAAGGCGTTTGTGAAGATTGTCCTTGTAAAAGTTAAATTGTGGTTTGGGGCAACCAGTTATTTACTTAATGCAAATACCATGAATACAATAAGGACAACATCATTTCCTAAATCTAACACCTATTGCATGGGTGATAGAACAACAAAAGCTGGTAACAAAAGATTCCATCTGCTCATATATAGGTCCTGCATTTAAAGTCCCATTGAGTGATTCCAGCGTAATGTTTTGCTCATTGGGATGATTGCAAAAATCATCAACATCGAGATTTTGATAACTTTGTTATAGATGTGTAACATAGCCTGTTAGTGGTTCAGCCAAAAGCTGTGTATTTTAAGATAAAATAAAGCATTTACATGAATCTGTAAAGTAAATTAGCTACATGTATTTGGGGCTTCAACTTCGACAATACTGCTGTTTTCTTTGTTTTTTGCTTTTTCATTTCAAATATATACCAAATGACAATTTAATGACTTATCCTTCACTTTTATTTTTAAGCAATTTCTAAATTATTATTATACATGGCTCATTGAACCACAATGGGCTTTTAAGGACTGTAGGCCTATATCTTTGCTGTATGGATGACATATTTGTGTGCAAATCTATCATGGGGGGGGGGTCATAGGGCCCCCTAGTCAATTTTAATGAAAATTACGTTTTTGGTCATTGTCCGTAACTGGAAGAACTTTGACCGCAAATGATCATGTGACATTTGTGGCACCACCCAATGGTCCTAGTGCTCAACTATGGTCAACATGGCAAAAAGCATATGGCTACGATGGCCGATTTAAGGTATTTGGTTACATGCCGGAAATGACCCCTAAATGACCTTTGACCCCAATTGTGTGTACAACTTTTAGACACTGGCTATAGACGATGCATGTGTGCAAGTGATGTCACAGTGCTATGTAATATGGGGAATGAGTAGCACTTTAAATGAAAAACACGTTTTGGGCTATAATGACCTTGAGAAGACATTTCCGCCAGACATTTCCACATGACATTTGTGGCAACCCCCAATGGTCATAATAACCAAATTGCGTCAAAATTGACAAACGAATATGGCTACGATGGCTCATTATACGATTGGTAGAAGGAAGAAAGAAAGAAAGAAAGAAAGAAAGAAAGAAAGAAAGAAAGAAAGAAAGAAAGAAAGAAAGAAAGAAAGAAAGAAAGAAAGAAAGAAAGAAAGAAAGAAAGAATCAGAAATCTAAGAAAAAGAGACCCATTTGGCTAAGGTAATCAAATTTGTTTACTGTCCTGAGCTATCGATCCTAACAGGAACTTTATCAATGACAGAGTGACAAGACAACACACATACTTAATTATGTTAATATTCCAGACATAGACAGGCAATGTGATAAAACAGATGAAATGATCAATTAATGAAAGCTGAATAGAAATTAAAATGAATGGTGAATGAGGAGAGAATGATCAAGTGGTTGCTATAACAATGGGACAGGATGTTGGGTGGCATATGTGGGATATACATGGTGAATTAGGTAGAATTGAAATATAAAGTGAATAAAGAGAATGATCAAGTGGTTCCTACAACAAAGTTGGGCAGGGTGTTGGATCAGACGCGTCTAAAAGTGGGTTTTCTTATTTTTAAAGATTGGTAGCGCATTCATGAGATACTAATTTCTATTGTGTTAATTTCTGTTGTGACGAACACGCATCTCTTCAATTCTCTCTCACTTCAATGAGCATGGTGAATAGAAATAATGGCCATCGGGGTCACGTCACTGAAGTCATGAAAAGATTACGTGTTTGTATTGTTCTCAGAAAAAACACGGGTTTTCTATCTATCGCGCTCTAGCTGAAATACAGCAAGATAATGTAAGATAGTAATATGTAAACCTGTATTTTAGCTAGAGTATCTCGAGCTATGTTTGATGGCATGTATTGGATAACAGAAAAGTTAATATGATGACAGGGTGAATTATGTAGAATAGAAGTATGAAATGAATGAAGAGAATGATCAAGTGGTTCCTATAACACTGGGGCAGGGTGTTGGATGGCGTATGTGGGATAAAAGAAAAGAGAAATGTGATGATATAGTGAATTGCGAAGGATGGAAATATGAAGTGAATGATTGGTAAGATGAAAAGCAATGCCTACAAGGGTATATGAAAAGCATGAAAGAGAGGGAGGACAAAATAATAATGCATGAAAATAAATAATCAATAAGAGAAAATAAATAATAAAAACACAAATAAAGATACAGCATTGCTCAACCTAGGATTGAAAAACAAAACATCTTGAAAGCGGTGGTCGTAAAGGCAGGCGATACTTGTGGTTCGTCAACTTGATTGCTTTATCATTTATCAACGGTTTTCATATAGATTATGAGATAACGACCGAGCAGGTAGAGACGACGATAGAGACGACGACGGAGGCGACGACAGAGGCGACAACGGAGGCGACGACAGAGGCGACGACGGAGGCGACGACAGGGGCGATGACAGAGGTGACGACGGGGGCGACGACAGAGGCGACGACAGATGCGACGACGGGGGCGACGACAGAGGTGACGACGGGGGCGACGACAGAGGTAACGACAGAGGCGCCGACAGAGGCAACGACATGGGTGACAATGACAGATGAAGTTACTACGGGTAAGTGGGAATAAAAATGTGGAGTGGGGTTTGGGAATGGGTTGGGTAAGGGGTGAGGTGACGGGGGTGGAGAAATGTTAGGAGGTATAATATGTGGGGTAAAGGGTAGGGATTTCATTTGGGGTAGGAGTGTTGAATGGTGTGGTGGAGTAGTGGGTACGATAGGGTGTGGTGGGTGATGTAGTGTATGCGAGTGTAGTGTGCGGTATGGGAGGTGTGGGGTGCATTTATTTTCTCACAACTTACATTGTAGAGGTTGATGGCCTTATTATTGTTGTTCACTTGTTTTAGGATGTGTTTGCAAACTCTCATTTCCTTTAGTAAATGAGCACTTTTCAAGTCTTTACATTTTGTTGACATTTTTGTGATTATGACCTTTGACCTATTAAAGCTGGTGATACAAACAAAGGATGTTATATTTGAGACACATGTATTTTTGCATTATGTTTCTAAACCTGTGTCCAGCTTTTAACCACAAATGTTTAGCAAGGAGCAAGCTATGCCCAGCAAAGTGGAGCAAACACACAACGTTTTGCTGAAAAGGTTTAAATTAAAAAATATATAAATATATTGTAGATTAAATGTCGTGTTAGGGTATAATAAAAATTCCTTTAAAAAAGGAATGTGGCGCCCAGTGTGAGCTGGACGGGATATGGTGAATTCCATGGTGATTAGAGATTTGGTATTATAATGATTTTTTTAGGGAAGAGTAGAAGATGATCAAATACGAGAGAAATGCTTCATGGAATGAAGCTTTCGTGTCAATTTGCGATTATGTGGTGTGGGAGTTCTGTTTTGGGGGCCTATTGTAGTGAGGATATTGCTTTGGATATTGAATATTGTTGAATTTCGTTATGCAGGGCCTAGGGTATATGATTGATAACTAGAAGACACAAATAAGTAAGCTTCCCCCTAGTCATCTATACACTCATTCTTGTCACACGACGAATTTCGACAAAGTCATGTAAACGTAATTTCGTTTTTCACCCGACCTCCGTCCAGAAACAATCCTGAAATGTTGAAAACTTGGGGTCGGCGCACTCATGCCAGTTTATCCTAAGGTATACTCTGTGTCTTTTGTAGCCAACCATGTGGCTAAGAGTAAGAGAGGCTAGGAAATACTTAAACTAATACAAAACAATCATACCCTCCTTTCATATCAAACAATACCAAGAAATTGACAGGCCTGTTAAATCAAGGGTAAGATCGATCGTTATTCTTCATGAAACGGGCACAGCCCATTTTTATGTTATTAATTCTGCTAAAAATTAATTAATAAATAACAAAATTACGTCATAATAATTTATGACTTTAAGTCGGCCATAGAACTCCGATTTTAAACAGACAAAATAGCCATTGGGGTTTCTTTCACTTTACCTTGCTAGGAACCCTTCCCAGCAGTTAGGCATATTACAATAAATATTATTTTTGCAAATACACTTCTGACCTTCAACACAGTCATGTCTTCCGAATTTATTCCTTTCTCTGCTGACCAGAATTGATTTTCGTTAATTAATGTTTTTTATCAGAGATAGTCACCACAAAGATACTGAGCTGTATTCTTTAACTTTGGTCACAATCAGTTAGCAGTTGATTCAAGCACATAAGTGGTTGTGTTGGTCAACTATAATTAATTGGTGTTGGTTTAAGGATTAGGTGCACCGTGTGCAATCACTATGGACCACAATGGCCTCATTCCAGTAGCATATTATCAATAACCTCAATTAAACAATCATAGTGCAAAATTTGACCTTAAATTGCAAAGTATGAGTTTTTGTACTCACATTTTCAAAGGTCATTCAATGAATGCACAAATGTATTGGGGTTAAAGAACTGTGCCCTGATAGATGAGCATGTTGTAGATTCTTCACACTGTAAACAACTAGTTCATGTGCAAACATGTTCAAAACATACATAATTAGAATGGTCAAAATGTCACCGTCTATCGGGTTCTAAGAGGCGGTAAACTGGTTTAAACCATACAAAGGTCACGGGTTATTTGGTGTTTTTATAAGTCCATTAATTTTGTATTTTAAACAAAGAATATACACACATATCATTTTATCCCGTGCATATCAGAAAACAATAATAAAATAAAATCCTAGCATATTGTGGTTTTATTTCTGAGCTGGGCATAATTTTAGCAAAACAATTAAGGAGTAAATCTAGCAAGAGTGAAATTAGATGCTTTTCACAAAGTCATGCCTATATAATGTGGCCCCTCCGTAGAGGGCGCCACAAAAACGTTTTAATAACATTCGTTATTTTTCAAAATATTTTTGAAAAAGTGATGCAAAACATATTAACATAATGTTATTTAACTGCTATCAAAATATTTTGCAAGAATGTTACAGTAAAGTTTTGAAAACGTATCCATGATGTTTATATAAACCGATATTTAAATGTTATTAAAACGTGCTGAATAAACGTTTTAAATACATTTCTGTGTTTGCTGGATATGGGGGAATTACTACCTGTCTAAGATTTACGTAGGTAATTGCATAATGTTTGTCAGATTTGTCAGGCGTATGGTAGTGATACCTGGTAGAAGTAATCGTGGTTTAGGACATAGAGTGGGTAAGGAGTGGGGTAAAGGTAGGGATAAGTATGGGGTAAGTAGTGGGTACGGATGGACTTGCCCCGATGAGTCCTACAGTACTAAGGTAGATACTCCAGAAAATTAATGATGAAAATAAGCAGTTTCATACTGTCAAACAAAATTGCTGTCGCCCAAAGTAATCTTGAAAGCAGGTGGTCGTGAAGACAAGCGAAACTTGTGGTTCGAGACTCATTGTTTTATCATGTTTTCCTATATAGAGCCCGAAATCACAACCCAGCAGATAACGTCACAAAATATGGCACCTACTATGATGATGGACACTACAACAACAGGTGTGCAATCTATATCAGCCTTTGAGAATGTGGCATCCATATTCCCGTACAATGCGACACCAGGAACAATAACTAATAACAGTGATTTAGGTAAGTCAAATATTTATTTTCTGTCCTCGTAATTCTATTTGTCATCCTTGAATTTAGATCATAAATTTGGTTGAAGATACAAACATATATCTGTGTATATGGATCTGTGTATTAAATGGAACTGTACATTGATATGAAAGAAGTAGAATGGATTGTATATGTGACCCGGCAGCACAAACGAGCCGTAAATTCCCTAAATTGTATTCTGAGTTATGGTGTAAAATGTGTACGAAGGTCGTATTCATCGGTCACTAAAGCTGGCGGCGACATCTGTCTTATTTTGATAGTCACAACACCAATCAATAATCCTATTATTGAAGTGGATAATAAGCTTCTACCTTAGATGGCTATAGAACTTTTAATAACTCTGGTCTTTGTTTGCTTTTGCTAAATCCTTTTCAAGTGGTGGGTTATTTGTATAGGTATGCATAACCAAGAATTAACAATGAGAGAACCTTCTTAAACCTCGTTGACTTGGGGATGATTTGAAATGACCGCCAATTATGACTGTTTGATATTTATTGCCAGCAATGTGGAAAAAGAGACACACATAGAAACGAAAAAAGCTATAATTTTGTTGAAGGAGCAAAGTTTAACTAACCATAACTCCGCTTCTGGATATCGTTTGAAGTCAAATGATATACCATTTTAAGTTTATGATGTTTATTTTTAAACACGAAATAAAACAAAATTGACCGGGGAGGAATTTACGGCTCATTCGCCGTGGACGGTCACATATGTCATGCAATGTCCATTCCTCAATAACTAAAGAATGATAAGGGTTTTTTAATTTGGTCAACAAATCTGGGTTTTTTTCTTCGTAAATTGAAACTATGTCATCGTTGACTGCATATATAATAGCAATTTATTCCCCGCCGTAAAAAGTATATTATTATAAGGAAAGCTAGTGAAAATGACAAAAACTGCTTCTAATTGTTTCACGTAATTTCATATTGACAAAACCTATTGTAGTATTCTACCTATTTGAACACAAAAACCGGGAAGAAGATTTCAAGTTCAATAGCGAACGTGACTTGTCGCTTACAATTCAAAAGGAATTTCTCGCGTCTGGACTTCATAAGGGAACCGGTAAGTTTATTTGAACATTTATGGGTAAAGTGTGCGATGAGTGTTTCTTTGTGAGCCTGTTGTTCACTTCTTAACAAGATTTGAAAATATATGTAACCGTCATACAGTTTCAATAATCAAGGCTGTCTAGTAGCACACACACTGCACATGATAAAAACACATACTACATCTGATTAATTTTGTCCTAAATGTGCACATTAATGATATGCCTACACCAAATGATTATAGATCACTCTAATGAGTAAAGGATATATCTGACAATGGTAGTAAGTTACATCCCATGATGGCAACCGGACAGATTTGTTGCCTCTAAAATGTCATTTTAATGGATTGACTAATTGTATTAATATTGATGAATATTGTACGCAATTACATTACAATTCAGATTATTTCTCATACATGGGATGGTATTATATATAGTGCAGCATTTAACATTTGTTCACAATTGTCAATAGAAATAAGACACACAAGAACATTCTTCAATAAATACATTTTTGTGACAGGTTATATCACAGTCGTCATTAAGAAAACCCCAACTGATGATACTGAATACTGGGGTGATGATTCGGGAGAAGTATACCACCAGCTTGGGAGTGCATTGGTTTCAATAAACCTATTCAGCATAAATGGCACTCTGAGGAAGCACGAGGATGAGTACAACCCACTGAATATTTCTTTCCCAATAAAGGTAAATGTCAATCATAGCAAGAGTAGTACAATCTAAACTATACCTTTTTATCTTAAATTATCATAAAAATGGAATCAAAATAATTTCAGTGTGGCGGACATTCACCAATCATATTACACATTAGATGCTAACTTAACTAGCACCAATTAATATATCCGTAGTACATTGAACAATGAATAAAACATTGCCATTGCCTCTTGAATCCGTTCCCACAAAATCTAGCACATATTATTAAGATTGAACAATTTTGAGATTTTGTTATAGCTATTATAGTACATGCATACTTTTGGATATATGGTACAATTGTCCATGTTCTTTAGATATATGTGTGACTTGCGTGTCAATGCACTTCTGATAAAATACAGCAATGAACTGAAGGAGGTTTAACACTAGTAAACGGGCAATTACTAACTATATAATTCTTCTTCTTAAATGCTTCTGTTTATATTAATATAATAGGTATCACATCCAAACACACCAAGCACCAAAAGTCAGTGTTAGATCCGGGTATTTGACCATTGTGTATGGTGTGTATCTTATAAAGGTCTTGATCTCAAAAACAGTTATGTTGACATGTTCAGGTTTGTTGGGGAGGGGTCGCATAAGATGTACTTGATTAAACAGTGCTGAGTGTAACCTGAACCCATAGTCAGTTTTAGACCCTGGGTTTGACCATTGTGTATGGTGTGTATCTTATAAAGGTTTTGATCTCAATAACAGTTATGTTGACATGTTCAGGTTGTTGGGGAGGGGTCGCATAAGATGTAATTGATTAAACAGTGAGTGTAACCTGACTGGTGAAATTAAAGGCCCATTCAGTGATTTGCTCATCCGGACGATCGTAAAAATCATCAAAATTCACATTTTGGTACCTTTTTCATTGTCACAGATGTTAACATAGCCTTCAAGTGGTTCAGCCGAAAGCCGTGTATTTCAGAAAAATAAGGCATTTTACATGAGTCTGCATGAGTCTGTAATTTACAGTATATAAATTAGCTACATGTATTTGAATAGGGCTTCAACTTCGTCAATACTGATGTTTTCTTTCGGTTTTTTTGCCAAATTTTTCATTTCGAAATTACCAAATGACATATGAATTTTGAAGCAATTTATAAACAATTTGAATATTTTTTAACACTTTCGCTGGGATCACTGACTTTAATTCTTTGTTTGACAGGATCCTCGTAGTTGGAATACTTCGAAGCAAACCAAGTACAGCAAGCTAGTTTGTGCATTTTGGGACGTCGAAAACACGTAAGTTAATAGAAGTTGCGTGAAATTTGGATGAGGACAGATATTTTACATCTGCACTGCCTTCATAAAGACTATATTTTGAGTTATTTTAATTTCGTCTTCTTTTATGCTAAATGATTTTGTGTATATGTTATGTTTTATGTGTATTGGGCAGAAATCACTCACACAACTTTTAGTTCTAGCTTTTGTGTCATTCTGGCTTGATTCTTGAGCATAATGTTTTGATCCTCGTGGCATCATGTTTATAAGTTTTGTTTAAATGTATTATATTTCTCATCCTTTAGGGAGAGCGGAATCGACTTCGAGCTGACATTATGTTATTTGATTTCACTTTTTTGTAAACCAATTCTTTATCACTTGGCTTGCTTGAAGTTTGGTTTCCGCTCTCTCGTGAACTCATAAACCAATTCTTTATCACTTGGCTTGCTTGAAGTTTGGTTTCCGCTCTCTCGTGAACTCATGGTTTGTAGTTTAAGGTAGTGTTAAGGTTTTTATCATGTTTATGGAGATTGAAATGTGACTTATTTTGGTTAGTTTTTCATTTCGTTGAATGTTTTTGAATAACTGGCAGCATGTACAGTAATCACACTGCAGACTTCATTAATTATTTTAATATAATATGCAAAGCGGGCCATTAAAATGTTAAGTTTCTACATTGCCTAAAACAATGTAGGCCACAGTAATCCCATACTGATGTCTAATCTTTAAGTTCACTGAGTGGAAAGAGCTATGATTCTAATTATTATTATTGTCTTTGTCTAATATTATATTAGCATGTGGTCGCAAGAAGGTTCATTGACGTACGAGGCAGATACCAATGATAAACTCCAAACCTGTGGATTTACCCATCTTACAACCTTTGCTGTACTTTTCGAATTTTCGAAGGTAATTTCTTTAATAATGCTAACAAATTCTTTCTTTAACTAAAACGTCGTATTGGACAAGCTGCTATATAATACACATTTTGTAGTGCGATATATAATTATTCTAGTCCATAAAATTCTCTCTGAGGGAGGTTTTTGGCCTTATATGGTTATTGAGCATGCAAAAAAAGAGGGCGGTGGGGTCAAAAAAGGTGTATAATTGCAGGGCAGTGTTGCGCGGGGGGGGGGTGATTGACTTAATTTTGATATCGTCATTGGTTTACCATGTAAGCACAAAACTATGACAAATAATTCTCAAAGTGGTTATGTTATCAAGCAGTATGTTACTAGTCTAAATCCGTTGGGGCGTGATAGTACATTCCACTGTAAGGTATGTTTTCTTTTTCACGTGTGACTACGATATATTATATGATATTATACCTGAAAATTCACATGTATGTTACATTGGTTAGCTGGTATAATGGTTAGCACTCTCGCTTTAGAACCGGCAAGTCTGAGTTCCATACCCGGCGAAGTCAATTTTTTCCATTCATTTTTAATCCAAAATTGTTTATTTTCATTTGAAAATACATTGCACTGGGAAATATATTTTGTGCACGTTTTTTTCTGTAACAGGGCCAATAGAGCCAAAAACGCACCTCAGCTCTGGGCATACTATTGCGTCCAACGTCCAGGCAGTGTTGCCGTCACATTGTCATTTTTGCTTACGATATTGGTTGTAACAGGCTGTTGCCTCATTAAATGACGTTGACTACCATCGTCTGGTTGCTGGTTTAGTTATGGCATAAACGAGATTATGTTACCTCTCCCTGGACGTGATTATACCTCCGCATTAATCGTAGTTGGCCTAAAACCTTGAACACCGATTGCATTGTGTTTTTGGCCATATTTTAGGATGGTCACTTTTTGACCATATGCCTTATTAACCCAAACGATCTTGATGTGGGCTTGGCCGGGGTGCCCTACGCGTGTTATCCCTCCCACCCTGTGGTATTTTGTGGTATTTTGGGGAGGGGGTTAGGATTAAGGTCATCTATAGTTCGATATCTTTCGCTGCAGAAAACATCAAGAAGAAAAATAAAGCCTAACAACTTATTACAGCATGGAAAAAAGGAAAATCAAAATAGAGAACCAACATTGGCTGCTGAGAACTGAAAATGCAGTATCTCTAGCAAAGCCACGTATACCCGGACTGCATAATATGTTGGACTATAGCTCGATCAGCCTTAAAAAGCATGTACCGAAACTGGTCCCCCTTCCACATTATTCCTGATAATTACACTATTATCATCAAATCATGTCTGTTTGCAGGTTACGAATACGACATCATGTGTATTGCCTTTATTGTACCTTGAAACCATACACACGTGTTATGTTTAACCTAAAAAATGATCAAAATATATATTTTACTCACCATTTATATAGGGTGTGACCAATAATTACTCACCCGTGATTGACAAGTTGGTAAAGGTTCTCATTGGTACTTCTCTCGCCGCATTGTGTATTGGTTTGGTCATCTGTGCAATCTTGTGGTAAGTGCACTTTGTTTCGTTTAAGATTATAATAATTATAGTATTAATAATCATGGAAATTATACTGAATAAAACATCTTAATTAAAATTGATCTAATTCTAAAGCAATATTGTTAAGTTTTGCTCCAGATATGAAAGGCAATGTGTATCTTAACATAGTTTACCACCTCAGAATAATCTGCCAAGAGCAAAATGAAAATCATGTATTTCAGTGTAAAATCCTATGCATTTTTCTGTAGACCATCCCACCTTAATGTTGACGTTTGGGCTAATACCACCGAGTAATATGGTGGGTTAAACTTAAAACAAGCGCAAAAGATGGATCTACAATAGCTTACGTCGTGTGAGAGTATTATACGAGCGTAATATGTTGGATGAAAAACTTTAGGGACTGCATTAGGATAGGGTTAAAAATACATGATAAATATAAAGCTCAATTTAAATTCATAAAAGCTACAATACAAATTAAAACAAATAATAATGATTGTTAATATCCTTTTCTCCATAATGTATTTTACGTAGGAAACGAACATCCTTGGACAAGGAAAGGATCTTGATCCATGCCAACCTGATGGTTGCAATGGCATTAGCGTACTTAATGACCCTTGCAAGCAGCAGCGCCAAATCGAATCAGGTATGTAATGAATTGCACATAATAGTTGCTGTAAGTCATTAAAAAATACATGAAATAATGCTCAAGAAACATTAGTAGAGTATTAACTAAAGTTTTGAATAGCTCTTCTCATGGTCGATTTCATTATTTTTTTCATGTTTATTTTCTAAATAGGAATGACCATATGAAAGCCTTAGTGGCTTTCAGTCATTTCTTACATATTTCCTCCATAACCTCTTTTAATGTTTCTTGGTTATTATGGAAATATGTTAATAAAGTCTACCCATTATATAGCAAGATTTTAAAAAATCAAGTGTTCGATACAAGAGGTAAGGCAAGTCACTGGATCTTAATTTGGCAAAACAAAATATTTAATTGTGACATCTTATAATAATTACGGTTTCGACTATTCAAGGTGCTGGCTTATGACCGATGCTTACACTACCTTGGACTAAATACCGGTACCTAGTTAGTACCTACTTAGTTCGATAATCTTCTTCAATGCTACACTCTGCTATTTGATATATATAAATCTGCTGTGTCATGTTATATTTTATGCCCTGGTGTTCTTCTTCATCAGATCGCCTGTCTTGCAGTAACCATCTTGCGGTATAACATGCTCATATCGGTATTTTGCTGCATGCTCATCGAAGCTCTACATCTTTACCGTATGATAGTGCTCGTTTTCGGCATTGAGAGAAATTTTAGAGTTGCTTACATCGTCATTAGCTGGGGTAAGGTCATGAATAAATAAAAGACAAACTAAACTAGCGAATTCCGGGGAAAGCTCAAGACCACAATAATCACAATATTATGCGTCTTTCTAGCATGCACTGAGTTACTAGTTGAGGTTTTGATTCCCGTGCTGGCGCCATTCTCCGATTTCTTGAGTTAACACCGGCAATTGCTATATGAGTTTGTTTGCAGGTAATATATCGTAGTACATTGAGTAGTTTAAGCCATTCTTTTCCCGTGCTATGATTATATTTTCTTTAGTTATTACCAAAACCTGGATCCCTTCATGTGATCTGCTGTTTTTTCTGGTACGTGGTTCACGATGCGTAGCTCGGAATTGTACTTAAAATCACATTATAAAAGTCATCATTCTAAAGAAATGAAAACAATCTAAAACTGCTCAAATGTTTGACTCGATGGCCAAAGGGACTGCAAAATAATCATGTGTCTCGTGAAACTGTAATAAGGGACAGGCCAAAAGGGTGATAATGGGGAGGGGGGGTCATGGCCGACCAAAAGGGAAAGGCACAGTGGCGGCGCCAGGATTGTTTTTTTGGGGGGGGGCATTGAGGGGAAAAGTGAATTTCAGGAAGGGGGACGTTGCAAAGTCAACAAATTTTGCGCAAAATTGCTGCAAAAAGTTGAAATTTTCGCAATTTTGGGTTTTACTGGGGGCAACAGGGGACGGGCAAGAGCTTTGACTGGGAGACCTTCTCCCCTTGCCCCCACCCCCATGGCGCCGCCACTGGAAAGGCCTGGGCCTCAAGGAAGAACAGATGATTAATTGTGTTTTCAACTGACTGAGTGCCTAGGTTAAAGAAGAAATCAAAACAAAGGCAAGACATACTGTCATGTCAGTTCAATGGAGCGACGGTAATTTTAGCCTATTATTTTGAAGCAGCACAATAATTCATTTCCCTCACGAAAAAAATGTTCAGTGAAGTTTCAAATAAGCAAACTTTTCCGCTTTTGCGTGCATCATATAATGGGAACAATTAAAAGCCCAAAATTAACATGTACTGAGGATAAAGATTGGCGCATCGAAAGGATGAGGCAAGTAATTTTGCTCAAGCTCTGGCAATTAATGTTTTAGTTCGAATTCCGGGTTCGAGTTAAACAGGAATCAAACAAACAATGGGCTATATGGAAGATGTAAGTTAGTCTTCCACACAGGAATGTGAATTTCAAATGGGTTTACCTGAATGGATGACTCCATTACCTAGCTGGGGGGTTTTCAACCCCCCGAGCTAGGTACTGTTTTGCTATCCGATCTTTCTTCTTTCTTTCTTCTTTCTGGCAATTATTTCAAAATGCTTCTACTCCTACATGTTACACCCTACAATTACGTAACTTGCACATATGTATTGGCTATATCCAGTGCCCATAGTGTCTAAACAGAATTGGGGTCAAATGTCATTAAAGGGGCATTTCCGGTATTTAACCAAATATCTTCAAAATGCTTCTTCTGCCACATATTATATAGTACAATGATGTAATTTGCATATATGTATCGGCTATACCACACGCCTATAACTTGCATACAGAATTGGGGTCAAAGGTCATTAAGGGGGTAAAATCTTACAATTGTATTATCAGGACATCTGTAAGGGGTATGGGGCTCAAACTTGGTGACAACAAATCTCATGACCAGGGGAACATTTTGCAGGGGTCAGGTCAAAGGTCATGCAGAGGTCAAATTTTACAAATGCATTTCCTGTACATCTGTGAGGAGTACTGGGCTCAAACTTGGTGACAACAAACTTAATGATCTGGGGAACATTTTGCAGGGGTCAGATCAAAGGTCATATAGAGGTCAAATCTTAGAATATCATTTCTGGACATCCGTAAGGAGTACGGGCTCAATAACAACAAATTACGGGAACATTTTTGAACATTTTGCAGGGGTCAGGTCAAAGGTCATCTGGGGTCAAATTTTGAAATTGCATTTTCTGGACATCTGTAAGGAGTACGGGACTCAAACTCAGTGACAACAAACGTCATGACCAGTGGAACATTTGCAGGGGTCAGAAACCTCCACAACGCCAACACGCCCCAGCTAGGTTTGTGGTCTATGACCACCATTTGCCACTAGTTTGAATTGTATTTCAACTGGAATAGCCCCATAGCCCAATATTACTAGTGAAGAAGATTAATGATATTCTGCAGCTGGACACCATCTCTTTCTTATTCTTATTGTATTACATGAAATGGTGTGTTTTTAAACTATGGTAACTTTATGTTAAATATCTCCATTAACACATCAACTTCATCAACTTCACACAAAACTTTGTATTTTACTTGATCAGGTGTGCCTATATTAATGACCACCGTTACAGCTTCAATTGGTAGAGAACATTTGCACGACCACGAAAGGTACAGTATAACCAGAATTTGTATGATCATTGTATGACCTTATATTGTGTATAATTGTCTTATGACAATTTATATTATATTATAAAGGTTGCCAATGCGACTACATTGAGTTGCACTACTTAATCAACACGGACAATCTAAAAACATAGTGCTCAGATCAGTAGTAAAATCCATGTTTTAATTTGAATATTTGTAATACCTGGGACCAATGTAGCTAAATAAATCGAGTTGTTGTTAAGATTCGGAGTTCACTGTTATTAAAATGAATGAATGGCGCTAATTGGTCTTCTATAATAAATCAATTCATACGTACCCCTTTATGATTGTTCTTATTAGATGCTGGTTGACAGGACAGTTTATTTGGGCCTTCATCGCCCCTGTAATCGCCATTCTGACGGTAAGTACTTGGCTCAGGGGTGCAAGACTATCGTAAAGGACACTAGCGGCAGTTTTAAAACTTAATTATCAGCTTAAATAGTAATATTTGATACTTTAAATGTTCAAGAAGTATCATTCCTGATCAAATAGTGAACGATACCAATATTTTGATAATTTACGGCTTAACCACGCAAATGTAACTGGCATTTGGGCCGTTTCTTGTCCACCTCTACTTTTCATAACTTGTGTGTGGGTGTGTGTGTGTGCATTTTTACACAGCCGTGACGTTAGTCACGGCTGTGTCTTTTTTCTTACAGGTTCTTTCTTTCTTTCTTTCTTTCTTCTTCTTCTTTCTTCTGTCAACCATTACATTTGCTCTAGCACTCACATGCTTACATCGATTTTGACCTAACTTCGTCACAATGATCATTGACCTTGCCCCTACATGTCACATGACACTTGTGGGGTCAAAGGTTATGCTGGGGTCACAGGGGTTAAAAACGTGATTTCAACTCAAAATGCACCTTCTCCTACAAATTACGTAGGACAGTGACGCAACTTCACACATGCATTGTAATTACCCAGTGTCTATAAGGTGTACACATATTTGGGGTCAAAGGTCATTAAGGGGTCACTTCCGGCATAAAACGGAATACCTTCAATTTTTTTTTATTAGCTTAGGAAAACAGGACAGTAACGGTATGTTCACATTTGAATTGCAGTTACCCAATGTACATGTGGTATTTTTTTATTTGGGGTCAAAAGGTCATTAAGGGGTCACTTCCGGTTTAAAACAAAATACCTTTAAAATGCATCTTCTCCCACAAATTACGTAGGACAATGACACCACTTTCACACATGCATTGTTATTAATCTGTGTCAATGTGGTGTACACATATTTTGGGTCAAAGGTCATTAAGGGGTCACTTCCGGTATAAATCGAAATATCTTCAAAAAATTGTATAAACTAAGAAAATCATAGGAGAGTGATGATATGTTCACACATGAATTGTGTTTACCTAATGTATATATGGTATTTTTTATTTGGGGTCAAAGGTCATTAAGGGGTCATTTCCGGTATAAAACGAAATACCTTTAAAATGCATCTTCTCCCACAAATTACGTAGGACAGTGATGCCACTTACACACATGCATTGTTATTACCCAGTGCCTATGGGGTGTACACAGATTTGGGGTCAAAGGTCATTAAGGGTCACTTCCGGTATAAATCGAAATATCTTCAAAAAATTGTATAAACTAAGAAAATCATAGGAGAGTGATGATATGTTCACACATGAATTGTGTTTACCTAATGTATATATGGTATTTTTTATTTGGGGTCAAAGGTCATTAAGGGGTCATTTCCGGTATAAAACGAAATACCTTTAAAATGCATCTTCTCCCACAAATTACGTAGGACAGTGATGCCACTTACACACATGCATTGTTATTACCCAGTGCCTATGGGGTGTACACAGATTTGGGGTCAAAGGTCATTAAGGTGTCACTTCCGGTATTAATCGAAATATCTTCAAAAAATTCTGTTAGCTAAGAGAAACATAGGAGAGTGATGGTATGTTCACACATGAATTGTGTTTACCCAATGTATGTATGGTATTTTTTTTATTTCTGGTCAAAGGTCATTAAGGGGTAATTTCCGGTATAAAACAAAATACCTTTAAAATGCATCTTCTCCCACAAATTACGTAGGACAGTGATGCCACTGACATACATGCATTGTTATTATCCAGTGTCTATGGGGTGTACACAGATTTGGGGTCAAAGGTCATTAAGGGGTCACTTCCGGTTTGAGACAAAAAACTTTCAAAATGCCCCTTCTGCCACAAATAACATGGCAAAGTGATGCCACATACTCACATACATTGACATTAGCCAATATCTATGGGGTTTTCATATATTTTGTGGTCAAAGGTTATTAAGGGGTAACAACACGGCTGTGTTCGTGGTCTTAGACCACAGCTAAGTCTAGTTATTATTGTTATTATTATTATTATTATTATTATTATCAATTTAGATGGCCTTATTAGTATTATTATTATTATTATCATTTAGATCAACTTAGTAATCCTAGTGATCATCGTGTGCAAAACCTTGGGAGTAGCTGAGGCTGATAAACAGGACGGAATTCATTCCATCAGGTAGGTTATCGACCTATAACATATGGAAAATTTGGTTCCAGAGCAATTATAGGTGACAAAATCATTCAATATTTTCAAAGGTAGCAATTATAGGTGACAAAATCATTCAATATTTTCAAAGGTAGCAATTATAGGTGACAAAATCATTCAATATTTTCAAAGGTAGCAATTATCAATTTGAAATGCACGCAAATAGTCATACCTTCGCAACCATGTGTCCTAGTGACATCAGAATTTCAGTAAAATGTGCTAAGTTACTGAGCAGATGGTGATATTCAGAATTGTCCCTTTTAGTCTGATTTTAGTCAGTAAGACCTGAAACCGTTAAATTCTTAAAGGGACCCAAAATCACAAAAATGGTATATTATGTTTATTTAGCACTTAAAACATAGCTACGCCTAAGCAATGTCAAAACATAGCTACGCCTAAGCAATATCTTGTTGTTCTATTTCTCCAACAGAATTGGACTGCGAAGTACAGTCTTGTTACTTCCAATGGTTGGAGTAACTTGGTTGATTGGACTCCTTGGCAACACCAACATAAACGTCGCGTACGTTTTTGATTTGCTGAGTGCATTGCAGGTGAGTGTGGACACCGGGTGTAGACGTTTATCAATGGGGAAACCTCATAAGCCATCGTACATGTTTATAAAGCAAGAGTATTGTACGACGGTTATTCAAAAGTTCTGCTTCCACCCTCATATCTCAGCTTCTGCACATTGTAGCGCTTCTATATTTTATATGATTATAATCTCTTATTGCAATTGGTGTAGGCGCAGTAAAATGAAATTAGGATTCTGTGTCTCGGAAATGGAGAAAATCTATACATATATCTACAAAGACGACTAAGCAATACCAAATTGAAACGGCCATAAAATACCATTTGATCTCTTCAAATGGTTTAAATTGAAGCTGACATAAAGAAAACAAATATTGAAATTATGTAAAATGACAAAAAAAGGCTTATTCCCTCTAACATAAAATGTTGCCTTTTAGGAAAGAAAAAATAAGACCAAATAAGAACTCAGTAATAAAATTTGATGTTCCCTTAAAAACGTGCATATCGAGCTAATCTCGTAGGGGATACACATAATATTTTTTCTGTTTCCGGTGTGTCAAATCTTATTTTGGTTCTGAGGTCAGCTACACAGATTTGTAACAGGTATACACATTTGCTCTTATTTGAAGGTGACACTCTAATGTATAATAATGCTGAATACTATTGAATTGAAAATCGGAAGGAAGTCACGATTTCTTTTTACCTTTGTAATTTAGGGCCGAATGCTTAAATAACATGTTAATAATAAGACTACCCCTGTTTTCTCAAGGACATTACCATTGTTGTAATTGTAAACATGGTCTGTTATTGATAATACCCTCTCTCTGGTAAAAAAAAGGCTAGCTGTAATATTTATCACTTACCTTGTTGGAATGTTCTACATTTCTTTCCATATAGGCTACATGCATAATTATAACATGGTGTTTTTTCACATTGCTCGCGCTTCAGCTTATAGATTGATCCACACCTCATCAGGACCCAATCTTGTCTTTTGCACTTTGCGACCGTTTACTTAAACACAGAATGAATGATGTTTAATGTTTTGGTCTACTACATGATTTTATATATGTATATTGTTCCCCTCTAGGTTTTTTTTTGCATTTTTGCCACATAATATGTTTACACATTTCTGTTAAATTCAGGGGATCTATCTGGTTTTCGTCACCTGCTATGTCAACTCAGAGGTACGTAATTGTAACCCGAAAGGTTCTATTCGAATTTCCTTGGATAAAATTGTCCAAACTATTGTAAGCAATTTAATACAAACTGTATGCGTTAAAGCAATAAACAAACAAAAAGAAAAAACAACATTTAAATATTGTTTAATATTCACAAATATTTTGCACGCATATTATACGCAATTAAATAGGTGTGACCAAGTCGATAGCCCCATCTCCACACTTTATCCTATTAAATAGAGATTTTGGCTGCAGAAGAAAGCTCGCATTTGTTCTCATATAATCCCAGATTTTAAGCCTGGTGTTAGATGAAAATGATAGCATCATCCCCCCATGGTGGGATACCACAATTCTGTTCTATGGGCTGATGTGAAACACGTTTTTGCTTCTAATATCAAAACCGTGTATGTAGTTTAATTTAATTCAAAACTTTTGAATAAGATTATTTAGATACAGCCCTCAATGTTAGCTATAAAACAGAGTATTAAAACAATCTTACCGTGTCGCTTTAATAGAAACTATATAATATTATTTTGGTTATTTATTACTCCTAATGTTTATAATATAGACATGATTTGCTTCCCTTGTGTTTTATTGGTTAATCACTTTCAACTTGTGTTGGTGTCATCTCAAGTGCTATCCAGCTTTATAAATAATACTTATTACATTATTGATTTTCAGGTTCGTAATGCATTGAAGAGCGAATGGAGGAGAAGAACTGGACGAGTCGACCATATAAACGTAAGCCAAAATATCAAACCAATTAAAAATTGCACCATTCATAGATTATAGATGAAAACCTCAAGAAAAAAACAAGCTTTGGATCCCAGCAGAATCTCTATTAAAAGCAAAGTATCGCGATTCTACAAAAATCAAGCTCAGTCCAATAATGCACATATCAAATGCATCCCCGGCCCTGGGGACCCGGAAATGGCCGGGTCGTGGGCCGTGGATTTTGGGTTTAAAAGTTCAAGTCCCGGGTAAATACCTGGCCAGTCCCGGACCCACCCGGGCAAAACCGTCAGCCACTCCTCCCCCCCCCCCCGGATATAGGCATGGATCTTAATATGGTTTTAATATCGCGGCAATCTTGTAATGCGGGCTCAGGTATGTCTTCAATGGACTGCCGAGCTCTGGACATGCTGGGTGGATTCAAACGCTTCAAATATAGGCCTACATCCCCTACATGTGTTTTCCATTGCAAATACGTCAGTTACTCACCTTGTTGCGGAATATCCTCTACATAAGATAACGAAATTAGGCTACCTAGATTATTTAATGTATTCTATTCATGTACTCTACTTGAACATGTTGAATAGAATAAATGATGGTTTGTTATGAAACACACATCTGAGTTATTTAGGGCTAAAATGATTTACCAAAATGGTTTAAAATCACTTTGTATGTAGAGATATTTTATACGTTTGACATGAGGTGATGAACATATTTATGTGCTTCATAAATACAGTTTTGAAAATCTGTATATTAACACAAGACATTTAATTTTTATATCATACAGCTATAGTTATTTTTTTAAAGAATAAATAAATTTATAAAGAACATGTACACTACCTAGTATAGTCTTCTATTAAGTATTATCGCCATGTATCAGTGGATCGCAGATGTCACAAAAGTATCATGGATTTTTTTATATCACGGTCAGTTTTGTTTTTGAGTGTAGGCCTAATAATTTAAAACTTTACTCTCTGCGGGTGGTTAAAATTTTTAAAAATAACGTAAAAAATAGTAACCAATATATTTGGCATAAATAAGCGTATAGTAGGCTCTCGTTTGCACGTGCATGTCAAGAAGCCAGTGTGGTCGACCGGTCTGGTTAAACATGCTACTTTAGAGCCCCGCTAAATAGCAGATAAATGGCCTACTGCAAAATTTGGAAACAACAACCAAGGTTTTTGTTTTTGGAATGGATTTATATGAACAACAACATTAATGTGGCGATTCAGTGGATTATTAATATACATCCACGGCTCAAGTACGGTCAAGTGATAGGATTTCTCGGCCCATAAATGCGGGCATTCTTACTAGCAAACCACGCCCATGTTCATGGCCCATTTTATATTGGTTGGAAAACCCCGGATAAGTTTCAACATAATCTCGGCCCTCGCCCGGGTGAAGTCCCGGCCCAATTTCCCGGGGTTTTGGCCGACGTCAAGTCTTATACCAGTCCCGGCCAACACCCGGCTCCCCCCCGGGACACATTTTGAGTCAAATCCCGGGTCACATGATGTCAAGTCCCGGACCATCCCCGGGTCCCCAGGGGCCGGGGTTGCATTTGATATGTGCATAACTAAAACTTTAAAAGTTATACCAAACACATTTTTAGATATGTTTGGTATAACTTTTAAACTTTTAATTAAAATCACATTGTTCATAATTATTAAAGACAAAGTGCACTGTCAAAATGACAAGAAATTGCACAAACCTACCACCTTTATTTTTTGTGTTGACTTTTATGTATGAACTTGGACTTAACAAGTCTATTTTTTGGTCCTGCATTACCTTCCTTATTCCTGAATTTTCCTCCAATACAGATTATTATATTTATTATTATTATAAACAACATTTTGGATGGGTGTCATTTTCTTTGGGAGGAGTCCCAAATAATTTGTTTGTGGTCTAATGTTTTGTACACCAAAATCTGGAGTTGTAATTTTTAATAATGATTAGAAAAATGTTTAGCTTTGTTAGTTGTATCATCATCATCATTATTATTATTATCATTATTATCATTATTATTATTATTATTATTATTATTATTATTATTGTTATTATTATTATTATTATTATTATTAAATTATTATTATTCAATATCAGGCGATGGGCACTGCAATGTCACGACTGAACACCAATGAAAGATCTAGAAACGTTGTTAATGACACTGAAAGAGGCGTCGAAAACACTGCAGATGACGCAAATGGCGCTGCAGATAACAAGGAAAGAGCCACTAGCCATGACGTGGTTGATGACACCAATAACGATGCAAATCAAGGTGCTGGTGTTGAAACCACTGTCGATGACGCACATAGCGCTGCAGGTGACAAGGGACAGGCCACTTGCCATGACGTTGTTGCTGACATCCATAACGATGCAAATCAAGGTCCTGGCATCGAAAACACTGCAGATGACGCAAATAGCGCTGCAGGTAACAAGGAAGAAGCCACTAGCCATGACGTTGTTGATGACACCAATAACGATGCAACTCAAGGTGCTGACATTGACAACGCTGCAGATGACGCAAATAGCGCTGCAGGTAACAAGGAAGAAGCCACTAGCCATGACGTTGTTGATGACACCAATAACGATGCTGACAACGTTGACCCAACTGATAACGACAACTACTTTGGCAGTGTTGCAGATAATCACGATAACACTATTGATGTCGCCGATAGCATTCTTAATGACGCCAATAGCACGGCTAGTGGCGCCAGTAAGTTTGTAAACAACAATATCGATAATGATAAAGACAAACATAACTCCAATGACAGGTACGCCCGGGTATGGGATGACTGGTAGCGCCAATATTGCGGCAAAAATGACAACATCGCTACTGATAGTGAAAGCACCGATCACGGTCCCAGCCGTGTGCATGGTATGGCCATCGTACTGGATAGTTTGTAATTCACTCCACTTCAATTATGCACGCATTTCCTTTCGAAACTTGAAAAACCCGCCCACAATGTAACTTTCTTTTATAGAAAATAAACAGCTTTAAAGTAAAGGTAAATATGAAAATAATTAAAAAAATAACGTTTCTTTAACTTAAACAAGACCCGGGGTAATAACACTTTGGGTGTTCCATTCTACTTCAGTGCCAATGAGGTTAAGAAAATGGAAGTTATTCCAAATTTACCTTATATCGATTCTAAATTTAGATGTCTCGTGGACAAGCAATAAAATTGTGTATCGCTGTAAAATGTGTCATAAAATAGAATGGTAAATGCCTATTACTAATTTGTTTTTCACACAAGGTTACTAATGCATATATACGTATCATTTATATAACATTTTAAAACAGTTTAAAAAAGTTAAACCTGGTTTTAAAATATGGATTTTCTGCCCAATTACACTTTTATTTGACTCACCCTGTACAACAAATGAGTAAGTTTACATGTACATAAATTTGACACGATCTAGGGAAATAAAACTAATGTCGTTAAAATTGATAAGTTTCTCATACATTGATAACATGGAGTTGGCATCAAAAGTAGCAGGTTTGAAATACTGGTAAAGGGGGTAAAATAAAAATATGTTTGACATTAGCATCATTTCACTTGATCATGTTACAAATGAAATAATATTTCAACTACCAAGGTCATTGTGTCTGTAGCTGACCAGAAAAGTGTGTACATAATTCGTATTAATGTTGTCCTTTGATGTAAGTACTAGTAAACGGTTCCAAAAAAATAAGTCCCCCTAAGAATTTTTGGTATAATCCAAAAACGGCTTGATCAATTCTCTTGCCAAACAAAAGTTGCACTATTGGTTTCAGACCTCTTTCACTTGGAGAAAATTAATCAAAAAGGAAAGTTTCTATATTTTTCTTTTTATTAAAATAACTTAATTCGCGATCTATTGGTCAATGCCAAAGTCAAACAACTTGAAGGTAACGCCAATATCGAAACCGGATGCTTCAAGTGCAACAAAAAGTGCGTCGTATGCACCCATATCATGGAGGGTAAAAAATTCCAAAGCACTGTTACTCACGAGTCCTTCCCCATTACAGATCGTATCACTTGCCGCTCTTCTTGGATCATTTATTTGATTACATGTGCTAAATGCAACAAACAATATGTTGGTAAGACGTCTACCACCTTATATACCAGATTTAACAACACTCGCTATGATATCCGACTCTACGATACTCCTCGTGGTAAGAAAATTCCGATTGCACAGCACTTCAATTCCCCTAATCACAACATTGATCATGCTCAACTAATGGGTATTGAACAGATACATCACAAAACTGAACACATACTCAAAAGGGAGTCATTCTGTATATCAAAACTCAGATCCCTAAGACCACACGGCATCAACGCTGAGGAATAATATTCTTGTCTTATTTAACTTGCCATCCGAACTTTTTGCGTTGTTGGCACCTCATACCTTTCGCCAACTCTAAACTTGTTTTTACGCTGTTGGCGCGCTATAACTTTTGCCGACTCCAGAACTGTTTTTCCGCACATCATAATTCTTTTGTTGTTAATAACGATCTTCTTCCTTACACAAATTCAACGCACATCTCAACCTCACGGCAACTTACATGGACATTTCAGCATCATTAATTTAGCTTGGTATGTTATTATCATTTAGCTTTGCATGCTTTTGGTCCTAATATTTTCAGTAGTTTTCATCACTATCTTTGGATATGTGTTGGTATCGTCGAGTGCTTTTAAGGTCTGTAATTGTAATGTAGTAATTTTTGTAGTTTTAGAAGTATTATGTTTAGTTATACCACTTTATTTGTTTGTCTCTTTATATCTTAGATCTGAAGAAGAACATTATGTTCGAAAGCTAATTAACCTCGTATGATATTTCTGCTACGTTTCGACCTCATTAAATCTCTCACAAGTATACATATATTCCGATGGGGAATTTGCGGACAACAGATGGGGACGAGCGTAGCATAAATAATCGCAAAAATAACTTTGCTGCTAGTTTAATATGTTCACATCCATATCAAAAGGATGCACTTGTCGGCTGCTACATGTGTCTCATTTCACATAATAGCTAGGAACGAATACCAGACTCATCTCAAGTGGAGATCACTTCAAATCATCCCCACGTCACATGGTTTAAGAATACAGAGAACACTCCTTAACCATGTGAATTCGGGGATGATTTGAAGTGACCTCTACTTGAGATGAGTCTGCTATTTATTCCTAGCTATTATGTGAAATGAGACACATGTAGCAGCCGACAAGTGCATCGTTTTGATATGGATGTACACATATGTTATCTATTTGCCAAAGCTTTTCGCCATCAAGGCTTCTTCAGGGCAAAACTGAAACATGAAAAAAAGATACAGGCAAAAAATCAACTAATGAAATGCTACATAATACGTTTCAAGCAAAATGCGAATAATTTGGCTAAATACGCCTATAATACGATTTTTGACATGCGTAATTGATCGGGATCAATCAACATTTTTTCCGCACTAATCATACCATCACAGGTAATAGAGATGTTGGTTTTGACTGGCCTACAATAAACCAACAAAAAAGAAACCTAGCATTACAAATTTACACATATAGTAACTGTACAATTTTAACGCTCATAATTATATTCAAAATTTATCATTTATGCATAATTATCTGTATACTTTTTTAAAAGGGTGAAATATAGTGCTCAATATTAGTAGGGTATTAAATCCTGCACAAGACCATATTGGCAAAATAATTATGACTAAATATCAGGAAATCGAAACAGTTTAATTACACACTATTCTCATATAACTAGCCAAGGTGTTACTGCAAGAAATTGGGTGTTGTATTGCAGAACGACAGTATTGAAATAGATGTTGTTGCGATAAAGATGTGCGAAGTGCAATTATTATATTATATTTAAGTAGTAACAAGTGTATGAATAATAGCTGATAATGACACATGTTGTGTTATATATTTATTGCATAAACTATTTATATGTATAATAGCAAGAGCTTGTAAATAAGACAAATTTATCAAATATGTTTTTATAAAATAAAAGAAAAGCTTTAATGTAATGTGGTTATCCCATGATATATGTGAATGTTTCTAAAAAATGCAAAATTATATAAACATAATATGAGTATGAATGGGGCAAAGTAAAGTTCAGAACTTAATTTTTGATTTTCAACATGGGTTTATTATTGACAATACATTCTCACCAAAAACAAATGTATTTTATTCTTATTCAACCTGGGTAAACCTTTCAATGCACTAGCACTTTTCTGTCAAGGTGCCCAGAAGAAAAAAAAGTATAATAAATTAATAAAGGGGAAAATAGAAATTGATGCAATTAAATGTTAACATTACAACACTGGTAGGTGTTCTTGTATTATACAGGATGACCATCGAGCTATGTGAAACATTTTGAATTGTTACAAAGTACCAGTGGCAGAAATAGCCAGGTAGCTTTTATTGTAATTGTTTCTTGTAAAATCTTTATTAAAGGAGCATTTCGTGATCCTAGCATCTTCTTTTTATGAAATTTTTCAGTAGATATCAACGAAAAAAGCTTATTCCCAAAATGTCAGTTGATTCCGATTTTGCGTTTGTGAGTTATATTACACTGCTCCATAGACAATGTGTTGTAATTTCGTGCTGGTATACCAGAACGAAATTCAAATTTCATGATATCTTTGCTAAACGAATGAATCTGCAAGAAAATTGTTGTACATAAACATTATGTAGCCAGAGGTTTGGTCAAATTCTGGTGAGTATATTGCCTTAGTTAGGATTATGCAGTATGATCACTAGAGGGACATGAAAGCGAACACAAGAGCCATGTTATGATTATTAATTTTTAAAGTAAAAAGCTAATACATATTTACACCATTTACTCATTAATTTTAGTTGGGTCTGAAACTCAGACACCACATTATACTCGTGCAAAATGATACCTAAAATTTTAAAGATGAAACATAAACACCTGCCAACAAATGATTACCCCCAGCCTTAATAACCATTAGTTTGGGAATGCAATCAAAGCAGAATTTATTTCTGCGCATTATGACACATCATTTGTTGCAGTGGTCCCAATATTGATGCCGCAGCGTACATTTAAAAAAACGCAACATAAGATTTGAAACTTGCAGCACAATCCTCTTGCCTTGTAATAAAGTATCCAGTGGCGTATCCAGAGGGCCCCCCACACACCCCTACACAACATCCCCAATCAGTGGCGGATGCCGAGCGAGCAGTCAGATGTGCCAATTTAAGGGGATTTTGGTACTATTATTGTGTTTTAGTTTTAGTAAAAAATGTGCGAAAGTGAATGCCCAATTGATATTGTGTTCCCCCATCCCAACATGTGGTGGTGACATATGTCCCCTGTCCCCCGGGATTGACGCCCATCTATAAATTTAGACTTACGCCTCTCGGAAAGGGCAGCCAATCCAGATGGATAAAGAAGTGCACGTTTTCGCATCTCTTTTTGAATACCCGCAAACTTTGTATGTGCCGCCCACAAGTCACCCTACTTTTGTGTCAGTGCTGCCTTGCATGTGTCACTCTGTATGCCAATAGTACATGTAGTCATAAAGCGATGTGCTGCCCTTTGTAGATGACCAACAAGCGTTTTTTTCTCCTCCATCCCTCAATTTTACTCCTGATAGCTCCTGTTACAAGCCACCCTCCATTCATGTGCTGCCTCACTAGCCGCCCTCCTTGTATAGGTCACCCTGTAGGCATATTATAGTTATAACTTCTGTTGTACTTTTCACCCCTCTTCTCTCATGGCTACTACAAGCCACCATGCAGGTTTTCCTCTCTTCTTCCTATTTTTTTATGTGCTGCCCACAAGTCAACCTCTACGCTGATAGTTATAAAACATGATATATTTTTTCACCCCCTCTTTTCCACTTGTTTCAAGTTACCATGTGCCGCCTATTATGGTTGAGTGACACGCGTTGTTTTCCAACGCCCTCCTGGTATGTTGCGCCCACAAGCCACTCTTATTGTATGTACTACCCTGTAGGCCTATAGTTCCCTCTATCTCCCCTATTTTGCCTGATTACATGTCACCCTACTTAAATGTGTCGCACTTTGTTGGCGAAGAGCGTAATTTTCTTCCTTTTTTCTTTTTTCTCTTTCCTTCTTTCTCTTTTTTCTCTTCTCTTCTCTTCTCCTCTCCTCTCTCTCTCCTCTCCTCTCCTCTCCTCTCCTCTCCTCTCCTCTCCTCTCCTCTCCTCTCCTCTCCTCCTTCCCTCTCCTCGAGTCGACTCGACTCGACTCGATTTAAAATTTCCTGATTGGGTGGTGTTACCAACAGATGTGGGATTAAATAAACAATGACCACTGATGTGAATAATGACATTTTTTTAATTTATTGTCTCCTGCAAATTCACGAAACAAGAACAATAATATAATCCAATAAGAGCCGAAAATATTTCCTTCCATGGATATTGAATACAAGATACAGACTTGACATTTATTATGGAGTATTTTTTCACAAAATGCCAAGACTGGTCTGAAAGGGATCTGCATAAACCGCATGGGCTAAATATTAATAAGGGTGTGTAAAAGATGGTGTAAAATAATTGTTTGATAGAAAATGTGCTTTCCATGAATTTACATTGTGGTGCTCATAATGTTGCGAATTTGCCTAACATGGCGGATTTAGGGAGGCTGAATTTGAGGTTTGTGGGGGACAACATTTCGTTTTTTATGGCACATTGTTCTGTTATTATCAAATTTATAGAGGTTTGAGGTGATATTTCCTAAACTTCGTCAGCAATTGGCATTCATCACAGCTGAAATACACTTGCAATGTACCAATTTTTGAACATGGTAGGAGCTTAAAATATGGCTCTTAAAAGTGGTACGTATACTCAGAAAGTCGAATGGCCTCCCTGAAGTCAAATGTTACAAACTTACGGTACAAAAGAACTGCGTGTATTCTTGGTTGTCCAATGAGCTCACGCTGGGTTTTTTTGTGTACAGTAAGTTCATTACCATGATTACATTGGGCCCCAGGGGCCATTCAAACTTTATGAGTGCATACCACTTTTCAGAGCCATAGTTTTAAAGCTCCTTCCACTTTCAAAACTGGTAGATTACAAGTGCATTTTCGTTCTGACGAACACTTATTGGTATTTAGGTTTAGTAAATATCACCTCAAACCTCAACCAATTTGATAATATCAGAATAATGTTGCTCAAATTCAGAAATTTTACCCCCACAAAAATTGATTTCAGTCTCTTTAATTTCGCCATTTTAGGCCAATTAACTACAATATGAGCACCACAATGTAAACTAATGGAAAGCACATTTTCTGTCAAACAATTACTTCACACCATCTCCCGACACACCCCAAATAATATTTACCCCGTGCGGTTTATGCAGACCCCTTCCAGACCAGTCTTGGAATTTTGCGAAAAAATATTCCATACTAAATGTCAAGTCTGTAAATAGGATTGTGCAGCAACTTTCAAATTTTGGGTTACTTTCATTTAAATGTACGCTGCGACATCAATATTGGGACTATTGCAACAAATGAGGTGTCATACTCATAATACGCAGAAATAAATTCAGCTTCGAATGCATATCCCAGATTTGGTATACGATCAACCGTTTTGGAATAATGAGCATTCATTAAGGGGGGGAATTACCTATTGGCAGATGTTTGTATTATATTTCTATAATGTATATAATATTAATATATAATCCTCGATTTTGCACAAATATAGAATATGCACTTTTCATATTTCCATTTGTTTCCAATTGTAAGTAAATATAATTAAGTCACAAAATAACGGACCACATGTTTGAAAACCAGTTTCCAATTAAATTTTAAATTAATCCAATAGAACCCAATACGTTTTAAGCTTTACTTGGCATTTATGTGACTTATTTTAAATATTATATATCTAAATGTGGACAAACAAATAATGCTGTATGTTCATAAGTAATAATGATATAATAAATTATAATAATAACGACTATTAAAAAGATGCTTCAAGGGCATTGATTTTGAGCTATTTATTGTTTCATTTATGAAAATGTAAATTAAAAATATTATGTCTATCGTACAAACAACAACAAAAAGTTTTGTTAATTACATCTAAAGGACTTATAATGAGGAAAACAAAAAATAAAATTTACAATGGAAATAACAAAATGTGTCTTGTGTTTCTTTCGTTCTCTTCCTGGCAAAACTAAGAAATGTTTTTTGGGTTTTTTAAGGTGATGGTAGCGATGGTAAGGTGTTAAAATACATTATTTGAAATATATAAAAAAGACGTACATACCAGCATGACTACTGTCTTGTCGTACGCATCTTTTTGGAAGCTAAGTTAATAATTGTATGCGAATATGACGACGATACAGCATGTCTCAATAACAAACGCAACACAGTATGCGTTGAGGACCATAACCCCACAAAAATCGCTTGTCGCACCAAGCTTGGAATAAAATGTCATAGGCATGTTTTGTACATCACACAGTCAAGATTTAACACAACCTTAGCAATGCCGCTGAATCTAATCTTAAAACCCAATTTGCAGCATTTGCCCTTTATCGTGCTCATAATTTATATTCGAGTCTTGTCGGTATTTGGGAGGCGAATCTGTCAACTATTATCCCTTTCAACTAGCTACATGTAAGAATATTTAGAAGTCCTATTGGTGGTTTGAATCTGTATAAACATAATTAAATAAGAGCAACAAACGCCTTACCAGGTTGATACATTACCACGTGAATATTGCCTGTGCTCTTCCAGTTCTCATTTAAAAATCACTCGTGGAGATTTAAAACATGTATAAGAACATTGTTTGGCAATTTAATAATTTAACAAAAACAAAACAATAATTTGCATACTTTAAGGAGAACCTCTAATCATATGCTAATAGGGCAATGCCTTTACAGAAACACCAAACACTAGAAAACAAAAGTTACATGCATTAATACCACAAATTATTTTATGTATTTTAATTAACATGTGTAATTATTATCATAGGATATTACAATTTGGGTTTTGCGGATTCATTAGTCGATCTGTTATTTTTCAGCCACTTTAATGTAGAGTTTAATGCCGAATTAATTAATGTGATAGACAAGATATGGCTATAAAAAGTACACATAAAGTGTTAGACTACAGGCGAATTATTTTTGGGAAAATGGACCTCAAGACTTGATTTGATTTGATTTTATTCGGTACTCAGAAATTACAATGTTTACAAATAAATAGACAATTAACAATAATATAAGAGCACACATTTTTTAAAAACAACACATTAAGATGATAAAAACATTATAAACAGCAGAGCACCAAGGATAGCTCAAAAAGCTTTTCAAAAGAAAAGCTTATTTCCATTGGGGTCCTTAACATATGAGGGGAGGGGGAATGCAAAGAACACTGAAGACAAAAAAATATGAAACACCAACACAAAATATTGCACATGAAGTGAGACCAGCTCACATTAATTACCTTGACCAGCAAGGTGTTTTTTGACTAAAATTTTGAAAGTGTTGATTTTACTAACTTGCTTGATTCCCTTTGGCAAAGCGTTCCAATGATGAATAGTGGTGTTGTAGAAAGTGTGACTAGCTTGACCTTTACAAAGAGGAACAACAAAGTTGTATGGGCTACCCCTGGTGCTGTGCCTATGAGCTGCAGATATACGAGTAAAATACAATTTGGGTTTTGCGGATTCATTAGTCGATCTGTTATTTTTCAGCCACTTTAATGTAGAGTTTAATGCCGAATTAATTAATGTGATAGACAAGAAATGGTTATAAAAAGTACACATAAAGTGTTAGACTACAGGCGAATTAGTTTTGGGAAAATGGACCTCAAAGCAGCAAAGTGTTTCATTTTTATTGGGACACACTGCATAAATGCAATTCTTACACTACCATTCAATAATTATTTTCGAGGTGCTGTTTCAAAACGGCCATTTGTTTCTAGACATATGCAATACTTCATGTGCATTGCATTTAAGGTCAACGAATTATATTTTAGCCCTTATAAAAGGAAACGGGTTTTTTAATCTATCCATATTATTTAACATGAGAACATTTTGTTCTTTACTACTCAGTACAGTATATAAACACCCAGCAAACACAAAAATGTTCTTAAGAACACGTTTTGGTTTTATTCAAATGTTTTAAGAAAATTGAAATGTCGCGTTATATAAAGGTCAGTTTTCGGTCACAAAAACGTTGTTTTTAAAGAGTTTTGTATGGAAAACACTGCAACAGCATTGCCAAAATGTTATTGTTAAATAGTTTTGCAAAATATTTTTGCAAAATATTTTGTCAAATCTAAAAAAAATCATTTCAGAATGTTTGCATCAGGTTTTCAAAGCTGTGCTTAGAACATTATTAAAACGTTTTATAGCATTTATACAACCCGATTCTAAAACGTTTTCTATCAAACGTTTTGTGATTGCTGAGAGAAGGAAGAGTAAGAAGAAGAAGACAAAACTATAAAGAAGAGAAAATATATAAATAGCCTGGCTCGATTAATAGAAAAAAGAAGAAGTAGCAGAAGAACAATAAGAAGAAGAGAGGAGGAGGAGGAAGTAGAATAAGGAAGAGGAATATCAACTTCACGGTAAGTTTGATTTGATTTCCCGTAAGAAGAGCACATATCAGGTTAATATATTTGTGAGAAGAAATAAACGACAATATTCACCATAATGTAATATAACATCTGACCGATTCAAAAATACGTCCACGCTGCTAATGATACATCACATAGGGCCTACAATTATGACAAATATCCAAATATTCACCGGTGAAAATTTGACAAAACTGGTTTTTGAAAGGTTTCTTTTTCTTTTTCTATGAGCTACTCTTCATACGATGATCGTACCATCAGGCTTCATAGTTTTAAAACTGATCTGGGCGGTCTTTATATCACAATTCAAGTGTAATTTTTATACTTTACATGATGAATATTATTTTTATAACATTCAATACGAACCTGATTTTACATAGGTAATTTGAAAATGAACATAAGTGCACGTAACCATGGTAACTGTTGCTAATTTGGTTTGGTATAATTTGCTTATAAATTAGAGGCTAACTATAATAGAATGTGAGGTAGGGCTTAGTTACTTAGCCATGCAAAGCTTGATAGCTCTTGATGGCTTATTTTACGTCGTACACTACAATGGAACTCAACATAAATGGGAATCGCGACCTGTCTATGCATGCATCAAATAATGATTTCTTACTTTTTATTGCTCCCAAAGTAAAACAATGGGTTATGTCGTCGTACAATGGAGCTCAACATAAATGGGAATCGCGGTTCCTGTCTTATAAGGCAGCAACTAATGGTTTATTGTTCCCAAAGTAAAACGATATATCATGCGGATACATTCTTTTAGGTCGTACAATATAGCTTAAAATAAAATTTAGCGCAACTACATCTGCTGTCTCAAGTACAAACGATATTAATGAATAGATGATTACTTTTGACTTTAACGGGTTTTTTTTTATCTGTCTGTTCCTAACATTCGTACAATGGAAATCAAAATAAAATTTAGTAGCAACTACATCTGCTCTCTCAAGTAAAAACACAATATCTATATAAAGAAATGAATAGATGCCTGCTTCTGAGTTTAACGGGTTTTTTTCAGTCTGTTCCTAACCTTCAAAATGCAGTATCTACAAGTAACGCAGCAGTTTTTACTATTTACTTATCCCAAAGAAAAACGACGTTTTATGCTGGTAATTGGCAAAGCATTGACAGTGTTTTTAGTTAAATATTTTGAGGCACATAATTATAATCAGTCTGTGTTACTGTAGAAACCAATGGTGGGCCTCATCCCCCCCCCCCATGGTCATCTTTGACGGCCAGTCACACCCCATGTAATTTGCTGGGGTAAAAAATGTATCACTAAAATGAGCGCAAAGGATGGAACTACGATTAGCTTAGGTCGTTTGAGCGTATACTCGTGAGTTATTGTTATCATGACGAATAAAAAATCTTAGGTTTGGTACAATCCCCTCTCTTCGTAAAGGTTATAAAAAGTTTGTCAGAAAACGTTTAAATGTCGGGTTATATAAAGGGTATATTAACGTTAAAAAACTTTCATAACATTAAAAAAACATTTTTAGATAATCTACTGTCCAGCAAACACAAAATGTTTTACAGACAACGTTTAAATGTCGGGTTATATAAAGGGTATAAAAACGTTTTAATAACATTCCAAAAAATGTTTGCCCAAAATATTTGCAATAACGTTTTAAAAACGTTTTCATGACCTTTATATAACCCGACATTTAAATGTTATTAAAACGTTTTGAACAAAACATTTGAAGAACATTTCTGTGTTTGCTGGGTGCAAATATTTTAACATAATGTTATTTAAGTGTTGACAAAATTTTTGGCTTTTTTTATTTGATTTGTTCGGGTTTTGACAACCCTGGATAACCCAGGGAACAATGTGCCATAAAGTCCGAAATTGTGCCAACGAAGCTCAACACAAAACACAAAAAAATTCGCAAAAGGTTATAAAAAGTTTGTCAGAAAACGTTAAAATGTCAGGTTATATAAAGGGTATATTAACGTTAAAAAACTTTTTCATAACAATAAAAGAACATTTTTAGATAATCTACTGTCCAGCAAACACAAAATGTTTTACAGACAACGTTTAAATGTCGGGTTATATAAAGGGTATAAAAACGTTTTAATAACATTCCAAAAACATTTTTGAAAACTTGATACAAAACATTCTAAACAGAATGTTATTTTGGGGTTGAAAAAATGTTTTGCGAAAAATGTTTGCCCAAAATATTTGCAATAACGTTTTAAAAACGTTTTCATGACCTTTATATAACCCGACATTTAAATGTTATTAAAACGTTTTGAACAAAACATTTGAAGAACATTTCTGTGTTTGCTGGGTGCAAATATTTTAACATGTTATTTAAGTGTTGACAAAATTTTTGGCTTTTTTTTTATTTGATTTGTTCGGGTTTTGACAACCCTGGATAACCCAAGAAAGCCTCTATTGAAGCTTATTTCCATTGGGGTCCATTTGAACACCGGGACGGGTTGGGAACAGTCAGGGGTTAACACCCTACTCTTTTCGAAACTGGCTGCGAGATACATGTACAGGTATGGCTCTCTGCACACGGGACCGATGGCTTAACGTCCCCACCGAAGGACGGAGTACTTTCATGATTCATTTACCTAATTCTAAATGAACCACGGGGAGAGCGGAAGTCTGAATTTAATCTACAGATGTTGCCAATTAATTTCAGACTTTTTTTTTCCAAGTCAATATCCCAGCAAATCACCACCGACGGGAATCGAACCCGGGACCTCATGCACTAAAGGCAAGTACCCTAACCATTGCTCCACGCTCTCCCTGTAAAATAGTTTTCCTAAAATATGTTTGCTAAAATAGTTTACAATAACATTTTGAACACATTTTAAAAATATTGTTTTAGTGCGTTTTCATACAAAACGTTTTAAAACGTTTTTATGACCTTTATATAACCCGACATTTAAATGTTATTAAAACGTTTTAAAAACTATTTTAGGAACATTTCTGTGTTTGCTGGGTGCAATTATTTTAACATAATGTTACTTAAGTGTTTACAAAATATTTGGCAAAAAATGTTTGCAAAAATAGTTTGCAATAACATTTTGAAAACATTTAAAAAATATTGTTATAGTGTGTTTTTATACAGAACGTTCTAAAACGTTTTCATGACCTTTATATAACCCGACATTTTAATGTTATTAAAACGTTTTTACCTAAACCAAAAGCCAAAATATAACTTATATAAAACGTTTTTAAAACGTTTTTGTGTTTGCTGGGGGGTTAATGTTATAAAACGTTGTCAGCATCTTGTTAGATTTTGACAACATTACAAAACTTTATACAGGACCCCCATATTTCCCCCGATACGTTATAACGTTATTACCTTATCCAGGGTCGATCGAAATTCTAGGGTAGTTCATGTTGTTTGGCCTAGCAATATTTATTTTTGTACCCAGCCGTTATTTAAAATTTTGCCAATCAAGCACATAATGATTAGTGTGTGTAGCTAATTACAAGCTGTAGTGGATAGCGATATGAGTAACAACTTGATATAATTGCTATCTTCAATAGATGGTAATATGCCTACTACAGGTTGAAATCTTCTGTAAATAGCAACGTAACTATAAGATTAAATAAGCTATCCCAAAATGCATGATATGGTAAAAGGCTTATGTGTCGTTTTGTAGGTTTACAAAACACAATTATAAAAGAAAATCTGAAAATAATGTACACACGGACAGTTATGTTCAATATAATTGCAAGCTAAAATAAATTTAGACCAACATAGACATGTTCTGTAAATTTTGTCATGAACATAATTAGGTAGCTGTCGCCCGAGCTGTCGTCAAAATGACATGTCTTCTGATTTAATAACTGAAACATTTCTGAGAACCATATAACCGGTTTTGATTAATGTTTTCCAAAATGTGAAGAAAAGAAAAGTGAAGTTGGACACATATCATTTTTACTCGCCTCGTAACATAATACAGCGGACAGCTGTAATAATAAACTAAATCTGCGATAGTAAACTAAGTACAAGCTGAAAAAAACCCAACATATTCAATAGAAACGTGTAGCAACATAGCACAGGATGAAATACGCTATCTTCAGTAGATATCAACATACTTACACGTCTAAATAAGTTATTAGTAGATAGCAACATACGTACACGTTTAAATAAGCTATCTTCAGTAGATAGCAACATACTTACACGTCTAAATAAGTTATTAGTAGATAGCAACATACGTACACGTTTAAATAAGCTATCTTCAGTAGATAGCAACATACTTACACGTCTAAATAAGTTATTAGTAGATAGCAACATACGTACACGTTTAAATAAGCTATCTTCAGTAGATAGCAACATACTTACACGTCTAAATAAGTTATAACAACATATTCAATAGAAACGTGTAGCAACATAGCACAGGATGAAATACGCTATCTTCAGTAGATATCAACATACTTACACGTCTAAATAAGTTATTAGTAGATAGCAACATACGTACACGTTTAAATAAGCTATCTTCAGTAGATAGCAACATACTTACACGTCTAAATAAGTTATTAGTAGATAGCAACATACGTACACGTTTAAATAAGCTATCTTCAGTAGATAGCAACATACTTACACGTCTAAATAAGTTATTAGTAGATAGCAACATACGTACACGTTTAAATAAGCTATCTTCAGTAGATAGCAACATACTTACACGTCTAAATAAGTTATTAGTAGATAGCAACATACGTACACGTTTAAATAAGCTATCTTCAGTAGATAGCAACATACTTACACGTCTAAATAAGTTATTAGTAGATAGCAACATACGTACATGTTTAAATAAGCTATCTTCAGTAGATAGCAACATACTTACACGTCTAAATAAGTTATTAGTAGATAGCAACATACGTACACGTTTAAATAAGGTATCTTCAGTAGATAGCAACATACTTACACGTTTAAGTAAGCTATCTTTAGTAGATAGCAACATACTTACACGTTTAAATAAGCTATCTTCAGTAGATAGCAACATACTTACACGTTTAAGTAAGCTATCTTCAGTAGATAGCAACATACTTACACGTTTAAGTAAGCTATCTTTAGTAGATAGCAACACACTTACACGTTTATATAAGCTATCTTCAGTAGATAGCAACATACTTACACGTTTAAGTAAGCTATCTTCAGTAGATAGCAACATACTTACACGTTTAAGTAAGCTATCTTTAGTAGATAGCAACACACTTACACGTTTATATAAGCTATCTTCAGTAGATAGCAACATACTTACACGTTTAAATAAGCTATCTTCAGTAGAAAGCAACATGCTTACACGTTTGAATAAGTTACTAGTAGATAGCAACATACTTACACGTTTAAATAAGCTATATTCAGTAGATAACAACATACTTACACGTTTGAATAAGCTATTAGTAGATAGCAACACACTTACAAGTTTAAATAAGCTATCTTCAGTAGATAGCAACATACTTACATGTTTAAATAAGCTATCTTCAGTAGATAGCAACATACTTACACGTTTAAATAAGCTATCTTCAGTGGATAGCAACATACTTACACGTTTAAATAAGCTATCTTCAGTAGATAGCAACATACTTACACGTTGAAATAAGCTATCTTTAGTAGATAGCAACATACTTACACGTTGAAATAAGCTATCTTTAGTAGATAGCAACATACTTACACGTTGAAATAAACTATCTTTAGTAAATAGCAACATACTTACACGTTTGAATTAGCTATTAGTAGATATCAATTCGAAGTAGAAGTAACGCTATGTTATTAAGTGTATTCAATAGAGACAGCAATAGTGCATATGAACCGTTTACAATTGTTACAGTATACGGCGCTGATCACACCTTTGTTTCATAACCATTAAGGTAAAGGACTTTTTAAAGCCCAAAAAATAAGACGTATGTCAATTATGCTTATACTCGGTCAGGTAAAGCAATTATGTGTAATTTTATTACGAAATTATATTCCATCCTTTTTCATGTGCATTTAGTACCTATATTGGCCAAAAATGAGGTTCTTGCATCCTCGCCATCTTTCTCTTCAAACAAAATCAAATTACGCCCATTCGGGAGCTATGTGCGGTTTTATATGTGAAGACCTAAGCGCAAGAAGAAACTAAAGTTGCGTATAGTTTGGTGATGTTTTATACATGTTCATGGGCCAAAACAAATCTTTCACAACCTTTCATGATGTTTTCACCCTGGAACATGTATTAAACATAATAAAACCCTAAACACTATACGTAACTTTAGTGTATACATGTTGAGGGGCCAAGTGGAATTACGGTCTTCTTGCGCTCATGTCTTCATGTATTGCTTGTACCTTTAAATAAAAGTCGCTTTACATTAAATGATGCCCCTCGAGACAAATGTGCTGATTTTTTTTACACCAGATAGTAATATTTACCTAAACAATAATAATGTACAAAACTGCTGTATACGCATAACTAATCTTTGCCATTATGAGAGTAAACTTACACATACCTTGCAATGGGAGCAGTACCTGAACCTTGGCATGCATGAGAAATTTCATACTAATATTGTACTGAATGTAATTTAAAAAAAATAAATATTGAAACTAACAAAAAAGAAATAAAGTAAAATGTAATTAATGTGCGTTATATCCATGGTTTCTTAACAAGACATTTTTTTTCAGATATAGGCCTTATTCATATGTGAAGCTTTCCACATTGTGAAGTTTATAACTTTGTAACCTATTCTGCCCTGTCATAATTGGTTTTAAAGTCAAAAACCCAGTTCACGTTTTGGTCTTGCTTGGAATAAACATGCCTAGCAACGAGGATGAAACTGTTTCTAAACATAGAATTCTATAATTTCATCGGGGTATTTTAGAATAGTGTACAGAAGGCTACTAGTACCATAATGTACTAGCAGGAGTGTCATTAAACATTATACACGTGGCTGTTTAATTTTGTGGCATAACATTACTATAGTGTCAGAGTATTTATCAACCAGGCCAATGTTGTGTAATCTTTAATGTAAAACCTGATTTTACAAGAACAACTCGAACATATAATACCAATATTTTTGTTTTTTCGTTAACTAGAAGAAAATTCGTGGTCTCGCCGCTACTCTACTTGTAGGAAGGAATTCTGATATTAATTGTCTGACTTCCAGTTGAGAAAAACAGGATTCACATATACTCTATGGGCATTCAGAAATGTATATTGTTTTGTTGTCGTATCATCAGAAAGGGTTTAAATAACGTCATTAATTTTAAATGATAGGGAGTCCTGTTCAGGGTAATTCAACTATGGTGGAAATAGCGTATGGTCAAATTGCGCCATTCTTTTTTATAACAAATTACTGCATTTTGCTGATTCCATTGTTTTATTCACAAGTGGCTTCACAACAAATTACTCCAATATGCTGATTCTATTGTTTTATTCACAAGTGGCTTCAAAACTAAGAGCAGATTATTTGTTTACTTTTATTTTTTTGCATCATCAATAAATTTTCTTAACCAAATATAATCGAACATATTTTTTGCTTGACAACATTGTAATACAGAATCGTTACCAAGGCAACTGACATCGAGATGCACGATAGTTACTATGGCAAATGCTATAAGACTTGGTGGTGCGTAATTGCTTAAAATTATTAAAATATTAACATTTCATTTTAATGCTTGTAGTAATTCTGTTTTTAATGCTTTTAGAGATATTTATAATATAAGTGATATGTCAAGTTTTGAAAATGCTTAAAACCTATAAGATACATTTCGAATAACAAGTTTTAACTATAAAAGAGAGATGTAAAGCATTGCCAAAGTTAACCAGGCTCTCGTAAACGAGGGAAAACCGAGGGACCAATTGGCTGGGGGTGCCGGGGGGCATGGGATTTTCCATCTTCCTCACCTGCTGTAGTACTGCCCACTTTCTGGTGGGGGGGAACAAAGTATTTTTATCCTCTTGTATATATTTATTACTTTTGTGGCTTATCAGGAATAAAATTGTTTGAGCTTTTACTATTGAAGGCATCTATTCCAATTGGCTCAAAATATTGACATTAATATACGCCAGTGGCAAGCACTTCACTACGTCATACAATTAGCCCCAACTATTACATTACAACAGTGATTAAAAATATTACAGAGTATAAATTTAAACATATTTACATTTCATAGAAAGCAACATAACATAATGAAATAGAACTCCATGCATTATTAACTAAAACGTAATAAAGTTGCGTGCATTTTGCTGGAGCTATTGCCCTCACATTGAGTTAACAAATTAACATAGTATGAACATTGTATCAACACGCATTGTACCAACTGGAACATAACAAACGTTTTTCAGTTTTGACGAACTCCAGTTGCAAGTAATATCACTTCAAATCCTTTGAAAATTGATAATAACAGCAGAACTGTGCACGAATTCCCAAGTCCGCCCCCAAGCGCAAATTTAGCCTCTTTATATTCGCCATTTTAGGTAAATTCACTACTTAATAAAACCATACTGTAAACTAACGTAAGGCATGTTTTCTCCCTACCCAGTACTGTCTAAATCTAAAAGAGTGAAAACTCACTCACCAAAAGAGTGATTCACTTATAAAACCACTCAAAAATGATTGAAATGTGTTTTTTAAACTTCACAACCACTCAAAAAGAGTGAAAACCACTCTAAAAGGAGTTAAAAGAAGGACAACACGTTTTTAGAGTTGTCCTTCATTTAACTCCTTGAAAGAGTTAAAATTCACTCTTAAAGAGTGATTTTCACTCTTTTTTGAGTGGTTCTAAAGTTAAAAAACACATTTCACTCCTTTTTGAGTGGTCTTATAAGAGAATCACTCTTTTTGGGAGTGAGTTTTTCACTCTTTTAGATTTAGAGAGATACAAGGTTTCTGAGATTATGACTAATTACATGTTTCGGATTTCTGAATGGCGAAAGTTCTACTTATTTTCTAGATGGTATAACAAGGTCTCGTAACATTCACAGACATTCAGCCTGATCTGATGCGTTGTAAAAGTTTCGTATATCACTATGGCCTCATCCCAATGGCATAGTTCAATAACCTCAATTAAACACAAAATGCAAAATTTGACCTCAAGTTACAGAGTATGAGTTTTTGTCCCCAAATTTTCAAAGGTCATTCAATGAATCTACAAATATATTGGGCTTAAAGAACTGTGCCCTGATGGGTGAGCATGTTGTGAATCCTAGTGTATGGCCACAAAACCTTTGTGTGTAATGCAATCAACGTATAGACCTCAATCTCTACTTCTGTGCAATCTCAGCAATGTTAAGATATTTTCAAGAAAGAGGTCAAACAACACTTAAACGGATCCCTATGAACAAACATGCAATCTATGTTTTTAATTACCTGTATCCAGCTGGACCTAGTGCTTTCTAACATTAAGTTTGGTAATAATAATAATGTGCTTTCATTTTATTTTTATTATTATTTGTAGGTAATGGTAACAGTATTCTGTAATAATTGTTGCATTTATTTTGTTGTTGTTGTTGTTGTTGTTGAGGAGTTTAGATGCTTACTAAGTATAATTAAATTTAAATTAAATTGATACAAATTATGCATCAACTTGAATTGTTAAACCTGAGGTCCTGGGTTTGATTCCAGGGTGGGATCTCTTCTTCTGATTGTCTCCTTAGTATTATTTGCGACGGCGCACTGGTAACCTAACATAATTGCAAAATGCCTAATTAGCTGGACAATGAGAAAACTAACATATTATGGTAAAATAACGATTATTAAACGCTGGATATCTCACAAATACTTAATAACGCCAGCATTGGGAAATGATTCAATTCAAAAGTTTTTATCATGTACCAGATGTTTACTATATTTACATGTACTTAAATTTAAATTAGACTGATTCAAAATATGCATCAACATCAAGTGTTAAATCTGAGGTCCTGGGTTCCATTCCATTGCTCGGTCACCCTTTTCTGCTTGTCTCCTTTATTATTTGCGACGGCGAACCTGATGAAAAAATATGTTTATTTATCTTCAAGTGTATTGAGGCCCTTTAAACTGGAAACTACAGCCTGTCTCAAAAAAAATTGTGCAAGTGAAAAGCGCCCTCTCTGGCAATTAGAAAATACCGTTGTGACATGATGCTTACATCAACGTCAAGGGCGTTGTCTCAGCTCTCAAATGCCGTTAGTTCTGATCAATTTGCTTGTTTTGATTTCGAGTTATGTTTAATTAAAGACGAAAGTAAAATCACAATTGTGCCACTTTTACTACACGTACTACTAGGGAAGAGGGCTTATACCAGGGAAGTTTTGCACTTCCCTGCTTATACGTAACAGTGATAGCATCAAGTTTATCAAAAGTATGTATCAATTACACAATACAAAAATGTTCTGACTGTTTTTACTGTTTTATCATGATGCACGAATGATGATTCTCTTTTTCCACTTAAAAGAGATTAAAAGATAAATTAATATTTCACATTCTGCTGTAAAAATTAAATACATGTGCATACTGTTCTCTTAGTCACTTCAGACATGTTAAAAGGTAAACAAATATTGCGCACTTATACATGTTATAGGTTAATGAACGCGTATTACTTGTTGGGAGATATATTAGACAAAATAATGCACGCGCGCTGATGTTAATGCGTCTAATGCATGCGCCCCGAAAGGGGAGTGCATTATAAGCATCAACATCAGCTATCATTGATTTACATGTACAGCTCTCTTATAGCAAAAGTGGCACAATTGTGATTTTACCCTTTCGTGGTTAAATAAATATATCTCAAAACTGGAACAAGCAAATGGAACAGAACAAACGGTATTTGAGAGCTAAGACTGCGCCCGTGACGTTGATGTAAGCATCTTGTCACAACGGTATTTTCCGATTGCCAAAGAGGGCGCTTTTCACTTGCACAATTTTTTTTGAGACAGGCTGTATATTGACATAATTGCAAAAAGCCTATAACTAGCTGGACAATGAGCATACTAACATATTATGTTAAATAACGATTATTAAAACTCTGGAGGTCTCACAAATACATTATAAATCCAGCAATATAAATGTACCCGGCTATATTGTTTTAACAAGATACTCAGGTACACAAATAAAAATTAAAACATTGTTTGCTGGAATGTTACCAAACCCATTTTTAATTTTCTTTGGTTTCAGAAAGAGAGAAAGTTAACGAAAAACAATAACAGGTTATATGGAATAAGGTGGTATTAAAATATGAAAACATTGGTTCACAGAGTTTGGTGGTTTGTCTTTAATTCCTGAAGTTAATTGTAATCATGTAATGGGGAAGACATAATAGAAGTAGTATATGACCAATGCCGTAGTTCTATAACGAGGTGTTAAAAGTTTGGTACACTCTGCAAAATAGAAACAGGAAAAACATTTCCGTAAATATTATATTATTATATTATAAATATAAGACATGAGAATGCGTAATGTATGAAAGACATTGTTGTAAATAATAGGATTTTAAATTTAGATTAAATTAATTATCTCAGATTATCACAAATACACTGAGCCTCTACTTTATTCCACAATTTAATTGATGTTATCCTGGAAAACTATTTCTATAGAATATGGTATTTTTTAACAAGGGATGGTCAATAAGTTCATAGTACAAGGTACTTGAAAGAGTACTAGTCAAATTCGTTATACATGTATCTCGATCTTGAGCATGGCCATAATTTGCATACCTTAATCACCCGTCGCAATTTTTCTTAAAACCTTCTATATCGACAAAATGGAAGTCTTCCGATTGCTCCATGAGCCACTCTTCAGTGAAGGCTCACCATCATTGATCACCAGCAAACCTGATATTATGAAGGTAGGGTTTAAAGTTCTTAAATAGATTTCACCTACTGGAGGCCGTGCCTGGACCACAGTATGGTTGCTTTAGTTAACTAACCTCTCTGTCGCGAATGGCAGCTTGACAAACTGAGAATATGGTACAGGACACAGTCGAAGAAAGGTCACATTCCTACCACCAACCTCCTTCACTTGATGGCTTAAAAAACCGGTCTTAGATATTTTTATCTAGTTTTTAAAAATCAATTTAAAAAATAAATTGGCCCAAGATTTTTGTTGGTTACGTTGAATGAAAAAGAAGTTGGCCAAAAAACCGTTTTGCGGGATTTGGGGCCAAAAATTAGCATTTTGGCCCAGATTTGACCTCACATACGAATTTATCAAGTATTTGCCATTCTAAATATGTATACTTTTATATACTTTAAACCCATAATTTAGCAGTTATGAGGCCCGAAAGTTTCAATAATTCCAGGGTTAAGACCACCCTTAATCACATTTAACCATATAGGGTGAGTAAAAAAAAGTGCAAAAGAGAAAAGAATCCATTTTTATTTCAGAACCGAGTTGAACATTAATTTAGGTTTTACAACATTTTATATATGATATATCCATCAGTGACCTTGTGTGAAAACATCAAGGAATTAGCATTTACCGTTTTTTATGACACAGTTTATAGCGATACCCAATTTTAATATTTGTCCAAGAGACATCTAACATTTGAATGTCAGCCCACTCTGTGTAAGGTAGAATTGGAACAACTGCCATTTTCGTAGCCTTGAAATAAAATGGAACACCCAAAGTGTTATTGCTCTTGGTTTTGTTTAAGAAGAAGAAACATTATTTGTTGTTATTTTTATTTTACCTTTACTTTAAAGATGTTTAATCTCTATCAAAAACATACAAATTTGTAGGCGGGTTTTTCAACCAACTTTCAAAAAACTGGAGTTGGAGTCGAGTGAGGTATGCAGTAATGTTAGAAACTTTGTTTGAACAGAAAAAAAGAAAAGACATTCAAACAACGCAAAAATCAACCTTATTTAAGTTAAAGTCAGTTTCGGAGCTGGTGCCTTTACCTTGCATTGTGTGCTCTCATTCAAAATACATGGTACCGCGTTGACAAATAGCGAAATTGGGTATCGCATATTTTCACAGTAGGTGACTATTGAGACTATTTATAAAATTGTTAAAAGTTCGACTTGGTTCTTGCATAAATATCGATTCTTTGCTCTATTGCACTTTTTGACTCACCCTGTATATTATATGAAACCTGACTCGGTCCTCAAGTGTACCGGGGTATTGAAGGTGTGGACCTGATTATGTCAACTGGTATCAATTGTGTGCATTAAGATTTTTGGACCCCATCTAGAAAACACCCTGGAATACCCAAATGTTACTGGATATAAATTATGTTGAAAACACTTTCATCAGAGTTGTCATATTTTGTCTCATCGTTCGTTTTGGTTCTCTATTCAACGCCACTGTATTAGCACGTATATATATCATCACTGGTGACGTCAGCAAGTCCTTTGGACCTTGAGTGATCTTCAAGGACTCTCATTCCATACTTGAACTCTAAGGACCATTTCGTTGCTGTTGAATATCAAGGATTGCGTTATCATTTACAGCAACTTTACATTGTTACATTTCATGTGAGTTTTCACTACCGTCTGAAGACATTTCCATGATGACCCTGTGTTCACCTCTGGTAGTACCTGTGAATTTAAGGACGTAGGCCTGTGCAGAGTGTCCTGCTCATATACAGTGATGCAAACATCGAATATTTTTCATTATTATTTTGAAGGAACAAGCTTTCAAATGCGATCAAATTCAGTACCCTGCGACAAAGTAGCATACCTTGTTCTACGAACTTTCTGACCGCCCCTCGTAACTGTTTTAAATAGGTGCCACAATATGCACCCATATCTCACACACCACAATATTATCACAATAAACGCAAAACGTTTTAAATAGGTTATATTTTGGGTTTGGGGTTTTAGTAAAAACCTGTCGGGTTATATAAAGATCACGAAAAACAAAACAAAACAACAACAACAACAACAACAAAAAACAGCAAAAAAAAACAACAAAAACCAAAAACCAAAAAAAACCCCACTACAACAACATTGTTAACATGTTGTCAAAATGTTATTGTCAATCGCTTTTGCAAACATTTTTCCCAAATATTTTGTAAATACTTCAATAACATTATGTTAGAATATCTTCAGTAAGTTGTCAGAAAATGTTTTTGAATGTTATGAAAACGATTTATACCCTTTATATACCCTTTATATAACCCGACATTTAAACGTTTTTTGTTTTGTTTGCTGTGATATAGTACTTTGCAATGATAGTATTATTATCTCATTTTTATATTATTTATCATGTATTGCATTTCGTATATTGATATTAATTCATTCTAAAACGGTCTCCTCCGTATTGCATTATTCCTACTTGTACCAAAGTGTGTTGTGATGGAATGAAAAAAAAAATACCGAGGGTTAAAAATACTCTTTTCATGCTTTAATTGCTTGAAATAAATGACAGATCTGAAATATTGATAGCACATTTATCACACAGATCATTAGGATAACACAACAGCGCAATAAGTGTATTATGCAAAGTAACTCAATTATGACGAATTGATATCAATAGAACCATATTGATGTAGCAAATTTACAACCAGATCATTAGCTGAACACAATAGCGCAGTAAAGGTATTATTATTATTATGTTAACAACGTAAGTCACTGACATCAATAGAACCCAATTTTTAACACGTTTATTACACAGATCATTAGCTGAACACAATGCCGCAATAAGTGTATTATTTGTATACAAAGAAACTCACTTAAGAGGAACTGACATCAAAAGAACAAAATTTGTAGCACATGTATCACACAGATCATTAGCTGAACACAATACCGCAATAAGCATGATAAGTGCATTATACAAAGTAAGTCAATTATTACTCACAACAGTAAGATCAATAGAATCACTGGTGGCACCAATGCAATAAGCTCTGTTAGAAAGTAAAAAGAGCAAGGTATACCAACTTGACGTGGATAAACAAGTAAAATACAAACTAGACCATACACAGAGGGACAATTCCAACATGCTACTTTTATGATACAGCTTTCGTCTGGCAAATAAACCCACAACATAGAAGTGTCTGTACTCAAATTTTAAGTCAAAAAAGCTGACACACAAGATGAATGGTATGGGTTCTATAGACGAGATCCCAAGACTTGATATAAGATGTACCAATTCCGCCCCCATATACATGATTTTTCTGCCGAAAAACATTATACATTATTGGCCTTAAGTGAAGAACCACAAGATCTTTTATGGAAATATAAATTAAATTACCGGCTTTCATGACTCATTTCCTATAAGTTCGGTGCAGTTTGATAAATGTATCAGGGCACCCACTTGCATGAAAACCATAATGTACGGTTTTAGAACCATTTTTTTTCTGTGACATTGGGGCATATTTCTGTTACACTTGGGTGTATTTCTGAGACATTTGGGTGTATTTCTGTGACATTGGGCGTATGTCTGTGACATTGGGCATATTTCTGTTTCACTTGGGTGTATTTCTAACACAATTGGTTGTATTTCTGTGACATTGGGCGTATTTTGTTACATTTGGTACATTTCTGATACTTTTGGGTGCATATATGTTGGACCTCTGTAATATAGGATTATGAGATTATCATTTTCAAGAAATATTACACCTAGAAAACCGATATCATTTGGAATGCTAATTATATCAATTAAAGTTCAATAAGTACTACTTGACCTGTTGTTTGTTTTGTTGGAATCGACCTTTGCATTTGGAGATATTGTCCTTTGAAAGAAGGAAGGACGTGTATCACGAATTTCCCTCACAATACAAAACAATTTGTTTACTGCTTGAAGGATTACTTACGAAGGTGTTTGTACTGTGCCCAGCAAAATAGTAATTTGTGTGCTTTTCGGTTTGTAAATTAAATTCGTAAAAAAATAATTCCTTAAAAAGCATATAATTTCGTATTTCATATTAAACCCGTCACTTTAAGCAATTTGAATCAATCTCAAATCTATCTCAATCTCAAAACGGTTTGGTTGTTTGAATATATAGAACTTCTTCTGGAAAGAAAATTTTCCTTTATAGATCATTAGTTACATGGAACAAGCTTCCTTCCAACATTCGTATCAATTTTAATTAAATGAGCTTGGGTGAATATTTAGATATGCAATTGGTCTATAAGTTTCTGTATACTAATTTAAACGCAAAATATATTCACCCCATTGTAAATATGCCAGTTATATCGGGAATGGACCATGGGTATTGCAGTTAAGTGAAAGGATACGGAACAGGATGTTAGCCTGAATCTGAACAATTTATAATCATAGTTTACCAATTATACTAATTTACATATTAAATCTGCATAGTTAAATAGGTTTTGCTAATTACATTTTAAAGGTTGTATTGATCCCTGGGCCTCAAGGAAGAACAGATGATTAATTGTGTTTTTAACTAATTGAGTGCCCAGGTTAAAGAAGAAATAAAACAAACAAACAAACAAACAAACAAATATTCACAGATGAGTGGTAACAATTGTTGTGTCTTCACACAACTCTCCTTAATTCTCCTATAAACATTTCTCCAAAGAAATCTAAAACTGTACCCATACACTTGATAAATGTTTATCAATCTTGCAAATAGGGGCCTGGTCATCGTTTTGAAGAACTAAATTGCTGGAGATAACTGTGACCTTGATATAGGATGAAATTTAAATTTGATGCACTGGTATTGTGGGATTGTAAGATGTTTTTACTAAATATATATGGGCAATTCCATGGTAACTTTTGCTATACCTTTGGGCATGCTTTTAAACACTTTAGGCTCCAGCTTTAAACTCATTTAAGTGGAATCTTAATTTTTTTGTATTTTAATAACCACTATTCAAGGCTAGATAAACCCTAATGAAGATGTGCAAAGGAGATAAAAATGTAAGTCTTTTTTGGCTCAAACAAGTACCAAATTCGTGGTAAACATGCACCAACATAAATGCAAGACAACTTATTTAAAGCGCATGTTATCCTCTATTATTTTTATATTGTAGCACTTGTAGTGTTTTCAAAACTTCCGAGTATTTTTCATATTTTGTGTCATGTCCCTGTGAATTGGAATTGCCCATATGTATAGCTGCTGAAAACTTATAACTTGCATACCAAAATGACTGTTTTGTTGTTGCAGAGTCTGCTACCTGTAGCCTATTATTCAAAGGAGATATTTGAGAATAATCACGTATCTGGTATCGTGCAAGTCAACTCAAAACTTGTCACTATCTGTCTCATAATTTTTGTAAGCACTGAGAGTTTTTAAAAATAATTTTGGTGCGAGCTGTGTAATAAGTAACCAAGGTCTTATGCATCTGAGCCATCTTGTTGTATATTTTAACTGATATATTGATGAATAATCTGGAAAAAAATGTTTCCTTTGGTGTCATTTATTTTAGCGAATTTTACGGTCTATTACGATATTTGACAGAAAATTATCGGATAAAATACTAGAGGTTTATTTTATTTACCGATTTTCATTACTAAGACAACTGTAATACCGTATCGTTACCAAGGCAACAGTTATAGGCTTATTAAACATTGATTCAAATGAATGAGTCTCCTCGTTTCTTATAGAGAAATAATTTATAAAAACCATTTTACAATTAAGTTAGTTGATCCCCATCTGTGTTTGACAACAATGGTTTGTTTATATGATCATCAATAGGGCAACTGACAACAGTAATACCTGATCGTTACTATGGTAATGGTTGTCAGGCATTGTGACCTTATTAAATATTCAAATAATTTGGGTTTTATGATCATAACTACCGGCAAACAATGCTTTATAATCATAATTTTAGGCAAGTGATAACTGTACCTGATCGTTACCAAGTCAACAGTTTTTTAGATGACTGAGCTTATTAAACATGGACTTAGATAAATGGTGATATACATAATATTAACTGGTATTCAGAATGTATCCGTACAGTACATTAAAACAAAATCAATATCTTAAAATAAACTAAACCTGAAATAACCAAATAGAGTAGTCAATAAATGAAGAATTTCATTCTTCGTAGTTTGGTACCTCGTTCGACATGATGCGACTTTTGGACACCAAAATATTTTTAGCTTCTAAGAAAAGCTCCATTAAAGTATGATCAGATGAAATTATCCTATTTGGGGGCCCTATAACTTTGTTTAGAAGGAAGATATTACTTTAATATGTGCAAATTTGAAAGGTAGAAATATCTATGTTTTCGGGGTGTAGTTTGGGAAATATGATCCATAAATCCAACTTTCGCACAATAAAGCGTTTTCATGCCAACTACCCCAAATTACCCCCCCCCCCCCATGTATAAACTTTAAACGGTTGTCATGCATAATTATATCAAAGTTAAAATTACAAATATTCAGGGGTGACAACCTGCAGTATAGGGTAGGTCAGGTTATGCCAACCAAAGATATTTTTAGGCCTAATTGCTTTCAAAGGATGACAAGTAGGTTAAATAGAAACCTATTGATATGCATTATAAATGTGAAATGAATGTTTGGTTTAGTATTGTGGCTTAGCCAGGACTTTTTCAGAGGGGTTGGAGAGAGGCGAGGGTGGAGGGGGATGAAAATGGTCAAAAATGGCCTGAAATCTACAAAAGAGGTATACAAATTGAAAATATCAGGTCGGCCAGCTCCAGGGGAGTTGCTCCCCCTGTCCCTTTGGCATATATTCAATTATTTAGTGTATAACTTCCTCTTAGTAATGATACATCAATGTACAAAGGATGACAACTCCCCTGGAGCTGGCCGCCCTGATATTTTAAATTTGTATACCTCTTTTGTAGATTTCAGGCCATTTTTGACCATTTTATATTTGAATGAAATAAAGATGAATGTATATGATAATTAAGAGGCTGATCGGTGTATGGATGGATATTTGTCAAAATTGATAGAAAACCTGGTTAAAATGACTGCTGACATTTACTTCATTGTTTTATGTTCTATGATGAAGAGTATCATCAACCTTATGGAAAAAGGTACCGGTATGATTTGTTACTAGAACACGGACGAGACACGGACGAGATGGTTCTCTATTTTGGTACTCTTTCTCGTTTCTATCTAAAATAAGCAATTCTTACTAATCCTTTCCAGGACAAATAGTCCAGGACAAAAGATACACGGTTTGTTTACCTGTTTACCCGATACACAGATATTGGAAACAAGCTTTATCTTTTACGGGAGAATATGAACAAATTGTATCACGCACAGACACTTTTAACCAGAGGACCTTTAAAATTGTCGCTTATTTTCCCCAAATTTGAAGCAGCTCTAGTAGTAGCTTGCAATTCCAAACCTTTTTCTGGGTTGTGATATCAAATATCTAATTTTGTCACGGACAGACAGCATTATTTGTCACAGACAGACAGAATTTCGTCACGGACAGAGAATTCCTTACAAATCACCAGAGGATTTTTAAACTTGCCACTTATTTCTTCCATATTTGAAGCAGCTCTAGTAGTAGCTGCAATTCCAAACCTTTTTCTGGGTTGTGATGTCAAATAACTAATTTTGTCACACACATATAGCATTATTTTAAACAGACAGACATAATTTCGTCAGGGACAAACAATTCATTACGAAATTTAGACAATGTTATATCGACATCTAAACGACATCTAATCTAAGAAGGAAAAAAGTCTATGATGAAAACACAAATACGTGTCATGTGAAAACTTATTAACGTAAAAGATATATTACATATTGCAGTTTAGAGGTTTTAATTGCTGCAAGACTCAATTTTTTTGGATATGAGATGTTATGTATGGATCCAATACATCGCAGCCAATTTTAATTGAGGGTGAACAAGAGCAATGTGGTTTCATTTCCCATACTATAAGTGAACACAATTGGAAAACCCTTTGTGGTAACTTTAAGTGTTTTACATCTGGAATTACTGGAACCCATTTGCCATTTGTGTGACCATTTACAGAGTATTGTGAGGTCAGTTTGCAGGATTTTGGCATCACTAGATACTTTTAATATCTGATAATCCTATAGAGGAGACAAATATCTGCAAAAAGTCGAATACGGGATGTGCATGTGGGAGGAAACGTTTATATGAACCAAAAACAGGAAGGGACTTAATACAAGATAAAACTCGGGCCGGTTTGGCTGATTCGCCATCAACGACAACTGTCGGTGTTCTGTTCATTAACCAATTTTATACCCATTTCCACATTGAACCCCTATACAATTAACATGATTCTAAACTTAGTTTTACTATTTTTGTGTTAACCAATTATTTTTAAATTTGATCTGATTGAGTTAAGCAACAAGGGAGCCTTAATTCTTTGGATACACCCCTAAACTTGCTCCATATTGCCATTTCACACTGTCACTAAGTACCATATCTAAAGTGAAAGTGAACTAGAAGCACCTTTTGGGTCATAAATGTTCAACCAGTTAATGTTAGTTTCTTTGTAAAGATTGATCATCAAGAGATTGTTCATAATAGACCTCCTGAAATTTGCCACCAAATGGTTGTGTTTGGTATTGAAGGTAATTGATAGTGTTCACAAACTAGTCTATCATTCGCAGTAGTGAATCATACAACAATGAAACTGAACTAAAGGCATCTTTAGCCTAATATATGTTTGACTGCCGTATTTGCTTTATTAGTTCATGATTGCAGTTTTGCAAATATTTAGCATCAAGAAGTCTATCATCTTTAAAATAGGATCCCTTGAAATTGTCCCAAAATGGCTTATGACCAATATTATCGACACAAATTCCCTTTTTCAGTAGTGAATAAATCAACAATAAAAGTGAACTAAAGGCATCTTTAGCCTAATATATGTTTTGACTGCCGTATTTGCTTTATTAGTTCATGATTGCAGTTTTGCAAAGATTTAGCATCAAGAAGTCTATCATCTTTAAAATAGGATCCCTTGAAATTGTCCCAAAATGGACCAATATTATCGACACAATTTCCCTTTTCCAGTAGTGAATAAATCAACTATAAAAGTGAACTGAAAGCGTATTTTGATTTATATAACTATGTTGAACCAGTTGAGTTACTTTGCAAATCTTTGCAAAGATTGGGCATAAAGAGATTGGTAATCTTTAAAATAGACAAATCTGAAATAACAGTGCCCGATTGTGACAACATTTGTGTCTGTCCGTGATCCACTTTAAATGAAAGATTTAACTTACTTATTGGTGCCTCTTTTGTTTATAATTCCTGGATGGGAATGGGCATAAGATTGATACTCCATTATCTTTTCATTTTTCTACTCTGTAGACTTCTACGCCCAAACCTGTCACGGACGGACAGGCTGCACCAAAATGATAACACATGTCATTTTTCCCACAACTTTTTTTTTTATAGAATATTTATCTAATCTTTTTAAAACAGGTTTTGATCTATCAATATCACAGGACCAACCATTCCATTTGGTAGAGATATTTTCTAAAACTTTGAGGTGTATTTCATTATCAATATTAGAAATTTAGTTGTTCACACCGATGTTAATTCTAAACCAATCAGCCTCTTAATTGGTTTATGCACTCCAATATTATATTGCTTTTATCGTTTGCCATGTCTATGGCATGATTCCTTATTTGAATTTATATCTTGATATATTAAAACCTAATCAGATGCATGTATCTATGCAGCACAACTCACTAATATCTAATGTTACCATGGACGTGCATCAAAATACCATGTTGTCATTGGATGGTTTCAGATGAAAAGTTTTGAAAAATAGTTTTGCCTTTGTGATTTTTTTTAGTTTGGATTAAATTACATATTGAACCATACTTGTTGGCATTATCAAGAAAGACAAACTAACATTTAATGTAATGTAAGCCCTACCTGAAATAATGGTTTCAAAAATTTTGTCTACAATTAGTTAAAACTTGAAACTCCTCAAAAAACACACTTGGTCATATCAAAATGTTCAGAAATAGAAGATGCAAAGAAAGATTCCTATTGGAATGCAGAAATTTGATAAATGTTGCTTGAAAAAAACAAAAACAACAAAACCGCAATAGAGAGAAGTTATTTAGAAATTTTATTTTGGTGTCTATTAATAAGCAGTTAATTGGTTTGTGCACGCAATCCACAAGTTACTGTGGCTCTAATATATTGCTTTCATTGTTCATATCAATTAATAAACCATGATTCTGTATTGAAGTAGCTTGATATATTATCCTCATGTAATACATTATTAGAAAGCTTAATATAAACCATAATTAGATGCATTGATGCATATCTATGCAGCATATTTCACTCATCTGATATAGAAGACATGACCATAATCTCTCACACAGTGGATGTAGATTTCAAATGGAGTCACCCATTCAGGTAATTCCATTTAAAATTCCCACTCCTTGTGTAGAAGATTAAGGTAATGTCTTCTATAGGGGTGTATGGATTTCAACTGGAATATCCCAATGTTTTCATATTCTGGTGTCAGTGTTGACATGTAATGTATAAACTCTCCATGGAGTTTATTGTAATAATTAAATGTAATAATTTCAGTGCTGAGTTACATACAAAGTTTGTCTTAATTAAGAGTAATGCCACATCTCACTACTTATAGAGACATTTTTTAAAGATGGTATTCCTGGTGTGCCCCCAGAATGAATGGTCTTGGAGACACCAACCAGTCCAAATTAAATACGCGACGTGGGTGTAGGGGTGAGTGGATGTATATGCATGTTGAAGTTTCAGTTACGAATTTTGAAATTGCTCCAATTCAATTTATAAACCACGATACCTTATTTGAAGTATCTTGCGTCACATATCACTCATCTAATTTTGTCATATTCTGGTCCTTAGTGACTGTTACCATGGAAGTGTGTCAAGTACAAACCATAAATTAACCATTACGTGTAAGAAACGCTTTAAGCAGTTTGTCTCAATAAAACTATAATGCCACAGCTTGCTTATTATGTATAAGTAAATCTTCGGATGCATTACATATTTACGGATGTCAAATTTATCAAAACGTTGAGCAGGTGAATTGTATTGGGTATAAATTATCACATCAAGTTGGTGTACCTTGCTTTTTTTCTTTCCAGTTTTTCATATATTCAAGGTATCCTCTTGTATCATTTATTGATCCTTGATGTGTTTTGGGTCCTCGTCCGTTGGATTCACCATTACCCACTTTTTCATAAATTATACACTTGCCATTAATGTTTAGCAATTCACGTGTCTATTAAATTAGACATTCGAAAGCTATTTTCAGAAAGTTAAAATGTCGTACATCTCACATGTAATAGATTATTTAAGTTATCCGTCACATTTTTTTAAAATCCAACATCCGTCACTATGGATTTTACCATAGAGTGTAGATCTCTCAGTATGTAATTCAGCCGAGGAAACGTTAAAGAATGAGATATACCTGATGCAAGTTTACCATAAGGTTAGTTCTGTCTGTAAGTAATGGAGCCGACAAAACGTTAAAGAATGAGATATATCTGATACAATCAAGTAAAATATATAGTTTGTCGAGCAAAATCAAAATTTGTTTACAATTTCTTATATGTAATTTACAAAACTTTATTTTACTGAACACTCCATCACAATTCAGTCGATTCACAATACGATGCGCCTCCAGCAGTGCATCATGGGAAAAAGTTGACAGGAAAACCCAGCGTAATAAGAATAGAACACAGGAACATATCACTGTGTATTTAAATGCCAATATATAATGATGTTACACGACTCACGATAACAGACACTAACAGCAATTTACAATTATAGTTTTATCATTTTCTATGGATCTCACAGAATCCTTTAAGGTGGAGCTGTTTTCAACTTTATTATTATCACACATCCGTGAATTCAATGGATGAAAATATGTTTAGGGTTGTAAAATTGCTCTCACTCAATTAATAAACCATAATGCTTTATTTGCAGTAGCTTGGTTTCGTATTAATTTCATATAATCCTTTATCAGATCCATTGATGTATTAGTGTGTCACATTTCACACATCTAATTTTGTCATATTCTGGTCCTTAGTGTTAGTGACATTTTATATAAAGAAATAGCGTATATTATGTAACAACACACAAACATATCATTGTGTACTTAATAATTGTAAATATATAATGGCGTTATACGACTCAAAAGAATGTACAGTAAAAACAACAATTTACAATTATAGTAGATCAATTTGCTATCTATTGATCTCTCATAATCTTTCGTGGAGCTGTTTTCAACTGTATTATTATCACACTTGCGTGAAAATGTCATTGTGGCTAGTACAGTGATGCGCCGACCCTGGAGGTTAAAAATTGGACTCATCGTATTGTGAATTGCAAGAATTGGACTTACGGTTCTAGAGATATAATAATTGCTCAGAACAATAAAAGACAAAGGAAGTTGAATGCTATTATTGGCTATACATTCATGTATCTCAAAGTTAATATTAAGTGACAAACTCCACCCCCACCACCACCAACACCTCCACCACCACAACAACCACAACCATCACCATCATCACCACCACCAACAACTCCACCTCCACCTCCACCACCACCACCACCACCACTACCACCATCACCTCCACCACCACCACAACCATCACCATCATCACCACCACCACCACCACCACCAACTCCACCACAAGCACCAGCACTATTACCACCATCACCACTGCCACCGCCAACTCCACCACCACCACCATCACCACCACCATCACCATATTTTTTGTCCATTTAGGTCCCATGTAGGCAGTAAGATCATCACGCCACCCCTGATTCTGCCTTCCTCTCGATCTTACCATTCTATAAGCTGTTTAGTCCATCTTCCCTTCGTGTAAGGTGACCTTCCCATCTCCATTTCACTCCTTTGAGTTTCACAATATAATAATATCTTTGACTTGAGTTTGATGTCTTATTTCAGTGTTCTTAATTTGATCTCTTAAGGTATGTGTAGCATCTTCCTTTCCTTTTGGGCTGTTTGTAGTTTCTGTTCCAGGTACTTGCCTCACACCCTACCAAATGCCAGTCCATAGAGATGTGTACTAAAATGTATGATTTCCATCAAATTTTAATTTTGTTATTCTTTACTCAAAAGTGTTGAATAGTCATAATTGTTAGCAAGAGGTTCTGTCCATTTTAAGCAGAAAACGGGGTTAAGTAAAAGAAACCCTTGGCTATTTTTGCCGTTTAACATGGAGTTCTATAGGGGACTTAATTTGTGAAATATGACATTATGTTGGAAATTGCTCTGTTGTAAGCACAACAAATTTAGCTGATTCCATTTAGGTGTAAGTTTGGACATCATTTGTAAACATTACAAATAATGTGAACAAAATCAGGTTAAAAAAAATTCATATTACATGCATATCGATCGTACATTATGGCTTTCAGAAAAGAGGAGTGACTCCAGTCTTTAATACCGATATTTCAATTTATAAACCATACTTTCTTATTTCATTAGCTTGATGAGCCTCTTGTAATTTATATTAACCTTATCAAATGCATTTGTTCAGGCATGCAACACCCATCTTATTGCTGTCGGTTATGTTTCCATGGAAATGTATAGAGTAATATTCATTATAGTAACCATGGAGTTTATTTTAAATAATTAAATACATGCTAAAATTGAGCCGCTTTCCCTTTTAAATGAGTTTCGTACACAGAATGTCTTCTTGAAACCATAATGTCACACAATGATATGCGTGCTGGCCATGGGCATGAACATAAACAGTCCAAGTTTTGAGATATTTTCACAAGATACCAAGAGCTATCCCAAAAACCACTGAATTAATACTTGTTTGTACCCGTTTTGATGTATTATTCATGCTGATTCAAAATATGGTCATGAAAATGTACAATTCTGACATTTTTTAAAATTCTGAACATTATTTAAAAACTTTGTCTTGTGCAGTCGACACCCATGTGTAGATGGTTAATGTTAAAAGTGATGTTACGTCATGCATGTCTGATTGTCTGGAGGGGAACTTTGTATGTACTGTTACAAAGCAGATGGATGGGGAGGGGTATGGCCAGAGGATGGCAAGGGGGACAGCAGACCCCTCTTCAGGGACATATCCCCATCTCCCGTTGCATAACACTGGTTGCCATGATAATTTATTAGGATTTTGCTAATTTTTACCATTTTCATCTTACTCATTTTAGTGCTTTTTCAGAAATAATTGGTGTGAATGGGTTTTCATGTTATGAAAATCATCAAAATTATGAACTATCTCAGTTAGACAACGTAACTTGTCACGTTTGCTTTTTTTTGTAAGCCTACAATGTTATTCGCACATCTAAAAGGTTTTAGAAGAAAAGGTTTTATGTTAGCAAATAAGAGAGAAACATTTTTTTATACTTTTTGAACCAGAAGGTCAACTGATCTTTAAAGGAGTGCAATGATCATGGTAATTAAAGATAAAACAAAATTAACGATTTGAAAACTGGATCTATAAATAAGTCTTTTGAGTTCAAGACCATGGATGCGGAATCATTCAGGGATATGGTAAATGCGTGAACAAGTTAAGATGTGGACAAGAAACATGGACAGAACTTAACGCCCAAATACTTGAAGTAAGTCTAACTTAAAGGCATATTCAGTGATTTTCTTATCCGACGGATCTTAACAATCATCAAAATTCAGATTTTGACACCTTTCTTAGTGTCATGGATGTGCTAACATAGCCTGCTTATGTGTAAGCTGAAAGCCATTCAGTGATTCCATGGAAAGTATAAAAGAAATTAAAATTGTGTATAAATCCCGTAAAAGTGAAGGCTAAGTCGTTAAAATTGTCATTTGGTATATCTGAAATGAAAATTGTTTGCAAAAAACAAGGAATTGGCATTATTGACCAAGTTGAAGCCCCATTGAAATACACAGCTAATTTATACTGTCAGTATATAAATTATAGATTCATGTAAAATGTCTTATTTTGTCTTTCATATACGGCTTTCGGCTGAAGTACTATACTAGCAGGCTATGTTAGCACATCTATGACAATGATACCAACATATTTGATGATTTTTACGATCGCTTGGATGATCAAATTACTGAATGGGCCTTTAAAGACAAAATAAGACATTTTACATTAATCTGTAAAGGGCTGTGCAATAAATATTAATTTGACCTGCCAAAAATCGCATCCCCCGTCTCGGCCTGTCAAAGAATCTTTGCCCCCCCCATCATACTGTTTTCCTGGGCTAAGTGCATTTTATTTAAAAGGCGCCCATGTGTGCTAAAAGTTGCATGCCCCCTCCCCCATTTCGGCTTGCAAAAAATGGATTGCCTTCCCGTTTTTCAGCTGGCCAAAAATATCTTGCCCCATATTTAGAAATTAGCTTCATTTATTTGAATGGCACTTTAACTTTGTCAATAATGCTGTTTTCCTTGCTTCAAATTTTTCATTTCAAACACACCTTTATTTTATTGAATTATCCTTCACATTTAGGAAATACACAATTTGAATAAAAAGTAAGAGTATTTAATCACATTAACCCAATGCCTATAAATACCATAAATTACAATAGGCTGGTTCACGCCAGTTTCAGGCAGGGGGGGGGGGGGGGTGGGGTTGAGGGCTAGTAGCTCATAGGCTACCTCTGAACAAACTCATTTCATAGTTAATTTTCTTTTTATGCTTTAGCTTGAAGTGAAAAGCAAATTTGCAGCACATTAGGAAGACACAATAGCGCAATAAGTTTATTATACAAAGTAACTCACTTCTGATGAATTGACATCAATAGAACCAGTGAGTGGAACCAATCATTTTATGAGTGATGATAGATCAGAAAGCTTATTAAGTTATTAACAGGGATACACTAAGAATATATCATTTGATATTAACAAATTTTCAAATGATAACTCTAACCAAGGTCAGCAATAATGAAATTGAGATATAGGCTAAAATAAGGGACAAAAGACACTAAAACATAAGAAAACGAACATAACAAAATTTGTAAGGGGTGTGATTTCAACGTCAGTAAGCGTAGTAGCTCAGCTTTGGATCCTTGGAAGATTCATCAATAAAGTTATTATCATCAACACTTTTATCATTTATATTGTTTGCTGATGATACAACAGTATGCTACTCTGATAGTAATATACAAAGATTATGTGATATTATGAATGGAGAGTTAAAAGAGGTTGTAAATTGGTTCAAATGTAACAAACTGTCTTTAAATGCCACCAAGACAAATCTTATGTTCTTTGGAACACCTCATCAGACTAATGATATTACCAATGATTATGAAATATATCTTGATGGATGTAAGTTGACACGTGTATATGATGCAAAATTTCTTGGTATTACTCTAGATCATAACCTCACATGGAAGTCGCATATAAATAGTATATGTAAGACGTGCTGTAAGAATATTGGTGTACTAAACAAGCTCAAACATTTCTTACCAAAACCCAACATGTACCAGTTGCTCTGTACCCTTATCTTACCATTCTTAACTTACGGTATAATATTGTGGGGCAATGTCAATAAAAATATTTTGGATAGAATTGTAAAGCTTCAAAAAAGAGCTGTAAGGGTCATCTCTAACAGCTCCTATTTGTGTCATACAAAGCCATTGTTTGACAAATTTAATATTCTTGATGTGTATCAACTTTATAATAAGGAATTGGGTCTATTTATGTACAAATACCACAGGTGTCTATTACCAAGATCTTTTGATAATACTTTCATGAATATGAAGTCTATCCACAATTATGATACAAGAGGTAAAAATGATTATCGGGCCGAGGTCCATCGACTTAATAATGTTTTGTCACTTGGCCCTAGGCTGTGGAATAGCTTACCAAAGGAAGTCAAAGAAGCAAATTGCATCTCCAAATTCAAAACTGGTATTATTAGAATCATTAAAGGTGATCACTAACGCTTGATTATCGCATACATGTAATATTTCTGTTTATACTCTATTGTACAAGTTACTGAAGTTGTTACTTGCATTAATTTGCCTGGTTAATGTATATAAGTGATATTCAAGATGGGATCCGTGTTGTCTTTTTTCTGTTTTTTTACTGATTTTTTTTCTTTCTTGTGTAAATATCTAAACTTATATATATATATATATTATTTAATGTAAAGGTGATGCATTGTCTTTCAGGCCTATGGCTTCGTAATGCATCTACCTCATCACATCATTATTTTCCACATTGTTTATCTCTGTTATGCTGATTATATATGTATTGATGATGATGAAAAATAAAATGAATGAATGAATGAAAATGAATCTTAAAAACCAAATATTAAAGCCATGACCTACCCTCTCTGAGCTGTACTAGATATGCCATTGGTTGGCTGACAGCGTCACTAGATATTTCGCGATCAGAGTGAACGGGCAATCTCAGGACCTGCGGTGATCAGAAGATGTATGCCCTAGTCTCTAGGGGAGAGCGTGGCGCAATGGTTAGGGTACTTGCCTTTAGTGCATGAGGTCCCGGGTTCGATTCCCGGCGGTGGCGATTTGCTGGGATATTGACTTGGAAAAAAACAGTCTGAAATTAATTGGCAACTTCTGTAGATTAAATTCAGACTTCCGCTCTCCCATGGTTCATTTAGAATTGGGTAAATGAATCATGAAAGTACTCCGTCCTTCGGAGGGGACGTTAAGCCGTCGGTCCCGTGTACAGAGAGCCATACCTGTACATGTATCTCGCAGCCAGTTTCGAAAAGAGTAGGGTGTTAACCCCTGACTGTTCCCAACCCGCCCCGGTGTTCAAATGGACCCCAATGGAAATAAGCTTCAATAGAGGCTTTCTTGGGTTATCCAGGGTTGTCAAAAACCCGAACAAATCAAATCAAAAACAGGACTTATGTCATATCATCTCTGATCATACCATAAGGGGTAGGTACATGTACTAATCAAGATAGAAATAATGATATCGAGAAGATTGTAGGACTCAGCAGGGGTAAACTCAGAAAATGAATTGGAACTCTACCAGACACAAAAAACGTAATTAAATAGACTGGTTGTTTGACCTGTTTGGTGATAAAACTGTTTCATTGAATTAAAATCATTTTCCCTCCGACCTGATATTTAGAACATATAAGACATTTAAAATTTTAAAAATGAAAACAAAATAAGTTACTTGATCAGCTGAGTAAAATTTAAAGCATGTTAATATTATGCAAGTTTGGTAGCATAAATCAAACAAAATTGTTCTGTGTGTTTTGGTATCTTTTCACACAGGAGGAAATAAACATCTCAAAAGTAACTAACCCCCTTAAATAATAACCATTATTAAATAATGGGCAATTGTATTACAAATCTGTATAATGCGTTGGAAGCAGAATTTATTTCTGCACATTTTGACACCTAATTTGTAGCAATTGACTCAATATTGACGTCACACCGTACATGTAAACAATGTAACCCAAGATTTGAAAGTTGCAGTAAATTGTATTGATTTGTATTCAGTATAATGGAAGGAAATCTGTGTAATGATATCCGAGTGCTTTTGTATTGTATGTAAGTGCAACTTTAAAATCTGGACCTCACTACATTAAATTGACCGGTGTTTTATTGTTTTCTGGGCTATCGTATCAAATGCGCAGAAATAAATTCTGCTTCAAAAGCATTTTACAGATTTGTAATATAATAGCCCCTTTTTGAAAAATTGCCATTATTTAAGGGGGGTAGTTACTTTTTTGAGATGTTCACTTTATTAATTATTCCAATTATGAGAGGGCCATATGCAAGATGTAAGTCGAGCAAGATGTAAGAGGGAAGACAGCCAAAATTTATCAAATTTGGTGACTCGTTATTGGCTTAAAACATAATCACAAAATAATTGTACATGTGGAATTTACACTCTATAACCATTGTGTTTAGAACTCCAATCAGACTTTGTATCAGGGCAAGAATTCAAAGTTTCTTATTTAGCATGTCTAGCTACCCAACAGCTAAGAGCAGATTTGTACAAATTATTTTGTTTGGAGTGGCCTTTCTTGTCCTTACTCCTTTTATTCAAATCTGGTTTTTATTATGTCTTTATCCAGGCCAGCATGCTTTAATAAAGCTTGCCTTAAGTATTTTGCCTGAGTCTTGTCCCATCAGGACCCAAGCGTGTGTCAGCTCGGATCGACATGTTGGACAAATAATGGTTAACAAATGCCAGCTATATTGTAGCCGATCATGTGTGTTGTTGCCATAAAGTGTTACCACACTGCCAAGTTATGGAGGTTGGTCTAGATACAATTAATTAATTTTACTGATTGCATCTGATTATAATTATATTCAGTTATAAAAGGATGAACTGTGAAAGAGTGAAAAGTCACTTTATAGAATGAACATCAGTCTGACACGAATAAATAGCAATAGTTGAAAAACAAAGGTGTATCTGTTGACTCGTGTGACTGTCAAATATGCACAGATAATATGTGATGAGTCCGACTGATTCAGTTATCTGATAATAGAGAGACGTTTTATCTCTAGAGAAGGAGTTGTCTCACATATTCTACTTTTTTCACTCTTTTAGATAGCACGATATGTAATGAATGAGGCCAGTTACCCTGGTAATAGAGAAACCTTAATTGTTCTGCATAATTTACGATCTTAAAAGAAACTGAAAAACAAATGATTGACTATTTTCGTTTTGCAACAATACCTGCATTGAAATATGAAATTTTGCTTTTGCAACAATAACTGGATTCAATTATTAAAGTTTGCCTTAGCAACAATTACTGGTTTAAAATATGAAAGAGGTCGGCTTTTGCAACATTAACTGGTTTAAAATATGACGAAAGTTTGCTAAAGAAAGAATAAATGGTTTAAAGAAGTTTGCTAATGCAGTAATAACAACATTAAAATATGGAAAAAGTATTTGTTTCCCTAGAAGCTTTCACATTATTATGTTCGCAATATTATATCTAAAGACCATTTTGCAATTAAGCTCATCCCCACCTGTGCTTGACAACAATAATACACATTACGAACATCACTAAGGCAACTGACAACTATAATACCTGATTGTTACTAAGGCAACAGTTGTCAGATATCGTGGGTTTATTAAACATGGACTCAAATTAAGTTTGATTTGGTAGAAAACCTAGGGAAAATAATTGTTACACTTACTCAAAACAATTCAAATACATAATAAAAGTATTTGAAGGCAAGTATATCTTGGATTTTGAAGAACTGACATGTATCCCAACCTTCCTCCAACTATGATTGGTTGATCACTATTTGTATGGACACACTTACAAAATACAAAACAGATCAAACCAGTACAGGTTTCTACATCTATCCAAAAATGTAAATAAATACCATTTAGTTATGTTCACATAGCACATTTTATTCTACGTTTGAACCAAAGAACCTTTTTGGGTTTACATGAACACCATTTATGTCTGCCATTTATCTCTATCTATTGGAATTCATTATATAAATGTTGAACATTGTTTTTGCAGCCTTATTTCGAAAAGGGTATTCATTCCTAAAGGTTGTTGCAGATATGGAATAGAACATGTTTTAAGCTGACAAACTTCAATAATTATATTTTCCAACTGGGACCAAGTTTTAAAAAGGAGGCAGAAGCGGGCTCATTTTTCTTTCTTTTTTTTTTGTTTGTTTTCATTTGCAACGTTTTTGATAGATCTCCCTGACACATAATTAATTGACATATAGGTAACACCATATATCCCCAGTACCATATTTATACTCAATAAAAAAGTCTGTCAAACTTCATGGATCTTGTTTCCTTTTAAAGAGTCCATTTTCCTATGATATAGATGGTTGTCGACTTCAATGGATGAAAAGATACTCCCAAGATCGGATTACTTTTCTCTCTTTACACACACATACAGGAGTAGGTACCTATTATTAATACATGGGAAATGTCAACAAGCCGTTTCGCGGGAAAAACAGTGGACCTATTCACTTGTGATCAAGCCATCAGCCCTGATGGCGAAAGCTAAAGTCGTTAGTACTCATTTAATGGATTTGTCAAGCTAAAAAGTTTGAATTATTTATCTACAATCCTACAAATGCATCTATTTACTGAATTGTGATTGAATGTTTGGTTTAGTATTGACGAATTGCTACAGGTAGAACTCTTCATCTCAGTAAATAATATTTTTGATATTTAATTTAATATTTTTGATATTTAATTGGTTTGTGCACCACACAAGTTGCTGTGGCTCCAATAAAAAATAATTACTTTTATTGTTCATGTCAATTAATAAACCACTGCTCCTTATTTTGAATTTATTATAAATTGATATATTAAAACCTAATTAGATGCATGTATCTATGCAGCACTGATCTGTAATGTTGCCATGGAAGTGCATCAGGTAAAGACCATAATATCGTAACCATGGAGTTTATTTAAAATAAATTACTGACTGTCTCAATGAAACCTTTAATAACAGTAACATCTCACTAATTTACAGAAAAAAAATTCATCATTTGCTTCAAGCTTCATACATGAGTGTAGATCAACTTTAAATTAAAAGGATGATGGTTACGTTTTGTAGCCATGTGAGAGTTTCTCCTTTAGTCAGATTTCAGACATTTTTAATACTGGTGTTCTTCCTTTTTTTGTCGCATGAACGAATGTTTATGGAGATACTAACCAGTCCAAGTTATGTCTGTGGGTGGGTGTAAGGTTTTTGGATGTATGCATGTTACAGTTTCAGTTGAGGTTTTTGAATGTATAAACCACGATGCCTTATTTGACGTAACTTGATTTCCTCATTGTAATAATGTATACATTCCTTTGTCAGGTGAATTGATGCATCCACGCGTCGCATTTCACTCATCTAATTTTGTCATATTCTGGTCCTTAGTTTTGCGATGGAAGTGTATCAAGTACAAACCATATAGTAACCATGAAATTTTAAATAATTAAAAATCCTTTATGTCATCAACTATTTAACTGAGTTTCATATGCAGTTTGTCGCAAATAATTATACTGTAATGCCGCAGCTCACTTAATTTTATAAGTAAAATGCTAAAGAATGAGTTATCATTTTGACCTTATACTACCTTATGCCAGTCCTGTAGAGATATGTACTAAATTCCCCTGAAGAAAACGTTACTTTTTCTTCAGAGGAGCGACTCAGTTCTTAGGGATATTTAATTTTATAAGCTATTTGAATTTGAAGTAACTTGATTTCCTCATGTATTAAGTTTATGTAATCATTTATCGGTTGAATTGATGCATCTATGCGTCACATTTCACTCCATCTAATTTGATCATATTCTGGTTGACATGGAGTGTATCACATACAAACTATATAGCAACCATGACATTTTATGTAATTAAATAGCCTATTATGTAATAAACTATTTAACAGAGTTTCATTTAATTTTAAAGTAAAATGTTAAAGAATGAGATATCATTTTGATCTTATACTACCTGATGCCAGCCCCATGGTGTACTAAATTCGCCTGAAGATATCGTTACTTTTTCTGCAGAAGAGTGACTCAGTTATTAGCGACATTATATTTTATAAGCTATTCTTTTTTAGATTGCAATTAGCTTGGTATGTGTCCTCATGCAATTTATATTAACTTTATCAAATGCATTTGTTCATACATGCAGCATCCATATCATTTTGTCATATACCTGTCTGCAATGTTGCCATGGAAGCGTATCAAGATCACATAGTAACCAGGGAGTTTATTGTAAATAATTAAATACATGTTATAATTTCAGAGGTTTTTGCACAAAATGTCTCCTTAAAACCATAATGTCATATCCATTTGAAATATACACACCATGTTTGGGAGAATAAGGTGACGACTTAGGGAGTGTAGATTTCAGCTGGAATAGCCCAATGTTTTAAGTAAAGCAGTGGTGTAGTGAGGGGGAATGCCCACCCCCACTACTGAGACATATCCTCTACCTCCCCCAAGCCCCCCTGCTGGTTTCCGTGATAATTTGTGAGTGATTTATTGGACCTTTGCTTTTTCATCAATCATTGGTTTGAATGGGTGGGTTTCAACAGGGTCTGGCACTTCCGGCAGCAGGGATAAAAGGGCGCTTTTGACAGTTTTTTCTCAAAACAGAAGCACTTGTTATTGAAACCTATGCACATATATATAGTGTGTATTCTTTAGAGTAGTTTGATAAATGTCTAATAATTATGTGCAATGAACAGTCCTGATGAACATCTTTAAGGGAAGCACCTATTGATGTAGCAAATGAATTATACAAAGCTTGGTGACCATTCTGTGAAAATGTATTGAATTGATTAGTCATAAAACTATCTTATGTCCTACGTGTAGCTTGTAAGTATATAGAGAAAACCAGCATACACTATAACAGTGGGCACCATCATCCTACTTGTAGGCATAGGGTCACGTGTCAAAAGTTGGAACCCTCTTTCGTGACATGCTATTTTCATAGGTGAAAACATCAGTTTTGAGATAAATTTTTTGTACCAATTACAGGTATGTAAAAGTATACATGGCTGGAAAGCATGAGGAACACAGATAACAAAGCCCTAATATATTCAGGGTGTGTGAGAAAATATACAGGGTGTACCAATTAACGTTTTAATGAACATGTTGTATAGTTTTAATAGCTTATTTCTTATTAGGAGCATTTTCACAATCTGAGGTCCGAATCAAACAGGGCTTGAAAAAGCACATCCGAAAATATATAGTTTGTATAGGGTATGGTGTTTGTATACAGGGTGATCCAAGGTTTCTTCATTATTATACCTAATTAATTATTCAAAAATCTTAATGCTAATTAGCTGCTTAAAATACTTGCAGTAACTGGTTTAAGTCACAAATAATCATAACAACCCAAAAAGAGTACAAGTTATCTCTTCATTTGACACTTTTGGACTTTACAAGCAACTTTGAAAATTGACCATTTTACATAGAAGTCTATGGAGAGAGACACAGAGTGACCCGTAAATCAGCTTGTTAGTCTTATTAATGAATTTAAATTCACAAACCCCTTCTTTATTTAATTGCTTTATGATTGCTATCAACCTTGGTACTAAATAATCATGGATTTTAGTTTGCTAAACAACATAAAAGGGAAAACAATCATGTCATCAAACTGTGCTGGACCCTTTCCATACAGTTTGTATGGCTCCGTGTCCACACCTCCTCCAACCAAGGACCTAATGAGCTTTATAATCATAAAAGAAATTACCAGCAATATATAGACCGTAAGTTGGTAGCAAATTAGAAAGGAAGAACCAGGCTTTCTATTAAGACCAAAGTTGTAAACCTAGTCATCTTCTTAAACAAACAAAACAGCACATTTAATTTTCTCAAGTAAAACGTCACAACTCCAACCTATTGGGGTACCCAACTTCAGACGCATGGCCATAGAGAAAATCAGCATAATCTAAAGTGAGTACAATGTAACAGTGTGCACGAAATAATATACCAAAATTCAAAGACATCCTATTCTTTTCTATTGTGTGATTGTCATGCATTAAAGAAACCATATAAACCTGTATGGGGAAGAAGGTTCTCTTTATTTTACAGTAATCTGCACTGCTGCTCATGGGTTTAATGTCCCTGCCAAACGATGTTTGGAAAGATGCTATTAAATGAGCTCCGATGTATGTAGGAGTGTGCGTCAGGGTGTATGTGACACACATTTACAAGTTTTGGTTACAGTTGTAATTGTTTATAAAACGATCTCAGGTGAAAAGTTCAAATCTCGTTACAAGAAACCTTTGAGCATAGATGTAGTATGTGGGTCTTCATATTATGGTGTTGTGTCACATAATTCTAAGGTCATTTCAAGGTCACAGGAGGTCATGTGAATGAAGATTGCATCATGAAGTTTAAAGTTTCGGAGAGTTTTAATGCATTATCTGGAGATCCGTACTGGTTACAATGACATAACTTGGTGGGGGTAGCATGGCAGGTTCATAACCTGGTTAGATTTTAGTACAAAATATGATAACTAATTTGCATAAATCATGCACATCAAGCAAAATAACCTTAAATAACCTTATGAAGATTATATGAAGTTATGGGGTGACTAAGAAAATAGCAGTGATCACTGCATGCATGTACAAGAATGACAATGATAATTAGAATACTACGTATCATAATTTATGGTTATGCTTTGTCTTGAAGGGGGGGTGACTAAGCATTACTCATACATGTATTATTAATTATTAATGGATCTGTTGTGCCTTGGACGTTATCAGGATATAAATAGCACTGGGAACTACCATTAAATGGATCATTGTCTTGCCTTAAAAGTGACCAGGATTTTAATAGCAGTGGATACCACCATGGATCATTGTCTTTGCCTTGAAAGTGCCCAGAATAGAGCAGTGGATACCATCATGGATCATTGTCTTGCCTTGAAAGTGACCAGGATATAGCAGTGGATACCACCATGGATCATTGTCTTGCCTTGAAAGTGACCAGGATATAGCAGTGGATACCACCATGGATCATTGTCTTTGCCTTGAAAGTGACCAGGATATAGCAGTGGATACCACCATGGATCATTGTCTTTGCCTTGAAAGTGACCAGGATATAGCAGTGGATACCACCATGGATCATTGTCTTTGCCTTGAAAGTGCCCAGGATATAGCAGTGGATACCACCATGGATCATTGTCTTGCCTTAAAAGTGCCCAGGATATAGCAGTGGATACCACCATGGATCATTGTCTTGTCTTGAAAGTGCCCAGGATATAGCAGTGGATACCACCATGGATCATTGTCTTTGCCTTGAAAGTGCCCAGGATATAGCAGTGGCTACCACCATGGATCATTGTCTTGCCTTGAAAGTGACCAGGATATAGCAGTGGGCACCAATATGGATAATTATCTTGCCTAGAAACTGACCAGGATAATAACAGTGAATACCAATAGGGATCATTTTATTCCCTTTAAAGTGACCAGGATAATAGCAGTGGACACCTCCATGGATAATTATCTTGAAAGTGACCATTATTATTATCTTGCCTTGAAGTGATCAGGATATTAATTGCAGTGGACACCACCATGGATCACCATGGATCACTATCATGTCTTGAAAGTGACCATAATAATAGCAGTGGACACCACCATGGATTGTCTTGAAAGTGACCAGGATGGGCCCCACCATGGATCATTGTCTTTGCCTTGAAAGTGAGCAGGAAATTAAAAGCACATAGCAGTGGATACCACCATGGCTCACTATCTTACTTCGAAAATGACCAGGATAATAGCAGTAGTCACTTATTCACCAACCTTAAATGGATCATTCATTATCTTGTCTTGCCTTGAAACTGACCAGGATAATAGAAGTATGTGGTCACTACCATTGATTGCATCAGTGGATATCACCTTGACGTTAGCAGTGGTCACTGTCATAATGTTCAGCCTTCAATGACATCTAAGCAATGGTCACTGCTATAATGTTCTGCCTTCAAAGGCATCATTATTCCAAGAATATACAAATACAGTTTCGCATATCACAGCCTTTGTATCGGAGTACATGGGGATAAGATAAGACCAACAACCAAACATTGCCAACAGCAGAATAAGTGAGTATGAATATATTTACATTTACTTCGCCAAATTAAAACTTCATAAATGAGATCAAAACCAATTAGAACATTATAATGTGGTTTTTGATATTGTACAAATATACATTCAATAACGTTTACATTATGTCAATTAAGTTTATACTAAGTTAATCAAAATTTGTTAATACATAAATAAATATTGTTTTCATGACATCATTACATACATTATTAGGTATAAGATATTGACGCACCACATCTCATTGCAGTACCTATATGTATAGTCCAGTTTCCCTGCAAAAAAGGAATAGAACTGAAACCACTAATCATTCCAATTATCCCCTATTGATATTGTTGCCAACAGGGTGTGAAAATTAAAAGTGTATATAAACCCAGCAAACACAAAACGTTTTTGACATCATTCGCAAAAAGGTTATAAAAAGTTGTCAGAAAACGTTTAATTGTCGGGTTACATAAAGGTAAGGGTATAAAACGTTTTCATAACATTAAAAAACATTTTTTGATCATCTACTGCCCAGCAAACACAAAATGTTTTACAGAAAACGTATTAATGTCGGGTTATATAAAGGGTATAAAAATGTTTTAATAACATTCCAAAAACATTTCTGAAAATTTGATACAAAACATTCTAAACAGAATGTTATGTTGGGGTTAAAAATATATTTGCCCAAAATATTTGCAATAACGTTTTAAAAACGTTTTCATGACCTTTATATAACCCGACATTTAAATGTTATTAAAACGTTTTGAAAAATAACATCTTAAGAACATTTCTGTGTTTGCTGGGTGCAAATAGTTTAACATAATGTTATTTAAGTGTTGACAAAATATTTGGCAAAATATGTTTGCAAAAAGAGTTTACAATAGCATTTTGAAAACATTTTAAAAATATTGTTGTAGTGTGTTTTCATACAAAACGTTTTAAAACGTTTTCATGACCTTCATATAACCCGACATTTTAATGTTATTAAAACGTTTTTACCTAAACCAAAAGCCAAAATAAAACTTATTCAAAACGTTTTTAAAACGTTTTTGTGTTTGCTGGGAAGGTTCATGATATTAATAACATTATTACATATCATTTTTCTATCAGTTGGTTTATCTAATGCGGTTTGTCATTGTGGTTGGCTTGGTTAGGTTAGGTGGGAGTAAAATTGGCTAAATAGAGTAAATACTAGTATAAATTGAGATTGGTTTTGTATCTTTTTCGTAGCAAAATTCAACTAGTACTAGTTTACTACATAATTTATATCTTAGGAATACACCCAAATGTCTTAGGAATACAACCAAAAGGAGGCCATTTGGATATTTCAAAGTTGTTCATTTGAATTTGCCATGTCAGGAAACATATAATTAGACACCAAAATCATTGAAATTGGATAATCTTAACCATAATAGTATGTCTATGCGTGACCACATTACCACCCTCACAAAGTCTGTCAATTTCCATCTTCGTAATCTTTACCGCATCCGTAAATTCATTGACCAGGATACCTGTCACCATGCTGTTCGCTCTCTCATACTGTCCCGACTTGATTATGGCAATGCAATCCTCTATGGTATCACTCAAGGTGAAAGAAATAGACTGCAGAAGCTGCAAAATCGTGCTGTGCGTTTGATTTTCTCTGTCCATCGCTCAACTGGTACCTCCAACCTTCTCATTCAATTGCATTGGCTTCCTATCCAGGACCGAATTCTTTTTAAACTGCTGCTTTATGTTTTCAAGTGCTCTCAGGGCCGTGCCCCCAATTATCTTTGTGAGCTTCTTTCAGCCTATGCTCCCGGAAGAGAATTGAGATCTTCTTCCGATAAGACTCTGCTTAGTCAGCCTAGTGCACATAGAGGATCTGGTTTAAATACCTTCTCTGTCTCTGGCCCGAGGGAATGGAACAAACTCCCTAAAGCCATCATGGAGTCTCCATCAATTCCAGTTTTCAGGAAGAAACTGAAAACTCACCTTTTCAGTTAGCTTCTTTCTTGTTCCGCTGTGTTTCTTCCCCCCCCCATCCTTTCTCTCCTTGTTCAGCGCTTTGATAAATTTTAAAGGCGCTTTATAAATACCTTTATGTATGTATGTATGTATGTATAATTGCACCCAGCCAATAGTGCGCTGACCTTTGTCACATTTCTGCTCATAGTACCGTAACCATACCGTGGAAACATGGCATGTTGCCTCAGGGGATCGACGCTAAGTCAGGTACCGCGTGAGCAAACTCAAAATAGCGCAAATAGCGCGAGCGTACACAAAATAAACTTCACGCGTATAAGATAAACGATGTCGCCAGGTCTGTACGCTGTACCGGCGTCAGCTGAATTCGAGTACGCTTAGAGGGCACAGGCATGGAAAATTCCAATCTGTGTATTAATAATCTAAGACCGTAACTAAAGGTAGAGATAGGTCAAACTATACATTCTATAATTTTGACCCCTGTTTGACCTTAATTGACCCTGACAAAAATGCCCGACACTTTGAAGAGGGCAGCCCGAATTTGTTCAATATCAATCATGCATGCCAAAAACTCTTTCAGACCTTTGTTCCAAGAATTTGGTCACCAAACATTAGCACTGGTCTATTCCTATTATGCATGGGCAGAGCACAAACCTTAATAGGTGGGGTGGTGGGCCCCTGGGGTCCAGAGAAAAACCAAGGTGGGTTTGGTGCATGAATGCTTTTTCATGAGCAAAAAAAATTGCTCAGGCATTGTTGCATTTCTGATATTCCTATATTTATTCAACCCTATTCTAATGATGATTCAAGCCCGTATCCACCTGAAGCCACATACTGCCCCAGTTCACTAAATTCACAGCCTTGGCAATCATCTAAGCATCAAAATCATGTGGTGTATGGTCTATGGGCTATAATATCACTATCAAGCTTTCTTGAGTAGATAGTACATTAGCAGTTATTCAACCCTATTGTAGTCTTGATTCAAGCCTGTATCCACCTGAAGCCACATGCTGTATGTTACTGCCTCAGTTACAGTAGCATCCAGCATAGTGCTGTGCACACATTACTGGTAGTGTGTGCCAGACAATGGCAGTGACAGATTCTCTAGCTACATGTATTAGTGTGAGTTAAAGATAGCTAGAGATACGGTTTTTTGCTTGATCTAAATGGTATGTGACTAAGAAATAAACAGGTGGCTCGGTGATCCTGAAGGGTCATAACAGTCTATGGAAAAACACACAGAAAAAAAAACAATATACGAGTAGAAACCAATGGAAAATTCAAAAAAACTTACTCTACACGTAAACCAGTGGGATTTTGCAAAGTGGCAAGAAACCTTCACTCTACACGTAAACCAATGGGATTTTGCAAAGTTGGCATGAACACTTTTGTTTACAAGTTTTCATATGAAGCTTTCAGTTTGTACAATTTGCATCTTTTGTCCCTCTCCAACTATATAAAATAATTTCGAAATTTTATATTTTTATATAAACTGTTTTGAATTAAATATAACCAAAGTCATTACATTTTTTGAAAATAAAAAATATTGTATGTACAACTGTGTCCTTTTCCGTCTTATGCAGTCCTATGATTCATGAAAAAAGAATCAAACACACATCAAACCTTCACTCTACACATAAACCAATGGGAATTTGCAAAGTGACATGAACACTTTTGTTTTCCAGGTTTCAAATGTAGTTTTCTATTTGTACTTTCATATGCTATATATATGCAGATTCGTCCCTACTTTTCATGTAAAAATGTCAAAAGTTAAATTTAAACGCTACATTCACTGGAATTGCAATATTAATGTGTATCCTTTGGTCACTCTCTAACTAAATAATTGCAAAATTTTCTATTTTTATATAACCTGTTTTGAATTAAAAATAACATTTTTTAAAATAAAAAACACTATATGTACAACTGTGTCCTTTCACCGTCGTATGTGGGCCTATGATTCATGACATAAAAGAATGAATAGACAGAAACACGTTCAAACAAACAATCATGTCAGGGCAGCCTATGCATGGAATTCTTTGCCACCGACAGTAAGAGCTCAGATGGAAAATATGACTTTAGGCCAATTTCAATCAAAAATTAAAGAAATTTAGGCCTGCCTTTATCTATATTTTATTCATTTACTTGCTTGATTTTTGTATATAAATATAATTATTGTATTTCTGTATTTTGAATCATGGTATTTATAATTATCTTGTAGTTGATGATACCATTATACTTATTTGTAATATATTGTAAATACATTGTAAATACTGTATGATACTTTGTAAATATTGTGTATCGTAATATATTTTGTTGCTATATAACATGTATCAATGAGGGCCTGCTTGAAAAGCAGTGCTTGTCACTGAAGCAGTATAACCCCCAATAAAGAAAGAATAAATAATAATAATAAAACAAAAAGGAAAAAATGTACAAACCATGCATTTGTTGAAGAGCATCCTAATATTTTCACATATCATAGACCAATGTATTAATATTTGAAATCTCGCTTTGTAATAACCAAAAGATAAAAAGCAATCACCGGGCGCCCAGTATTAAATTCAACAAGAAACAATAAAACATGGAACTATCTAATAGCAAACAAACGCAATAAATAAAAAGGACCCATGAAAAGAAAATGTTCAAAAACTTGAGGTCAAATTTGGGCGATGATTGGTATATGTGGGTGAACGATATTAGTAGCTTTTTAACAAGATGATAATATTGATAAGCCATGTGATTAAAGTTTTGTTTACGCTGATACATGCCCTTATTGTCCGTATGCACAAAAGAGTTAGACGGGGTCTAAAGTTAGACCTGGTCTAAGTGGAATTTAGTCCCAGGAGAAAGGACATTTTCCTTTACATTTGCTTAAGTTATTTTGTATTATTTTTGAACTTTGTATTTAAATCTTTAGAATTTGCTTGTTACTCTTGGAAGGAAATAAGTGGAAAGGACTGTTCCTGATGGAACTAAATTCCAATTAGACCAGCTCTAATTAGACCCGGTCTAACTCTTTTGTGCATATGGACCATATGAATTTACACGATAAAGCTATGACTGGGCGGTAGTAAATGAGCAATTTGTCACATTTATTATAATAAAATAAAAATAGAATTTTAGGGAATTTAGGCAAAGCATCTTACAATAATGCTTTAACAATAACCCATTTTACACAAAGCAGTTATTAAACCCTATTTTAGTCATAATTCGAGCCCGTATCCACCCGAAGCCACATGCTGTATGTTACTGCCCCAGTTACAGTAGCATGCAGCATGGTGCTGTGCACAAATTACTGGTAGTGTGTGTCAGACAATGGCAGGGACAGATTCTCCAGCTACGGGCTTGGGTTTAAGATAGCTAAAGATACGGTAGGGAGGTCCATCTTTCTTGCATGATCAGAGACTAAATGGTATATGACTAAGAAATAAACAGGTCATCGCATCATAAATTGACAGTGGTCCCAGGATTCCGGTTTGTATTGAATAGGCACTAGCGCACTTCCAGCCGGAGTGTTCGGTCAAATTGTTCAAATGAGCTCTCAAATGCACTTCATGTTCTACACAACATAGTAGCACGTAGAAATCTGTTTCCTGACCAACGATGTCCAATTAATGAAATGATGAATACTTTGAAATGGGTTAAACTTTTAAGTTTAACCCATTTCAAAATCACTAAAATGATTGAATAATCACATATTAACTCTCATCGGCCCACTTTCGTGCACTTAGTTCATTCAAAAGATACCAGAAAACATTTTAAAACGTTTCCATGACATCATCGTATTGCATTGTTTTACTATCATATATGGCAAAAAATGGAAGACAGTATAAAACTGACGAAAGGACCGACCCTGTGAGTTTCAAGGGCAATGCAATGTTTTACGCCTAAGCAATAACAAAATATGACATAAACTATCTTCAGTAGATAGCAACATTGACATGATCTGACATAAGCTTTCTCCAGTATACAGCAACGGTAACATAATCTGACATAATCTGACATAAGATATCTTCAGTAGGTAGATACATTAATATGATCTAATATAAGCTATCTTCAGTAGATAGGAGCATTAGCATGATTTCACATTAAGCTATCTACAGTAGATAGGAACATTATCATGTTTTGACATAAGCTATCTTCAGTAGATAGGAACATTATCATTATTTGACATAATATATCTTCAGTAGATAGGAACATTATCATAATTTGACAAGCTATCTTCAGTAGATAGCAAAATTAACACGTACATGATCTGACTAAAGGTATCATCAGTAGATAGAAAAACTACCCATATAAGTTATCTTCAGTAGACAGCACCATCAACATGATCTGACATGAGATATCTTCAGCAGATAGCATAGCAACATTGACAGAGCCTGACATAAGAATCTTCAGTAGATTGCAACATTAATATGGTCTGATATAAACTATTTTCAGAACATTATCATGATTTGACATAAGCTATCTTCAGTAGATAGTAAAATTAACATGATCTGACAGCTGAATTTTCGGACCTTATGTTTGTCTGTCTATTGCATTCATAGAAATTGATTATGCCTTGTATTTATTTATTCATACTTTTCTAGCATTACATCAATGGTAATAACATTTATTTTTCCTGATATTTGCTGCAACATTAAACATTATTTCAACAACTCTTCCTATACCTTTGAACAGGAGCCAACCGTTGTTAAACCGTGATGAACCCACACTTTTACTGTAGCGTATACGCGAACGCGAGCGAGACTACGCGTTACGCGAGAGCGCGTAAAATTCGTCATGCCTGGAACCTTTGTGCGTATGCCAGCTTACAAGTTGAATTCAGTATTTTTCAGGTAGCGGCTAAACATTGCCGTTTTATTCTGTAGTTTTATTGATGATATCAAAAGAGAAATCATCGAAGTTTTTGTAAGGCTGAGTGGCAATGATTAACTGACATTCCTCGTAAAATAATCGTGAATTATACGATATTTAGCTTCTTTTCGTTGTTGAAAGGGATTCAATCATGTTTCACTGTTGTTCATCCCTCGCGTCCGGCGCGTCTTCGTGGTTTACTTCGTTCGGGCAGCTAAAGCTGCCCTCGCGAAGTAAACCACGCAGACGAACCGGCCGCATCGTTGTTAAACGGTGATGAACAACGGTGAAACATGATTGAATCCTAATTGTCTTTTTTATCAAGTATACTATCATAATCATGTAACCATATTTAAAGTTCTGTATATTGCATTAATGCTATAGACTTGTTCTGTAACAACTAAATGGGTCCCACAACTATACACACTTTGCATTTCTGTGTCATCCACACCACATTATTAAAGTATTATTTTGTAATATTAATATTAATATTGGTATGATCTCATTTGTATGTTAATTACGTTTCATTGCATTTTGTATATTGATACTAATTTATTACAAATGCTGTCTCTGTATTATATTATTCACTTGTGCCAATGTGTGTCGAGATGACATAAACTGACATGAACTAAACTTTCCATAACATTTGGTAAAAGAAAAATATATTTTACATTTAGCTCAGAAAATTATGAAATGAAAGCTGGAATACATGTGAAATTCCATTCCAAAGTAAGCCAACAGATATAAGTTAAATTTTATAACATGTTTTGCTATGTTTGTAATTGCAGTTTTGAAAATCTTTAACATCAAGTGTCATTTACAATGGAAATTTCCCAACGTTAAACATATTTTAAAGTTTTAATTGGGTTCCTAAGATAATTTGAATGTCTAACTTGCAAAGGCATTGATTTTGTTTTCCATGTCCTTGGTGATTACCCATGACTCACACCCGTACAGAAAGGCAGTAACACAAGTTGTCTCAAACAGCTTGATTTTTGTTTCGATTGGCAGGGATGGGCTTCTCCAAAGGCGTTCCAGTTTCCAGAAAGCTGCCCAGGCTAGTGCTTTTCTTCTTTTTAGGTCTCCGGCACTAGAGCCCATCTTGGAACCCAAGTACTTAAAGTCTGTGACATGGTTGATGGTACTACCATAGACTTCAAGTGCTGGTTGGGCGTTACAGTTTGCAGTCATATATTCTGTCTTTGGTGCGCTGATGACAAGGCCTAGATCTGCTGCTGCAGTTGCAGTCCTAGTAAGCTGCGACTGGGCCCGGGCTGTGGAAGATTCCAACAGGGCAATATCATCAGCAAAATCCAGGTCATTCAGCATCCTAGCAAGATACCTGCTTGACCGACGTGGGTAGGTAACAATTCCAGCGTCAATTCCAGAAGTTGATTTCTTCAGAAGGTAATCTACAGGAACAGGAATGGTGCTAACACATCACCCTGAAGCACTCCAGTTGTTACTTGGAAAGGCTCTGAGATACTTCCATCTACCATAACGGCACTATTGGAGTCCTTGTAGAGCACCTGAATGGCATTTACCACAACCTTTGGTATTCCATAATGCCGCAGCACTGAAAACATGACGGACCTGTTGATTGAGACGAAGGCTTTTTTGAGTCCACAAAAGTGACTGTCAAGGGAAGTTGGTACTCCTTGAAGCCTTCCATGATCCTCCTCAAAATGTGTATTTGCTGAGCACAGCTGCGACCTGATCTACAGCCAGACTGGTTGCTTCTCAGTAGAGGATCAATGTGAGGTCGGATCCTGTTCAAAAGGATCTTGTTGTACACTTTTGCGGCAATGGACATAAGCGAAATACCACGGTAGTTTGTCATGAGAAAGAGGTCGCCTTTCTTTGGTAGAGGAATGAAGACATTTGTGACCCATTGACGTGGCGGTGTCAGCGTTGAGAATACTTCCATGCAGAATTTGAGAATCATATCAATCATGCTATCCCCTCCTCCCTGAAGTGCTTCAGCAGTTATAGCACAGTCCAATGCTGCTGCCTTGTTGGTCCTCATGGCTGCTATTGCTTTGACTACTTCTTCACGAGTTGGGGGCTCAGTGATGATAGGAAGATCTTCAACAGCTGGTGGTGCAGGAAGTTCTGAAGTTGCTGTGCCAATGTCGTTGTTAAGGAGTGAGCTAAAATATTCCTTCCATTCCTTATGCAGTTCATGGTCAATGGTTTTCACCCCTTTCCTTGAGCTCTTCCCAGAAAGCGAGTGTATGATTTTCCAGGTGGTGGTGTAATTCCCCATCTCGTCGGCCAGCTTCAGGTCTTCCATCTGCTTATTGAGGGTAGCAAGCTTGTCAGCTTTATAAGAGTTGTTAAGGCTGGTGTTCAAGTTCCACCATCTTTCTCTAGCTTGACGAGACTTTGAAATGGAGTACCGCTTTTTGGCTTCATCCCTTTCAAGTTTAAGTCTGATGGTTGAATCTGATACCCAACTTGGAGGCTTCAGTAAAACAACACAAGTGATCATAAAAGTAAGATATTTGGCTAACTACTACAAGTTGACATGAAAAAATAGGTAAAAAATATCACAATTACCAATTTTTATGCTTTGCTTCTAAGTATTGAATTTCAGTTGTGACAAAAAGTAAATTATCACAGCAAGTCGTGATATTTTTGTTTCAGAGGCTTCATGTTAACAATTGTTAAACATTGCAAAAGTAGTATTTTTTGAAAAGAACACTGTTGGGATCATCTAAGATGATTTATTATCTTGTGTGTATTGAATCAATTATTCTATGCATTTAAATTTTTTCACCCTTTTGTTAAGTATGGTGTTAACTTGCATGAGAAGCCTCCGAAACAGGCTTTCTTGGGTATCAGTATATTTTTCAACATTAACCATAATATCAATTTTTTTTTAAATTTATGACATTTTGCACATATCAAGTAACAATTACAATGCAGATATCAGTATGAAACACACCAATTTAGATGTGCAAAGATGATAATTAATCTTATTGTTGTTTTGGAGGCTTCAAGTGTTAACGGAAAGTTTGTATTGGGTCCCATTTTCAAACGGTGATGTATATCTCCACTGTTTAAAAACAAGTGACTTGAGGATCTACTTTGCTACATTTTGATAAATAGATTGGATGAGCTCTTTTATTTACCTTTGCACAAGCTAGACTTCAAAATTGTTAACGGAAAATCGCCTCTGAAGTCAAGATTTTATAAAAAAAATTTAAAAGCTTGCAAGTCGGCTAATTTTTGTTACCTATTTCAAGTTAAGTAATCAACTGTTATGAATCAAGAAGAAATAAAGAAATAACAAAGAATTATGAACCAAAGCTATACCCAATTGTTAACGGGAAATAAAGCCTCCGAAACGACAAATATCGAAGTCCGGTTCTCAAAAATTCAGGGCTGTTCACAATTAAAACTAATGTGGCAGTTTTTACTGAGCATATGACTACACTTTCAGCATAAGAAAAATTATCCATGAAGTAACTGAAGAAAACACAGGGCTTTACAAAAATGTTACAATTTTTTTAGTACATCAAAAAGGCCATATTTATGGACATTGTAGCCTGCCAAAACTGAACGCAGTAACTCCCAAAGATTATTATACTACCCAAGGTAGCTGCTAACTAAATGACTTATGTGGCCAAAAATTGTGGCATTCTGTAGCTTTATTAGATCACTACGGATCAAAGTGTTAAAAATCCAAAGTTACACCCTTTACCGTAAAAATGACCATATTACAATGTCAGGAGTGTAATACGATGTGTACACAATGTGTATTCATTTTTGAAAGATCACTGTCTTGCCATAGATTAGAAACTAAAAATGAGCTTAAAACTGTCGGTATATTTTGATTTTGCCAAACCTATTTCCTAATATTTTGCTTAAAAGAAACTTCTTGCTTGACCTGTGAAATAAAACCGGGCGTTTTGAGTGGAAAATCTGATCTGATTTGTGTTTCAATTTTTGTTTTAATTATAGCAGAAGTGTATTTTCTATGCTAACATACATTCTGATGTAGAGAAAAGCCATAAAAAGGCTTTTTTAAAACTTAATTACTTTTAGATAAACCATAAGAAAATCTTACAGGATTATAGGAGTACAGCAATGCCAGTAGGTTATCAATGTTTGCCTCATTGAAATGATCTGACATAAGATTAAAGTGGCAAGTTCTCCGTGATATAAAACAACGAATTCCGCGATTTTCCGTGGGTGGTGTAATTTCAATTCCGTGTTCATATTCCGTGATGAAAATCACATTTCACAAATAAATATTAAATACAATGTATAAACGTGTGTCTACTTGTTTTAAGGTTGATATCTTTGAAGACAGACTCAATTTTCATTATTTTTACCTCACATTATCATTATTTTTTCTTATTTTATTTTTTTTCATGGAAAAACATGTTTTCCGCGAATTTCTGTATTTTCCGTTTTTTTCCTTTTTTTTCCAAGATTTTTTTCCGTTTTTCCGTGACAAAGAGAATTTGCCACTTTACATAAGATATCTACAGTAGATAGCAAAATTAACATGATCTGATATAAGCTATCTTCCGTAGATAGGAACATTATCATGATTTGGCATAAGCTATCTTCAGTAGAGAGCAAAATTAACATGATCTGGCTTGAGATCACATTAATATTAAGATGCATTCATAGTCCAAAATAGGTGAAAACTAACAAGCTGAATGTTCGCTACTCTCACTATAATAGGGAAAAGCACATGATAATCATAGGGGCAAGATTATGTAGTCAACAAGACCTTCTACAATGTCCTTATCTATCGCTTGTAAACTAACAGGGGCAGATATCAGCTGGATAATGTGGAAAATAAATATAGAAATTAATTATAATAGAATTTTAGGCAATATTAGGCAAAACATCTTACAATAATGCTATATCTGGTGAACAATAATCAATTTTACACGAAGCAGTTATTTAACCCTACTTTAGTCTTGATTCAAGCCCGTATTCACCTGAAGCCATATGCTGTATGTTACTGCCCCAGTTGCAGTAGTAGCATGCAGCGTGGTGCTGTGCATACATTATTGGTAGCGTGTGCCAGACAACGACAGTGACAGATTCTCTAGCTACGGGCTTGGGTTAAAGATAGCTGAGGCAGAGCATCTTACAATAATGCTATATCTGGTGAACAATAATCAATTTTACACGAAACAGTTATTTAACCCTACTTTAGTCTTGATTCAAGCCCGTATTTACATGAAGCCACATGCTGTATGTTACTGCCCCAGTTACAGTAGCATACAGCATGGTGCTGTGCACACATTATTGGTAGCGTGTGCCAGACAACGACAGTGACAGATTCTCTAGCTACGGGCTTGGGTTATAGATAGCTAAAGATTTTAGGCAGAGCATCTTAAAATAATGCTATATCTGGTGAACAATAATCAATTTTACACGAAACAGTTATTTAACCCTACTTTAGTCTTGATTCAAGCCCGTATTCACCTGAAGCCATATGTTGTATGTTACTGCCCCAGTTGCAGTAGCATGCAGCATGGTGCTGTGCACAAATTACTCAAATTACACAAATTTCAGTCACCGACTGAAGTGAAAAGAAAATGAAAATTCAGTAAATTATATATAGATGATACTAATTTTTAAACAAATCCAAAAATTAACAAAGAACCGGGTGGAGTACTTTCGCTAGGTATACCATATTCCAATAGTCTCTTCTAGTCCCACTTGGGATATATCAAATCTGTAATCACAGCCCCACTGCGGGTATCCCCTGCATCAAACAGATTCACGATTTTTATTTGGGGTCTATATTCGACCCTATATTAACCAAAGTTGTACTTTATGAAAATGAAACTTGCGAAAACAAGTCTCAGGGAGTAGTTTTCATAGAAATCTAGTCCCAGTAGTAGTCTACTTTCACCTAAAGTAGTAACTTAGGGGTATATTTTTTTATAGAAATCTGGTCCCGCTAGGGGCATATTTTTACTTAAAATTATTCCCGGTGGTGTTACTTCCAGAAACCCTGGATCTAGCATGGGTACCCAGAAAATAACATGAGACCCCTCCTCCCTCCGGCAAAGAACACAGTAAAAAGTGTGTTTGGCTTATCACTTCTACATGAGGCTACTATAACAAAATCTGACATCACTCATCAGATAGTAAGAGTTTCAAGAACGGATACACAGTCTGACAGTATAATTCTATCTTAAGTAGATAAATAAAAGGTTTGTTTTACCCTTTTCCGAACGACCCACAAATCTGATTTTTTCCCTTTCATAATTTAAATTTTCATATACTCGTATTTGGTATCGCAAAATGTTTTAAAATAATAATAATAAAACTTAAAAAACTATTTTTTTTACGCCTAGCAACAGTAATATGATCTGAGAGTAGATAGCAAGAGTAGCATACATAATACGACATAAGATATCTTCAGTAGATAGCAACACCAACATGATTTGACATAAGATATCTGCAATAAATGGCAAAATTAACATAATCTTGTACTGACGGTCATCCAGACCCAATGTATATATTACTATTGTATTTTGTAGTGATGACTTGTTGATTGTTTATAATCTCGGATACAAGTGATTTGACAATATTAACATGCATGTTTATCAGGTGTGGACTTAAGAATATTAGGGTGATTGGTATATTATAATTAGGAGACATTATTCATATCCATATAAGGTAATGATGTTCTATGACACTTGATACTCGTAACTTGTAAGAGCTATGGAATGTGTGGTTTGATAGAGATCCAAATATGAAGGAAGTGTCATCATGATTATGGTTTTAACATGTTTAAGAAATTGTTCATAATCATCACAAATCTGACATAAGATTTCTTTAGTAGATAGCAACATTGACACTGTCTGACATAAGCTATTATCAATAATCTTCAAATCCAATAGATAGCAACATTAATGTGATTTAACATGAGCTTCAGTAGATAGCATCATTAACATGATCTGACATAAGATATCTTCAGAAGATAGATACATTGACACATTCTGACAAAAGCATCTTTAGTAGATAGCAGCATTAACATGATCTGACATAAGCTATCTTCAGTAGATAGTAACATTAACATGATCTGACAAACTATCAACAGTATATAGCAACATTAACTTGATTTGAAGCTATCTTTAGTATATCTATAACATTAACATGATCTGACATAGCTATCTTCAGTAGATAACATCATTAACATAATCTGACAATGTAATTATGTTTTAGTAAATCGAAACATTAACGGTCATCCAGATTGATTACATGGGTGATGGGATCAATTGTAGCAACACCAGCTTTCTTCAGTAACCTTGTTGAGATGTTATCAACACATGTGGCTTCTTTACATGTAGGTGTGCTCTTTCTAAGCTATTAGGATATACCCCTGTTTGTAATGACAGATTGATTACATGGGTGATGGGATCAATTATAGCAACACCAGTTTTCTTCAGTAACCTTGTTGAGATGTTTTAAATACATGTGGCTTTATTTTCACTCAGACTTTTGGTGTGCTCTAAAACAAACTCATGACTTACAGGTTTAAACCTACTACTGAAGTTTCATTAACATCTACCTTATCATGACATACATTCATAGATATAAAAACAGGGAAAATCTGTTCCAGCTGACCAGCGGGGAACCAAAGGATCCAAAAGGATACAACAGTGTCACACTAGTGTGACACTGTTGTATCCTTTTGGATCCATCCATCCCTGTTAGGTTTTTTTTAAAACTTTGTTTATATGTTTTGTGTTACTTCCCCATTGGATGTCATATCATATCTTCCCTGTTTTTAAATACATTCATAGAATCAGAAATCTTTTCTGCAAGATTTGGACCAACGTTAGCAAAATACACGTTAAGTGTGTGTGAGATAACATAGGGTCAGAACTTTCACAGTCGTCAACCTTGCCTAGTCGTCAACCTTTGCCCCTATAATATACATATCTTACCTGTCACCAATGCGCTATAATTTTTGAGAAAAATGCAAAATTGGCCAGGGGTGTAGTACCCCCTTAATCTCATTGATGTGCGTTTTTTACGTTTATGAGGTACAACATAACGAAGATGCTACCAAACCTGTCAAGTGTTTTTACCACTGTTTACTATACCATCAGTAATAAACTTGCACTTGCTTTTTGTAATGGCTTTATTCACATGGTTTTTTTTTCATACTCCGATAAGCATCCCACATGTCTTGCTTGGGATAAAATATCACTATCCAGTCTTTATGTTATTAATAATATGAAATGAAAAAAATCCATAAAACTGAAATTAGTCACTATACAGTCATTACAGTCTTTGGGTGGGTGATAGCCTTTTACAAAAAACAAAAACAAAAAACAAGGCTACAATATCACTATCCAGTCATTATGAAATGAAATGTATAAAACTGAGATTAGTCATTGTGCAGTCTTCAGGTAATTGCATTTTTTTCTTTTCTTCAAATTAGTGGAATGTGGAATTTCAACTTATTGCATGAACTAAAAGATTAGGATTAAGCAATGTTTTATCTGGCAAAACAAATAATTAAAAATGTTTTTCTGTAATCATGCATCTCTTGCTATTTTACCCGTAAAGTATTGTTATTAAAGGCCCATTCAGTGATTTGCTCATTCAGATCGTAAAAAATCATCAAAATTCAGATTTCGGTACCTTTGTCGTTGTCATAGATGTGCTTACATAGCCTGCTAGTGGTTCAGCCGAAAGCTGTGTATTTAAGACAAAATAAGGCATTTACATGAATCTGCAATACTGAAATACTGACATTATATAAGTTGGCTACATTTATTTGAATGAGGCTTCAACTTTGTCAATGCTGCTGTTTTCTTCAGTTTTTGCCACATTTTGCATTCAAAAATACCAAATGACTTTGCTTTGATATATTTGTAGTTTACTGTAATTTACTATTTATTGCTTGCCTGCTTTGTAAAATCATCACATTTGAGTTTCAGTCTTTTCGCCTTGTTTTGCTCTCCTTCTGACTGTATTCTTAGGTGTGCTGGTTCTTTTAATGTTTTTATGCTTATATATTTTGTTGTAAAGCGCATTGAGGCTCTTCGTAATAATACGCTATATTAAGTGTCTGTTTATTATTATTATTATTATTACTGAAAGGGCCTTAAAATAAATGGTTTTATTTCAATATGCTTCTTTTGACCTAAAATGAATTCCAACAAAACAATTAGTGCTATTGAACATGAGTCTAATATGTGAGAAGATCTGCTTGTTTTTGCTTATTTTGCTGTAAGTTACCAGCAAACACAAAACATTGAAAAGGGTATAATAGGTTTTAATTACGCACAGTCTGACATAAGCTATCTAAGATAAGCAGCAGTCGTCTGACATACGCTATCTTCAATTCAGTAGATAGAAAAATCAACATTGACACAGGCTAACATAAGGTCTTCAGTAGATAGTAACATTAAAATGATCTCACATAAGATATCGTCAGTAGATAGTAACATTAAAATGATCTCACATAAGATATCGTCAGTAGATAGTAACATTAAAATGATCTCACATAAGATATCGTCAGTAGATAGTAACATTAAAATGATCTCACATAAGATATCGTCAGTAGGTAGCAACCTTAACACAGGCTGACCTAAAGAAATCTATAGTATATAGCAACACTTGCACAGTCTGACATAAGCTATCTTCAGTAGATAAACACCTGCCAAAAGTAACTACCCCCTTATGGATGACCATTATTCCATTAGAGTTGAACGTATGCCACATTTGGGATATGCAATCAAATCAGAATTTATTTCTGCACATTATAACACCTCATCTGTTGCAATGGTTCCAATATTGATAGCCCCAGATTTGAAAGTTGCAGCAACAGAAAACTTGCTTTGAATTCAGTAACCATGGAAGAAAATGCTTTTGGCTCTCATTGGCTTATATCATGTGTTTCTATCTAGTATAGGTTGGAAATTATGATAATAACATGAAAATGGCGGCCATTTTGGACACCATCTTGGATTTTGGACACTTGCAAGGGTTGAATCATCTTAATATGGATTTATAAATAGTCCTCATACCTCAAAACATATGTGTAGATACCTTATTTGTGTTTCTAGCTAGTATGGTTGGGAAATAATGAAAAAATATGAAAATGGCGGCCATTTTGGACGCCATCTTGGATTTTGAAAAACGCCCACAGGGGATTTGCGGGGACTTTTTGTCAGTGATAGTACACATGTTTCTACACCTATTCCTGAAAAAAAAACAGCTTGTTACAAAAGAATCCCACCTTTTTGGCTATATGAGCTAATACTATTGGCCTATTTAGTATTATTCCTCTTATTTCGTGAATTTAGAGGAGATCAAAACATGTGATAATCAATATAAAATGTCATTATTCACATCAGTGGATAAAATTTGGCATACTAATTTGGAATAATGGTCATTCACTAAGAGGGGTGATTGCTTTTTGGGATGTGTTTAGTAACATTAACACATAAACTATCATCATTAGATAGTAACATTAACATGTGTTTGTCACATCAAGTTAGGCTAATGAAATGAAATGATTAGTTTCCATCACATTTTTTTTCAGTGAAATATGAGGTCATGAGTTCATTAGTCATTATTTTGGAAAATTTCATTATTGTCAAAACTTTCATTTACATGGCTATTACCTATATTGTTGATGAAATACCTTCACAAAACAGGTATTAATGCTCAGATCATCATTACAGACATTTGAGTAAAGATTTGAATTTGTTTTTATTAAAATGAAAAGAAATTTGCAATATTTGTAATCACTAGACACATGATGAGGTAATCCTTAAATTTTCATTATTTACTACATCCTCTACCCCTACAACTAAGAAAAACTGCTGATTGTTATCAGCAGAGGATGTCGGACATTTTGAGAGTTTCAATTTTGATTATTTCCATCTCAATTTTCAGATAATTGACTTTTTTATGAAAATAATGAAAGTTTTGGTCAAATTGAAAAGGCGATGCGGGCGGGTGACGGGAAATTAATAGAGAGCTTGCGGAATGAAGTTACTTTAACTTTAACTTTAACGTCTAGAGGATTATAGAGGATTATGTATTCAAAAGCACTCTGCCATTAAAGCCGCTTGAAGTTAAAGTTAACGCCAGAATCTATAGTGTGCCGTAAATTATGATGAAATACGTCATACTTTAGAACAATAGTTTGCCTATTTCCTCATAGACTACATAATTACCACTTATGTATTATCTAGTTAATAGACCAATTATTGGAAATCTAATTTGGTTTGGGTAAAAAACATGCTACATGTTGATGAAAATTACTGATTGAATTCAATCAAAATAAATTTTGTTCCAAACGTCACACTTGATATATAATTTTGTGTGTGCTCATGACGTACACCAAATCAGCTTGCGGAACCAAGTTTTTGGCTTGACTTCAACGCCAAGGGGATTAAGTTCCCGTAAAATGGTCTGGTTTTACTTGAGCCAGCAGTGTACGATACTTCTGGAAGAGTAAAGCAGGTGCATAACATTTTTATATATAACATGTCATAGGTTGTGTCTGGTAAGAGAGAGAGAGAGGGGGTAGGGAGGAGGAGAGGCAAGGCATTGGAAGTGGACAGGGAGGTGTTTTGCTGGTAGCCAAGGGGGGGCTCCCCGTTGGACATCTTCTCTTCCTTCTTGACCCTTCCCTTTGGATGCGGGCCGCCGTGATATTTTACGCTTTTAGGCCTTTTTCTGCCATTTTAAGCCCACTTTTGTAAAAACGTTTCCCTTTGTTGAATCGGCCCACGCCCTCCTAACAGAAAAACCCTGACAAAATCACTGGGGGAGGGGGAAACAGGAGTGCGAGTGGGTAATTATAGGAGGGTCAACTTTGAGAGAGCGAGTACAGATAGAGGGGAGAAGGAGGGGAAAATAAGGAGAATGTAGGGAAGGGGAAACAGGAGGGGAAGGGGGAGAGAGATTCAGAAGGAGGGGAAAGAAATAAAGAATACGTATTTCATTAGGCTTTGCGAAGTAAATTGGAATATGGAATTGACAAAGCTGACGAGCCTTTATTAAATAATATTATATATATATAGGCCTATAACTATCGTAAGCATATTAATTGAAACGTATAGGGCCTAGCTAGTTTCAAAATAATATGATAAGGAGATTAACGCTGGGTCCCGACATAATCCATGTTGAGTGGTATCGCGAGTTCATTCATGTTTACTCAAACGAAGCTCTTAAGGTAGAGTCTTTTGTCTTGAAGTGGGACTAATAACCACTTGACTAAACAAAAGAGAGACATTTGGATGTAGTTGGTAACAAGCTCTTACACATGCCCTTCTTTTGAACGCACATTGATACACATGTCCCGAGTTTAAGCAACAAGACGCTGTTGGTACAGAAACCAATCTGACGTTCGCGTTGAAGTGAATTTGAGCAAGAAATCGAATCGATATTTTTGAAGTTGCCGTTAAAGTTCCAGTAACTTCATTCCGCAAACTCTCTAATCATTATATTAGACTTCATTTCAACACGGAAAGCCCAATTCAACAAAAGTTGTTCTTCCTTGGGGCCGTGCATAAACAAACATACATGTACAAAATAACAAACAATTTCTTTATCTCGACTTACACATATTACAAACTCAAAATTATTAATTGTCAAAAGCCAAAATGATACTTATGGTTACATACTTACCATGCTTACAGGCATGGCTTTATGATTTTTTAAGATTATTTTTGAAAGTATACAATGTTGGAGAGTTTTGGATATTATTTTCTAGTTCATTCCAGCTTATTTCATTTCATTTTTTTAGCCTAATCTGACATCAGATATTTTCTGCAGATAGCAACATTGACACAGTCTGACATAAGCTATCGTCAGTAGATAGTAATATTGATATGGTCTTGATCTATGTTCAGTAGATAGCAACATGTACATGATCTAGCATAAGATATCTTCAGATAGCATTATTGTTACAATCTTCAGTAGATAGCAACATTGAGACTGCCTTATATAAGCTATATTCAGTAGATAATAACATTTAATAATATGATTATTATTCTTGTTTAAATTCAGTAACCACGGGATGTTTTTGGCTCTCATTGGATTATTCTTGTTTCGTAAATTTGGAGGAGGTAAAAACATGTGATAATTAATACAAAATGCCATTATTCACATCAGTTGATAAAATTTGGCATACGATCAACCGTTTTGGAATAAGGCGACGGAAAAAAGAAACCCTGTTCTACGGGGGGACGGACGGACCTTTCAAGTAGGGTCGTTCGGTCGGCCTTTTTTTGTTTGTTTTTTGAAATGATCCAAAAAATCACCAAAATCTGTAAATAATTTGCAATTTCGTCGCCTAATGGTAATTCATTAAGAGGTGTAATTACTTTTTGGAATATGTTTTATATCTTTAGTAGATAGCAACATTGACTGAGTCTGACATAAAATATCCTCAGTAAATAGTAACATTAATATAATCTGACATAAGATATCTTCTGCAGATAGCAACATTGACACAGTCTGACATAAACTATCATCAGTAGATAAAAACATTAACATGGTCTTATCTAAGCTATCTTCAGTAGATATCAGCATTCATGTGAACTGACATATCCTATCTTCAGTAGATAGCTACATTAATATAATCTGACATAAGATATCTTCTGCAGATAGCAACTGCGTCGACATTTAATGAAGAAAGCAAACACGTAGAAGAATAATTATAATGTCGTAAAAGAATATTTATTACACACATTTTCGGGCCTCGCCCTTCGTCAGGTGACAATAGTGGTGTTGTGATGCCTACACGAGAGAAACATTTAAAACATGATTAAAACGCGAGCGCAGGTGAATGGTGGGAGCGACACGCAAGCGACACATGAGCGGCAAGCGGGTAGAGCGGTAACATTAGTATGGTCTCATTTAAGCTATTATCAGTAGATAGCAACATTAATATGATCTTTGGCAACGTCTGACATAACGTTGACAAAGTCTGACATAAGCTATCTTAAGATAGCAGTAGTCATCTGACATATGCTATCTTCAGTAGATATAAAAATCAACATTATCTGACATAAGATATCTTCAATATAATAGCAACACTGGCACTGTCTGCCATATGCTATCTTCAGTAGCAGTAGATAGACACCTACCACAAGTAACTACCCCCTTAATGAATGATCATTATTCCAAAACAGTTGAATGTATGCCAAATCTGGGACATGACACCTCATTTGTTGCAATGGTCCCAATATTAATGTCGCAGCGTACATTTTTAATGAAAGTAACCCAAGATTTGAAACTCTATTGCTTTGTATTAAGTTTCCACGGAAGGGAATGTTTTCGGCTCTCATTGGATTATTCTTCTTGTTTTGTGAAATTGGAGGTTGTCAAAACATGTGATAATCAATACAAAATCATTATTCACATCGGTGTATAAAATTTGGCATATGATCAGCCATTTTGGAATAATGGTCATTCATTAAGGTTGGTCTGAACCCTGGAACTATGGAAACTTTTGGGCCTCATAACTTTTAAATTGTTGGTCTAAAGTATATAAAAGTATACATATTTAGAATGGCAAAGACTAGATAAGTTCATCTGTGAGGTCAAATTTGGGCCAAAATGGCACTTTTGGCCCAAAATCCCCAAAATAATGGTTTTTGGCCCACTTCTTTTTCGTGCATCGTAACAAAAAAATTCTTGGGCCAAAATTTTTTTTTTCTTAATTTTTAAAAACTAGATCAAAATATCTAGGACCCTTTTTTCATTTATTTGAATTTTGACCAATTTCACCAAAAATATTTGAAATTTGGGCCAAAATCGGGCTTTTTTATGATTTTTTTGACAAATCAGCATTTTTTGACCATTTTTGGCGCAAATTTCTTACAGTTGGTTACTGTAGTAACATGGTTTCATATGAGCTATCTTCAGTAGATAATAACATTAACATGATCTGACATAAGATATCTTCATTATATCAACATTGAGCACAGTATAACACATACTATCTTCAGTAGATAGCAACATTAACATGATCCTACATAGGATATCATTCCGTATATCAATATGGGCTTATGTTATCTTCAGTAGATAGCAACATTGACAGAGTCTGATGGTCTGATATAAGCTACCGTCAGTAGATAGCAAAATTAACACGATCTGACATAAGATATCTTTACTAGTAGATAGCAACATTGACACAGTTTGACATTTGCTATCTTCAGTAGATAGTAACATAAATGTGGTCTGACATAAGCTATCTTCAGTAGATAGCAACATTCACACGATCTGACATAAGATTTCTTTTGTAAAAAGCCACATTGACACAGCCTTACATGCTATCTTCAGTAGATAGTAACATTAATATGGTCTGATATAAATATCCTTAGTAGATATCAACATTGACGCAGTCTGACATAAGCTATCTCCTGTAGAAAACAACATTGGCACAGTCTGGTATAAACTATCTTCAGTAGATAGTAAAATTAATATGATCTGATAGGTTATAAGCTAACTTTTTTGCGTGAACTTGCTATTAACCCTACTCCTACGAAGGGGGTTTTACAAACCTGCAGAAAAAAGTGTGTGTTTACGCCTAAACGATTTAAGCTATAACCGTAGATCCATCCTATGTGCGCAGTGATAATATTTTTACCCCAGCACATTACATGTACCTAGAGGTAGGACAGACCATAAAGATGACTAGGGGTGGTAGTGGTACCATAGCTTTCTACAGTAAAATCCGTGATTTTCGTTTTCCTGTTATATATTATTGCAAGGGACAGGACTTTTTATTTGGTAGTTAATTTGAAATAGTCATTTCCTTTTTCTTTTGAAATATTCCTGAAATTGAGTGAATGAATTATCAAAATGCGCATAAATAAACTTCTTTCTATGTAAATATTTTGTGATTACGATTAATAGTTCTGAAGGTATGGGCGTTTTTACAACAGTTGAGTTACTTTCTGTAAGGTCGTTATCTAATGCTTTTTATATGTTGTTTCCAGGAGCGGATCTAGGGCTGTGTTTTTAGGGCACCTGTATTTTTTTGGCCAAAAAAATGCAAAATCAGCCCACTTTTGATTATTTTGGGCTTCACAAGCTCCTTCCCACCTCGTACCTTGACCATCCCATTCGATCTTTTCATCAGAAATTGGCAATCAATTATCAACTTAAAACATTGAATCCCCCCTCCTCCTCCCAGGCCTGTACCTTTAGGAATATGGTAACAAGGACTATACATCTAATGTTTCACATTCTCTGATCATTTCATCACAGATTGGAGAGGAGCAACTTAAAAGTTTATTAGAGCAAGTCAGCATGCAGACAGCAAAGAAAACTACAGTTAAGGTAAGCTATTTTAAACCTGATTAAGAGTCTGTTAGAGCAAGTTAGCCTGCAGATAGCAAAGAAAACTACAGTTAAGGTAAGCTATTTTAAACCTGATTAAGAGTCTTTAGAGCAAGTTAGCCTGCAGATAGCAAAGAAAACTACAGTTAAGGTAAGCTATTTTAAACCTGATTAAGAGTCTGTTAGAGCAAGTTAGCCTGCAGATAGCAAAGAAAACTACAGTTAAGGTTATCTATTTGAACCTTGGTTAAGAGTCTATTAGTTAGTATTAGAGCAAGTTAACATACAAAAAGCAAAAAACACTACAGGTAAGGTAAGAAAATCTGAGTTCTGATTAAGATGATATCAAATATATTATGTATATATTTCAAAGTAGGACGTAACTCGACTTATGGCCTAAAACACGGCCCCTATTTTGCACGTAAAGTCTATGGAAAGCTATTTTGTGTTACGGTATGTACCCTTAAGGTAATCTATTTTAACCGTGGTTAAGAGTCTACAAAAAGCAAAGAAAACTGAAGTTAAGGAAAGATATTTTAATCATGGTTAAGAGTCTATTAGAGCAAGTTAGCATCCAGACAGCAAAGAAAACTACAGTTAAGGTAAGCTATTTTAACCATGGTTAAGAGTCTATTAGAGCAAGTTAGCATGCAGACAGCAAAGAAAACTACAGTTTAGGTAAGATATTTTAACCATGGTTAAGAGTCTATTAGCGCAAGTTAGCATGCAGATAGCAAAGAAAACTACAGTTAAGGTAAGCTATTTTAACCATGGTTAAGAGTCTATTAGAGCAAGTTAGCATGTAGACAGCAAAGAAGACTACAGTTAAGGAAAGATATTTTAACCATTGTTAAGAGTCTATTAGAGCAAGTTAGCATGCAGACAGCAAAGAAAACTACACTTAAGGAAAGATATTTTAACCATTGTTAAGAGTCTATTAGAGCAAGTTAGCATGCAGACAGCAAAGAAAACTACAGTTAAGGTAAGATATTTTAACCATGGTTAAGAGTCTATTAGAGCAAGTTAGCATGCAGACAGCATCGAATACTACAGTTAAGGAAATATATTTTAAACATGGTTAATAGTCTATTAGAGCACGTTAGCATGCAGACAGCAAAGAAAACTATAGTTTAGGTAAGATATTTTAACCATGGTTAAGAGTCTATTAGAGCATGTTAGCATCCAGACAGCAAATAAAACTCCATTAAGGTAAGATATTTTAACCATGGTTAAGAGTCTATTAGAGCAAGTTAGCATGCAGACAGCAAAGAAAACTACAGTTAAGGTAAGCTATCTTAACCATGGTTAAGAGTCTATTAGAGCAAGTTATCATGCAGACAGGAAAGGAAACTACAGTTAAGGTAAGATATTTTAACCATGGTTAAGAGTCTATTAGAGCAAGTTAGCATGCAAGCAGGAAATGAAACTACAGTTAAGGAAAGATATCTTAATCATGGTTAAGAGTCTATTAGAGCAAGTTAGCATGCAAACAGCAAAGAAAACTACAGTTAAGGTAAGATATTTTAACCATGGTTAAGAGTCTATTAGAGCAAGTTAGCATGCAGACAGCATAGAAAACTACAGTTAAGGAAAGATATTTTAACCATGGTTAAGAGTCTATTAGAGCAAGTTAGCATGTAGACAGCAAAGAAAACTACAGTTAAGGTAAGATATTTTAACCATGGTTAAGAGTCTATTAGAGCAAGTTAGCATGCAAACAGCAAAGAAAACTACAGTTAAGGTAAGCTATCTTAACCACGGTTAAGAGTCTATTAGAGCAAGTTAGCATGTAGACAGCATAGAAAACTACAGTTAAGGAAATATATTTTAACCATGGTTAGGAGTCTATTAGAGCAAGTTAGCATGCAAACAGGAAAGGAAACTACAGTTAAGGAAAGATATTTTAATCATGGTTAAGAGTCTATTAGAGCAAGTTAGCATGCAAACAGCAAAGAAAACTACAGTTAAGGTAAGCTATCTTAACCATGGTTAAGAGTCTATTAGAGCAAGTTAGCATGCAAACAGCAAAGAAAACTACAGTTAAGGTAAGATATTTTAACCATGGTTAAGAGTCTATTAGAGCAAGTTAGCATGCAAACAGCAAAGAAAACTACAGTTAAGGTAAGCTATCTTAACCACGGTTAAGAGTCTATTAGAGCAAGTTAGCATGCAGACAGCATAGGGGCAATTCCATGTTAAAATGACATTTTTTCAAAAATATGATCTTTGCAGTTGGCAATGGTTGATGATATATTTTGATTATACACCCTTTAAAGTTAATAAAAAAGAAATTTTCCAATGAATATCAGCTGCAGTATTTTTTTTCATTGATTTGAAGGATTTAATGTATTTTCCTACATTTTGTTAATAGCAGATAGTCAAAAGTAATTAATTTATTTTCTTATTAATATATGGAACAAAAACAATTCTTTTTTGTGATAGTGCTGTTTGGTACATAATTTGTCAAAATAAAAAATAAAAAATTAGGAAGCTGTGTTGGTAATGGTCAGGATGGCACGGCAAGTTGTATAATGTTAAGCATGTAACGCGAGTCACAAAAAGAACAACTTTTTAGTGCAGTAAAAAATCTAAAGGGTTATAAATGTTCAATTTTATTTTATTCCTGGTTTGGTTAATAACTCATAATTATTTCATAAGGTTTTTTGTTTGCTACAATTGTACCACCAGAGACAGACTATTCAAAATGGTAACACGAGTCACAATGTAACGCGAGTCACGATATTGTAACGCGAGTCACACATATTATACAGCTCTCTATATAGTAGGGCTAGAAAATAATCCATAAATAATCACTAAAACTTCTCCCTCCCCATTTTACCCTCCCCAGGACTCATAATTATTGTACATCACTTAACAAATTGCAGGACTGGAAACCGTTTTTGTCCCCATCTGTGAATTCAAATTCACAATTTGACTTTCCATTAAAAACACCCACTACCACCATTCCACCCCAGTTTCTCCACCTAACCCCAGAAGAGAAGGTCATGATTAAATTCCACAATATAAATTAAATAGAGCATGTTTAGAGCTTTCAAATTGGGCTGTGTTATCAAATAGTCAGTGTAACAGTCACATAACGTAACGCGAGTCACGCACTAAGTTGGCCATTTTAAAAATACCAAACTCAAATGTACTTAATGGTTGCTTTTGTAGTATAGCTGCAGTAAAAGGTAATTACATGCAGACAGCAAAGAAAACTACAGTTAAGGTAAGATATTTTAACCATGGTTAAGAGTCTATTAGAGCAAGTTAGCATGTAGACAGCAAAGAAAACTACAGTTAAGGTAAGACATTTTAACCATGGTTAAGAGTCTATTAGATCAAGTTTGCATGCAGACAACAAAGAAAACTACAGTTAAGGTGATCTATTATAACCATGGTTAAGAGTCTATTAGAGCACGTTAGCGTGCAGAAAGTAAAGAAAACTACAGTTAAGGTAAGATATTTTAACCATGGTTAAGAGTCTATTAGAGCAAGTTAGCATGCAGACAGCAAAGAAAACTACAGTTAAGGTAAGCCATCTTAACCATGGTTAAGAGTCTATTAGAGCAAGTTAGCATGCAGACAACAAAGAAAAATAAATTTAAGGTAATCTATTTTAACCATGGTTAAGAGTCTATTAGAGCAAGTTAGAATGCAGACAGCAAAGAAAACTAAAGACAAATATAAGGTAAGCTCTTTCAACCATGGTTAAGAGTCTATTAGAGCAAGTTAAGATACAAATAGCAAATAGCAAAGAAAACTACAGTTAAGGTAAGATATTTTAGCCATGGTTAAGAGTCTATTAGAGCATGTTAACATGCAGACAGCAAAGAAAACTGCAGTTAAGGTAAGCTATTTTAACCCTGGTTAAGAGTCTATTAGAGCAAGTTAGTCTTTATCTAATGAGTTTGATATGTCATTTCCAGGAGCGGATCCAGGGCGGTATTTTAGGGGCTGCTGTATTTGTTACAGTTGGCTATGGGGGGGGGGGGTGTTTTAGGGGTTGTTGCCCCCTGTATTTGTTGGCAAAATCAGCCTACTTTTGACAATATTTGGGTCCACCATCTTGACCATCTTGGATCTGCGACCAATTTTATCTTTTCCTCAAAGATTGGAGAGGAGCAACTGAAACCATGGTAGTGTCCTCCCCTAGCAGTCTAAATTAATAGGTAAATTTTCATAGGAAAATGGACACATGGGCGCAGACATATCAGCATTATGGAATTATGAAATTTTCACGGGAAAGTGTTCTGACCCATGGGCGCAGAAATATTAGCATTATGGATTTTGACCCCGAGCACAGCGGGTGGTCTTCCAATGTATTAGTATTTGAATAGGAAGAATTCCTCCTTTGATGCAAAATAAGTTACTTTTCGCAGGTTAAAAATATTATGGTAACAGGTTCCGTAGATAAATATATTTTTTCCGTAGGTAGATATTTTTGAAATTACGTTTTTTGATGATATTGTGAAGAAATTAAGATTGCATAATCATGCTAATATTCAATAAATTTGCAATGCACAAATTTCTATCAAAAATCATCATAAGTAGCAATTACCAGCTGGATTCAAATTCATGATAAACTCTACTAACTCTACTAACATATTTAAATCCAAATTTAAATCAGATTTAATAATTCTCTATGAGTAAGGTACAAATTTTCAAATCATTTAAAAATACTTCATATACTTCATATATTTATTTTTAAAAACCTTAACAATTCACTTATTACTTAAAACACATGCTGAAATGACGAACTATGAACTTACGAACAACGACTTTCGTGTTCACATCCGGGTTTATGACCAGATTTTCGCCAATTACAGACGCCGTTAGCGATCATGGATAATGTATGCATCTTGGTAAGCTTACTACACAATATAGCATGGATATCAACATTTTGAAACATCTTGGTTGAAAAAAAGTGGTGGGAGCGTTTATTTGAAGGGGCGACAATTCGAGGAAATACACCAATCAATTCCCTGAAAGAAAGTGTAAAATGATGCATCAGTGGCTTCGTTCTGCAATAACTGCTTTGGACACCCAACACCCAACTATTATGTTTAAAGCAAAAATTTATACAATAATAGTAAAAACTTGTTTATGAATGACTTCAATTTGGGCCTTCATTTAACCCATTTTTGGATTTTTCAAACTACATTATTGAACAGAATAATATTACCAAAATGGTCCACCAAGTGGCTTCAATTAGGCCTTCATTTTGAAAATTGTTCTCACATCCTCCCATGTTCCAGACACCCCCCCCCCCCCATAATCGTGACAAATTATAAAAATTTGATATTTTTCAAATTTTTGATATATAACAGTACTCGAAGTAAATTATATAAATCTAATGACATATTCTTAAAGTGTATGTAGCAGGGAGGAAAAGCCGACGGTCAATTGAAAATTTTGACCTTTCATATTGAAGATATGGATTTTTTCCCAAAAGACCCAATTTTTTTTTGGTGTTTTGGGAAAAAAATCCATATCTTCAATACGAAAGGTCAAAATTTTCAATTGATCGTCGGCTTTTCATCCCACCTACATACACTTTAAGTATAAATCATCAGATTTATAAAGTTTACTTCAAGTACTGTTAAATATCAAAAATATCAATTTTAATGATTTGCCATAAAATGTGTATTAAATTGCGAATTTCAAAAATCAAAATTATTTGATATCAGAATGACATTCTTCGTATTCAGAATGCAATATGTCTGCTGTGCTCTAATGTCCCAAAATAAATACTGTCCAAACGTTCATACCCCAGCCCTTAAAACAAAAGAGGGGGGATTTTGACATTGGGACATATTACGCAAATCAATTCAATAGGAAGTTTGGGATTTGCAACCTATGCCTAGAAGGGAAGTTTGCCATCTTTTCGTTTTGTATTGGAAATTCCTTTTGGGAAAACAATGAATGCTAAATTATAAAAATAATAGTGTGTTTGGCAATAGGCCTTCTCAACTGATGATCGCTGGTCTTGACACACTGTGTAGTGACTATGGCATGCTGTAAAACCAATGTATTTTGGTATGGTTTGATTTTATGTTACCAGGAATAAATATCACATTTTTGTTTCCAATATACCTAATGGTAACACTCCTACTGGATACTTTATATAGCCTTACTGCTCCATAAATAGGGCCCTTTTAGTTGGAAAAAAACAAAAGCTTTCTCTTTTAAAAATAATAATATAGACTTTGTTGAATTTAATTCTACATAGTCCACTTGACCATTGTACATTCTCTAGCTATTATATGTGACCATTCAGCACAACTAAGCCCTGAAGTCGCCAATCATCATTTTTGAGATATTCAACCAAAATATTTTGCTTGAAATTAGCTTTAAAATGATGTATATCATGTCTATAGTACTAGACATTTTTAAAAGTAGTGAAAAATCAATAAAACAGTCAATAAATCCGTTGTTTCCTTTTGTTTATTGTTAAGTTCAATGGAGCGTATCTCAATAGTGGCACTGGCAACATCCGGGCTCAGTTGTAGTTGATGGTCACATATTTTACATAAACCCCCCATTTGTATTCATTTGTGCTGTAAATTGTGCACAAGTGATAGATTTTCTGATCTTTTCAGCGATCATACTGTTATTGTTGCTAGACTACTTTCAGTTGATTTGGCTAAAATTCTCACAGGACTCATTGGAAGAAACATCACATAAACTGTTTTGTGATTTATTGCCCAGATATCATGATAATTTAAAATCTCATGGTATGGTATGTGTCCCAATACGTCTCAAATACACAAAAATATCTTCCAAATACTCAAAAATATCTCCCAAATACACAAAAGTGTCCCCAATGCATACAAGCATCTCCCAAATACAAATGTCTCCCAAATATGAACAAATTACTCCCAACTACAAATTTCTCACAAATACACACAAATGTCTGCCATGCCCAAATACACAATAGTGTCCCCAATGCATACAAGCATCTCCCAAATACAAATGTCTCCCAGATATGAACAAATTACTCCCAACTACAAATGTCTCACAAATACACACAAATGTCTGCCAAATATACACAGATACCTCCCAAATTCAAATATCACCCCACCCCAAAACAAAAAGTTTCACAAATTAGTGTATACCAAATGTGCACAAATATCTCCCAAATACAAATGTCTCCCAAATACACACTAATGAACTTGACCGCTGTATAAACTTTTCCGAATCCCTTTTACCTTGGAAGGAAATTAATATGGCACCATACCCACATCATATCAAAAGCAATACATATGTGCAAATTGTTTTGCTTTTCCGAAAAAATATACAAAAGTTTCTATACTCTACCTAGTAAACACAAACCGTTGCACAGAAAACATTTAAATGTCGGGTAATATAAAGGGTATAAAACATTTTTATTACATCAAAAAACACTTTTGAAAACTTGTTATTAAAATGGGTTTTTGCAACTCTTTGCAAAAAATATTTTACAATAACATTTTGATGACAGAAAATATTGTAGAAGTGTTTTTCATATAACGTTTTAAAAACACATTTTCATGACCTAACCCAACATTTAAATGTCCATTAAACATTTAAATAAAAACCAAAACATGTTGAAAACCCGTTTATGACATTAAAAAAAATTGTTTTTGCTGGGTATGCCATTCTGCAAAATGACTATATAATTATGGCAATTATAGTAGTAACTTCTTCTCTTCTTTCTTCTTAATATTTTCACAGTTCGATAGGAGACGTATGAATTTGGACGACAGTGATGACGATTTTTGATGGCAGCTTCATCCCTGCGTACTTAATGGAATAATCTATTTGAAATCCATGCACCCCCTATGACCAAATGGAGTTCACCCATCCCATTCAGGTAACCTCATTTGAAATTCACACTCCCTATGTAAAAGATTAAGGTCGTGATTTTCATAGGGTGTGTATGGATTTCAGCTGGAATCGCTCAATTATGTGTTCTCAACTAGTGACTTACTTTATTAAGACTTGTATTATCAGCTTTATGCGCTGAAAGTTTTGCAGTCCTGATTTTTTCAGTGTCGCCATATGGTTTACACACACTATATAGTGCATTGAATCTTGTAGTTATTTATTTATAAACTGGTATATAATATTCTCTATCAGGGTTTCTAAAATCATTTTTCCCAGTGACGCAGATTTCATGGGAAAAAATTGCGAGACCCACTTCATAATACAAAATGTTGCTTAAAGCCATATTATAACATTTGCTGAGGAGGACGCCCTTACTGATTTTTTAAAATTCATTTTTTACACGATTATATTGTACTTTATTAAACCAATATACTCTGCAAAAATCAAGACTCTAGATGCTGTAGTTTTGTCAAAATCCGAGATTTTGAATAAACCGCCGGAACCGGCGTTTTATTATTACGATGGAATTATTAGTCGAACGCATACACGATGTTCATAACACACAGTACGTACACGGCGTGCGGGACGGTGATCTACACAACAAAGGGTCGTACCATAACATGACCGAAGGAGTGGTACGTGTTGGCGACATATGCGCTGGTAGAAAATTTCAATTTTCTTTGCTTTGCCTGAGTTTTTTCGGCTCAAAAATAAAAAGGGATTATGTGACAGTAAGAACTAATATTTTATGGCAAAGAAATGCTAATCTATTTTGTATGAAAATGTTATAATATGGCTTTAACGTCAAAGTTCGGTAGTGTTACGGAAACTACGCATATCAGGTGTGAGCTTACTACATGTGTTGTAGGATATCGTGGCTTGATAGCTACGGTATAAGAGAGCTTAAAAGGGCTTTTCGTGATCCACAACCTCATCCCCCCACTTTTCTAAAAAAAAGTTGAGATTTTTATACCACTGGGATCCTCTGGCTACATATTGTGTATGTACCAATTATTCTTGCAGATTAATTTGTTTAGCAAAAATATTGTCAAATTTGAATTACGTTTTGGTATACCAGAACGAAGTTACAACAGTGGCCTATGGAGCAGTGTAGTACGCATATTTATGCATAACTCGCAAACGCAAAAACGGAATCAACTAAAATTTTAGGAATAAGCTTTTTTCGTGGATATCTACTGAAAAATGTCATGAAAAGAGGATGCTAGGATCAGGAAATACTCCTTTAAGCTGGCTTCGCATGGATATGAAGATGCAAAAGGGGACGTTTTCTTTAAGTATAAAGACATGCAAAGTTAGACTAATTGTAAAGACTTAATTGAGGGAGTAAATGAAATAAAGGTCAAGTTTTGAAGAAACTCAAAAGGACAAGCAATTACAGTGCTTGAGTTCTTCATGTGATTTCTGAAAACTTCCAGTCAAGGTCTGTGACCTCCTGAAGATGTGCCCAGGATCTACAGTTTAGGAAGCCCTATTCTTTATGGTTGACTTCATACCGGGCCACTTCATATCAAAGTTGCATCAGAGATGTCTGTCTGCAACCTATCACAGTGGCAACCTATGAAGTCACTGTCTTCACTAAATGGAGATTTTAAGCTTAACATTTGGATACATGTGAAGTCAACATTGCTTCCAGTTGTGTCAATGGTGGGACACACTTATCCCAGCCTCCCAGGTGGGAAGGATGTCATGTGCAATGTACTAGATCTGAGGAAAGACGATTTTAAGCTCTGCAAAAAAGGATATAATATAGCTGCTAAAAGGACCATTTTGAAGACGCACTGCAGGTGTCGTTTTCTTTTAAACCAGTTCGAATGCAGCCATAGTAATTGGCATAAAGAAAGTAAATCAAACTAAAGGTGGATTTGCTCGGCTCACGAAAACTTGCACATATACAACAGTTTGAGTAAATTGCTCTAATATTTTGAGTTTGGTGCCATTTAAAAATCCCTGTGTGATTTAAATTTGTTGTTTATACTCTCTGCTACCAACTGCTCGCATGGCCTTGATTGCTGGGTAAAAGGAAAAGGCATGTTTATTGTTAGCCTGAAATTTTGTCAGAGACTTAACCCATATTTTAATTGACAGTTACTCTATCATTTATAACATACTTGTTTGTACAGTTATTTAATATGCATGTTATTTTCCTGATCTGGATGCCTGAACCGTAATTAAAGTCCTGGTAAATCCAGGTAGACTTTGCCATCTTTGTATATAAATTGTTGCCCACACTCGACTGTTTTTGGAATTATATACTGGAACTTACTTTACTCGCATCTTTGCAAAGTTGCGTCTAGAATCACCAAACTTCATCAGGCAACTGACCCATTGGACTGGTCACGTGATCATCTTGATGATCCAGTCCCATGCATGAGATAAGTTAACTCCCTGGACACTACTGGTCATCTAACAGCATTTCTGATTGGTTGAACTTGAAATGCTCATTTTAATTGCCAATTATGACTAGGCTTTCAACTTTTTATGGTCAAACTTGCATTTGCAGATGATCTTATTAATACCCTCCTTGATTGGTTCAAAATTGGAAACAATTATTCATTTTGGCCAATTGGTAGGTAGTTCTCATGGGGTTAAAGCGGAGTCCCACTCTCTTGTTTTGTGATGGTTGCTTTCTCTGATGCCTCTCCTATGCCCCTGTTCCTTCTGATCCAGAAAGACGACACCTTGTTGTTAATGGGATGCCCAGTAACCTTTAGATAGAGGTAAAGGACAGAGTTTTGCACTCCGTTTATGCTGGGTCTTTTGTTCACTCATTTCTCAACTGTAATGTGCGATTTATGTAATTGTAATATTTGTTAATTTTTTCACAAAAGTTATACGTATTATTTGTAATAAATGCCAGAAAGGTTTATTATCCTTTTGAAGCCGAAATAATATGAAAAATATACCACGTACAATCTTGACTGTAATAATGGCACTATACAGTATGGGGATTTATTAGAGTATTATGATAAAGTGAAAAATTGCTTTGTTCTAGATGGCCATGTGTCGAGAAATGGGGTTCCTTTGCATTTTGTCAGTAACTTTTAAGGATCATACATGATTTTACATTGAAACACTCATAATTTACGAACTATAGATCCTATCATAGCAAAATGATCAGTAGGAGCAGGTGGAAATTCAAATTTGCATGAAAAGGTTGTCAAAAAGTAACAACTTCCTCAAAAATATGTAACATCAAAACCATAGCACCCGTAGCACAATGTAAGATTATGCTTGATCCTGGAAATTTATCGATGAATTGAGTGTACATGGTCCATCAATAGACACGTAAACCGGATCCCTATTTTTTCTTATCCCTATTTCACTATCTTAACTTAAAGGCCCTTTCAGTGATTTCACAGGAACATTAAAAAAAATGGAAATTTGTCAGAGTTGCTTAGAAATAAAGAATAAGTCTACAGAATTTCATTAAACCACTTTTCCCTGAATACATCGACAAATTAGTCAAAAACAGAAGTTTTAGAAAGGTTTTCTACTTCAACTCAGATCGACTCGAGAAACTCGAGATTTTCGTACAGTGCGCCACCAATCGACTGGAAAAACTTCCTAGTCCAGTGTTTCTAACACGGGGGAAGTAGAGTCTAAATTGATTTAAAACAGACGCTTAATTTTTGTAGTAGAAAACAAAATAAGCAATTAAAGGTCACCGAGGCAAACTGACGGTCAATTCAAATATGAAAAACAGTTAAAATTGTGTATTTTGTTTAAAATAGTAGCTACTGATGTAATAAGTAGTAGAAACAATACGCAACGCGTGTTGGTACGTGGAGAGTGAGCTTCTTTCGATCTCGAGTCGGACTTTTTGTACTGTCAGTATCAAAAGTCCAGAATCATGCAAATGCTTTATTTTGTCTAAAATACACGGCTTTCGACCGAACCACTAGCAGGCTATGTTAGCACATCTATGCCAATTACAATGGTACCAAAATCTGAATTTTGATGATTTTTACGATCGTCCGGATGAGCAAATCACTGAATGGGCCTTTAAATACTTTTTTTTTGTAGCATTAAAATGAATTTAATTTAACATGTTTAATAGCATAGACACAGACAAAGTTGTTTTACACATTTTGCTTCAAGATGAAACAACGCTGGGTACCCCAGCTCACGACACATGGCCGTATACAAACACTACATATTTTGTGTTAGGTGTAAGTTGCAATGTTAACATTACAATTATGCCAAAAAATCAGGTTTGAAAAACATGTACAAAATTATTTCAAAAATGTTTGTACCTGAGGGAATTTAGCAGTTAACTTTTTTACACTAAATAATGTGTCAGAGGCAGTTAAAAGGTAAATAGTGGGTGAGGTATACTATCTAATAAAATCTGCATTTTGATGGGGTAAAGTTGGGGAGGGGATAAGGCTGTCAATCTGGACAAGCATCTTTCGTTCTGCACCTTTAAAATAAAATCTGTATTTTGAAGGGGTAAAACGAGGGAGGGGTTGAGACTGTCAATTTGGTCAAGCATCTTTCGTTCTGCACCACTAAAATAAAATCTGCATTTTGAAGGGGTAAAGTCTAAAGTGGGGAGGTGATGACGCTGTTAATTTCATCAAGCACCTTAGATTGTATTAAAGACTCACATTATGCATATTTTAGTTTGCATATAAATCAAGTGTTTTATAATTTGATTTTGTATCATAGATATCTATTAAACTGAAAAGTAAAAGAAACAATAATTCATTCCTTGCTTCCTTTCTTGTATTGGTTTATTCCCTTGATGAAGATTTTATAGATATTAATGAAACTGAAAAGTATAAGAAACATTTCATTCCTTGCTTCCTTTCTTGTATTGGTTAATCTCCTTGATGAAGATTTTATAGATATTAATGAAACTGAAAAGTAAAAGAAACATTTCATTCCTTGCTTCCTTGTATTGGTTTATTCCTTGATGAAGATTTTATAGATATTTATGAAACTGAAAAGTATAAGAAACATTTCATTCCTTGCTTCCTTTCTTGTATTGGTTAATCTCCTTGATGAAGATTTTATAGATATTTATGAAACTAAAAAGTATAAGAAACATTTCATTCCTTGCTTCCTTTCTTGTATTGGTTTATTCCCTTGATGAAGATTTTATAGATATTAATGAAACTAAAAAGTATAAGAAACATTTCATTCCTTGCTTCCTTTCTTGTATTGGTTAATCTCCTTGATGAAGATTTTATAGATATTTATGAAACTAAAAGTATAAGAAACATTTCATTCCTTGCTTCCTTTCTTGTATTGGTTAATCTCCTTGATGAAGATTTTATAGATATTTATGAAACTAAAAAGTATAAGAAACATTTCATTCCTTGCTTCCTTTCTTGTATTGGTTAATCTCCTTGATGAAGATTTTATAGATATTTATGAAACTAAAAGTATAAGAAACATTTCATTCCTTGCTTCCTTTCTTGTATTGGTTAATCTCCTTGATGAAGATTTTATAGATATTTATGAAACTAAAAAGTATAAGAAACATTTCATTCCTTGCTTCCTTTCTTGTATTGGTTAATCTCCTTGATGAAGATTTTATAGATATTTATGAAACTAAAAAGTATAAGAAACATTTCATTCCTTGCTTCCTTTCTTGTATTGGTTAATCTCCTTGATGAAGATTTTATTGATATTTATGAAACTAAAAAGTATAAGAAACATTTCATTCCTTGCTTCCTTTCTTGTATTGGTTAATCTCCTTGATGAAGATTTTATTGATATTTATGAAACTAAAAAGTATAAGAAACATTTCATTCCTTGTGTAACCGGCGTCAAGAACCCCCCTTTACTTTTGGTTTCATTTCAAATTATGTTTTATCCATCATTTGTGGCAATTTATTATTTCCATCATAGCTATGTAAAATTATGGTTTTATATGCATTTGTTTTGTTTTTATTTTCCCTCCAATGTTTTGATTTCAATGTTTTCATTCTGTTCAGTCCAAATTGCTTTGTTTTACATCATGATAATGGCATGCACCTACGATGTGATTTTACTCCAGAAACAGGGAATCTGCATAGTAACCGGTTATGTAATATGATGTAATCTTGAACTTGTTTTTGCCACAATCATGCCTTAAAAACATGGGGCATCCCATATTTTCTGCCCAGTGATTAGGTAATATGAGTTGACCTTACCAATTTCCTGTTTGCACTAATTTGCATATGTTCTCTCCTCCCATCATTTGGCCCATGGTCCATCTCTTTAACAAGGTCAACATCACCCAGGGCCTATGCTAACACTTGTTTTGGTGATATTCAAATTTGTGGCAGAGTTCATTTTGTTTAGCCCATGTGCTCTCCTTGTCCCCTAGCTCACTTCTCTACCAGGCATCCACCTGCCAACATTGTATTTGATAACTCCATCTCAACATTGCATTGTTCTATCTATTAAATTTGATACATATCCATCTCTACATATATTGCATTGCTCTTTTGTACACCAACTTTGTGAATAAAATAATATTATATGCTCCATCGTAATCTTCAAGTCTGTTTCCAGTTATTTGGTTATTCATCATCATCAGTAGGCGTTTATAATTTTGCAACCCTTGCCCCTACGATCATCGTCGGAATTTCATCCATCTATCCATCTATGGCATAAGAATTTCCTACCCCGTTACATTGGCGCCCAACGTGGGGCTTTTCTTCGACGATTGATCAGGGCAACTATACGACCCAAGTGGACTTTGTTACACTTTTTGGATTATATTTTTGTATTCTTATTAAAGTTCATCTGTTGAGTATCCTCATAATTTCATCATGCCTGCCTGGAATCGGAAATAACGCATCTTCGCGAGCAACAACTTCTATGTCGCCGTTTTCATAATTTGCGTCAACGAACATGTCCAAGAACACCCCAGCACACACAAGTAATTGCTGATAAAGTTAGTGGCCAGGTGAAGTGGTTTAATGTTGTGCAAGGCTATGGCTTCATAACCCGGGATGATACTAAGGAAGATGTGTTTGTACATAAGAGCGGTATACTGAAGAACGACCCCTCTAAACTGAAAGCCAGCGTGGGAGATGGAACACCTGTTGAATTTGACATTGTGTTTGTTCCTGGACGGACCCCAGAAGCGATCAATGTCACTGGTCCTTCTGGGAGCCCTGTTCAGGGTAGTACTTTTGCCCCTGATAGACAGAACAATACTATACATGTACACCATCATCATGTTAATGTTGAACTTGATAACATGGAGGAGAATCCATCATCGCAGCATATTTCCACATGTGAATCTGATATCGACCACTCTTCATGCAATTCCATCATTGATCATGTTGATAATGACTCTGCTTCTGTGGCTTCTGCTTCTGCTGCCAACTGCCATGATAATTATGATTATTTCTACAACTCGGACGATTTTCCCGTTACATCATGTAGTGATACAAATGTGGATGAGGAATCAATTATCAGCTCTGAAACTGATGATGAACAGCAATTGGCATCTGAACCTGCTCCAGTTGACATTGTTGAGGATCATGTAGATATTCCAAGGAACATTGAATCTCATGAAACCACAAACTCTGAACCTCCTATGGTTTCGTCACCTCACCCTTTTATTTCTATGAAAGAAAGTACTCATTTGCACCACGCCTGGCAGGAACTTAATTCGTTTCATGCAACTTGTTGTCAGGAATTAAACAACAAGGTCCACACGTTTCTGTTATTAACATCTATGGAACGCATTGGGACCAGGGTGCCGTCCTCAGTTATTCTGGAGGTTCTCCTGTCTCTGAGTAGCACTAGATCATCACCGTCATGTTAGTCATCACATTGCCGCTTTTCAGGAATTGATTATCAAGTATAAGAATCTTCGTCGGTCTAAGTGGTCGCAGTGCATTCCAGAACTAGTATCAGACAATGAACTCATACCATTTTGTTACATCGACGACATTGACATTGTTAACGCAAACAACACAGCTGCGAGCAGAATGCTACTGGATTTCAAAACAACATTAGATAATAAGTCAGACTTGTATCGCTATGGACATTTGCTAGATCACCTTGTTCAATTATTTTACTCTTGTCGCGATAAGCAAAGCATGCTATGTACTCTTTATAACTGTTATCGCTGATGGAACTGTTACTACAAACACACTCATGATGGACGATACACTAGATATGTTAAAAAATATTAAAAGGACAATATTTGTTGCTTCTTACATTAAATATATGTTGCAAGATGACTTATGAAAACGTGTGTGAACGTAATGTATGACATTCTTTTGGATTTTTACCTTCAGTTAATATATATACTCTCATTTTTCATGTGTTAAATTTCAATAAGGACATTGTGATCGCATTGGAATTGTAATTTTTGGCCGGCGAATTTTGCTTTTTCTTGTGCTCACACATGTTGCTTGTTTCTAAATTCATCATGTTCATGTGAAGTTGGTATTTGGCTCTACCGACACATTCTGTTTTAATTTTCTTACGTTCATATTTTACATTGTATGATACTTTTGGATATAAACCAAAGGAAAGTTTGGTTATAATTCAATTTTTTTTTTCTAGATCCCACCCATGATATTTCACAAAGTTTGCATTTTGAGTAAATGATTGTTTTCTAAATTTTGTTAAGTAAATTGTTTGGATGTGTCTTTCCAAGACATAATTCTGTCAGATCTGCTAAACTTGATCTGTGCTGCTTAGTTTGTTCTTTAAATTGATTCTATTGATATGAACTTGTGAATGTGATACATTATACACTGTTGATTATGTTAATGAGAGAAAAGTTTTGCTTTGTTTATTATAAAAGTGTCTATTGAAAATATGTTTGCAGCTTTCAAGTGATTGAAATTGACACTGTTTGCATTTTAGATTTAATCTTGTTTATTGGTTTAAGTAAATGTACACAAAAATGTTATGGTGTAAAACCACCCAGAAAATCACCAATTAATGAAGTGTGAATATTTGCCATGTTTGTTGTTGGAATTAGGGACATTCTGCTTTTCATCACAATTTTAAAATGCTTTGCTTAGATACTGGAATATTGTACTGGAAGCTGTGTGTAGCATTTATAGACTACCATTTAGCAGGTGACAGAAGTTTATTGAAGTATTGTATCATGATGTTATGATTTTTTTTTAAAGAGAGAGCTGCCAAAATTACTTAATTGATATTGTTAAAATCACTTTAAATTGTTTATCTCAATTAATTTGTGGAAACAGTTCAATTAATATTTTGTGTATGCATGAATTATTTGTTTGGTTTAAAACATTACTCATGTCATGCATGTTGCCCAAGTGTACCTTCACTCAGTCATATGTTGCACTTGATTCTGTTTTGCTCTCTGCATACAAACATTATATATGTGGTTTGGAAAAGATCGTGAATATGATTATATATTTTTACTATTTGTATTTTGTTGTGTAAGTTTGCTATATTATTTGTTTTTATGCTGACATAATGATAATGTGTTGGCCAGTCGCACAGAAACTGTTTGGACGTTCCAGTTATTTCTCTTTCCCAAAGAGTCATTGTTCTGATGTGATTTAATTGTTTTAAATAAGAATTATTATGGTCTGCAATACATGTGCCACATTATGATTTTGATACAAAAAGTTTTTGATCAATATGATGTTGACAAAATTATTTGAAAGATCGTTTGTCAGTTAGGACTTGATCATTTCCTTTATTTTTCATGATGGACATTGCCATGCATGATGTTAAGTTTTTATAAAGGCCTATGTTGTTTGATATTTTCCTGGACATTGCCAGGTGCACTATTTTGTTTATAATGCTTTACAAATCTTTTCTGTTAAGGACTCACCAAAATGAGCCTTTGTTTACTGATTGTTTTTGGTTCAGGATCTTTGAAAATATTGATCCAATTGTATACACAACCAATTTATTAAATTAATAGCAATCTGCAGGATTTGATGAGGCATTCTTTTGATATTTGACAGTTTATTTAGTTTTGTTTGTTTATTTTAAAAATGTCATTTTGAAGACATTCTTATTATAGAGCACAAAATGTTCTATGATTTAACACAATTCTAAATTTATAAACTTGTTTATTAAGGCCATGTAATGTGATCTTAAGTTATGTAATATTAAGTTTTCTTAAAGGTTTATTTACTTTTAAGGTGTATTTAATAATTATTCTATCATGTCAATTCTATCCTGATGAGTTTTCCATCCGAACTTATTCAGAAATTACGTGCTACCACCGTAAGTTAACAAATATGTATTTACTTCCACCTGAACATGTTTGTCAATCCAAAAATGTTCCTCGTAATCTTTTAACAAATGTCGCGGACGACATTTCTTCTTCGCAGCGGTGTGTGTAACCGGCGTCAAGAACCCCCCTTTACTTTTGGTTTCATTTCAAATTATGTTTTATCCATCATTTGTGGCAATTTATTATTTCCATCATAGCTATGTAAAATTATGGTTTTATATGCATTTGTTTTGTTTTTATTTTCCCTTCCATAAGAATTTCCTACCCCGTTACACTTGCTTCCTTTCTTGTATTGGTTAATCTCCTTGATGAAGATTTTATTGATATTTATGAAACTAAAAAGTATAAGAAACATTTCATTCCTTGCTTCCTTTCTTGTATTGGTTAATCTCCTTGATGAAGATTTTATTGATATTTATGAATCTAAAAAGTATAAGAAACATTTCATTCCTTGCTTCCTTTCTTGTATTGGTTAATCTCCTTGATGAAGATTTTATTGATATTTATGAAACTAAAAGTATAAGAAACATTTCATTCCTTGCTTCCTTTCTTGTATTGGTTAATCTCCTTGATGAAGATTTTATTGATATTTATGAAACTAAAAAGTATAAGAAACATTTCATTCCTTGCTTCCTTTCTTGTATTGGTTAATCTCCTTGATGAAGATTTTATAGATATTTATGAAACTAAAAAGTATAAGAAACAATTCATTCCTTGCTTCCTTTCTTGTATTGGTTAATTTCCTTGATGAAGATTTTATAGATATTTATGAAACTAAAAAGTATAAGAAACATTTCATTCCTTGCTTCCTTTCTTGTATTGGTTTATTCCCTTGATGAAGATTTTATAGATATTAATGAAACTAAAAAGTATAAGAAACATTTCATTCCTTGCTTCCTTTCTTGTATTGGTTAATCTCCTTGATGAAGATTTTATAGATATTTATGAAACTAAAAAGTATAAGAAACAATTCATTCCTTGCTTCCTTTCTTGTATTGGTTTATTCCCTTGATGAAGATTTTATAGATATTTATGAAACTAAAAAGTATAAGAAACATTTCATTCCTTGCTTCCTTTCTTGTATTGGTTTATTCCCTTGATGAAGATTTTATAGATATTAATGAAACTAAAAAGTATAAGAAACATTTCATTCCTTGCTTCCTTTCTTGTATTGGTTTCAAAGGGATTTTACATTTAAAAACCGACCTCTTAAAGATTTCATAGCTTCAGTTCTTGTATTTGTTTCAATGGGCCATTACAATTAAAAAACACAACCCCCTTGAAAATATTATATACCTGTATATCTATTAAACTGAAAAGTATGATAAACATTTCCTTGCTTCCTTGCTTGTATTGGTTTCGAAGGGCTATTACATTTTTTAAAATATTGAAAATATTATATACCTGTATAATGGTATATACGTATGAAAAACATTTCATTCCTTGCTTTTATTGGTTTCAAAGGGCTATTACATTACATCTATTTCATAGATATTAACTGAAAAGGAAAAGAAACAGTTCATTACTTACTTCATTTCTTGTATTGGTTTCAATGGTCTATTACATTTGAAAATCACAACCCCCTTGAAGATTTTTGAATTTCATCGATGTTCATCAATAGCTCTTCAATATTCAACCATGTCCATTCCAAAACAGTGGAAAAGGTGTAGAATCTCAAATAAAATTTCTCAAATTGAGGTGGAATTAGATAAAATCGAAATAATTTCAATTTTTAAGGTCTTAAGATTCTATCTGGATTGGTCGTATTATTCAACTGCAATTTAGAAACATCAATTCAAATGAAACATGGCGGCTACTTTGAGCGTGATGAAAATGACATCTTTCATGAAATGATACAATCACCATATTATGTTGGGGATAGAATGGAGGGAAGGGTCCACCCCAGTGCTACAACTTGAATAATACCAAAGCTTCAAGGCCCATTGACCTCAAAATTAACTGACCCATATTAATTTTTACAAACCCGAACGCAACTCTCTCTCCCACTTTCATTTGTTCAGTCTATCAATTTTCACGGGCCCAGACTCAAATTAAAAACTTTGATGTTACACTGGTCCACTTAATGTAACACTTAAGTCTTTTTCTCTCTCACTCCCATTTGTTCAGTCTATCAATTTTCATTGGCTCAGACTCAAATTAAAAACTTTGATGTTACACTGGTCCACTTAATGTGACACTTAAGTCTTTTTCTCTCTCACTCCCATTTGTTCAGTCTATCAATTTTCATTGGCCCGAACTCAAATTAAAAACTTTGATGTTACACTGGTCCACTTAATGTGACATTTAAGACTTACTCTCTCCCACTCCCATTTGTTCAGTCTATCAATTTTCATGGGCCCAGACTCAAATTCAAAACTTTGATGTTACACTGGTCCACTTAATGTGACACTTAAGTCTTTTCCTCTCTCACTCCCATTTGTTCAGTCTATCAATTTTCATTGGCCCGAACTCAAATTAAAAACTTTGATGTTACACTGGTCCACTTAATGTAACACTTAAGTCTTTTTCTCTCTCACTCCCATTTGTTCAGTCTATCAATTTTCATTGGCCCAGACTCAAATTAAAAACTTTGATGTTACACTGGTCCACTTAATGTGACACTTAAGTCTTTTTCTCTCTCACTCCCATTTGTTCAGTCTATCAATTTTCATGAGCCCAGACTCAAATTAAAAACTTTGATGTTACACTGGTTCACTTATGGTGACACTTAAGGCTTTCTCTCTCCCACTCTCATTTGTTCAGTCTATCAATTTTCATTGGCCCAGACTCAAATTAAAAACTTTGATGTTACACTGGTCCACTTAATGTGACACTTAAGACTTTCTCTCTCCACTCCCATTTGTTCAGTCTATCAATTTTCATGGGCCCAGACTCAAATAAAAAACTTTGATGTTACACTGGTCCACTTAAGGTATTAGACCTGGGATTGGGTGATAAAAATGTCATTTTTTGAGGTTTTTGTATGAAATGCCCCAAACTGTCAGCTTTCTTTTACTTTTTATTTGATCAAAATTGAACATTCCGTTCAAATTTTCAAACGAAAAACTGTCAACAGCAAATGCGAATATAATCCATAATGAGCGTTATCCCATATTAATACATGCATTCTATCAACCTCTTCAACATAAGCTTGGGGTCATACGCACCTTAAAACATCGCGCCCACACCATCTCTTCTGACAACGCGATTCTGGAGAATAGTCCTGGCCCTGTCCTACAGACCCGTATACATTTATCAAAGAGGAAAGTTTAAAAGTTGATTCGAGTAGGGTATGCATAGGTCTTCCAAATTATACTAGGTGGAAAATTCCAAACCCGGGCAAACTCTGTATATAGCCATTTTTCAAAATGGCCGCCAAAATGTACTTATGAACCAGGTAAAATAACAATAACTCCGAAACTACTTGACCTAGAGGGGTGATTGAGGTGTCTATCCCCACTAAATCAAGGCTGTCTGATTGAATGAAGGGGGTTTCATGTATGTCTGAGGTCCAGGACACCTGGAATCCAAGATGGCCGCCCGTAGCAACCATAATCATCATATTAGCCAGGTGAAATGACAATAATTCGGAATCTGCTTGACCTACAAGGGTCATTGAGGTGTTTTTCCCCACTAAATCAAGGCTGGCTGAGTGAATGAAGGGGTTTCATGGATGTCTGAGGTCCAGGACACCTGAAATCCAAGATGGCCACCCATAGCAACCATAAATCATCATATTAGCTAGGTGAAATGACAATAATTCGGAATCTGCTTGACCTACAAGGGTCATTAAGGTGTCTATCCCCACTAAATTAAAGCTGGCTGAGTGAATGAAGGGGTTTCATGGATGTCTGAGGTCCAGGACACCTGAAATCCAAGATGGCCGCCCATATCAACCATAAATCATATTAGCCAGGTGAAATGACAATAATTCGGAATAGTGCTTGACCTACAAGGGTCATTGAGGTGTCTATCCTCACTAAATCAAGGCTGGCTGAGTGAATGAAGGGGGTTTCATGGATATCTGAGGTCCAGGACACCTGAAATCCAAGATGGCCGCCCAAAGCGACCATAAATCATCATATTAGCCAGGTGAAATGACAATAATTCGGAATAACATTAACAAACAAAATTAACAACTAACGTATACATTGGTTAAGTGGGCAACATTTCATGTACCTCTACCCCGAGTCAAATCGTTTGCAAGAGTTATAACTGTAGAAATATGCATTTGGTTGCTATGGATAGCCATCTTTTAGGTGTCCAAGACCTCAGATAACCATTGAAACTAGCCTTGATTTTGAGGTACATAGGTTCTAATTGATGACATTTCATTTGGTTTATAGTGGTTGCTATGACTGCCATCTTGATTTGGTGTGACTTGATTTAGCGAAGTTACACACCTTAATTGCATGCTCTTCTAGATTAAATAGTTACCGAGATATATGTACTGTCATTTCACCTGGTTAATGTGAATATTATATGGTTACTATGGGCGGCCATATTAGATTGTGGGTGTCCTAGACATCAGACAACCGCGACACCCTCTTCATTCAATTAGACAGTCTTGATTTAGTAGGGATAGAGACCTCTAACCCTTGTAGGTCAAGCAGATTCCGAATTATTGTCATTTCATCTGGCTAATAATAATATGATGATTATGGTAACTACGGGCGGCCATCTTGGATTTCAGGTGTCCTGGACCTCAGACATCCATAAAACCCCCTTCATTCACTCAGCCATCCTTGATTTAGTGGGGATATACACCTCAATGACCCTTGTAGGTCAGGCAGATTCCGAATTATTGTCATTTCACCTGGCTAATTTGATGATTTATGGTTGCTATGGGCGGCCATCTTGGATTCCAGGTGTCCTGGACCTCAGACATCCATGAAACCCCCTTCATTCAATCAGACAGCCTTGATTTAGTGGGGATAGACACCTCAATCACCCCTCTAGGTCAAGTAGTTTCAGAGTTATAGTCATTTTACCTGGTTCATAAGTACATTTTGGCGGCCATTTAAAAAAATGGCCATATACAGAGTTTGCCCGGGTTTGGAATTTTCCACCTAGTAGAATTTGGAAGACCTATGCATACCCTACTCGAATCGACTTTCAAACTTTCCTCTTTGAAAAATGTATACGGGTCTGTAGGACAGGGCCAGGACTAGAAAGAACTTAGTCACATTCAACAGTCCCTCTCTGTGTGTGGATATACAAAGCAGGTATGGGACTCGCTCGCTCGCAACAAGATTACTCCCAAACCGAGGAGACCAGACTACACCGCCCCGAGAGGCAGTATAACCCTCCCCTACATACAGGGTGTCACCGAAGGCCTCAGTCGTAAAATACGCAAAGCGGGTGTGCAAGTACGTGTTAAGCCCACCAACACAATCAGAAGCATGCTGGTAGCTCCGAAGGACAAACCCAAGAAATGCGACCGTTCTTGCGTCATTTACGGCATCTTGTGTAATAATTGTTCTTCCCAGTATGTGGGTGAAACCGAAAGACCCTTGCGAAAGCGACTCACAGAACACAAATGGCCGTCTTCCCCTGTGGGGGCGCAGTTGAACTCAGAAGGGCATGAATTCAGTTCGGACAATGTCAAAGTATTGGACTCGGACTCACGATGGCTTCAAAGAGGCATCAAGGAAGCCTACTATATAGCCGCTTTGGAACCCGATCTCAGCCAGGACAAAGGGAGGCACGTGCTACCCAGCGTCTACAAGCCGATCATCACGTCATGTGACCCCGGTTACCCTGTGGGTCACATGACTAGGTGTTTACTGCTCCACCTCACTTTCTGATGAAATCCCATGGATGTGGGATGAAATATCAAGTAAGTCAAATATTTGTTGAGAGAACTGTTTAAAATCTCTGTTTATCATGCATTCTATTTCTTTTGTATTGTATTGTTTTCAAGCAGTGAAATTTTAGAAATCATTTAATACAAATTAATTATGGATCCAAAATGCACCAGTTAACCAGACATATTGTTGCATTGAATATCAAAATGTAATTATAACAGTAAAAATAATCATTCTAATTATCAAAATTATGTTAATTAGCTAATTAATATTCATTATTGACTTTGTAAACTTTAAAGTCATTTTTCTCGTATATCATATTTTCACCAATATTGGAATTGCAAAAAAATGTGGAAGCAAAATTACACCCCCTACTGGCCTGAAATTTGGAATGAATATGCTTTAATCCTTGATCTGTGCATTGAGCCTACTTTTAAAAATGTTAACTGCATACTTCAATGTGAAATGTCTGCCATACGAAAGTTGCCCATGACGAAAATTTCACATGACATGATTCTTGGACACAGTTGATAGCCTTACCCCCCTAAGTCTGTACAAATAGGCTCAATGCACAGATCTTGTTGAGAGCTTTAATTTGATGCCTTAATGAGCTTCATACGATGTTTAGTTCTTGCTCTACATTTTTTGGCGTTTCTCGGTTTTCCCAGCTAATTAATTATGCAAATTAGCTAATGAAGATTTCTTAATTCTATTTGTCATGTTTTCATCCTCTCCTCTACACTCAAGTTCTCCACTCCTCTCACTCCCTCACCCCAGAAACCGTGTAACCATGGCAACCCCTTGATAAGTACAACACTCACAAACATGCACTAAGCACTGCAACTGTTCAATAATGTTATTGACCAAATAAATCGACAAAGATATTATACTTTATTACTGCATATTATAAGATCTGTCAAACAAAATGAGTTTCAAAATAAAAATAAACTGCAAAATAGTTGAAATATTTCAGATCATAAGTAGAAGCAAACCTTATGTTCAAGTATATTTAATACTGTATTATTTGTCAGGGTGGTCAAATATTCCAAGTAGGCATATCAGGGAAGTTAGATTCTTACTTCTAAGTCTACCAGAACGACACATGGAACAATTAGGAATTTCAAACTACTTTTTTCAGAACTTTTTGCGAAAAAAATGGTCACGAGACCGATGGCTTAACGGGCCCGATGGCTTAATGTCCCCTTCGCAAGACTCGGCATTACCATGGTTCATTCACCTACTTTTCTCAGAACTTTTTGCGGAAAAAAATATGCACAAGACCGATGGCTTAACAGGACCCATGGCAGGGCTACGAAATCCACGGTATCCTGGTACCGGCATTCCCAGAAAAAAAAATCATACTCGCAGAAAAAAATCAAGACGGGAAAAATATTTTGAAACATCCTAATCTTTTAATACCATTTTCCTGCAGATCTGAAAATATTCTGTGAACACCACCTCTTGTAAAATATATTTCTGCGGACATTGAGGACAATTAATCAATAAAATTGAGCGCCAGGAATATTTGTAAACAAAATATGAAAATAAACAGATGGCTTTTAATTTGTTGATTTTAAATTTTGTATGACTCGATCCACTGTAGTCTGTAACGCTGCTGCGTCAACACGAGCTCCAGACCCGACGATCGTATACACCGCTGGGATCCCAGAAAGTAAATGCGTTAGGGTCTAACTGTCATCTTCTTTTTAAGGGTTCATATATAGTACTACTAAATCCGCCATAGTCCCAACTTTGCATAAAAATTGTGTAAAATCGGTACAATATTGACAATTTTGTGTTGAAAATTGTGTTTGCTAGAACATGTGAATGTGATCTCTACAAATTTGAAAAGAAAACACGGCAATTTTAGTGATGTTTACGATTATGTGCGCATGAACACAACACACGAGGTCAAAACGCGCTTAGCAGTCGGATACCACACGGGAAAATCTGGCTGTTTTATATAGCGCTAATTTTCTCAAAAAGTAGACCTAAAATGTTGAGTCATTTTCAGATATGTTATATAGAATTCTTTTCTCATATCTACCCAACAAGACCAAGATTGTGAAATTTGACTCAGTAAAACTGGGGAAATGATCCAAAATGCTACCTCTACCCCTTAATTTACCAACTCAAATATCATTGTGGCGGTTAAGTTATGGGGGATGCCACTGGGACGAATTAGCTCATAATGGTATAAGGAGACAGACTCGCTTAATATCGGAGTTTCGGAGAGACTTTTATTCGTGTTTCATAAATCCATCCATCAAACCCATCCATCCATAATTTTCGCCATTTTCACTTACGCACAGAGCGTGCATAACTTTTTACCCCCCCCCCCTCGAGTTATGCACAAATAAAATGGCGAAAAATTTGCCATGAGTAGGGACCTACTACTGATCCAAATACATTGTGGATACGGTGCGGGAGTATATGATGCAACTTTGGTGCAGGAGTACCCACTAGCCTCAGCCTATATAAATCAAAATTAAACTGTAGGAATGGTCTGAAGGTCTCCTTGCAACTTTATTTTCTTTCCCCATATTAGATAAACTTTCGGATAAAGTTTAACACCATTCATTCCTAAAATGGCATGCATGGCAGTTCTTTCTTGGTCTAAAAGACTTCCACATAACAAAACATAAAAATAATATTACTTCAAACAAAATATCCGAAATCAAGGTGTGCATCCTTCCTTGCATCACAAACTACAAAATTTTGGTTGGGTGAGTATGTACGACTGGGTCTTAGAAAACTTACCCAGAATTTAAACAGTGTTTGTGAAATAGAGACTTGAATTTACTATTTCAACTTTTAGTAGCCTGATTTTCTGTTGAAAATTAAGGTAAGATGCTGTATAGAGTGCCATAATTAAGTTTTGCATTCAGCAAAAGGTATATAGTAGGACCGCTGTGCATAATAGACTCGAACTTATTAAAACTAACATTAGAGATAAAATCACTATTGGTATACCGTATATTGTAGAATTTGTTAAACAATTTCATTCAAATTTTCTTAGGTTATTTCTTAGGTTATTTAAGCTATGAATAAAAATGTTGGGAAAATATCATTATTTTACACTTTTATTTTGTTTTTTTATTGCTTGAACAAATCGCCATTTTTCTTATGCACACATGCCCAAAATTTTTACCCCCTCCCCCCCTCTTATGCACGCTTTGTGCATAACTTAAAATGGCGAAAATTATGGACGGCCCCTACCTTGATCCCTTCTTCCCAGGGAGCACCGCTCAGGAAGGGAGGGGTCGCAAGACCGCACATCCTTTCTCCACATCATCAATATTAAGCTAAATACGTGTTTTTAGCAAAAAATAATGGTAACCAATTTCTATTTGTTAATGTTCTGGAGGGTCCAAACAAACAACCCATATTGTTTAATATTGGCTATGATGTTATCTCAATACCTACTTTTCCCAGGTTGTTTCTACTGATTTCTCTATATAGAGTTATACAGTAAGAAATAGCAAATAAGTAGGGATTTTGTGAAAATGACTGCCTGGGTGAAACATGCTCTGATCTTACTGATATTTTAGCACAACAGTAGTATATACCCCAGTAAAATTCTCCGAGAGTTCCAAGTCGATCCGGAAAAAAAAGCGTTTTTCGCCCACCCTATTATGCACTAAAAATATCAATCCCATAGAGTTTGTGTGTACCACATCCCCCACCTCCACATCCACCACCTCCGCCACCCTGCACATTCTGAATTTTACGAAGCACAGTGTCAGTATTAAAAAGGCCAAAGAATGTCTTTTTACAGGGTTGAAAGTGCAATTTATTTAGCAATAAAATGAGACCACAAGCATGACAATAACTTCTTGCTTGGCAGAGATACATGTATCATCAATTAATTTGAGTTGAATTTGGAAAAACGTAACATCACCACTTTTTTGGGTGGCAAGTTCAAAGACACGTGACCATAATATACTAATGATAGAGAGAGAGAGTGCAGAGAAGAGCCACAAGGATTGTGTCAAGATTGAAATAGACGTCATATGAAGAAAGATTGAAGGAGCTAGATTTAACCAACATTAGCCTACAGAAGATTAAGGGGAGATTTGATCCACATGGATAAGATGATGCTTGGTATCAGTGACATGAACCCAGCAGCCATCTTTCAAATGGCTCAGCAAGAAATATGAACTAGAGTGCACAGCCTGAAGGTACAGCATACAAGATAAGAGAGAATTCTTTCAGCAACAGAATGGTGAGCCCATGGAATGGTCTGCCAGCAAGTACAGGCCATGCTAAGACTACCAATGATTTCAAGAATAGCATAGGTAGATCTTTGGAGATGAAATGTAGCAAAAGAGTGGTGAATTTCAAGAATGACATAGATATATCTTTGGAGAAGACATGCATCAAGTTTACCTATTGAAAATGAGCCCTGTGGCAGGAAGTGGTTTATTAAAAATGGCAACATAACAAGTTTGTGCTGTGTGTGTGTTGGGGTGAACATGGGTGGGCTTCATAAGGACTTTTTTATCCTTTAGCAAGAGGTCAAGAAAAAGGTGCATTCACGAAGGCAGTGTTGAATGGTTATGGACCATAAAATGTCTTCCATTAAAAAAAAAGTTTCAATGTAGAAGTACGTTGATCACTCGCATGCAAGGTTTTGACACAAGTATTGGGAATTTCATTTCAAGCCTGAGTAGGCATATAATTAGAAGGTAAACGTAGATTTGCTCTTAGGCGTTGTCATAGTAGAAAAATGGATAAAGTGCATGTCACATCCTTTGTATTCTATCATATATTATTTAGAGGTCTGATGGATGATATCAATAAAAAGAGCTTAGCCTACTTAATAGTCGATTGTTAAAAACTCATTTTAGCATGTCTGGACTTGTTTAACGAAAATGAAAAAAATGTATGAAAAAAGGGTAACTCATCATGAGCATGATAGCCAGTTCATGGGGGAATGTTGGGGCTAAAGATTACCCCATATATCCGCCCTGACAGTTATAACAGGGCAGACTTTATTTATTTATTTTATTTATTTATTCGTTATTTATTCAGGAAAATTCCATCAATACAAAAGTACTGGTCTCCCTGGAAGCCCTGATAACATACATAACATTCATACAAATAACACTATATAAGAATATGAATAATTAATATACAAACATAGAAATAAAGAACAGGTTCAAATTAACAAATTAATGAGGAAGGCTATAATAAGTTACTTGATGTCTTAAACACACACAAAATTATAAGACATTCTTGAACTCATTCAAGCTTAGTGAATCCAAATTGGCACAGAGATTAAAAGGAAGTCTATTCCATGAAGTGGCAGCTCTGTAATGAAATGTTCTCTGTCCAGAAGATAATTTCCATCTTGGAACAACCAATTTGTTATGTGATTGACTTCGAGTGTTCTTAGAATGAGTAGAGGAGGTGAAAGTGAATTGAGATGACAAATAATGTGGAGCAATGTTCTTTAGACATTTAAAAACTAAAATAAGTAACTGATTCTCCCACCTACTATCAAGTTTAACCCATTCCAGGTCTTTCATCATTTTGTCCACTGGTGTTCTTATGTCTGCAGAAAGTAAAATACGGGCAAGTCTATTCTGTAGAATCTGAAGCTCATTTTTGTGACAAGCACTAAAATTTGACCAAACAGAGCTGCAGTAGTCAAAGTGAGGAAAGACAAGGGCTTGGGCAAGTGTTTTAACTGATCTAAAAGGAAGATACTTTTTTACTCTACAAATAACACCAATACGTTTTGATACATTTGAAGAAAGATAACTAACATGCTCATCCCAAGTAAGATGTGGATCAAATGTAACTCCTAAATACTTATACTTATCAACTCTTTCAATGCTCACACTTTCATAAATGAGGGATATGTTTTTATAATTAATTAAAGCTTGCCTTGTTCCAAACAACATCAACTTAGTTTTCTTAGTATTTAGAGTTAAATGATTAGACTGAAACCAGTCAGCAATTTTCTTTAAATTTGCATTAAGATTATTTTCCAGAACAGTGGGGTCAGATGAGCTTACTAAAATAGTAGTATCATCTGCATACATCACACACTTACAACTACTACTTACGGCCTCTGGTAATGAATTCACAAATATTATAAATAATAAGGGTCCCAATATTGAGCCCTGTGGAACACCAATATCAATATTTTTAAAGTTTGATAGAGAAGAATTTATATTTACAGCTTGAGATCTACCATTAAGATAAGATCGAAACCAAATAAGAGCTTTACCTTTGATACCATATGAGTTAAGTTTTTGAATAAGAAGGTCATGGTTAACAGTATCAAAGGCCTTCTTTAAATCTAAAAAGATTGAACCTGTAACTTTGCCATTATTCATGTTAATTAATATATGATCTGTCACATCTGATAGAGTTGTATTAGTACTATGATTACGTCTAAAGCCTGATTGACATGAATTTAAAATATTGTTACATGTGAGATAATTATACAGTTGATCATGTACAGCACGTTCTAAGATCTTAGAAATAATAGGTAAAACTGAGATAGGTCTATAGTTGCTGACATCGCTTTTGTCACCCGCCTTGTATATAGGTGTAACCTTTGCCTTTTTCCATTCATTAGGAAAAGTGGATGTTAACATAGAAAGATTACAAATATATGCAAGGGGATGACAAATAATCGGTGCAGCAAGTTTCAAAAGTTTAGTACTAACATTACAAATACCTGCAGACTTATTATTAGAGAAATTACAAATCTGTTTAAAAACAAATTCAGGTTCTACAAAATCAAATTCGAAATCATCATGCTCATAATTCACAGAATTATTGTTTCTATAATTACTACACTTAAATTTATCAGCCAAGGTATTTCCAATAGACGTAAAATAATCATTAAACTGATTAGCAGTTTCTTTATCATTACACGTAATGCCATCATTAGTTTGAACCAGCTTGAGTACTAGGTAGAAATCGACCACAATTACAGCGTGTACATCATTTTTGGCCTGTTTAACACGTAAATTCACTGTAAATATGGCCGGGTCAAAATAGTATAAACTTGCAGTTTGGGTAGTTTATGAGGATTGATTGATTCTACCTCATTGATTGGGTCCCATAAGGTACATTAAGTGGCCTCAATGAGCGACACACAAACATGGCGGAGTCAATACTCTTTGATTCTACCTCATTGATTGGATCCCATAAGGTACATTAAGTGGCCTCCATGAGTGACACACAAACATGGCAGAGTTGGTACTCTTTGATTCTACCTCATTGATTGGGTCCAATTAGGTACATTAAGTGGCCTCCATGAGCGACACACAAACATTGCGGAGTCGGTACTCTTTGATTCTACCTCATTGATTTGGTCCCATTAGGTACATTAAGTGGCCTCCATGAGTGACACACAAACATGGGGGAGTCGGTACTCTTTGATTCTACCTTATTGATTGGGTCCCATTATTGTATATTAAGTGGCCTCCATGAGCGACACACAAACATTGCGGAGTCGGTACTCTTTGATTCTACCTTATTGATTGGGTTTCCGTTAGGTACATTAAGTGGCCTCCATGAGTGACACACAAATATGGCAGAGTTGGTACTCTTTGATTCTACCTCATTGATTGGGTCCAATTAGGTACATTAAGTGGCCTCCATGAGCGACACACAAACATGGCGGAGTCAATACTCTTTGATTCTACTTCATTGATTGGTCCAATTAGGTACATTAAGTGGCCTCCATGAGTGACACACAAACATGGGGGAGTCGGTACTCTTTGATTCTACCTTATTGATTGGGTCCCATTATTGTATATTAAGTGGCCTCCATGAGCGACACACAAACATTGCGGAGTCGGTACTCTTTGATTCTACCTTATTGATTGGGTCCCATTAGGTACATTAAGTGGCCTCCATGAGTGACACACAAATATGGCAGAGTTGGTACTCTTTGATTCTACCTCATTGATTGGGTCCAATTAGGTACATTAAGTGGCCTCCATGAGCGACACACAAACATCATTCATTGATTGGTCCAATTAGGTACATTAAGTGGCCTCCATGAGTGACACACAAACATGACAGAGTCGGTACTCTTTGATTCTACCTCATTGATTGGTCCCATTAGGTACATTTAGTTGCCTCCATGAGCGACACACAAACATGGCGGAGTCAATACTCTTTGATTCTACTTCATTGATTGGTCCAATTAGGTACATTAAGTGGCCTCCATGAGTGACACACAAACATGACAGAGTCAGTACTCTTTGATTCTATCTCATTGATTGGGTCCAATTAGGTACATTAAGTGGCCTCCATGAGTGACACACAAACATGACAGAGTCGGTACTCTTTGATTCTACCTCATTGATTGGTCCAATTAGGTACATTAAGTGGCCTCCATGAGTGACACACAAACATGACAGAGTTGGTACTCTTTGATTCTACCTCATTGATTGGGTCCAATTAGGTACATTAAGTGGCCTCCATGAGCGACACACAAACATTGCGGAGTCGGTACTCTTTGATTCTACCTCATTGATTGGGTTCCATTAGGTACATTAAGTGGCCTCCATGAGTGACACACAAACATGGCGGAGTCAATACTCTTTGATTCTACCTCATTGATTGGGTCCAATTAGGTACATTAAGTGGCCTCCATGAGTGACACACAAACATGACAGAGTCGGTACTCTTTGATTCTACCTCATTGATTGGGTCCAATTAGGTACATTAAGTGGCCTCCATGAGCGACACACAAACATTGCGGAGTCGGTACTCTTTGATTCTACCTCATTGATTGGTCCCATTAGGTACATTAAGTGGCCTCCATGAGTGACACACAAACATGGCGGAGTCAATACTCTTTGATTCTACCTCATTGATTTGGTCCCATAAGGTACATTAAGTGGCCTCCATGAGCGACACACAAACATTGCGGAGTCGGTACTCTTTGATTCTACCTCATTGATTGGGTCCCATAAGGTACATTAAGTGGCCTCCATGAGCGACACACAAACATTGCGGAGTCGGTACTCTTTGATTCTACCTCATTGATTGGTCCCATTAGGTACATTAAGTGGCCTCCATGAGCGACAAACAAAGGTGGCGGAGTCGGTACTCTTTGATTCTACCTCATTGATTGGGTTCCATTAGGTACATTTAGTGGCCTCCATGAGTGACACACAAACATTGCGGAGTCAATACTCTTTGATTCTACCTCATTGATTGGGTCCCATAAGGTACATTAAGTGGTCTCCATGAGCGACAAACAAACGTGGCGGAGTCGGTACTCTTTGATTCTACCTCATTGAGTACAACTGTTTAAGGCACAGGTAACGTATTGGGCTATTCCAGTTGAAATCCACACCCCCTATGGAATAAATTGCCTCAATCCACCACACAGGGAGTGTAGATTTCAAATGGAGGTACTCATTCAGGTAACCCCATTTGAAATTCACACTCCATGTGTGGAAGATTAAGTAGAGTCAGAAGTTTTCCGTTTTACGGAAAACGGAAAAAAATCACGGAATCGGAGGTACAACACGGAAAATTACATTTTTGTATGACAAAAATTGTTAAAAGATAAGAGAAATAAATGTTAAAAGCAATCATGAGTTGTGTGTGTCAATTCCTATGATAAAAATACTGTTTAATAATACCGAAATAAAGGTATAGGCCTATTACCAAGGCATGGGCCCCCTATATCCCTCCAAAGATCATAATAGTCGGCCTATTATCGTGAGAATATTCCAATCAGAGCATATTCATTTGATTGCGATATTGAAAACTTTATTGTGACATTAATATCATTGTTTATACATTTTAAGCTTTATTCATGACACGGATTTACAATTTTTACAACACGGATTACAACACAGAAAATGGATTTTAGAAAACGGTAAACTTCGGACTCTAGATTAAGGTAATATCTTCCATCGGGGTACATGGATTTCAACTGGAATACCCCAATTGTACCATGCGATGTAATAGTTTCACTCATGGTCCAATTAATATCACAACACAAGAGACTGTTGTCCATTCAGATACAGATCAATAAGCACCGGGTTACAGGTGCCATATCTGAAACACCAAATTCAAACTAAAATCCAGTTGCAAAGACTATAAAATTAGTCAGTCTATAATATCGAATTGATTAATTCGAATTAAACAATTCATTGATGTTAGCACTGGGTAGTAGCCATTACTGCCAGTAGACAGGAAGTCTAGAAAGTTGACCTCAACGCTGCGGGTGGTCTTCCTGTGCTTTTGAATGGGACAGCAGTAACCTTGGCCAATTTTTAGCCCAAAATTTTGGATTTTTCAAATTATTTTGTAAGTTTGAGAGAGCATAACAAGACTATCCGTCGATGGATTTTTATTTCCGTCGGTAAATGTTTTTTAAATTAAGTTTTTCATAACATATTAAAAAGGCAGAGACCCTTGCTGTATAATAAATTAGCTAGGTACGTTTTGAGTAACCTTGGTGAAAATTATCAAAAATGTGCCTATTCTTTTGTGTGTGTACGGTCCATCACCTGTCACTTGATAGTCTTGAAACATGTCTAATGGCGCTGCCCATGGCCATTCGATGAATTGTTTAATTCGAATTAATCAATTCGATATTATAGACTGTTAGTGGAGGTGGCTGAATATGGAACCCAGTGCGTTGTTTGAGATGACGACATTTTGAGATGTTTTTGTACATTCGAATGATTCTTGGCAATAAACAATCATTGCGCTATAAGTTCTACTCATCACGCTTACAGGGCTCCAATTTAGCATTTTTTTTCAATAGGCATGTAAAAGCATCAGTACCAGCTAATCATTTGCGTATATGTTGATTGATTCATCTCTTGGTTCCATTTTCATTAAAAGTTTATTGTATTTCAAAAATGTATAAAAAAGAGTATATCATGAAACCACTTAACTTGACAAGGTAAAGTGCTTTAATGTCATAAAGACTACAGTTCTATACATGATTAATTGTTAGAATGCTTTATGAAACTAGTTCGGTCCGTTTCATCATAGTTAAGAGGCAAAGTTACCATTAATGTCAAAACATTCATGTAGATGGAAAGAAAGATAAAGTGCTGATGTGGGGATGAGGTTGTTCTCTTTATTGTGTTTTTTATCACCAAGGGAACAAAACAGAAATTCAGTGCGCAATAAGGGTATTTTTTAGTTGGCTATCACTTCTGACAAAGCTGTTGGAGTTGACATACGCGTTTTTATCTTCTCTCGATTTGAAAGATAGTCGTAGCAATTTGCTAAAGTAAGATACTGTCTGAATATTCACAAACAACTTTTCATCTGCTAATTAAAGAAGTAATTAACAGGAATTTGCTAATTCAATCATCTGCTGAAGTAATTAACAGGATTTTGCTAATTAATCATCTGCTGATTTAAGAAGAATAACAGAAATGGATAAATCAAAGGCTAGCTGCAGTTTGGTGTGGATCGTTGTAGTCCTGGTGACAATGATACTTTCACGTATCATTGCACTTGCTTATGGAGAAAAGGTTAAGTACTGTATCATCATCTCCTCATCATTAATCTTTTTCTTACTCGTTTCCTTTCTTCCCCAATCTGTGTAGTAGAAAAGTAATCATGTATTAAGCATCCCATTTTCAGAACAATATCCTTTGGAGATTGGATGCGACATTTCACCATTTTTATGAGATATTGCTTGAAGGTTCCATCTCATATGTGACACGATCTGATCAGAAAATACCAAAGCAGGTGCTTTTGAAAATTGCATTGTTAGTGTCATCAACTTTACAGTGTTCAAGTTTGTTGCCATCCCTAGCATACTTGCTTGCAATGTTATGAGCTTTTGCTTTGCCGACTTTCTTATGTATGGTATTTTGTGCTCCTTATTTCTGTATCAATTTCACAATTCGTCGGCTGTATTCCATAGTGGCGTATAGTGATTTTTGGTCATTTTTTTGAAAATTGGCACATATGATTTTAATGATGTTCTCTTTCATTTTTCTAAGTCTCATCAGTCATAATTAGCTAATTAATTAGTAATTAATTAATTAAATGTGGCGTATAGTTACAAAGTGACATTTTTGTATTCCATAGTGGCGTATCGACCATACGCCACTTTTTATACACATTTTATAATTATGAAATATCGGCAAAAATGAAAAACATCGTATGTCATAGTGGTGTACGCGTATCGGACCTATACGCCACTATGGAATACGAACAACGAAAAGTAACGCCATAGGGATTACACGGCGACCGAGGTGGCGTACGGTTAACGTAAGGTTAGGGTATTGCGTTTTGTTCGTTTTCCATAGTGACGTATAGTTTTATTGTCAGTTTGCCAGCAATAGTATGTATTTATTTCTTTTGAAAAATATATAACAATAAAATCTATTTAGTTTACTACAGAAATTTCACATCATTTACAAAATATAATGAATGTCTGATTTACACAACTCGATTTTAAATTGGCATTTCTTCAAACCCGATTTTCTCGAAAAGTTGTTTATTCGCGGCGCCCCACTATACGCCACTATGGAATACGGACGACGAATTGCCACCTTTGTCTAATTTGATCAAAACATGTATCATATTAACAGCTGTTCTTGTCGCAATTCATAACGTATAATACAAAGTTGCTTCACTACAAGAAATAAGTTTATAATATGTGTGCTTTGATAAGTAAGATTCTCTGTTCCTATGTTAAGAACTTAATGCTCACTAAGTCTGTTTTCTTGTCTCATGTCATGATGTAGTCCGGGATGTTATTAATAACCCAAAGTTGCTTCACTGTTCTTTAAAAACCATGAGAAATAAGTTTATTATCATGCGTGCTTTGATATATATATAAGATGCTCACTTAGTCTGTAAGAGTTAAAGACTTGTTCTTGTCTCATTATTTGACGTAGTCCAGGATGGTATTTATAACATGAAGTTGCTTTACTATTCTTTACCACAAATGCAAGATATAAGCTCATAAAAATGATGTGTGCTTTGATAAGTAAGATAGTTCCGATGTTAAGAACATTAAACACAAAAAGGAGAGTTTATCGATTAATCAACATTTAAAAAACACAAATAACATGATATTATGCTCATTTTAGGTGATCGATAATTTTTAATAACTTTTCTTTCATGTTTCCTATATCCTTACCAATAATATCTTTACCATACCAACGAGTCGTGACGGTATATGCATACCAACATCTTGAAATAGGGCCTTTGGTAGTGAATGTCTTGACAAAGTGGGGCGTTATGTAGAATGTTTTGAAAAAGATGGTGATTGCCTACAGAGTTCTTAAAAGATGGTGATTAGCTATACACAGTTTTGAAAATAAATAATGGAATTTCATATGTGCTTTGATATGTATATAAGATGCTCACTTAGTCTGTGAGAGATAACGACTTGTTCTTGTCTCATTATTTGATGTAATCCGGGCTGTTATTCATAAGACAAAGTTGCTTCACTGTTCTTTAAAACCCATGAGAAATAAGTTCGTAATCATATGTGCTTTGATATGTATATAAGATAGTTCCTATGTTAAGAAATTCATGCTCATTTCAAGTCTGTAAGAGTTAAAGATTTGTTCTTGTCTCATTATTTGACGTAGTCCGGGATGTTATTCATATGACAAAGTTGCTTCACTGTTCTTTAAAAACCATGAGAAATAAGTTTGTAATCATATGTGCTTTGATATATATATATATGTTCATGTCTCATTATTTGACATAGTCCAGGATGGTATTTATAACATAAAGTTGCTTTACTATTCTAAGCTTTACCACGTAATGCAAGATATAAGCTCATAATTATGATGTGTGCTTTGATAAGTAAGATAGTTCCGATGTTAAAAACATTAAACCCAAAAAGGAGCGTTTATCGATTGATCAACATTAAAAATACACAAATAACATGATAAATGCTCATTTTAGGTGATAGATAGGCCTAATATTTAATAACTTTTCATGTTTCCTATATCCTTACCAATTATATCTTTACCATACCAACGAGTGGTGACGGTATATGCCTACCAACATCTTGAAATAGGGCCTTTGGTAGTGAATGTCTTGACAAAGTGGGGCGTTATGTAGAATGTTTTGAAAAGATGGTGATTGCCTAGGAAGTTCTTAAAGAGGGTTATTAGCTATACACAGTTTTGAAAATAAATAATGGAATTTCATTAATTTGTTCTAAATTCATAATATAAATGTGCTTATATTTATAGGTATGCGATTTTTTTGCACTGTTTAGTAGCAGCGCTATTCGCCTATTGCACGGTTCCGCCATATGCGGGGAGAGCCTCGAACTGGCAATAGACATGAAAGGAAGTATTACGTAACTTCATGCAATGTTGTATGACTGGTTCAATTCCCATTCATGCATGCTGCCAGATCGACGCTCTCCTCGCATATGGCGGAACCGTGCAATGGGTGAATTGCATTATTTATGTAGCAGCGCTAAATTAGCATTTTGTATGTAGGCCTATGTACATGTAGTATATGACAATGTGGTCATGCATTATAGAGTTAAATTCCACACTCACCAGGTAGCTACAAACAAAGAGCATATGTCATGTATGCGTAAATCACGGGGGAAGGGGAGAGGAAGGTCGTTGGGTAATAATAGATAATAATAATTGGTATCTGTATAGCGCTCCAGCTACCCCAGTGTGCATCACAATGAATAAAATACAAGCAAATTACCTATGAAACTTGAACTATTAAACTTAATATACCAAATTCTACTTACTCAAAGATAACATGATAAGTTCAAAATGACAGGACTATGAAATACACAAAAATCCGTATTTTTGCAAACTACAAAAAAAACCGAAATGTCCATATTACACATACAGACTATTGTAAAACTATAATTTTATATATGAAGCAAGGCCGTCGAGCCTGCAACCTTGTGCAAAATGTAATGATTGACCAACAATCTTTCATTTGGCCTGTTTTAATCCACAATTAAGTTGACCTTTTTTGGACCATTTTAGCATTAAAATTGCTCATATGTGACATGTCATGTCAAAAACAGACAATTTGGGGCAGGTTATCAATTTTGAGGTTTTACATATTTTAAATATAGAAATATTTTGCTCCACAACACCGTTTTCCCCAAATGAAATTGGACATTCATAAGCGAAGATATTGAGTTCGTAAGTTATGGTATTATTATAAAATTGGAAATTGAGATATCGGGTATTTAAAATATTATTGACAATGTTAAGAGTATGAATGACCTTGAAAAATGTCTGAAAAAATACAAGATGCCAGTTATTTTCCGGTCTAAAACTATCAGACAATATTTTAAACATTATTAGCATCACAGATTTGCAAAAAACCCAAATTGTGAAAAAATCACCATGGGCAGATGTTTTGCTATTTCTCCATTTACGATCCTACCCAAAAGCATCTGCTTTCGATATACCACGCGACATTTTTGCATTTTGTCATGTGTTAAAGTCTTTTGTTTGCGGACGATTTGGCAATATTCCCTCTTGTTTATTTTGCTCGACACGCCACTGCTTGGTGCTATGTGTAATGGTTGCCAACACATTTATCATTGAACAAATGCACAAATTCGAGCTTGATAATAATCATAAATTACGTTCCTCGGTACTGTGTGGATGTGGAGTGTATGTGGGGTGTGTGTTGGTGGTGGGGGAGAGTTTGTGTATTTTTGTGTGCATATGCATCTGAAGTGGATGTGACCATGTGATGGTATGTGGGGAATAGCTGATTGTGGGTGTAGTTATGTGCATGAGCAGAGGTGCATGAGTGACAGCTTTATTGAATTGCATGGAGAGTGAACAATAATTTTTGTAAATTGTAAATATTGTTATCTGTAGGCCTATTCCATATCATTTTCAAAATATTTCATGTATCTTTTATATTCTTCCTGGTTTGTGTTATGTATTGTAATGTTCAATTATTTAAATACATTATTATGTTATTTTCGGGGTATAACTTAAGTTCTGGAAGAGCAATATTGTAATTGAGCACGTCTTACTGTTATGTCTGAGGTCTATAACTCCAGCACACCCATAAATACCACACACCCACATAACCACACACCCCTTGCACCCACATCTTACTCCCATAGCACACCTTCATCCTAAATCCACAAGCATGCATCCATAACACAATGACACGGTTTTAAAATATAAAATAGGTTATAAGCTATATTATAATGTACAAAAATATTAATTAAAAGAAGAGCACCAGCAATATAGGAAAATTAAACCACATTGACAAAAGTCTACATCAAATTCAGAATTAAGGCGATTTTACAAATTGCACTAAACTAATACACATTTAAGGAACATCATATTGTACAGGAGCAAGAAGTCAAGATTGAATTTCTATGACACATAAATAAAAAAACATTCATATAATACTATCAACATGGTTAAAGCAGTATTTAAAATGTTTAACATTACGGGCAGCTTTTAGATGGTCATCTAGCGCATTCCAAGACACAGCACCCCGGTAACTTAGACTTCTCTTCTTAAAATTTGTGTTAGGTTTAGGAATGCTTAGCGCCCGATAGCCACGAAGGTTGTATCTCTCATTATTTCTCAGATTAAAACGATCACTTAGATAGGGTGCCGTGTCGTTATTCATAATTTTGAACATTGTAACAACATCATGATAATCACACCTTTGCTTAATACAATCCCAACCTAGAACTGACAGTGCGTTTGAACTAGAATCAGACCATTTAGCGCCAGTGATAATTTTGGCAGCTCTATTCTGGAGTTTTTGAACAATATCCATATCATTAACATTACAAGTAGACCATATTACATCACAGTAGTCTATGTGAGGTGCAATAACACTTTTAAAAATGAGAGACATTGTTTCTGATGGTAATACATTCTTACATTTTCTGAGCATGTATAGACCTGAAAGAACTTTCTTTTACTGTGTTCAAGTATGTTGCCATCCCTAGCATACTTGCTTATTGCGTTGCTAGTTTCATCAACTTTACTGTGTTCAAGTATGTTGCCATCCCTAGCATACTTGCTTATTGCGTTGCTAGTTTCATCAACTTTACTGTGTCCAAGTATGTTGCCATCCCTAGCATACTTGCTTATTGCGTTGTTAGTTTCATCAACTTTACTGTGTTCAAGTATGTTGCCATCCCTAGCATACTTGCTTATTGCGTTGCTAGTTTCATCAACTTTACTGTGTTCAAGTATGTTGCCATCCCTAGCATACTTGCTTATTGCGTTGTTAGTTTCATCAACTTTACAGTGTTCAAGTATGTTGCCATCCCTAGCATACTTGCTTATTGCGTTGCTAGTTTCATCAACTTTACTGTGTTCAAGTATGTTGCCATCCCTAGCATACTTGCTTATTGCGTTGTTAGTTTCATCAACTTTACAGTGTTCAAGTATGTTGCCATCCCTAGCATACTTGCTTATTGCGTTGTTAGTTTCATCAACTTTACAGAGTTCAAGTATGTTGCCATCCCTAGCATACTTGCTTATTGCGTTGTTAGTTTCATCAACTTTACAGTGTTCAAGTATGTTGCCATCCCTACCATACTTGCTTATTGCGTTGTTAGTTTCATCAACTTTACAGTGTTCAAGTATGTTGCCATCCCTAGCATACTTGCTTATTGCGTTGTTAGTTTCATCAACTTTACAGTGTTCAAGTATGTTGCCATCCCTAGCATACTTGCTTGCAAAGGTATGAGCTTTTGCTTTGCCGACTTTCTTATGTATTTTATTTTGTGCTCCTTATTTCTGCATCAATTTCACAATTGCCACCTTTGTCTAATTTGATCAAAACGTGTATCATATTAACAGCTGTTCTTGTCTCAATTCATAATGTATAATACAAAGTTGCTTCACTACAAGAAATAAGTTTATAATGTGTGCTTTGCTAAGTAATATTCTCTGTTCTTATGTTAAGAACTTAATGCTCACTAAGTCTGTTTTCTTTTCTCATGTCATGATGTAGTTCGGGATGTTATTTATAAGACAAAGTTGCTTCACTATTTTTTACAAACCATGAGAAATAAGTTTATTATCATATGTGCTTTGATATGTATATAAGATGCTCATTTAGTCTGTGAGAGATAACGACTTGTTCTTGTCTCATAATTTGACGTAATCCGGGATGTTATTCATAAGACAAAGTTGCTTCACTGTTCTTTAAAACCCACGAGAAATAAGTTTATTATCATATGTGCTTTGATATGTATATAAGATGCTCACTTAGTCTGTAAGAGTTAACGACTTGTTCTTGTCTCATTATTTGACGTAGTCCGGGATGTTATTCATAAGACAAAGTTGCTTCACTGTTCTTTAAAACCCATGAGAAATAAGTTCGTAATCATATGTGCTTTTATATGTATATAAAATAGTTCCTATGTTAAGAAATTCATGTTCATTTCAAGTCTGTAAGAGTTAACGACTTGTTCTTGTCTCATTATTTGACTAATCCAGAATGTTATTCATAAGACAAAGTTGCTTCACTGTTCTTTAAAACCCATGAGAAATAAGTTCGTAATCATATGTGCTTTTATATGTATATAAAATAGTTCCTATGTTAAGAAATTCATGCTCATTTCAAGTCTGTAAGAGTTAAAGATTTGTTCTTGTCTCATTATTTGACGTAGTCCGGGATGTTATTCATAAGACAAAGTTGCTTCTTTGTTCTTTAAAAACCATGAGAAATAAGTTCGTAATCATATGTGCTTTGATATATATATATATATATGTTCATGTCTCATTATTTGACATTCTAAGCTTTACCACAAATGCAAGATATCATAATAATGATGTGTGCTTTGATAAGTAAGATAGTTCCGATGTTAAGAACATTAAACCCAAAAAGGAGAGTTTATCGATTGATCAACATTAAAAATACACAAATAACATGATAAATGATCATTTTAGGTGATAGATAGGCCTACTGTCTGTTCAATTAGCTTAGATTCTTGAATTTTTAAGATATTTGAAAAAATAAAAAATTGTGGTCAAAGTCATCAAAGAAGAGTGTTAGCACCAACGCTCTGCAGGGTCTATTGTTCTATTGTTTCCGATTAGAGCGCTGACATATTGGGAAATGTTGCCAATCAATATTCATGAGTTTGTACATTCAACCTCCAGTTTTCGAAATTGGGTGACTTGTGCTTGACAGGTGTGAAATACATCTGACTGGGTGTTTTAAATACGTAACGAATAAAGGCATTGACATCATCGAATGGCTGCCCAGTGCTGTTATGTGTTTAGTTATTATATAGGCCTAATAATTATTATTAAATGTATTCATCATTCCTTTCTTTTCCCTTCTCTGTACGTATTCTTTCCTAGGCCTACACTTTATATCACTCCCTCGCTCTCCTTGTCCCCTCTCACCCTCCCTCTCTCATTCCCATCATTTTTCTTATATTTCTATTTATCTACTTGTCTTTATTATATCTTTTCATTTCTCCCTTCCTCCAGCCCTCTCTCAATCTCCATATCCCCTCCTCCCTCTTCCTCCCGCCCCCTCCCAAGACTTAAAATTAAATGGAAATTTCTTAAAAACAACCTTTATAGGCCTATACTTATACTTACATGTATACGTATAGCGATTACCATTATAGTGTAATATAGATGGAAATGGCAGCCTTCATACATTCTAATGTTTAATCGATCAGCAAGAGCAATCAATTTATTTAAATGAAGCGCCTACAGTCAGGTGGGTGGTAAAGTTGATTGCATCAACAGCTAAAGCCTCCTTTAAGCGCGCTTCAGACTCCGAGTATTGTACGTACAATATTGTATGTACAATATGTACGTTATTTAATCTATTGCCATTCTATTTCCAGTAATGTTTAAGTTCTAACGAATGTTTGATGACGAAAAATCGATAATATGTTACATACAATATCTAGCAGAAATATATTATCGATTTTACGTCATCAAACATTCGTTAGAACTTAAACAGTACTGGAAATAGAATGGCAATAGATTAAATAACGTACATATTGTACATACAATATTGTACGTACAATAAAAAGTCTGTATACTGCTTTATAGACCTCAGACCCACACAAGCACACATTGGGATACGTGGGTACAATGGTACCACTTTACACATGACTGCCCTTACACATGACTGTATTGTGGTCACTTATTGATACTCGCCTGTTGTGTAGAGCGTTAATATGATGCCGGATCAGTGACCAATTTAATGGCAGAACCCCTTTATTCGAAACAATGGTACCACTTTTATGAATAGCCTGACGCAACTTCTAATCGGCATCAAACGAACAAAAGATTATATAATCTATTGCGACTCTATTTCTATTTAAAAGCTCTTTGGTTAGCACAGCCTTAGACCTAACGTGATTTATACTTTTCAAATTCTAAAGTTCAATTTAAAACCCCATTTCTTTTCAATTTTGGTCTTTTCCCGCGATATTTTTATAAAAAGCCGTAGAACGTCGGGTACCATAAACTTTTTGGAATTAATCCATTTAGAGCAATGGGGACGAATGTCACAATGCGCAGAGATGGTATTTATTCGACCATCCGCATCAGGAAGTATTGTCCAGCAAAATATTTTGCTGAAACCCTATACTGTCGAAACATTACGTTATTATGAGAACTAAGGTTTTCTAAAATAGGCCAGCTTATATAAATACATTCCTTGTGTATTTATTTATTTATTTATTTATTTATTTATTTATTTATTTATTTATTTATTTATTTATTTATTTATTGTGCGAATGAGTCTGAGAATGGGTCTGAGAAGGTGTAGGCCTATTATAAAACTACACATTTATTTTCAATTTGTTATTTCGTTTTGTTTGTTGAATACAAACTGGAAAAACTGTGAAACAAAAGAACTTTTATACAAGAAAATATTATTTAAAACAATCAGGTTACCGAAAACATTTCTTGTAAAGTTACTGTATCTGAAAATGTCAAGCGAATGCTGATATTCTTGGGAAGGAATGGTCAATGGTGGTATTAAACAACACTCAATTTACATTGTAAACCAGTTGAAATGAGAACGAAATCCATAATTTTAATGTCCTTGTTTAGGAAAAATAATGCTCAGAATAATGTTATGCATAAAACGTACTCGCGCCATATAATTTTGTGTAACAAAACCGGTGGACCATCATCACCTATAGAACCTATCCAATAACCGGAACGGTATAACAATTGAAATGGCAGGACAGATTGGCCCGCAGATTGGTGGACAGATTCATGAGATTGTTTTGCTAAATTGGATAGGGTCTATGCCCTAAGTTGAGATTGGACCGTCCTACTTGATTTGTAAAAAGGTCGCGAACCCTTTCGGTGGACCCAAGTAACTGCCCAAAATGAGGCAAAATTGAAAAGAAATGGGGTTTTAAATTGAACTTGGGAATTTGAAAAGTATAAATCACGTTAGGTCTAAGGCTGTGCTAACACTTTTCTTTGATGACTTTGGCCACAAGTTTTTATTTTTTTCAAATATCTTGAAAATTCAAGAATCTAAGCTAATTGAACAGACAGTAATATTTAATAACTTTTCATGTTTCCTGTATCCTTACCAATTATATCTTTACCATACCAACGAGTGGTGACGGTATATGCCTACCAACATCTTGAAATAGGGCCTTTGGTAGTGAATGTCTTGACAAAGTGGGGCGTTATGTATATATAGAATGTTTTGAAAAAGATGGTGATTGCCTACGGAGTTCTTAAAAGAGGGTTATTAGCTATACACAGTTTTGAAAATAAATAATGGAATTTCATTAATTCTAAATTCATAATATAAATGTGCTTATATTTATAGGTATGTGATTCGCCTATTGCACGGTTCCGCCATATGCGGGGAGAGCCTCGAACTGGCAATAGACATGAAAGGAAGTATTACGTAACTTCATGCAATGTTATATGACTGGTTCAATTCCCATTCATGCATGCTGCCAGATCGAGGCTCTCCTTGCATATGGCGGAACCGTGCAATGGGTGAATTGCATTATTTATTAGCATTTTGTATGTAGGCCTATGTATGTAGTATATGACAATGTGGTCATGCATTATAGATTCCACAAAAATCACCAGGTAGCTACAAACAAAAGAGCATAATGCGTAAATCATGGGGGAAGGGAGAGTAAGGTCGTTGGGTAATACATGTAACTGGTATTTCTGAGATTAGGCTTGAAAATGTTTTCCAAACTTTTGTTGAGGGATTAGTTTACTTGTAGATGTGGCTTATTGGTTATTAATCATTCCCGCAACTGGTATTTGTATAGCGCTCCAGCTACCCCATCACAATGAATAAAAGACAAGCAAATTACCTATGAAACACAGTCATGAACTATTAAACTTAATAATGACTCAAAGATAACATGATAAGTTCAAAATGACAAAGTATCATGAGTATAAAATACACGAAAATCCGTATTTTTGCAAACTACATTTAAAAACCGAAATGTCAATATTACACATAGGGACTATTGTAAACTATAATTTTATATGAGGCAAGAATGCCGAGCCTGCAACCTTGTGCAATATGTAATGATTGCCCAACAATCTTTTATTTGGCCTGTTTTAATCCACAATTAAGTTGACCTTTTTGCGGTCATTTTAGCATTACAATTGCTCATATGTGACGTGTCATGTCAAAAACAGACAATTTTGGGCAGGTTATCAATTTTGAGGTTTTACATATTTTAAATATAGAGATATTTTGCTCACAACCCCGTTTTCCCCAAATGAAATTGGACATTCATAAGCGAAGATATTGAGTTCGTAAGTTATGGTATTATAAAATTGGAAATTGAGATATCGGTTATTCAAAATATTATTGACAATGTTAAGAGTATGAATGACCTTGAAAAATGTCTGAAAAAATACAAGATGCAAGTTATTTTCCGGTCTGAAACTATCAGACAATATTTTAAACATTATTAAGCATCACAGATTTGCAAAAAAACCCAAATTGTGAAAACAATCACCACGGGCAAATTTTTGGCTATTTCTCCATTTACGATCCTGCCCAAAGGTGTCTGCTTTCGATATACCACACCACATAATTGCATTTTGCCATGTGTTAAAGTCTTTTGTTTGCGGACGATTTGGCAATTTTCCCTCTTGTTTATTTTGCTCGACACGCCACTGATTGGTGCTATATGTATACGTAATGGTTGCCAAAACATTTATCATTGAACAAATTCACAAATTCGAGCTTAATAATAATCATAAATGTGGAGTGTATGTGGGGTGTGTGTTGGGGGTGGGGGTGAGTTTGTGTATTTTTGTGTGCATAAGCATCTGAAGTGGATGTGACCATGTGATGGTATGTGGGGAATAGCTGATTGTGGGTGAAGACGTGTGCATGATTGACAGCTTTATTGAATTGCATGGAGAGTGAACAATAATTTTTGTAAATTGTAAATATTGTTATCTGTAGGCCTATTCCATATATATATCAATCACTCTTTATTCAATAAAAAACACAAAGAATGGAAACATAAAACCCAGGACAGGGTTTGGGAAGACCCAAACCCATGCAGGGTAGACATCAAAAACAGCACAAATAACAATTAAATATAAAAACACATTTCATCAAAAAGGCAAGGTCAATAGAAAACATGAAAGCCTGGGAATGGGAAGGATGATGCAGAAGAAAGTGAAATCCTCCAGAGGATGAGCTCAGCATTTTATGTAGGAACAATTCTCCCAAACAGCATTATGCCGCGCATTCCAGATGGTATAGCTTGAGAGGAGGGCGAGCTGGCTGAGCTCCTTCTTCAGAGGTTTGACTTTCTTCGTGCTGGCCTGTAAAATTGATTTCAGACGATGTTCGTTTTCGTGAGTTATGAGGCCATGACTGCCTACTTCGATGCAAAACAGTTGACATTTATAGCCTTTATCATTCAGATCGTGGATGAGATGGGAATATTTGGTTTCTTTCCGGTCGTGGGCTTTTTCAATATTTGTTTCAAAGGGGACAGTGAGCTCAATGACTTGTATGGAGATGCCGTCATCATGAAGGACTACAATGTCTGGTTTTAAATTGGTGATCATGATGTTAGGGGGAATAGAACCCCCACCAGTAGAGAACCCGGCGATGTCAGCAAAAATTGTGGCCAAAGGAAACTTATATTTGAGAATGTTAACTAAATGAAGTAAAATTGTACTGTGACGCCAAGTTAGGCGGCCCTGTTCAAGAGACACGGGGCAGAAATTTAACACATGAAGAAGAGTTTCTTTGTTCCCACAGAGTTTGCAATTAGCATTAGTCCTTTTACCCCAAGTACCTTGACCTACCTTGACCTATGCCGTTCACTCCAACTGGGGGTTGAGTGGTGGCATCCGCATCACAATGTCCCGCCAAACTGTTCTGTCATCTGCTGTACGGCTGGCATTTACGAGTTTAGGTTAGTTCTTTTGCAGTCAGCTAGCAGGCAGTCTCTCCACCTCTTTGGTGGTCTTCCTCTAGGTCTGACTCCCTGGATGCGACATTCAAAGGCCATCTTTGGAAGGCGTGAGGAGGCATTCTCTGACGTGGCCAAAATAATGCAGTCTCTTCCGGGTTATTCTGTCCAAGATGGAAAATTCAACACCCAGGGTTTTGCGGATGAAGGTGTTTCGGATCCTGTCTCTCCGTGTTACTCCCATTATCTTTCTAAGGCACATCATCTCAAACGTGAGCAGTCGATTCTCATCCTCTTTTTTCAATGTCCAAGTTTCTGCTCCGTATAGCAATATTGACAAAACAAGGACCTTGTAAAGCTCAATCTTGGTGTTGGTTTGATGTCCTTAGCACTCCAGATACTCTGTAGTCTCTGCACAGCTCCTAGGGCTTTGCCTATTCGAAGTTTTATATCTTCTGAGCAGGATCCTTTTGGGTGATCTTTCCTCCCAGGTATGTGAACTCCTCCACCTGCAGAAGCTGGGTATTGTCAATTGTGATGTTCAGATGGGTGTCCTCTTTGCATATGGCCTGGACTTCTGTTTTAGCGATATTTATTTTGAGTCCAAAAGCTGAGCTGCTTTGATGAATGAGGCTAACCAGTGACTGGAGGTCTTCTTCACTGTTAGCAATTAGTGCAATGTCGTCTGCAAATCGTAAGTTGTTCACCACTTGTCCTTGGATGTTTACTCCTATGTTAGTATCGTGCAGGGCATACAACATAGTCATCTCCAGTAGGATGTTAAAAAGTTGAGGTGAGATTACACATCCTTGGCGAACTCCAACCAGGGTTGTAAACCAGTCTGTTAGTTCCCCATTTACTCTGACAGTACTTGCAGATTTATTGTAGAGAGCTTTCAGGAGACAGGTGATTTTGTTTGGGAAACCAAAGAAGCCAAGTGCCTTCCAAAGTCCTTCCTGCCACACTGAGTCGAAGGCTTTTTCGAAGTCGATGTAGCAACAGAAAAGGGCCTTCCTCATTTCAAGATGCTTCTCAACTGTTTGCCTGAGGGTGAAGAGTTGGTCTATGGTTGAACGTCCTGGTCTAAATCCTGCTTGGGACTCTGATAGAATTTCTTCAGTTCTTTTCATGATTCGGCGTTGTAGAATAAGTGTAATTACTTTGCATGCATGGCTAAGCAAGCTGATCCCTCGGTAGTTGCCGCAGTCAAGTTTGTCTTTCTTCTTGTAAATTGGTGTGATGATAGCCCTCCCCCAGTCATCTGGGAAAATTTCGCTGTCCCATATTTTGGTGCATAGCATATGTAGGATTTCGATCCCTGCGCTCCCAGCTGCTTTGAGTTCTTCAGCTGTGATGTTGTCATATCCCGGGGCTTTGCCATCTGACATCTTTTTAACAGCACTTTCAATTTCCTCTCGTAGGATGGCTGGTTCTTCCTTGCAGCTGGGCATCTGGGGAACACTTTGCGTTAGCTCCTCATCTGTTGGGTTCTTTTTATTGTATAGTTCTTGAAAGCTTTCTTTCCACCTATCCTTTACTTCCTCGGATTCAGTAAGAATCTGTCCATCTTTACTTTTGACTGTTTGCATTCTGATAGAGGCTTTTCTTGTAATTTTCTTGATGGTTGAGTACACTTCTTTTGACTTTGCAGCCTGATGTGCATTGTCAACTTTTTTGCACAGGTCTTTGAGCCACTGATCTCGGCATCCCTTGACTTTTCTTTTTATTTCACGACTTAAGAAGTTGTATCTACTTCTCTTGGTTGGGTCCTTTATTTTTCTTGCTTTGCTCTACTTCGTTCATTTGCCAGTTGGATGACTTCCTCGCTAATCCATGGCTTTTCTTTGTGTCCTTTTTTGTATCCAAGGACTTTCTTGGATGTTTCGTTGAATGCTGTCTTGATTCCTTCCCACATAGTTTCAGTATCTGTGTCTGGTTGCTCCAGCAGTGGGGCAAATCTACCCCCTATTTCCACCTCATAGTTTTTCCTGTGTTCTGGGCTTTTTAGCCTGAAGATATCATATTGTTTCGGGTAGCTTGGTTTCTTTTTGGCATGGAATTTCAAGCGTATATTTGTTATCACGAGTTGATGATCTGATCCTACATCTGCGCTAGGGAAGCTCCTCGCATTGGTTACAGAGGTCTTCCACCGGTTGCTGATAATAATGTAGTCTATTTTGTTGTGGGTCTTTTGGTCTGGCGACTCCCATGTCCACTGTCGGCTGTCCTTCTTCTGTTTGAACATTGTGTTGGTTATAAAAAGGTTGTTTACTGCACAGAAGTTGAGCAGCTTTTCTCCTCTGTCGTTCCTTTGCCCATAACCATGGTTTCCTATAACGTTCTCCCATTGTGTGCAATCACATCCAACTTTTGCGTTTAGGTCTCCCATAACCAGTAGGATGTCATTTTTTGGAGTCTTATTGATAGTAGTTTGTAGAAGGTCGTAGAATTCTTCTACCATCTCTTCTGAGTCAGCTGTATTGGGTGCATAAACCTGTAATACAGTCATGGCGCCATTTTGGGTCTGGAATCTAGCTGATAAGAGTCTTGCAGAAATTGGGTTGTACCCTAAGAGGGCATTTTGTGCCTTCTTGTTAAGTAGAATTGCAACTCCGGCACGATGTACGGAGTCGTTTCCGGAGCACAAAATTTTGTATCCTTTTGAAATGAATTCTCCAGAATCAATCCAGTGAGTTTCGGCGATTCCCAGTATTTCCCATTTGTACTTCTCTATCTGATTCAATAGAATTTCTAAGTTGCCAGTCTGGTACAAAGTTCGAACATTCCATGTTCCAATACCTATAGTTTCTTTGGCAGATAGTAGTGCCGCCGTTCCCAATGGTTTATCAACACCAGCCCGGCTAATTGGGGGTCGACTTGGTGCTAATCCCGCTTTGGTCTTAACTTTGGGAAGACCATCAAATCTTCCAATTGGATTTAGGGTTGCTGCGTCATTCTGTTCTACATGTTGTAGATCCATTGGTAGAAGTGGCTGGTTAATAGCAGGGCTTTAACCCTGGTGCTGTAAAGGCTCTTCATTGTGATGCAGTTTGCTCAAAGTAAGCTAGGCGGATGAGCGGTCCTCTCCTAGCCACCCTGATCTGTCCGTAACTTCCTGCACTAGTCAGAAAGTTAACAACCCCCGCCAACTACAAGGTAGATCAGGACGTTTACCCGTATTCGCACAAGTCGGTCGTCCCCTCACACTATGCTAAACTACATGCTATATGCTACATACTATACTACACTACATGCTACATGCACAATGCTACCAGGGACGGTCTCCTCCTTGTTGTCCATCATCATGCGATGATAAGAGAATACAGGTTTAGGGGGTAAGTACGCAGGTTACTTAAAGTTGGCAAAAAGTCGATGGAGGCACGAACGGCAAAACTTACACCCCTCTCGGAAGGCTGTATATAAGCGATCTCCAGGTAAGGTCGAACGACTGGAGATGCATTAACTTCAGAAGATTTCCCTGCTGAAGGAGAGGGCAGATGTAATCTTGCCAAAAAGTCACGCGATCATCGTAAATTATGTTTTTGATCTCAGACTTGACTTTAGGCCAAGTCTGCTGGTCAGTATTGGCGGAAGCATTGGTGAAAGTTTTGTGCCATTGCCTCGACCCATTCTTGCTCATTTTGCGTGCCCATTGAGATTCACGGTCCAGTTTACATTTCAGCGCATGAATGACACGTGTGTCAGCTTTGACCATGCACCGAGCATAGGCCTATGGCAAGCCAAGGGGTTCAAAAGCGTGGAACTGCTACGCGTAGCTTCTTTCTCGTTACGAGCAGCTGTTTGACCAATCAAAATAGTCAAATTTAATCACGTAGTTGGGTCGTTAGCTGCGCGTAGTATAGTGCTAGGTATGCTCTTTCACAATTATTATCTTGTAATTAATTTACGGAATTAGCATAGATAACGAGCAGGTAAGGAGGCCAAATCACAGCACGTGTCAAGAGAACAAACATGTTGCTAATGCCTGGCTAAAATGACACAAAGCATATTTAGTGTTTCCAAGTTTACACCGTGTTTAATAGCAAATAACTTTATACTCGGGCTGTATTAGCGGTGCATGGGATATGAAGGTCAAACAACAACTACTACTGATGTAAAGCGCTGTGTAAAGATATTGCAGGGAAAGCGATATCACATGCCACTGTGTAAATATGGAGAGAGTAAAATGGGTCATCATTTTTTCGACAAATTGACAAAAAGTCGGCGTCAATAAAATTGCGGCCCTCACTATTTCGGCATCAAAAATGTTATGACCCCCGACTCCCACCACCGATACACCTTACCCCCTAGACAGGCTAAAATTGTATTGAAATCAGTCTTTTTTAATACAATAAACACACTATCTGTAGTTATCTTGTGACTCTCTACATTTTGTCATTATCAATTTATGACACCCTCCCCCTTATTTTTCTTTCAAAAAAAGTATGACCCCCTATATTTGGGATCCCCATCCGAAGAAAATGATACCCCCCTAACTAGCGAGCCTATAGAACAATCATCATTCTGTTCAGATATTACTTTAATAGCACCTATACCATTTTTTGCTGATATACTACAGATATTTTCATTTACAAAAATTAACAACGTAATATTTGCGAGAGAGGATGTTTACATCAGCTCCACGTGTTTAAAACCGCGAATCTGATTGGTTAATAAGCTGCACGTAACGAGAAAGAAGCTACGCGTAGCAGCTCCACGCTTTTGAACCCCTTGGCTTGCCATATAGGCCAAGCAATGAGATTCCAGATAAATATCTGAAAGTCTCGGGAGAGCTAGCCCCACATGGTTGGTTATCGGTTAACTTGTGGACTGTAAGCATGAATCTCAATGAGGGCGCCGCATATTCAGTATATATACGCAGTTTGTATTCATTTCTAATTGAAGAGTTATCAATGTTTTGGATAATACCAGTTAACTTTTCATTCACCTTATCGAGAGTTTCTTTGGTTTTACCTTTGAAAGTGATCATACTCCCCAGGAATTTTTCGGGAGCATCCTGCAAAGATTTTAAAACAGTATCACCAATTTCAAAAGTACAATTGTCAGGGTATCCACTACGGATAGACATTGTTTGACAGGACAATATTTTATATTATACTATCTTTTATATTCTTCCTGGTTTGTGTTATGTAGTGTTGTAATGTTCAATTATTTAAATACATTATTATGTTATTTTTGGGGCATAACTTAAGTTCTGGAAGAGCAATATTGTAATTGAGCATGTCTTACTGTTATGCATTTTCAGCCATTTCGGCTTATTGATGGCCATCAATTTCAGAGAAAATTTGATTTAAGAAATGGTGTTTTTTCAACGTTTTCTCCAAAAAGAGTCAATTCATCATTGTTTTGTTTTAGCAAAATATTCCAAAAATTTGTATGATTTCGGGTCTTGCTTTTCATCAAATTTTGTTTAAAAATCGGGTAGTTTTTGGGAGTCGCAGCTGCACATCCCCACCCAAACCAAAGTTGACACCTCCATCCGTACAGTGTATAATGTGATAATGATATAGTAACACCCGTACAGTGTATAATGTGATAATGATATAGTGATACAAATGTGAACAAATTGTCATAACAAGCTGTCTTTACATCAAATTATTTGTTGCGACATCAAATGACATATTTCAACTGCAATCATGATTTGTTCTTTTGACTCTCGCATTTTAACACTGAAAATAATTGTGGTTGTTTCATTCGCCCAACTTTTACACCATGCTAAAATATTTGTTAACATAAAGCATCCAATATGTGGGTAGCGAATACAACTGTAGGGTTTCAAAGCAGATCTTTGAAAGAATGGTACATGACTAGCATATACTTGCAGAGTAAAGGGAATCATAGCAATGAAAGGAACAAAAACAAAATGGTGTTTAACAATGAATTAATTTATTTTCATTATTTCAGTTTTTGTGGGATGCAGTGCTGGTGTATACGTAGCGGAGTCTGATCCGAATGTGGATCAACTCCACTTTACCCAAATCCTTGAGGAGAATCCTCGGGGCATTACCCACGACCCCATGAATGGTATGCTCTACATTATACAGTCCCGGACTAGGATCCTGAAAGCAAATCAGGACGGTTCAGGCGTGGCAACTGTCCTAGATCTAACAGGAGAATGTGAGTATAATCAATATCCATTATTTTATTGTCATCTTCTTATTGGAGAATATTATTTTATCATTAAACCCTGTATTATTATTATTATTATTATTATTATTATTATTATTATTATTATTATTATTATGATTATGATTATGATTATGATTATGATTATGATTATTATTATTATTAGTAGTAGTAGTAGTAGTAGTATTTGTTATTATAATTATTTGCTATCATTAAAGGAGTATTTTGTGATCCTAGCATCCTCTTTTTATGACATTTTTCAGTAGATATCCACAAAAAATGCTTACTCCCAAATTACTCCCAAAATTTCAGTTGAATCCGATTTTGCATTTGCGAGTTATGCATGATTGTGTGTATTACAGTGCTCCATAGACAATATGTGTTGTAATTTCGTGCTGGTGTACCAGAACGTAATTCAAATTTCACGATATTTTCCTAAACGAATTAATCTGCAAGAAATTTTCGTACATAACATTATGTAGCCAAATGTTTCCAGTGGTATAAAATGTCAACTTTTTTTGAGAAAAGTGAGGGGATGATGGTGTGGATTACGAAATGCCCTTTTAACAATTAAAGCGAGTATAATCGATATCTCATATTTTCGTATCTTCGTGGAGAATATTTACCATGTTGATAATTTATTATTATTATCTTCCTCTCTGTATGATCATGTCAATGGCAGGAATGCAAAAACTCTTGCCAAGATTAAATTCAGATAAAAAAAAGTCTGATGCTCATGTGATTGTAGTAGTTTTTGAACTTTTTTGGATTTGTTTAATGAATATAAAAAAGTTGATGACATTGTATGAGAGATATTTAAGGGGAGAGGGATGACGTGCAAAGATTCGTGGTATGGGTATGTTTAATTTAAATGCTGCACACTTCACCTCTCGCGTTTTCATCCCTGTACACATTCAACCCGGACACTTTCACCCGTGCATACCATATTTTCAACCCTGCACAATTTCACCCCCTAAATTAAGACACTATTAATATGTTCACAACGTGACAAATGATGAGATTACTAAACCCGTAGTTTTTATGGTCTCAGATAGTATCAAGACCTTGTCAATATGACTTTTACTATGAAGGTATTGATTAGATCACCTAAAGCGCGCTTCAGACTCCGAGTATTGTACGTACAATATTGTATGTACAATATGTACGTTATTTAATCTATTGCCATTCTATTTCCAGTAATGTTTAAGTTCTAACGAATGTTTGATGACGAAAAATCGATAATATGTTGCATACAATATCTAGCAGAAATATATTATCGATTTTACGTCATCAAACATTCGTTAGAACTTAAACATTACTGGAAATAGAATGGCAATGATTAAATAACGTACATATTGTACATACAATATTGTACGTACAATAAAAAGTCTGTATACTGCTTTATTGAGGCCCTGCATGCTTTTATCGACTGGCTCCAAACAAAGGATTTGAACCGGTGTCCTTCACCGTAAATATGGCGCAGTACAGTCCATTCAATCAAATGTTGTCATCAACCTATTTGTTCGTAGTGCATTTGTTATGTGTGTGAGATGAACTGTCGCAATCATGCTTTTGTTAAATGATTTGAGTAGTCCGCCATATTTACGGTATGATACGTCACATGCACAACCTCTATTGGTCAACTCAGGAGGGTGAAAGTGCATAGGAACAATGCCGGAAACTACGTCACGCTATTGTTCGACCTAGGCTACATCATTTTTAACGCATGCGTGTTCGTCAATACAGCTTTTAGTCTCCTCCACCTTCGCAACACAGTACGTGGAGTGACTGGAATCACACTGACGGCGGAGGAGAATACTAGCTGGTCAGACAATTTAATTTTATCAAGCATATAATACCTGAACAATCACCGTCATTTGATTGATTTACTGCAGAATATATTGTATATTCAAAATATAATTTTAATATTGTAAACCTGTTAACTTAATATATTTGTGTACTAAAATATAAGGACACGTGAATAAAATCATGTCGAAGACAAAATGGCTGCTAATCCGCCTATTGTCTAGACCTAGGATACATATTCCGAATGAGGGCAGCAGACTAGGATGCTTATCCCTTCCTCTTGATCCCTGGTCAACTCTTCATCCTCAACTCATCATTATACCAATATGATGCCACCAGTGAGCAATAGAAGCACATTAATATTAAGCACCAATTCTTGTTCATCGCAAGCATGAATTGTTTTTTGGGTTTGCTTTTTACTCTCCATTGCATTGGATATATTTCAATTATTTGGTTGAAAAATCCACAGTGTCAATTTCCTTGCCTACATCAGTTGTAGTTTTCTCCTTGTTCTGATTTATTCAATAGCTCTCGTTAAATTGAACCAGAGAACGTTTAATTTTAAGTTATCATGCCTATGTCTTTATTTTGAATCTGTATTGTCCAAAGTAGCATGTTTGATTATCTCCATATGTTAACATGGTTACTAATAATAATAATAAGGAAAAAAAATCTTTTGAAATGAAATTGTTTTTCAAAACCCGATATGTTGGAATTTTTATCATGTTTACACATGTCCCAACTATATCTATTTAGGATCAGTCAAATGTTTATAGGACAACCGAGAAACAATTTTTATGAATTAATGTTGTAATTAAAAACATGACATCCACCATAGTGACTTTCTGTCTGCATGTGTAGGTAGGGGTGTATGTGCTATTTTGGTTAAAGTTTCATAAAATTGACACCCTTCCAAAAGTATCACTACTACTGAACTCAAACTTGGTATCAACGATCACTGTATTAACAACTTGAGCTTTCCCCCCTGGACTATAAAATATTGGAATGACCTCCAACGTGACGATCACGGCATTAACAACTTGAGCTCCCCCGACTATAAAATATTGGAATGATCTCCCACGTGACGTTTGGATGCATCTACTTTACCCTTCAAGACATGACTCATTCAACATTTTACTGCAACAAAAACCAGCCTCAAATCTACTTGCTACCCACCAATCAGTGATCAGTCTAACAGTCAAAGTGAGGTCTGATTAATTTGAGTAAAAGAGATCCAGATCCTAAGGTGAGGGACTTGCGGTGACCTGAAGGATGTTGAGGTTAAGGGACATCTTAGGGTCAAATGAAATCAACATTTGCAAAATTAATATCAAATTCTATCTTTTTCCTGGAAGTAATTGATCATTAACTAGGATAGTTAAAATATTTCTTATGGGAAGGGGGAAATTGGAGTGTCAAGGACAATTCGGTCAAAGGTCATCAAAATGTGAAATTACAGGAATGGCTCTGCTTACGAAAATACTTGCTGGAAGGTATGGGGAGAATGTTTAATTACAAACAGTTCTTCCAAGGTCAAATGTCATCCAGAAGCTAAATTGTTTTGATTTGACTGGAACTTGGTAGAAATAACCATGAGGTGAAATCATAAAATTATCTGTTTGCCCCAGATCATACTGGAGGAATAATTTTGGTGCGAAATTCTTTATTTTTTGGCGCGTCAGTCACATGCAACATGGGATTTGCAATCATTGTTCAGAATAAATAAAACAAAATTCAAATAAAACAAAGCTAATGCACCATCGGTGCTCTTGTTTATTTTACTTCATGATTTCGGCTTTTAATGGACAGGAAAAATCTTCACACAGTTTTTAGGCATGGTGAATTGAACAACATAATCTCTTTCATACTCCTGGTTAGTGTTTATGACTCTTTTAGAAATTTACTATGCATTTTCATGTTGGTATAAGCAAAGACCTTCAAATGTTTAGGTAAGAAATTCATATCAAGTGCAATTAAAAATGTCGTCCAAAGTGGCTGACAAATAGGAGTTTTCCATTAAAACACACTATGGTAACATACAAATGATCTAATACACACTAAAAACTATGGGGTTATATTTTCCATGGTTATTTTGAATTGACCACGTTTGGGGTTGTTTTGACCCCGTAAGGGGGTTGTACTGTTTCAATTTGACCACATTCACGAGGTCATTTTAACCACGACGAACGTGGTCAAAAACTTCGGGGTCATTTTGCCGATACTGTCGCGCATTGATATCAGTTTCAATGTTCAGCTTTGAAAATCTCAATTCATAAATGAGTTTAAACATGAGCTGCAATTAATGTTTTTTGATTATTAAATATAGCTAATTTTTTGACCGACGTTGCCCAATTTTACAACTTTAAAATGACTTGCATTTCGGAACTATTTGCACGTACGGTGTGCATCGGCTTCCCGCGTCACATCAGCGCCATATTTGTTCTGATTGTGCAGCTCAGCGGATTGTCGTGTGTCTGCATGATGGAATATGAAAAGTTACTTGGGAAAGTGGGACTGCAAGGATGCAAGGATAGACCCTTGTCTATGAACGCAGATTCGGACAATTTCATGCTTTCGTGGCCGGATGTCTTGTCTGCAGTTGTTATAAGCTTACATCAATGATATCATGTAAGCTTATAATGTGTGAACTGTCATGAGGCGTGTCAGTGTGATACACAGATGCATTAGGCCTATGTATAAATTTGCTGCTTATGTAATGCTAGTGTGCAGAGACACACTTATGTCCTGGTGGGACCAGCAATACCATCCATCGCATCATACTAAAAAAAATCCAAATAACCCCTAAATGTGGTTATTGAGTAACCCTATTATAATTCCTTTCAAATGGGTCATTTCATTTGACCCCGAAATGTTGTTATATTTTGACCCCAATGGGGTTACATTTTGACCAAAATACGTGGTCATTGAAATGACCACAGCCAATGGGGTCAATATTGAATAACCCAAATAAGGCAACCCTTTTTCAATTGACCCCGAAATATGGTAATATTTTGACCCCAATGGGGTTACTATTTGACCAAATACGTAGTCATTGCAATGACCCTGATCAATGGGGTCAAAATGACCCCGTCCGTGGTATGGTGTTTAGTTGATAACTATGCTGGGGTCAAAAATGACCCCGTTTGGGTCATTTTTTGACCCCGTAGTTTTAAGAGTGTAATGAAAAATAAATTCATGCAATTAATGTTTCTAATCAACAAAAATAACTATTTGCCCATTTTGTTTCATTCGCATCTTTTCAATTCAAGATGGCGTCCAAAAGTTTGGAATTCTATCTTGATTTGGAAAGATACCAATGAAAAAAATTGTGTACAAATTAATTTCTGTTCATTATAAACATTAATTCCATTAAAAAGACTTTATTATTATATCATTTTCATCTTGTTCTAGTGTATGATAGGCTATTCTGGCAGCCATTTTGGACACCATCTTGAATTGAAGATATGCGAATGAAACAAAATGGGAATATTTTTATGCCCCGAGCCTGTATACTATCGGCAATCACAATGGTTCACAATTGACATGGTTTGTGAAACTGTCCTCTTTTGGGGGCCTGAGTGCAAAATGCATATTCTTCAAGAAAATCTAAATTATTCCCTCACGCTACCGTGCTTGGCCACATCCTTTCTCAGATTCTTCCCCAACCTGAATCAAAGTGGAATGTACCCAAAAGGGAAATGTTAAAGAATTTGTATTTCACTCATACTTTACATTTTCTTTGATCTCCTTCTTAAATGACGAGATTGTCCCCATCCCTTCCATGACTGATAGGTTAGTAGAAAACTGTTCTAAATACAATTGTTAGCTTGAGTTATTCTATTCCGTCTTCAATATAAACTTCAAAATGAGTTCTTCCCATCAGTGTGGTAAATTTCTTTTTGACATGGGGGGGATAAAACTGGTTGGCATAGTGTAAGGAACATCTTTCATTTCGAGAATGACTTTGCTGGAACAAGTACGTGCGAAGTGCGCAAACTTTTGCAATGTTCAAGCTAAAATAGTTTGATAAGATATGAAGTTTAAAAATTGAACAAATGCACACGAAGCACACAAAAGCTTGTCATTTGTAATGCTAAAATGGCCAAATATAAGGTTAAATTTTGTCAAAAACAGAAGTATATTTACAAATCATTGGGGGATGATTGCATGGACCCATCCCTTTCGTTGAACATTAGGGCCAGGACTAACACCAATGTTTCCCATCAGGGAAGAACTATAAAAGGTTCAAAGGGAAAAACACTTCTAGGTTCTTATAGAGTGAAATTGCTCCACAGATAGTGTGATCATGATGATAGTTTCATGGCAAAGTATGGACATTGTCACTGAACTATTGCATATTTATTTGAGGATTCGGATCGGCATTTAAAGGGAAGCCAATCTGGGACAAATTTCTATTCACAGAACTGTTAAGTTAGCTAATGCATTGGTTGTTCCGTCTTCCCTTAGAATCCCAAATGATTAAGGTCCATTCATACTATGCCGCAACTACTTTGTGGTGCGGTGCCGATATATCGATTACCTTTTGTCGCACTCAACACAACTCATCGCATTTCCAAGTGTAAATATATTTAACTCTATAGTGATACCGCAATGCAGTATATTGAAGTACGATGCAGTGTGGTATGAATGGACTTTTAGGTGTGCCAAACTGAAAAAAGAAGGTCTTTGTATAAATATACAATGCAGAAAACAGCTGTGTGTGCATAAATTATAGTATGACCATTATATTCACTATTACATACAAGGAAGAATTACTGACCCTAATTCTTCCCTTTTTATGATCAAACATTCCCTTGTTTCCCTCAACTTCATTATTGTATAATAGGGATTGGGAAAAAGCAATGCTGCCATAATAACAATTCTTCTGTAAATTAACTTAGATGAGCCAGTTGCGTACCCAGACCGCTCCTACCCTGGGGGCAGGAGAAAAGGCGAATTTTGCCACCTCTTTCAAAAGATTTGCCTTTTTTCGATGGTTTAAAAACTTGTGAAGAGCAAAAAAAAAAAAAAAATAATAGGCACTAGCAACCTAAAAACTTTTTTTTTTTTTAATTTTCATATATATTATTCCATTCCATTTGTTTCAGAATTTTTAAACATTGAAAATTGCCTGCCCTTTTTCTTTAAAGTTCTTTTTAACGCACTTCCGCTGCTGTTGCCCCTTCCTTTTTGCGGCCTCCTGCTTTGACATAGGGGGAGCCATGCCCAAATGCCCTTACACTCATGATTTCATCAAAATAGCCCCATATCCATGATTACATTGTATACATGCACCAGTTATAGGAATATTTTCAGACTTGGAAAATATGGGAGGACATCAATGTTTTCTGGTTTCGTTACATAAAGTTCTCATCACCGTTTTTGAACAATTTTGTTTAATATGAGTGTACAAACAGCTTTAGTATGATTTCCCTCAAAATAGATTAAAATCAACCTTTATGTGTCAAACTTCCGGGAGCACTTCAATATGAAATGGATAAAGGTGCAGGGCTGACACTTCCACAGTAAGGGAGTTGCATTCGGTGAGAGCAAAATTGAAAACATAATGGGGTCATTTGATGAGAGCATGATATTTGGCATTCGGTGAGATGACAGATATACAAGGTATGGGGTCATTGGGTGAGAAATGGACCGTTTCGACACAAATTAAGGCATTGGGTGAGAATATGAAAGAGAACCAAAAGAAGCCTTGAACATCATGAATTTCTAGTTCTAAATGACTTCAAGTGGTTTCCAGTGGTAACAAAATCAGTGATAAACATGATAAAGGAACGTTGCTGTTCAGATTGTAAAAATAAGGGTCTTAGAGTGACAAATTGAATGGAAAAATAAAGGGTCTTTGAATTGGTTATCAGCAGAGCGTGTGTTTGGAATAACATATGGGGTGTTTGGGTGACAGTGATTCTGAAAAAATGAGCTCTTAACAGCCCTCCATATAGACGTCAACTACAAAATGGGAGTGCTCCAAGGACACATTTAGGATTATTTGATGTGCAAATGCTTTAGCTAGTAGAATTAGGAGATATTTTTTAGTATTCTTAGGTTTTGCATGGGGGGGAGGTGTCTTTTGATTCCTTATTCAAAACTGTGTTTTCTAGTGCTTAAACTTTGTTTACTTGAAGTTTGTCATGATTCTAGCTCTTTAGTCTGCATCTCTTCTTTTAGAACTTAGCTAATGATGCGGGATAATTGCGTGCATGGTCGCGAAGGCTTCGCTTTATGCACGGACGCAAATTAGATTCCATGTACGCATTTGAGACTATTTGCAAGACCATGCAAGGCAGAGAAAAGCTCAGTTTGTTGGGCAGGTTCTTGCTGTGAAAAGGTTTGTACACGCATGGGTACTACCATGTGGGGTGCTGGTCAGCATTGACATCATGTACAATATGCGTTCCTGACTGTCAAAAACGTTGACTGTTAACAACGTTAAAATTCAACCTAACCAGATTTCAACCTATAGGTTGATTGAAATCGAGTTGAAATTTCAAAATTGGCAACATTGATTGGCGTTTGAAAACCCGCACATTAATTTATTTCAACGTTGTTTCAAAGGTGATCAACCCATATTTATGTGATTGTGACTTGTATTATTATTATTAGCATTATCAGTCCAAAAATGACTGTAGGTTTTTCCTGTCATTGTTCAAGTTCCATGTTTCTTGGTAGCTTGCGATATGTCTACAGGTATTTGCGCAATAAACATTTCATATCAATCGAATAAATTGAATTACATGATTATAATGCGACTTAATGCGGCTTGCTCCTATATCTGGGTGGATTGAAAAATGCAATATATATTATTTCTAATCCTTACATAAAGTTGAAACATTAATAATAGAATAATGTTCTTGGTCAACAGAAACCCTTCAGTCCCAAAGTCATGGTGTCGATATGACGTCATGATATGAGATGAGCACATTTGTGAAATTAGAAAATTCCAGATGAAATGAAATGTATAAACCTAATCATTATGGTTTTATTCGGATGTTTTACTGAATATGCAAGGAGCTGACTACAATGTACTAAAGTCGGGTCAATTGGTTCATTAGGAGGAAGATACACGGTTGAAATTTCCCTGATAAGAACCTCAGTATTGGGTTTGTTACTGCTTTAAAATAACACAAAATTGTTTTAAATAGTTATTTGTAGCAGCAGCAATGTTAAAATAAATCAGCGAGGAATATAGACTGTACACAAAGGGGGGGTCTCTTGAAGAAAAAAGAGAAATATTTTTATAGAACTTTTAACATTATGGCCTGAAGAGTTAAACTTGACCCCTATATTATGCTATCGGACCAGGGGTTCATTATATAATAGATTAATCTAGGATCATAGGATCAAGATACAGTTTTTAATTGGTAAAATTGAATTTAGTAAACCAGAATTTGTTTAAAATACAGTAATTTCCCATTTATCCTTAAAAGACAGTTTCATGGAAGCAGAATTTAAATTGTTGTACACCCCCACTTCAGTCAAGCGTTTAACCAAAAATAGATAAACAAGACAAGATATCCCAGTATAGCCTGAGACTAGTCTCACAGAAAATATAGGGTCCCAGGGCAGGGTGTAGTTATTGTTTGTATTGTGTAATATGCCAAGATATGTAATTTTGAAAGTAGTGTTATGGTCAATAATTGTCAGAATATTGTGAATCTCGTATCGGTTGTTTATTCCACGATTTTATGTTGTTGAACTTAATTCCACATTTCCCCACACCCCCATCAAAGTATTTCTCAACACTCCATTAGTGTGTTGTTGTTGTTTTTAGTTGTCTCATGTTGGTTCCACTTTTACAGTCACCTACACCACTACTATCAAGAATATATGACTGCTTTCTCTAAACCCGAATCAAAGAATGTCCCTTTTTCTTTCCCTCAAAACAATTTATATTATTCCAGTCGCGTCTCGCTTGTTAGACTCACGTAAGCTTAGACACGCTGGACGCTGAAAGCCCATGCAACAAATGATAATTAAAAATTAAGATCTAATGATCAATTGGATTGATCATGACATTCATCGAAAACGGTCGTGTCATACACCTTCCACAATCAAACACATTTCTCTTGCATTTGATCATCTTCTACTTCTACTCTTCCTTAGAAAAAAATCATTATAATACCAAATCTAAACACCATGGAATTCATCACGTCCAAGCTCACATTGGGCGCCCCATTCCTTTTTTAAAGGAATTTTTATTGTTAATTCCACTTTTAAAGTCACCTAATCGTGCAGAAAATTCCGGCTGATGGCAACACATATCTTAATGACAGTGAGCTTAACGCAAGCTTAAAGTGCAATACCCATACTATATAATAGCTCTGTTCAGGGCACTCGTAATTCATGGACGTCTCTGATTTCAAAGACGGGTCTGTGGAATCACATACGTTGAGCTTTGTTCACAGCTGGGCACTCGATGCAGCACATCGGAACGAAGCTGAGTATATTAGAATAAGGTTTCCTATGTTTAGCAAGTATCTACCTGTGCAAAAATTATATCTATCTGTGCAAATTCTGACAAATGGTCCCAGGACACACTTAGATTGCAATGGCCAAAATCAAAGGTGTTTTGAAGTAAAAAAATCCCAAGAGTACCCGAGCCTGCGCTCTAATTCATGAATTGGATAGTAAAATTAGCAGGCACTCAACTTGGGCTAGCTACAACCCTGACAAGGTCTACTCACAAAATTGTTCCCACTGTGCTGGCACGTTCACCAAAATTAATAATATTGTTTGCGGCTAGATTTTGAAACTAGGGAGTATATGATTTATGAGACGTCTCTGAAATATATATGATACTGTTATGTGACATGACGTGTCAAGAGTATTTGATATCAGAGACGTCCTTGAATTATGAGTACCCCCGAACTGAGCTCGTTGATAATGTGGTCGTGTTTATACCAGCTACATCCACCTACGCACATTTTATTCTCATGCATGATGAGACTGTCAGTCACTAATTTACTGTTGTTCTGGTTTAATCTTCAGATCCAACGGGAATACACATCGAAAAAAAACATATGTTCTGGACGGATTTCAATGCGGATACAGTCAATCGTTATGATTTTAATGGTTCAGATTCAGATGGCAATATTATAATTTCCAATGCAGACTATTGCTATGGAATTTCAGGACATGACAGGTATGGATGTGTCAATGTACAACTTATTAACAGATGTAATATATTAAAATGATAATACTTACATAGAGTATTTATGTATTTTTGAACTGTTTGTTTTTAGTGTCCATACATAGAACTTATTCTTAAGCTATTTATTTATTGTGTTTATTTTCATTTAATTTACTTTATTATCAATTTATCAATTTATTCGAGTACTATACTCCTCAAATCTCAAATTAAAATGGTGGTGTTTTATCAAATGCGTCATTGAACAACTATTATTTAATGGAATATTTTTGTAATTCTAGCATCCTCTTTTTATGTAATATTCAGTAGATATCCACAAAAAAGTTTATTCCCAAAATGTCAGTTGGTTTCAATTTTGTGTTTATGAGTGATGCATGATTATGTGTTTTACACTGCTCCAAAGACCACTGTGTTGTAATTTTGCTCTGTTAACAGAACGTAAACACAAATCTGATGATTTTTATTTGTTAAACAAATTATTAGTAATCTGCAAGAAAGTGTGTGCATATAAAAACAATGTAGCCAGAGGTTTCCTCACTCTCACTCATTCACTCGGTCGACTTCTGTCGGACTCCTATACGATGGCTCTCCAGATATATCTGTCATGAATGCAACTCCGTATTTTGTTTGGTTGTCTTGCTTGGCCGTCCCACATTTCTTTTGCTGTGACTGGGTTTCCACAACACGAGATCTGACCAGTGGTGGCACCAAGAATTTTTCGGGGTGCATTGAGGGGGGGGGGGGGGCAAAGTTAATTTCAGGGGGTGCAAAATGGACAAATTTTGTGCAAAATTGCCGCAAACAGTGAAAATTAATGTAATGTTGGGGTTTTTACCTCACAAGTGGGGGAGTGGCAAGAAAAATATTTGGGGGTGGGCAAATGCCCCCCCTCCTTACGATGTTTCATTATTTACGGTCTTAAAAGACATTCAGATATATAATAGGTTTCAAATGTTTACCAAAAAACAACTTTATGATGATCGAGCCTATAGTACAAGTCAAATTATCATGTTTGTTAAGTGGGTACTATATACACCCCTAGCCAATTTTTTGCTTATTTTTGCATTTTTCTCAAAAATTATAGCACATTGGTGACAAGTAAAATATGTATATTATAGGGGCAAGGACTACAACTACTGCACTGAAAATTCAGCAACTCAAGGCAAGTAGTTATTGATTTATTGATCAAATATTGGTTTCCCTCATTTTTGACTGTAACTCCACAACTGTTGTCTGTGCTGAAATAAAATTTCCAGTGTAGCAGTTGTAGTCCTTGCCCATATAATATACATATCTTATTTGTCACCAATGCTCTATAATTTTTGAGAAAAATGCAAAAATAGGCACAAAATTGGGCAGGGGTGTAGTACCCCCTTAAGCCCAGAGCTTTCAAGATCCTGCTTGGATCCCAATTGTAAGTAAATACTATTCCTTTAATAGAATTGCAGGCTTTTGCAGCTATATAATTTAGACTGTTACTTTATCTAGTATCATAACGGGCTTGCAATAAAACTATTCACAAAAGGTAGCCCAAACCTTTTACAGAGTTTTGAGTAGTGGTGAAAAAATATCAAATACTGTAGGCCTAACTTTCACAAATCATGCTGATTTGTCAAAATTAATGTTGTTGTAAGAGATCAGAATATTAACGTTCTAAAATGTCCATTGACCATGCCACAATATCTGTAAATTTCCTTTAAATATCTTCGATTTTTCAGTAACTAACCACTTGCTTGAAGGCTTGAAAAGTTAACGGATCCTATACATCTCTGTTTAAACCTATCAAACCAAATTTGTTTGAAGGAAAATGTGTGCATTAAACAGAAATTGCTTAAAATCATAAACTATTTTGCATAAACAGCGCAATCTGAACTTCTGAAAGAAGAGTGCTGTAATGCTTGCATTTATATTTTGTCAATAATTGGAACCCTAAATAACATCTACATGGATACTCAACAAAAATCAACTGTAAATCAACATGGCTATATAAAACTGAGAAGAAGAAAAAAAAAACCCTATAATTACATATTATTAACACAACTCTTGAAGCAGTCAGCTGAATTGACAATATACCGTACACAGAAGGAGGTATGGAGTTCCATACTATGACTGTCCGGGGGAAGAAACTTTATTTGTAGGTGTTTATGTGAGAAGTCATCATTGCAAAGCGATCTTGGAGGAAAACCAAGCATTATTATGTTACAATAGAGTCCCCGATCATCACTGATTTCTGCCTTTGGTGAATAATAGCATATTATTAGAATGTTTGAATCTCGCGCGTATAGGCATTATGCCTTATACAGCAGGAAGTGAACAAGAAAAAAAATGGAAATTTAGCAAAACAAATGTCCCAGCAACACCCCCCATCACACACATACATGCGATACGTTCTGAGCATTTTATAAATATAATCTGGTCAAGAAGTTTCTGTACTTGAGATCGATGTTTTAGTAACTGTTATAATAATATTCAAAAAGGTTAAAAATCAGAAAATTAAAAGAATACTGATTGTTACTGAAAACAAAATACTCCTTAATTTTCTATTCAAAATTTTGAAAAGTATAGGAATAGGAATAAGTTGGCAATATTCTCCAATTAAGTCAATATGATTCAATATAAGTTCAATTTGATTCAAAACACAAGCTGGGAAAATGTAGAAAAGAAGAAGAAGAAGAAAAAAATCCTGAGGGAAGGCCTGGGTGGGGTTCAAATCGGGTTCTAGCGTCGGCATGCGACATACGCGTGACATAAAAAAAAGTTACAATGCGCTAACTGTTTTCGCCACGAACACAAAGATTTATATCTCAGGTAAAAAGACAAACTCAATGAAAAATAAGTCGTAATCTTTTATAAAACTAATTGATATCTCTCATATGTGTTTTATTTGCATGATTGACAAGAGAAGTCAAAGTTTATTTATTTAAGCGAACAAAATACAAGTTTGCAATTGGCAATTAAATTTCCCTTTTTTAAGGGGGGGGGGGGTATGGAACAAGACACCGCCGCGAGGCGTTCAGAATAACATTTGTTATTAAAACAATGCGCCAAGCTTATGCACAATATATCATGTCCGATTGCCTTAGGATATTTTAACTTTTATAAATTATATTATCCTATTTGTTTTAAAGATCTATAGTGACATTGAGATTTGAATCCCTTCATGAGTATATACATGGTCAATATGCACATAGCTCCTCTATCCATGTACTTGCCCAGCTCAGAGATATAGGGTTTATAGTACAATTTGATCACAGATATTGAAACTGTGGCTTCTTGCTCTTGTGGAGTATCTTGCTTTTATAAGGAAAGTACATGTAATGTAATATATAAGGCCAATAATATAGTGCCATTAAAATTCACAGAAATTGCATACCTTGATTTTAATGTGTGATTGGGAAAATGATTTTCAAATATTGGCCAACATGAATTTTGTATTTTGAAAGATTCATCTACAAAGTGATTTGGTCTTGTCTAGGTGTGCGTAGTGTGTCTTGTATTGTGTTCAGGTAGAATTTCAGCATTTCAGGGAACCAAGCGTAGAAGAGCTTATCCAACCTGATGCCAATGTTCATGTACATGGCTGTCTCTCAGCCTAGCCATCTATCCTGTCGGGTTATACTGAATAGGGACATTCGTTCTTTCTTGCTCATCTGATCTATGCGTTTATTACTTATTTTGTGAAACCAAGACCATGCTGGTTATGTTGACCTCTGCAGAGCTCATAAATAATCAGATTTTGTTCCTTTGCATTGACTTCTAACACACTATTCCACTACTTCTTTTCTATTTGTCTTGGCACGCTGTACAATACACAAGTAGGGTCTCAGGTTCGACTGTGTATTTCATTATCTTGCATTTCACAACTGTGGCTAGGGCGTAGGTTGCAGTCCTTTGTTTCTTTTCATATACAGGATAGATTGGTTTGCACAACTTGACAGGCCTATCCACCTCCCCGGTCCACCTCTTGCTGCAATGTGTTGCCAAAGTCCGGTGATTCTTGGCATACTGTGTGTATAGGGAAGCAGCGCGATGGATTTCCACAATATTCTACTAATATGGTGTTCACACATCCACAGTTTTCCATTGCTGTTGACACGGTTTGAGTGGTCTCAATCTGTTTTCTCCGAGAGGGTTTTCAGGTTGGCCACCACTCTTGATCTCTTCTCTTTATCGCTAAGAGCCTTGAATGTCTTTTGGCTAAGGAATCTCTTTCCCATCAATGCATAGGTGTGAATCATAGGCTTAGTATGTTGTAATTATCTTCCCATCGGGTTGGAGCATTTGAACCTTCTTTATGGCATTGCTCTTACACTTCTCCAGCAGGTGTGGTAGTTCTTTTTTTAAGTTTGAGCTCTTCAGTTGGTACCCACGGTTTTCTTAGGCAGGGTCTACACGTGACGGACTTGGGTTTGTAATGGTCGTGACAGACCCAAGTTCTGTAATAAACACCTAAACTAAAAATGTTTTGCATCACCAGGCAAGACCTTGGCAGCCTGAACACATCGAGGAAAATCGCATTATTATTATGCTCTAATTGTACACTAGTGTACATGTTTCGTTAGAAAAATAAAAAGACTACAAAATGTCTCTGCACAGAGTGACACCTGCATCCCTTGTTGTGTCCATATTACATCAGGGCTTTATCCATAATAATTCTTAGTGATATAGCCAACTTTCCCAGTTAGATGGTCCTATTCCCAAAACGGTATCCTTATAGCTCAATGTGAGTTGAGCTGGCGCAGATATCGTAGCGCTCATTGTGTGGGGTTTAGAGGCACTCAGGGTACTTTTCCGGTAAATATTGGAGACAAAATGATGAGTTTTTTCCTGTCATATGAAACAAAACAATAACAAAACTAGCAATTTCAAATCTTAAGAAGTTCACAACTATACACAAGGAGCAAAAACAGTAATGGCATTTTATTAAATGATAGCTATAATGTTATGTCCAATGCCTTCTTTGTGTACGTCTATCCATGTCAACAAATCGTGCTATGCATCATTCAGAATTCGTCATTCACCTGGCCTAAATAGTGATCACTCCATTTAGGGAGGCTACTTTTCATGCAAAATTCTCAAAATTGATAGCAACAGGAGTAACATTCAGTCCTGGGCGAGATTCATCAAATTCATCCTAAGATAATTTGGTAAGCGGCTGCATCAACTTCTTGTACTGACCATTTGCATTGCTACGTTGTAAAACCACGGGCAGTGGTCGCAACCACATGGGGATAAGCTCCCTTCGATTATCCTCTGAAAAATTACTCAAAACTCTTCGGGTTAACCTCAAATCAGCCGGTGAACGCTCATTTTTCATTTTGCTGCTCCAACCTTTTGGAACTCGCTTCCAATTAACAACCTTCGTAACATCCCCACACTTTCTCAATTTAAAGGCCCATTCAGTGATTTGCTCATCCGGACGATCGTAAAAATCATCAAAATTCAGATTTTGGTACCTTTGTAATTGGCATAGATGTGCTAACATAGCCTGCTAGTGGTTCGGTCGAAAGCCGTGTATTTTAAACAAAATAAAGCATTTACATGAATCTGGACTTTTGATACTGACAGTACAAAAAGTCCGACTCGAGATCGAAAGAAGCTCACTCTCCACCATACCAACACGCGTTGCGTATTGTTTCTACTACTTATTACATCAGTAGCTACTATTTTAAACAAAATACACAATTTTAACTGTTTTTCATATTTGAATTGACCGTTAGTTTGCCTCGGTGACGTTTAATTGCTTATTTTGTTTTCTACTACAAAAATTAAGCGTCTGTTTTAAATCAATTTAGACTCTACTTCCCCCGTGTTAGAAACACTGGACTAGGAAGTTTTTCCAGTCGATTGGTGGCGCACTGTACGAAAATCTCGATTTTCTCGAGTCGATCTGAGTTGAAGTAGAAAACCTTTCTAAAACTTCTGTTTTTTGACTAATTTGTCGATGTATTCAGGGAAAAGTGGTTTAATGAAATTCTGTAGACTTATTCTTTATTTCTAAGCAACTCTGACAAATTTCCATTTTTTTAATGTTCCTGTGAAATCACTGAAAGGGCCTTTAAACGCCAGCTTCAAACCCATCTCTTTTGTCAAGCTTTTCCAGATTCACAGATTTACTTGCTTTTTTGTCTGTTTGTCTTTTTCGTGTTTTGGCTACACACTAGCTACTGACCGTGGAGGTATTATCAGATTCTTATAAACTCTTGAAAATCTACGACATCATAGGCGTAGATCCCGGGATGGGGGAATAAATCCCCCAATATTTTGCCAGGGGGGATGGTCCATACAATCATCCCGCCTGCAATGTTGATGCCTGTATGTGGGTTTTTGACCAAATTAACCTCATATTTGGCCATTATTGCCCACACAATTATTTCGTGTTTCATGCGAATTTATTCCACTTTTGCACTACATTCCACATTTGTACGATAAACTTATTCTGTTATTCTGTTGCCAAAAGGTGCTGGGTTCTCTATACTTCAAGATATATACCCCCATCCCCACCCCCAATGTCAAAAGGAAGTATCCCTTACCAAACTTGAATGCATTCATGTTGTATTTGGAATGCATTCGGCAGCATTGTGGTAGAATGCATTATGAATTCAAACAACCACAACCTATATAACCACAACCATAAGGTCACAAGCTTAGTTTTTGTTGTCGAATGCATTCCGAATGCAAAATAGCATTCGAGTTGCCCTCAATATGCACGAAATATTTAAATGAGTTCCGAATGCATTCTGAATGCATTCGCTGAATGCATTCTGAATGCATTCGCTGAATGCAGCGAATGCATTCTGAATGCATTCGGATGCAAACGCCAATACATTGTTTCCTGTTGCATTCGTTTTCAAACGAATGCATTCCTATTCAAACGAATGCATTCGAAATCAATCGAATGCATTCGAAACAATGTAATGCAATTGAGCAATGGGCATGCATGTCTGATGATTCTTTTATGCTGCAGCTACTTGTTTTTCCAATGAGGTTTTGCATTTAAATGATGGGAACTTTCATGCATGGCTCAATCTTACCTTGTTTCATGTGATTGTTTGACGCTTTAAAAACACTCAAGATCTACGGTACTATATTTGTTGATCGTACGGGTGGTGATCCTCCGAGCCTTAATGGGATTCCCGCACACTGTGTGGCAATCCTCCGCTGTGGGAGGTTTAATTGCCAAACACTGTATGGTGATCCCCCGAGCCCTCGTCCGTCGCACACTGTGTGGCAATCACACATGGAGGCCGTATGTACATTATCTACAAAATGTACTAGTATAAAGGGGCTGTGCAATAATTACGAGCCCCCAGGGGGTAAAATTCCAAACAGCGCTCCAAAAATTGCTTGCTCCCCCCCTCTCGTCCTGCCAAAAATCACTTTGCCCCTCCTTGCACATCATGCCAAATTTTTGGGATCCCAATTTGCAAACCTTAATTATTAATGGTCGAACACAGCTAGCAGGAAAATTTGCATATTTAAGCGTTAATTTCCAAGCGTTTTATTCAAAAGGCACCCCATAAATGTGTGCCAAAAATTGCTCCCCCGTTTTGCTTGCCCCCCTCTTGCTTACGTTCCCCCCTCTTTCTGCTCGCCAAAACTTTCTTGCCCCCCCATTTTACCCTCCCACCAGGGCTCATAATTATATTGCACAGCCGAAGAACTATAAAGTGTACAAATTCTCACTTACTTGCTTGTACTACGTTATGTATACGTATGTACGTACATATGTACTCTATGTACAGCATACGTCAGAGATACATACATGTAGAACAGATACTATACACCTGGATTACATCTGGCATAATATTACAAAACTGTAAATTTCAACAGGAACCCATAGCTATATGCCACAATGACCATTTATATAAGCTTATAAGCTTACCTTAATTGTTAGATTCATGAATATTCTCCTCTTGGAGTACTAGCTGTTGCAATTAATACCACTTCCTATACTAATACTGCACATTGATCTAAATATAGTCCAGAGCCTTGGTGTGTATTTTATTCACAAAAAACCAAACATTTCCTGTGGTAATATCACAATACCAGCAGCTCACATCCATACAACCAGGAAGCTAGTAGAGACTATAACTGCCAATATCAACTGCCACTTTTGTAGCATAATTTGAAAAAAACATGTGATGATCATGTGATCATCATTTGTGGTTGGATTAGAATGCAACCGAATGCAACACGAATGCAAAGATTTTTGTTGAAAATAGTCTAAGTCCTTAGTTGTCAGATCCGAATGCAAAAATACCACAAAAATGTAGATATTGCATTCGAATGGATTAAAAAAATTTGTGGTCTGTTGCATTCGAATGCATTCAAATGCAAAATACCACAAAATGCCACATCACTACCACAATGGTAAGATACGAATGCATTCCGAATGCATTCTGAATGCAATAATTGCATTCGGGTTTGGTAAGGGATATGCTACTGAGCGACATCCTTAATTCCGGACAAATTAGATGTTAGAACACTTTAACATCGGTATTTCAAATAATAATAATAATAATAATAATAATAATTATCTTAGTACCATCTACCTAGACAACCTATTCTGAGGTGCAAACATTGAACAATTAAACAAGTATAGAAGGCCCTGTCGCCAAATGAAGATGAAGTCAGAGGAACATAAAAAAACTGTTTATCCGATGATCTAAGGCGACATGCTGGAATATATAAATTGATAAGTTCACTGATATAAGAAGGTGCCATGTCCCATGTCATGGAGCCCTTTCCTGGTGAGAAGCAGGAGTTTAAAATGAATGCGATACTAAATTGGTAACTAATGCAGACGTTGTAAGACAGGTTAAACATGGTGAAATTGTTTTGAGCTGTCGTTCAGTGATTCCATCTAGTAAAGCATTTGCATTGTCAAGATGTGATGTGACTAAGGCATTGACATGTCTAGCAGCAGTATTATCATCAAGCACTTTGCATATTGAATTAATGTTTCTAATCTGAAAATATTGATTTGTACACATTTTTGATGTAGCCGTCCATTGAGAGAATGTTGTCAAATATAATTCCTAGATTGCGAGTATTAGTAGAAGCTTAAATGTTGGCAGAATCAATTTGAAAAGAGTTGGGGCGAAGTTTTGGTTGATTATAGTTGGAAGTGATAATAAGAAGTTAAGTTTTGCATCATTTAATTTCAATTTGACAATTGACTATTTGACAATTCAAATGTTCCGCCCTTCATTCCACCTTTCAATTTCTGTTGTAACCTGTTGATTAGGTTATAGACACTCAGCATTGATTGGTGGGGAAGGCTGTAGTAGTAAGAAAGGGTTTAGACTTCACACCAAAGAAAGCAAAAGTGTCCCAACAACTTTTGACTGGGATTGTAGATATCTGTCTTAAACTTATTATAAAAAAATTATACGAGGGGCAGTCAGTATGTTTTAAGAGTTGACTCGTGACGTCATGTGGATTGTTTTCACTGCATTTCTCAATGATAACATTAACACTGTACCTTTGTCTTTCAAACAACACATGCAAAAATTATATCACACATATGATTATGTAACAGCATTAGCATAAAATCAATGGTCTAGAGTCACCTGGTGAAATTGAGTCGTTTTTGTTAAGGGAAATAAGTGGCTGAAATGAGGTATTGTTGTATTTTTTATAATTTCTCGGGAATTAAAGAATGGAGAATGCTGCCTTTAGAATGCTGCCTTTTGGAACAGTAATAGAACACAAAGGTTTTAGTTTGTCTAAAATGCACGGTCAAATATGTCTTATTTTTGACAAAAACAAGGTTTTTCTTTCTATACAAATCTTGATATTGCCAAAAATACCAAACGTGGAAATTTAATTTTTTTGGCCAGTTCTGTTGACTAATCTCCAAAAATTAAAACGGGAGTCTCCCTAGAAAATATTTGAATCCGTGATTAAAATATAACTGTTATTCTACCATTGTTACATTTATACAAAAAGTAGTGGTACAGAGAGAGAGGCCATCGTTTTAATAAGAAATTTATTTTAAAACTTTTCTGTTCATTTCAGGTTGAGATCATCCATAAAATTCATATAAATATTTAAATTAAAATGTTCATAGCATTTTGTAATATTTTAGGCCCTATTTACATGGAATTTTGCCATTTTCGTGCATTTCCACCATGTTGTATCGGTCATCCTACCTACGCATGCGCAGATTATTGTTTGATTTGCACCAGTTATCATCGCACTGAGTACTAGCTCTCACACGTGACGAGTCATTATATTTTAGTCTGTTTCATTTTGGAGATAATCAATGTCATTTGTAATAACTGCTTTTTCATTAACGCCATTTTTGCAGAATAATTTTGCTTCCATTCAAGCCCTAAAGTTGTTGAAGTTTTCAGACGTCCCAGTCCCATTTCCACCACAGTTTAATGACAAGTCTCATATTTTACCAAATGCAAACCGAGGACATAGTGTTTATTCCTGCCAAAAACTAGCCTTATGTTCCTTGTACTTTCTCTGTTCTCGGACATTTTAAACACGTGTCTTTGCTGTAATTTAAAAGGCCCGCCTTTTTGAGTGATTTGGCAGTGTCCCTAGTATATTGATTTTATGCTAATGCTGTTACGTAATCATGTGTATGATATAATTTTTACATGTGTTGTTTGAAAGACAAAGGTACAGTATTTATTTAATCATTGAGAAATGCCATGAAAACAATCCACATATGACGTCACTAGTCCACTCTTAAAACATACTGACTGCCCCTCGTATATTTACATCTGCCATGTAGCCTTTGTTGAAGGGTGTACAGTATGGTTCAATACAATGACAATGCTGTATATGGATGTTGATACACACATACACAGCCATGGGCGCCAATCCTGGGGTTGGGGGCATGGGGTGTGTCCCCCACTATTTTGTTGTTCTTTTCAGCCACTTTTTGATAATTCTGGTCAAATTCCAACTCCCCCATACACACACACCCCTACTCGTATCCACCGCCAAACGAGGACACCTAACTTTTAACAGTAAAACCGAGGACCTTATACATTTGAATTTTCACATTCTAACCGTGGACTTTTGTGTGAAAACATGACAATTAATCGACTAACCGAGGACCTCGACATATTACCGGCATTGGGGGACCTACCCCCCCTATGCAATTTTGAGCTGTATAGCGCCCTCTGCAAGCGTTAAAAAAACGAGGACGTCCGCGTTTGTGTGTGTGTCTGCAGTGTATAAGTGAAATGTCAAGTGGGTGTCCTCGTTCGTAGGTGAAAACGCACGCACAAGCACACATTTCAAGACAGATTGACGGGAATGTACACATCTATATCACACCCTGGTTGCGGGTGGGGGTTGGAACGTAGTGTGAAATTTCCTTCAAAATACAAGTATAATTGCTTACACAAAAAAACGTTGACTTTACCCTTGAAAATTGACACCGTCGGCTTAAACACAACGGCTTAGCATAAAAAGTGATCCCCTTGTTAATTTTTCTGCTATATAGCACCAATAAATGTCTGCGTGTTTTTCTGAAATTATGATAATGAAATGAGACCATTTTGACAGAAATGGTGAGTTCTTTTCAGCTGTTCAAGCAGTCGTCTGTTTAGATTATCTGAATTATTTGTGTGACACCTATTATTGTCCATACTAGAATGATAATATAAATAATTGATGAATATAAACCTGGAAAGAAACAAGTAAGTGAAGAAAGGGCAGGAAGGAGGAATAGAGGAAATGTTGAGGAGAGATGGAGAGGAGGTGGGAAAGTGAGAGGGGAGAGGAGAAATGCAGACAGGGAAAGAAAGAGGTTGAGGAATAAGAGGGCTGGGATAAATTTTTAAATAGTTCACAATCATGTTATAATGTTAGTAGTGTTAACTAACTTTATATCATTTCTGGGGAGAGAATTTTTAATAGAGACAAACAGGCAGAAACCAAATGTTCCAAAAAAACCCAACCTCACTACAACAGTTTGTTGGTCAAGAGATGGTGTATAGCACACATTACACTAAGCTGTGTTTTAAATTGGGAAAATTGCCTTTTAGACTGGGAGATAGCAACATGGCCTTTGCTTCCCCAATGACAAACCCAAACCAATTTTTGTTAGTTCTTTAGATGGTCCTAAAATACATTCATGATGTTCCCAAATTCAAGATGGCCCTAAGCACGTATAGGTCAATCAAGGGTCAACACAGGGCTACATTTCAAACTTGCTCAAATTTGTTGCAAATCATACCAAAGAATTTATCTTATCTCATTGATTCAGGATAAGGATAGTGTGACCTATCTGCGACATACCATTCTTGAGATATAATCAAAAAGGTCAAAGCCAGGGGCATGGTCAGGTTTTTGGCCACTTGGGGTCAAAATCTAGAAGTGCTAAGATTTCAACGAAAATGGTCTCAAATTGTTTGTCATGTCAAATAAATAAGTTTGCACTGTCTGAAATGCTTTGTTAGTAACAAAATCTGACAATTAAGATCAACCACCATAGCAGCCTATACATGGCATATAATTAACCATGACCTATTTTGTGATGTTTCCAAGGCTGCTAAACATCCTAGCTGGCAGGAGCGTCAATCTGTTCCGAAAGTTGGGGAGCATACAGATTTAGATACAATCTTGGGCAGTCGAGGGTGGGGGTCGCAGCCATGGCGTTGAGCTTGCATGATACAGGGGGTTGCCTGGGGTTGTCTCGGGGAGGTGTGCCACCCTCGGCAGTGAAAAACGTTTGCAAAATGCCAATTGAAACCATTGGTGGACCATTTTTGCAGTACATATTGGGTACAATTTTATTTTTGAAAAAGTCTCAATTTAGTGAAATGAAGGTCCAATTGAAGCTAAATTAAGTATCGAGTGTTCAAAGTAAAAGAGAAAAAGCGGGGGGTCTGAAGGGTATGTTCCCCAAAAGAAATATTTTGTTCTATTTTAGCTGGGATAAATTTGAAAATGTGTGCTGAAGGCCCAATTGAAGCTACTCCTGGACTATTTTCACTATTTCTGTAATTATTGCTTTAAACGTGAAGTGTACCAGCGTCCAAAACTATTAAAATGGACACTGGTTTATCCATACGCAGGGCGGTGTCTCATGGGATATTCCTCCCTGAGAAGTTGGTTATTTTGTAAAACAAAGGTCCAAATGAAGCTATTTGATGCATCATTTCTTTAAACTATTATAGCTTTAAAGAAAAAAAAATATTCCTGTGCTGCCCCACCTTATCTGTGTTGTGTAAAAGCAGACTTTGGCACGTGAGCGGGGACGTATTGCTTCCGCGATAGAAGGGGTGTCTGAGGGTGATGTGACTTCTGAGAATTTGCACTGTTGTTGGTTATGGTAGTTGGACTTACTTATTGCTTTCCTCCCTCGGATCCTGGGAACCTTGGAGCTAGCAGCCGTTTCACCATGGAAGTCCATATGCCTCTGTTTGTGACCATACTCCTTGCATTGTAGATTGATGTAATCCCAAGTTCTTGGCAGCTGCTTTTTATGTTATCAAGCCAGCGCTTTGGGGGTCTACCTCTAGGCCTGTGTCCAGGTATTCTACCTTCAAGGGCATGTTTAGGGTATCTGTCCTTTGGCATCCGTACGATGTGTCCAAAGTAGAACAGTTGTTTGGCTTTGATTTTGTCTAGTATTGTGATCTGGCTGCTTGTTGCCTCTCTTATTGATGTGTTCCGTAGCCTATCTCTTCTGGAGACTCCCATTCAGTTGATTATGGTAGTACATACCTCTAATATACTTGTACGATGCAGGGGGTTATCGTTGTGTCCAATGAGATTTTTTCAAAATGAAGCCATTTGGTTCACAACATTTATACACTATAACTGGTAACAATAGAACAACCCTCAAAAGGAGAGTACTAATAGGCTTGGGCGAGGTCGGTGTATCTGGGGGTGCCCTCCCCCAGAAATTAGATTTTGTTCCAAAATGAAGCTCCAATTGCAGCCATTTGGTACATACACTATAATGTTGTGCTTGCTCGAAATCAACTGAATGATTAAATAATGGTTAAAATTGAGAAAATGTGTGTGTGGGATGGATTTTATAGTGTCTCCCCTGCCCCCTCCACCTGGGTGTCCCCCACCCCTTTGACGCCCTTTTTAGATGGTAAGAACTAATCCTTATTTGAATTGCTTTTGCATAACGAACAATTTGAGACCATTTCGTTGAAATCGGAGCAAGGTTTGTTTCCGATTCCAGTTTTTGTCTCGCTATGGTGGTCGTTTCCACCAAATTTCATGAACCCGCAACAATCTATGGCGATTTGACTGTGGCCAAAAAACTTAAAGCCCCTTTTTGCCTATAAGTCAAGAACGGTGGGCCAAACTATATTATTTATGAATTCTTGGGGTGAAAGGAATATTTTGTTATGGCCAAATTTGGGCACGTTCGAAATTTAACCTCTGTGTTGACATTTGATTGACCCTTACATGCTTAGAGGAACTTTTTGATTCTGAGAACTTCATGAATTTGTTTTTTGGGACTATCTGCATGTCGAACTTAAAATGTTAGTTTAGGTTAGACCTGTGTGATGTAAAGGCAGTGTTGCTAGCTCCCTGTGTTGACATTTGATTGACCCCTACATGCTTAAAGGAACTTTGTGATTCTGAGAATGTCATGAATTTGTTTTGTTTTTTTCTGTATGTGTAACCTCAAAATGTAATGGCTGTGTTGCTAGCTCCCATTCTGTTCATGTTAACCTTTCAGTTTGAATAGGGAGTTAGCATTGGCTGACAATAAAAAACAACACTAGGATCAAAAAAAGTAAACTACACCAAAACAATGAATGAACACATTTTTGATAATCTCTCAATGAACGACCTTGTTTTTTTAACTAAAATGCACAGCATTTTCATGATTTTTCTTCAAAAAAGACCCCTACAGTTTCGAACAGGTGTCTGCCCATTCCTGTCACTTCAAAAGTCGAATGCTCCCTTGACTGTTCCAATATTCAAATGTATTCATCCCTCGCATGTTCTCTTCTGAGCTTGTTTTGGTCTTTTTTGGAGTAGTCATATTTTTATTGTCAGCCAAACTTAATTACTCATTCAACCAGAATATCAAACGAAGGGCGATTTGACCAAATCAAGACATTTAAAATTTCCAGTGTTATTATGAATATCCTTCACCACCCTCGCTGTGGACTTTGGGCTTCAAATCAAACAACCCTTTGAATGGATATATTATGTTTTAAACATGCCTGATGTGAAAAGGCTATATATTATAAGACAGTTATCATGTTATACATCAAAATTTAGAGGAAATAGCTTTACTTGATAAACTTTGTAAAATGATTCACAGTTGCTGTAAATTATTTTGAAATCTAAAAAAATGCAACGTTACACTGGCACTCTTTTACACTGATTGACGCCAGTGCCCTGTTAATGAGCGATATACGCAAAGCTTTATGTTCCCTTCAAGAGCACCGCTCTGCGCTGACCAACGCTTTGACGCGTAATGGGCCAATCAGATTATCAGTTTGTGGTTAGATATTATTGTTATATAGATTGAATCAGCTAATCAGAACCCCACTACCGTGTTCTCAAAGTATCTTCTTCTCTTTTGTAGTGCTTCAATTGGACCCATGTCCTTCTTTATTTTAAGGGGGTACTACACCCATGTGGTAAATTGGTGACTATTTTTGCATTTTTCTCAAAAAATAATTACACACTGGTAACAAAAGTTATGTATATTATTGGGGCAAGGAATCCAATTACTACACTGAAATTTCAGTGATTCAAGACAAGCGGTTCATTATATATGATCGGAAATGAGGTACATCCTAGCGGTACCTTATTTCTTATCATAAATAACGAATCGCTTGTCTTGAGTCACTGATATTCCAGTGTAGTAATCGGATTCCTTGCCCCATATAATATACAAAACTTTTGTTACCACTGTGTTATTAGTTTTTTAGAAAAATGCAAAACTAGACACAAATTTTTTGAGGGGTGTAGTACCCCCTTAATGTAAGGGTGTACATGAAAATGAAAACTGATAATAATTATTTAAACTGCCAATTTCTTCATATGACAATATCTTGATACTTTTGCCAAAACATTTTGATTGATGAAAAATTGAAGTCAAAGGTCAAGTAATTTGCATAATAATTATTGTAGCCATCATGGATATGTTGCCATTTCAGTTACAGCTTTTTTTGATACCTTGAAAATTGAAATTTCAATTTTCGTTTTATCAACTGATATTTGCAAACTTATGAAAAGACCTAACGGGGTCCTTTGTAAAATGTTGGGTGAACGGGGTAAAAAATCGGATAATCGTTTTTATTTTTGTCTCATATCATGATTTTTTTTCCAGCTTATTTTGTTCAAAAGTAAAAATAACAATAAAAAAGGCTGCCCGGTTATGTCTTTTATCATCTCAATAACTACCACTGTCACAAATTGTTGGCAACAGTATGTATCACTTTCAAATAGGAGCCCGTAACCACTTAAAATGTGCATTCTTAAAAAACAGTTATCAAAATCTACAATCCACGAAAAAAAGGTTGGCACACTTTGCCTGTCTTTTGGTATATCTCTGCCCCCGCTCCCCCCAATTCAATGTTGGACCAAGCCATGTTGTGAACAGGTCCGTGAGACACTCCAACATTGAATGATGGGGAGTGGGGAAGGGTGAAATACAGGGGAGTCTGTGCGTCACATATATCGCATGCATGTTTTACTATCCTCTCCAATTGTGATAGGGCACGTATTTCAATTAATTAGTACAGGTGTGCCAATTATTTTTGCGGATTGTAGAAACACCTATTTTAACCCTTGTCCTACTGAGCCATAATTTTCTGTTAAAAACGACATAATACTGTTATATTTGGTACCAATGTATATCGATTTGGGTATCCTCTATCCATGTGATGCCACAATGAGTACATACATTTACCACATATAATGTAGCTATGATGTCAAAATATGTGTGTGCCCTTACAAATTTGGGAAATTCTGGCTATGTACATAAATATAGGCATAATTGATTTCCGGCTAAAAAATTTATGATCATGCGATTTTCACCGGATTTTCTCCTAATATGACAGGAAATTTCAAGTTTACCACGAAGTACAAATTCAATTTCTCTTGCAATAATTTTACAAAAGCAAAATAAAATCATGGATTTTACCTTTGTCCTTTGCACTCGTTTTGGCGGCAAGTCTATTTTGCATAACATAAAGTGCATAAAACTGCATAAACCTGCATAACATTTTGACAACATTTTGTATGAGTAACATTAATAATTTCTCATGCTAAAATGAGTAAAATTATGTCAAGTATCCAAGGTTTACTGTGCCTAGTTCATAGTGTTAGACTTGTTTTATAAGGGTAAAGACTTGTTTTAAGTGTTTGGAGCCTAACTAGCCTCATGTCCAGTGACAACCTCATCCAACAATAAGTGCTCAAAATGCAAACTCAAGTTGTTGCGTATGAGCATGGACGTACTAACTATTTAGTACGTCCATGGTATGAGGTTTTGCACCCAGCGACAAAGTGACCAACACGATGAATGTCCATTATGGTCTAATAAACTGCAACAAACTTACAATTTGACCTCAAGTTGTGGGGCATGGGCGTCAATCCCATTTTTGTTCTTTTTAGCCACTTTTGAACAATTTTGGCCGGGGTTCCCCCCCCCCCCCACACACACACCACATTTCAAGCCGGATTGGCGCTGATGTTGTGGGGTAGGTATGACTTTTTCTTATACATTCAAAGGTCATGCAAACATGGTAAATAACATACAAACAGTGAATACAGAACTGTGTTCTGACAGATGAGCATGTCACCCTAGCACAACTAGGCCTACATATGAGCACATGGTCACCCAATTTATATGGTGCATTATGGGATATGGTGAAAGATTACAGAACTGTGTTGTGACAGATGAGCATGTCACCCTAGCCCAACTAGGCCTACATATGAGCACATGGTCACCCAATTTATGTGGGGCATTATGGGATATGGTGCAAGTAATCTTTGTTCTTATAAATCATTAATGTTACTCATACAACATATTGTCAATTAACTTAGGGGCTGTGCAATAATTATGATGTGAATTCTCAAAATGGTCCCCTTTCAAAATGTCTTTTGCCCCAGCCCTGTTTTGGTGATGCAATTGTTTACCCCAGCACTTTACCCAGGGGTAGGACCGACCATCAACAATTACCATAGAAGTGGGTTGGTGAGGTTCAACATAGGTTTAAATCCTTAAATCCTTTTGGCGTAAACCTGCGTACACCCGAACGCGCAGGACACCCATGCATTGGTTATTTCAAACACAAAGTTGTATTCCAAATGATTTTAACATAACATCATTTTGAAGTATCTCTATGCCAGCAACGCCCATATTTCACACATTATGAATTCATAAATACAAATGGTTAAATATCGTTTTTTCAAAAACAATAAAAACAAAATAAATACAGTTTAGTCATGAATTCCTAAAATATGTGACTGGACGCGGCGAATCAGCCGTAAAGTCGGCCCCGGTCAATTTTGTTTTATTTCGTGTTTAGAAAATATATACCATAAGCTTTAAAATGGTATATCATTTGACTTCAAACGATATCCAAAAGCGGGGTTATGATTTGTTGAACTCTGTTCCTTCGACAAAATTGTATTTTTTATCGGTTCTACATTTGTCTCTTTTTCTACATTTCTGGTAATAAATATCCAACAGTCATAATTGGCGGTCATTTCAAATCATCCCCAAGTCAGCGAGGTTCAGAAATATCCTCTCATTGTTCATTGTTGATTATACATACCTAGACAAAATACAATGCTTTGTTATCTACCACTTGAACAGGATTTAGCCAAAGCAAACAAAGACAAGAACTATTCTATAGAAATAGGTAGAAGCTTATTATCCTCTTCAGCAGTAGTATTATTGATTGATTTAAACAGCGTTTGATAAGATACTTGTCGCAACGAATTGATACACCTATGAATACGACCTTCACATACATTTTACACTTTAACTCAGAATAGAATTTGCCGAGTTTACGGCTGATTCGCCGCGTCCACTCACATATGTGATTTTTGTAAAGATTTACATAAAATGCCCATTTATAAAACAGTTGCTACTATGACTGTATGTCCAATTTTATCGGGAAAAAGCAAATTACACTGCTTTATAAACAATCTATTTTTAAACACTACCAGCATATTTTGACCATTTCAAGGTAGACCGAGACCATTATCTTAAATATAGTTTTCATCGCGTCCAATTTGAGGGGTGATCACAAACGGCCAATTCTATTCTGATATTCTAGTTCTGTATTCGGAACAAAAAGGGGTGGGTCTAAATGACGCCGAGGCATAACAAAATGAAATTACAGGGACATATAGAGCTTCCAGAAAGGCATGAATGAAGTATCCCCACACTATTCTTTATGCTAACATGCAAAAATAGCATAACAATATAGATCAGCCTTTTAGGCTGCTCTTGCTCTGTGTCACTTTGTAATAATAAAATAATTAGCCTGAATATTCTTTCTAAAAAGATGAAAACATAAAAGTCAAAATCAATATTTTTATAGCACAAATTTGCAGAAATGTTTTTGTATTTTTATATTTAGGCACTGATCCCGATTTCATGAGAACCTGATTCATTTTATTGCTGTTGCCAATCTCATATGAATGACTCTAATTAATAGGCATTCTCACACAAATCCATCGTCCTTTTTGGTATCCTGTATTTCGATTACATCACTGAGTAAAATGCCCCCACTTCTTTTGAATTTCTAGCTGCATATTCCACAACTCCCTTCAACTACATACATCTGGGTATAATTATGGTAATTATGATTTGTATGGTTTCCTTATCAGCTCTATCTTTTGGGCGGAACAGAACACTGCTACAGTTAAAAAGGCGGCGATTGATGGCAGTGGTGTGACAACTATCATATCTGGACTCCCTTTTGCAAAGGCTGTTACTGTCGACAAAGCTGGTAAGTCTCATGCTACTACTTGGTGTATTATTAGTTTACTGTTTCTGATTATACTTGCTTCAGGGACATGGATATTTGACTCCAGTTATTTGTGACATTAGAGTTGATTTGATTGGGGTAATGAGTGTTGTGTGGTTTGGTGGAATGGTAGATAGAGTAGGGGGTTGTGGAATGGGGGTAGGGTGAGCAGTGAGATATGGTGATTGGGTGGTAAAGAAATGGAGCTAGTTGGGTACTGGTGTGGTGGGGTGTGGTGGGTGGGTTGGGATGCAGGATAAGGATGGGTAGGGTTGGGTATAAAGGGTATGGCGGTGAATCAACCAATTTAATATAACTCCTCAACACCGGCTACACCACATTCGCATCTGTTTTCTCCCATAGAATATGAATGAGGGTAGAGTGCTGGTTATCAATCGTGAAATCAGGCAAGACTAGTGGTTCGATAACCCCCATTTTTAACTGCAATAATTGCATGCTGATACCGTAAAATGGCATTTGATGAAAATTGTCAGATAGTTAAATGTTGCGTCCTCAGTGGGAGGGTTTTTACTCAAAGTCCAAGTTTTTGTCTCGCCTGATAAGGCAGGAGACTATATAATCACTTTTCCGAGTGTGGGGGGTGTGTGTGTGTGGGGGGGTTCTGTATGTGACAAATTTGGTTATAGTTTTGGTTAAAGTGTTGATTTAATGCTCTCAGATGAACATGCAGTTCAAATCCTATTGCAAGGAAGCTTGGGCCATAGGTGAAGTATGAAGGTCTTTACGTTATGAAGTTGTGTCACATAATTTCAAGGTCACCATAGGTCATTTGAGGTCAAATGTTTTCTTGAAATTTGGATTAAGTTGCCCTCAGGCTATGTATTTCGCCCTGATTTGACGTATCGAGCTGCAATTTTGAACAGTGATAGGGGCAAGTGTGTTGAGCTGCTCATTGATGGGGAAAAGTGTGAGAGGGTAGGATGGGCAGTGCGTGGAGGGGGAGGAAGGGGTAAGGCAGAAGAAAACAAGCACAATACCGTGTGAACAAATTATCTGGAGATCTGTATTGGGTACAGTGATGTAACTTGGTGGGGAGTAGCTGTGACCAAAGGTTCTCGACCTGACTAGATTTTCAGGTCATTTTGGGATCATCCGAGGTCACCCAGGGGTCATCTAAACTCAAATTACTAAAAACATTCGTATGGGCATGAAACTTGGTAGGTACAGTCAACATTTAAAGCCAATTTTGTGAAGGTCATTTTGGGGTCATCTGAGGTCAAATTACTACAAACTGTCGTATGGGTCATGAAACTTGTTGGGTACAGTCAACATTTAGAGCCAAATGTTTGGAAGGTCATTTCAGGGTCATCCAAGGTCATCTGAGGTCAAATTACTAAAAACTGCCGTATGGGCACGAAACTTGGTGGGTACAGTCAACATTTAGAGTCAAATTTTTGGAAGGTCATTTTGGGGTCACCAGGGGTTATCTGAGGTCAAATTACTAAAAACTGTCAAATGGGCATGAAACTTGGTGGGTACAGTCAACATTTATAGCCTTATGTTTGGAAGGTCATTTCGGGGTCATTCAAGTTTATCCAGGGGTCATCTGAGGTCATATTACTTAAAACTGCCGTATGGGCACGAAACTTGGTGGGTACAGTCAACATTTAGAGTCAAATTTTTGGAAGGTCATTTTGGGGTCACCAGGGGTTATCTGAGGTCAAATTACTAAAAACTGTCAAATGGGCATGAAACTTGGTGGGGTCATCCAAGGTCATCTAGGGGTCACCTGAGGTCATATTACTTACAAATGTCGTATGGGCATGAAACTTGGTGGGTACAGTCAACATTTAGAACCAAATTTTTGGAAGGTCATTTTGGGGTCACCATGGGTTGTTGCAGGTTCATTTACTTCTACCAAAAGTAATCGCGAAGCAGGCGGTTGCGAAAGCAGGTGAGACTCGTGGTTCGATAACCGCCTTGTATAGCAGGAACATGCACTTTATTTTAAATGAGGACACACACCGCAATGTACTCCAATAGCCATGGACATACACTGACTGCACACACCCTCAGTTAATTTCCCCACCAGGCCAGATCGGATGGATAGTAGAAACTGAAGCGGGTCTAGAGCTTGGTGCCAAGATTTGAGTGTAAAAATCTCTCATTTTGATTTGAAGGTTCTCTATTTGAAATTCTTAAACACTTGAAATAGCTCTTGCAATCTTATTGATTCTTAGCCGTGTTATTACACGATATAACACGATGCAGCAAGTGAGCGTCGTCGTGATACGCGTACGCGGCATACGCGTTATTTGAACCAATCAGAGGCGCATATAGCAACAACAGGACTGATCGATTCTAAGCCCTATCATAATTTTTTTTTCAAAGTGTAAAACTTATTTTAATTACAATTTGGTATACTTGTGATGATTAATATTTTTATTTGAATTGAAGTGTTTAAGAATGAGAATAAAAGTATTGTTGTTAGCTGCTGTCATGCATCTATCGTCTCATATAACACAGACATCAATATTTGGTGTAAACAACTCGGCTTTACCTCGTTGTTCTACTTAAAATAATGTCACATGTGTTATGAGATGAAAGATGCATGACATCAGCTAAATACAATACCTTTATTCTCTAAATCTTAGGTCCTTGATGGGTGCCTTAATTACAAGTATGTAGGGGTGCATGTGTGGGTGTGACACAGCTGGTAGCAATGTAGGATGTCTCAATCCACGACTAGTTTGACAGGTTTTTATTTTCTTAAAATTGGCTGACATCTGTCAGTGACTTATATATCTACATGATGTGCTACATGATGTAAAGAAATCGGATAAATTTAATATAATATGTAAACTGCGCACAAAAAGCATCTTTACACTTAAAAACGAAAAGACTAAATATTTACCAAATAAAGTAATGCATAGATGCAGAATGCTGTTCTGCGTATTTTGGTCCTCATTCACTAGTAGAAAATTTATAATGAGAATTTTTTCAAAGCGATGAGAATTGGACAAAAGTGTGGCTAATTAGCATATATGAATATTCATGAGATGGGCGTGGCTAATTACATATATGAATATTCATGAAGTGGGCGTGGCTAATTAGCATATATGAATATTCATGAAGTGGGCGTGACTAATTTGCATATATGAATATTCATAATGCCACGATATGAATATTAATGAGACGGAATTTAAATATGCTAAATAAAGAGTTACTTTTAGTTTATTTCATGTTTATTTATTTCATCCAATTAATTTATATAATTTTAATTCATTTTAATTTATTTCATTTGAATTCATTTCATTTCAATGTAATTTATTTCATTTTAATTTAGTTCACTTCATTTCAACTCAATTGATTTCATATTTAAATAAACAAAACAAATCTTATATTTATGAACGAAACTCATCCAACCCACGGTCTCAACCGAGCGAGTTTACCACCTCCGCTTTCGTGAAGAATTCCGTCGAATAAACGCTGGAGCGTCCATATATACCGTATGTCTCGCCATATCTCTCGAAGTTCGGCGACGGTCGCGTCAAAATCGATCAAATCAAGGTCCAACTGTCGCAAACTGGCCACCTCCGTGAATATAGCCAACACGTATTCCGTATCCAAAGCCTCTTCCTCGTAGTCTTCGTCGCGAGTCATCACGGCGCGTTCCAGCTCGTCGCCAATTATAAGGTTCAGGAAATCGCGGAGTTGCTGCCGCTGTTCCTCTCTGACGTACTCGTCCCAAGCGTCGCGACGCGTAGAGTTGAAAACCATGTTTTAATTCCCTTCAGTGTCCAGAGAGAGAATAGACCAGAATGCCAAGACTACCTTATGACATCGTTTGCGTCGGAAACCGAGTTGTTTGCGTCAATTGCGCGGGGAAATGCGTCCAATACGTCGATTGCATAACGAAATGCGTCGATTGCGTAACGAGATGCGTCAATGGCGTAATAAAGTGCGCCAATTGCGTATCAAAATGCGTAACGTAAAAGCTTATATCGTCGTCCGTATTCCATAGTGGCGTATAGTGGGGCGCCGCGAATAAACAACTTTTCGAGAAAATCGGGTTTGAAGAAATGCCAATTTAAAATCGAGTTGTGTAAATCAGACATTCATTATATTTTGTAAATGATGTGAAATTTCTGTAGTAAACTAAATAGATTTTATTGTTATATATTTTTCAAAAGAAATAAATACATACTATTGCTGGCAAACTGACAATAAAACTATACGTCACTATGGAAAACGAACAAAACGCAATACCCTAACCTTACGTTAACCGTACGCCACCTCGGTCGCCGTGTAATCCCTATGGCGTTACTTTTCGTCGTTCGTATTCCATAGTGGCGTATAGGTCCGATACGCGTACGCCACTATGACATACGATGTTTTTCATTTTTGCCGATATTTCATAATTATAAAATGTGTATAAAAAGTGGCGTATGGTCGATACGCCACTATGGAATACAAAAATGTCACTTTGTAACTATACGCCACATTTAATTAATTAATTACTAATTAATTAGCTAATTATGACTGATGAGACTTAGAAAAATGAAAGAGAACATCATTAAAAACATATGTGCCAATTTTCAAAAAATGACCAAAAATCACTATACGCCACTATGGAATACAGCCGACGATATAAGCTGGTTATTTCACCTTTTAGTCATTTCCATCTTAACCTTCAAAGAGTCGACATGAATGCTTATAAACCTCACGCTTGTTCCCTGTGCGACAGGGCGTTCTCGCGCAAGTACGATCTCGATAGACACGAGCGAAACGTACACCCCGAAGAAGAAGAAGAAGAAGAAGAGGATGATGATGAAGACGAGGAGGAGGAGGATTCCGACTCGGAAATCGAGGATGAGGTCTCGGACCGAGAGTCCGGTGATGACTTGGAAGATAACGAGGCTTATCGGGAATGGTACGAGGGAGCTAAAGAAGCTACGGATGATATGAGGAGGGAAAAATACGAAAAGTACGTCGACGAAGGCATGGACCCGGAGATGGCGATGGAAAAAGCCTACCTGAAGACCGTTTGGGCCATAAAGCGCGACTTTTTCGACCAGTACCGGACGTTTCTGCTGGAATCACACTTTTCTCAAAGACGACGTCTATATGGAAATCACGGACGATCTCGAGGAGAAAATGGACAAAGGGGTCGAGGTGAACCGAGCCGTGAAGAGAACGATGGCCAAGCATCGATCTAAATTTGACGGGCTATTCCAGTACGATGCGGACCAGGAGAACGTCGACGATGGTTCCACGGACAGCGAAGATTAAATGTTCGCGTACTTTTAACGAAAATAAAAATGTAGAAATAAAAAAAAAAGACCAAGTCGCCTCGTCATTAATCAAAAATGAAAAAAAAAACCCTCTAAAACCCGCTTAAGCTTTTACGTTACGCATTTCGTTACGCGATTGACGCACTTTATTACGCAATCGACACATTTCACCGCTCGTTTACTCATTTCACTACTTTGCATTTCCGACCCAGTTGATGCGTTTTCCGACGCAACAAACCTGACTCTTGAGTTGATAATTGCCGTAATTAATGTAAGATCATAAAGCTTGATAACACGACGCGTGATAACATGAACTCTACGCATCGCGACGCTTGGGACGAGATGCAAAATCAAACTTCCTCGGTATTACGTAACGGTCAATGTCACTCTGTACATACAGGAACTTGTTTTGTAAAGTTAACACATATACACGTCTTTATTTATCTTAAAGTTAATGATATTATTAGTTGACAAACATAGGAATAAACCAGAACTTAAAAAATGAAACTAAGTAAATCAAGACGAACAGAAATATAAATTTTCCAATTAAAACGATTTTGAAATGAATTAAAACGAGATAAAATTACAATTTAAAAACGAATGGATATAAATTATCAAAATTCAATAACAATTTTATATTAATTGAATTAAAATAAATTGCATTGGAATGAAATGAATCAATTCAAATGACATGAATTTATTCAAATGAAATTAATTCAGATGAAACGAAATAAAATGAATGAATGAAATTAATTCAAACTAAATGAATTAATTCAAATAAAATAAATTAAACTGAAATAAATTACATTGAAATTAAATGAATTAAAATGAAATGAATTAATTCAAATTAAATGAAGTAAAATGAAATGAATTAATTCAAATTAAATAAATTAAAATGAAATGAATTAATTCAAATTAAATAAATTGAAAAGAAATAATTGAAATGAAATAAATTAAAATGAAATAAACTAAAAGTGACTCTTTATTTAGCATATTTAAATTTCGTCTCATTAATATTCATATCGTGACATTATGAATATTCATATATGCAAATTAGCCACACCCACTTCATGAAGATTCATATTATGCAAATTAGTCACGCCCACTTCATGAATATTCATATATAATTAGCCACGCCCATCTCATGAATATTCATATATGCTAATTATCCACGCCCATCTCATGAATATTCATATATGCTAATTAGCCACGCCCATCTCATGAATATTCATATCGTGACGTCACTTCCGGGTCAAAGGTCATGTGACGTCACTTCCGGGTCAAAGGTCACGTGACGTCACTTCCGGTGCACCTCTTGCACCCCTGCACCCCCATTATCCTCTAGGGGGACGTCTTATACTACTAGGGTGTTTGCACGGAAGGCCGTTAGTTCAAATCATCCTGCAGACACGCTCCAGAAGACATACACAATGCATGGAGTACAATCATACCAATCACCTGCATAACGGGTATTGATCAAAGTAATTATTTTGTACTCCATGCATTTGCATATCTTCCGGAGCGTGTCTGGAGGATGATTTGAACGAATGACCTTTCGCGCAAGCCCTCTATACAGAAGAAACGTAAATTGTCAATTTGAAGAGAAAGAAAGAAAGAAAGAAAGAAAGAAAGAAAGAAAGAAAGAAAGAAAGAAAGAAAGAAAGAAAGAAAGAAAGAAAGAAAGAAAGAAAGAAAGAAAGAAAGAAAGAAAGAAAGAAAGAAAGAAAGAAAGAAAGAAAGAAGGAAATTTTAGATGGATTCGAACTTATAATCTTTGGGGCAAGAAGCGAAGTATCTAACGACATGCTACTGGGAGAAGTTAACAATCACTCTTGATTTTAGCGTATTGATTGCTACTACATTGTGCTATTGATCTTCGATCGGAATGAATTCATTCAGTAAAACTCATGTTTTGATCGTATACGGCATTTTATCTAAAATATATTTTGATTATACACGGTCACTTTACACACCTTTTTGTGTGAGATATGTTTGTAGGTTATTATTCCTCCATTTAAGGGGGGTACTACACCCCTGGCCAATTTTATAAATGAGAAAATGAGATTTTATAAATGAGAAAATTTTCTATTCTCATACTTTTGTCCAATTCTCTTCGTTTTGAAAGAATTCTCATCCTGAATTTCCACTAGTGATTTGTCAGTTTATTCCCTCAATTTGAATATTTTTCTAAAAGACCATTTTAAAAGTGACAAATTTGGATATTCCCTTCTTCAGGGCTATTCCCGGTAGCTTTTGTAACAGGCGCATAAGAAATTAACACACAACTGTGGTCATAGTCATTTGGTCACAAATGCTTGTGTTTTTCATCAAATTAGTTTAAGTTTGAAAATAAGTTAAAGAGACCATTGAAAGAAAATATTATTTGGTATCAAAATAAAGCCCATAAAATATAGAATCAATATCTAAAACAATTGAAGAACTAACTATTTTAGAAATAAAAATACAATGAAAACAACGTACTCGATTTATCCCCTTCCGACGCTACATCGCGCGTCATTTATCAAAAATAGAAAATTGGGCGCTTTCCGGATGACGTCATTGTGGTTACGCGTTTTGTGCTGTGTTGACATTTTTGCCAGGATCATTTGACAACAGCGACCGCGATCTAAATATCAGATGCAATAATACAACCACTCATATAATTATTTAAAGGTCAAGTAAAAACAAAATACCAGTTGATTGTCCACATGTTATCAAAAAGAGGAAGTGGAGGGCCTTTTTATTTATCATTTATTATTTTTTTTACAATGCAAATGGATCATTTAGGCCTATGTATTATTCCCGGACATTATTAGTTGTGTAACTTGTAGAGGAGGATGATAGGATCGAGGCTCTTGTTATTTGATGGTTCTCTGAGAGGATGATTAAAACAAAGCCTCTAAATTGAAATGCTTAATTGACAGAAGCAAATCTAATCAATTGGCAATATTATTAACTTATGAAACATTAAAAAAAAGTTTTCCCTTATATAATAAAGAACATAGCAAGAAAATTTCAGACTCCCTGAATGGCAATGCCCTGCGAAAGGAAGCGGGCGGGAACGATCAATTGTTATTTTTTTAAATCATCATCAAGCATGCAGCTTCCTATTTTACTTATTTATAAATTGAACCCCCGGTCAACATGGCCAAGATATGATTCCGATGACTTTAGGTAGGCCCTACATGGCATGTAGCCTATAAAACCAAAAAACTAATTATGAGTAGGCCTAGGCCTATTATATAGTGACGATGACGAAGGGAATATCGCCCAGATTTGCCGCAACACATAAATTGCAGATGATGTGCTGCGCGAGCACCTCCCGTGCCTAGCTGGGCCCCATGGGTATTATTATTATAGGCCTGTGTATTTTTTTCCGTAGGGCCTACCTCAAAATATTCAAGAGATGATTATTTTCCCAAAACCTGACCTGACAATTGGTAAAAAAGCCTTTTCTTCCATGGATAAGTTAACTTAAGTGCTTATTTTCATACCCCAAACATGCCAAAGTAGGCCCTTTTTGCAAATTTATTCCCCTATACCATGTGTTTACGGGACACTTACCAATATTATTTGAGCCGTTAGCACTGGGGCAGTAGCTGAACGGCAGATGAAGAACATGACATGCAAGCTGTTCTTGAAATAAATTACGAGGAGCGCCTATATAAACATACATAAGCCTTCAAAAAGCCTATGCTACAAAAATAAAAGTACAAATATCCATTGATGATTAGGCCCGGGTAGGCCTAGGCTATGCAAAATTGATGCCAGTCATTTCCAGCCGGGCGCGCTGTATTTTACAACATTTACCCAATCAACATAAACTTTGTAACTGTAGGCCTACCTTTGATCAAACGCTCGGACACTTTGCACTTTCAAGTTTCAGTGGGATTTGAGATTGGATTAGGCCTATAAGCATTTCCGAAAAACGCAAACTAAAGGCTGACAGTAAATATTGTTCATATGATTGTTTGGAGTGGCCTTTGTATGTTCCTCTCGTGGTTCTTTATCTTCAAATTTGTTTCTCATTTTTCATAGGCTTTTAAAAATAAATAAAAATAAATTTCGGCTTTTATATATATAGCGCCTTTTCCCAGATCTCGGAGGGTTCAAAGCGCTGAATTTCGCTCCATGGTAGGCCTACTTATCACAATCAGATCGCATCATCTAGGCTGGATGCTGCCGAACCTGGTGCAAACCTAGCCGCACTTAGATTGTTATATCCACCAATTAGGCCTATCTTTGCAGCGCCCCAAAATTTCTTTGGGTGAAGGAAGTTTTTTATAACCAAACAACTAATCACCGATTTATGAGAAGCAGGAGGAAACTGGAGATACCGGAGAAAACCTGCGAGAGCGAGCATGTATACGGGATCCCAGGATCGGGATAAACCAAGTTCACATGAGTCTTTGGGCCGCGCGCAGGGGCTTGGAATTGAACCCGGGACCTCAGTGTCCAAGGCGAGGAAACAACCGCGCCAACTCGCTTTCCCGAGCCTGGCTTTTGTTTTGAAGCTGGTCCCATAAGTATGTCTCTACACGGAGCGACCGTTTAAAGAAACAAACAAACACATTTTAATCACTCGCCACTCGGCTTCCAAACTTCGGAGTCAGGATTGGCTTGCGTTTTAGGCCCGGCGGTTTTAAACCTAGGCCGCACGCTCGGGAGGTAGGCTAATTAGGCCTAAGTCGCATGTCATGGGCTAACCCGAAACATCATTGCCTTCTATTTCCTATCCTCACCAGATATTTCAGAGGAATTATAAGTAAAGAGTTGTATCAGAATGCCTCAAAACAAATGATACTCTCTTGCAAAAGCCGAGCAGCTAGCACCGACAGCTTTGACTTTGTCAATATGTAGGCCTAACTTACTTATGTTTCCGGTCCCCGTTGTTGGCCAATTTTGTAGCTAGACTTTATATATAGGCCTATCATAGTAGGCCTACCAGTCTAGTGTCCGTCTCATGGTCGGCATCTTGCAACAGTCATTGTAGCTTTGTAATTTATTAATATACTTGTTAGGCCTAAAAGGCACAGAATAGTTCATTGCTGTAAACACGTTCATGCGTTGGTTTAGGACCAAGTCTGGCCTATGCAGTGTTGCCATGCAGCGGAAAGGATAACCCATAACCACTTTGACGTCACAGGGGTTGCCACGTGTCTCTGCACATATGAATTGGGCGGAACGACGCGACATTGGGCGCTTTGTCTTTATTTGCTGATTTGGGGGGGGTAAAATGAAGGAAAATTGCGTTTATCAATCTAGAAATGGATTCTATATGTTCATGATGTTATTAGCTTTATTTTTATACCAAATATGTTTTTCTTTCAATGGTCCCTTTAAACGCAACTGGTGACGTGAAAACGACGCACGGTCCTGCGTGATGATGAACAGGCGAGGTGCGGTGGATGAACATGAACATACCTGGGTGTGTGTGTGTGTAGGGGGGGGGTGTGTGTTGGGGTGGTGGTGACAGGGGTTGTGGGGGTGGGTGTGTGAAGGTATATTCATTAACGTTGGGGCAGGTAGAGGGTGCATGTATTGATGTAGGATGTCTTGACCCACTAGTAGGTTTATACAGGTTTTATTTTCAATCTGCAGACGTCTGTCTAGGTTGGGAAACATGATTTGTTAGAGTAGGTAAATGGTGATTGAAAGTAGGATGTGTAGGGGTGTGTGTGTAACTAGGTGCATGTGTGATTATGGATACTAGTGTATATCTTGTCCGGACATTTTGTAAGTTCTGTACCATCCTTATGGTGACCACACATCGCCACAATTAGTGTAAAATGTGCTAATTTAGGATAATTGATGCTAATTATTGCACTTTATTGAACCAAAAGTTGTTTAGCATTGATATAATATTCCCAAACAGTGAACCAAAATGACATCATAAAACCTTGATGAGAAACAAATGCTACCTCTAGTTTCCCTCCCCCACAATGACCACACACCATGCACCGTACCAATGCCCACACCCACATCCCTATTTCATTCATTGAGTTTAACATGGCCATACACCATCCACCAATGCCCACACCCACATCCCCACTTCATCCATACAGTTAAACATGACCACACACCATCCACCAATGCCCACACATGCTCCCACTCTATCCATAGGCTCGGTCAGGCATTATTTATTTATTTATTTATTTATTTATTTATTTATTTATTTATTTATTTATTTATTTATTTATTTATTTATTTATTTATTTATTTATTTATTTATTTATTTATTTATTTATTTATTTATTTATTTATTTATTTACCTACCTACCTACCTACCTACCTACCTACCTACCTACCTACCTACAACATGTGCAAATCTTATTTCCTCACGTTTTTACAGTAGAAACCATACATACAGCAAAAAACAAAATCCCCAAAATGGAAAATGCAGGTCTGTTGTGCCTGTACAATGCAGGGTTGATTGCATTACCATATTCTAAGAAACTTTTCATGCATGTTGAAGTGTGATAATCATATTTCATCATCACAAAAACAACAAGGAGTTCATTTTGTATTCATGGATAGACCCTGGCTCCAGTGGGTCTATGATTCATGGTAGTGTTGTGCTTTTGCCTTTAGCAGGATGAATGATGTAGTGCAGGCCTTCTCAACTGGTGGCGCGCGTGCCACTTGTGGCGCTTGGAGTCAGTCGAAGTGGCGCACGGTAATTTTAAGAATTTTTTCACATCAATCTTGAACAAAAAAGGGGTGAAAATACCCAATTTAGGCCTTTAAAAACCTTAAAATCCAGGAGCTTCCGGGGGCGCTCCCCCTGAACCCCCGATAAAGCGTCACCACTGCACCATACCCGCTATGCGCCCGCTCTAAATCACAAAGTCCTCGGGCTCCCTTAACATGTTGGCACTTCATGATCACTGAAATTTTCCAGTTGGCACTTCATATAAACTAGTTGAGAAGCCTGATCTAGTGTTATCTTCATGCTGTCTCCATAAAGTTGTCAGAACTTGTAAAGTGCCTTGCTCAACACAAAGACCATTCCAGTGTCTATGCTCAAAACCAGTTTAAGTTGTTCCAATTTAGACAAAAGTTTGCAAAGAGGTCCAAGGGTTTCAACGGCTATTTTCAATGATCCCAGTGAAAGTGTAGAATTGTCACTAGGTATTTTATAAAAAACGAGGAAAACAGCAGTATTGATAAAGTTGAAACCCCATTCAAATACACGTAGCTAATGTTTATGCCTCCACCGGAGATATTATGCTTCCTGGTTGTCTGTCGCCCGTCATTCTGTCCGTATGCAAGCGTATTTTCTCGGAACTGGTAAGGTGTATAGTGATGCAATTTGGTGGAGGGGTTCCAATTGGCGATCTTCAAATTCCAGTAGGTTTTCGTCACAAATCATGGTAAATAAGTAGCTTATTTAAAGCCACCTTTTTTTAAAGCCACCTGTTATTGAAATGACTATGCAAGAGCTGGAGCAGGACTCCTAAATTGTATGATATTGTAATTGAAATAATATGTAATGTGTTATTTATTATAAATGTGCAATATTTACTCTCTAAATGTAAAAGAGTGAAAAACTCACTTCCCAAAAGAGTGATTCACTTATAAGACCACTCAAAAAAGAGTGAAATGTATTTTTTAACTTTAAAACCACTCAAAATAGAGTGACAACCACTCTAAAAGAGTGAATTTCAACTCGTTCAAGGAGTTAAATGAAGGACAGCACATTTTTCGAGTTGTCAAGAAGTTATTGTCATGCTTGTGGTCTCATTTTATTGCTAAATAAAATGCACTTTCAATCCTGTAAAAAGAATTCCGTTAGCTTTTTTAATACTGACACTGTGCTAAGTGTGCTTCATAGAATTCAGAATGGGCAGGGTGGCGGAGGTGGGGATGTGGAGGTGGGGATGTGTTACACACAAACTCTATGTGATTGATATGTTTAGTGCATAATCTGCTTATGTAAAGGCTGTAAATTGGATTTTAACTCCATTTAGCATCTAAAAGACTCATGACCTTACAGCAAACAATTCTACTAATTGTTTTTAATTTTTATACCTTAGCAATGAAAAGTCAACAAAACTTCTGTTGCCTTCACACACCAATTGGGCAATTCCCACTTGGTCCAATCCCATTTGGTCCAATCCCACTTAGGCCAATCCCATTTGGTCCAAATCCCACTTGGTCCAGTCCCAGTTAGGCCATGTCCCACTTAATCCATGTCCCACTTAGGCCATTTCCCACTTAGGTCATTCTCACTAGGGCCATGTCCCACTTAGACCATGTCCCACTAGGGCCATGTCCTTACTTAGGCTGTGTTTTCTCGCACTCTATACTTTTTTGTGCCAAGTATGTAAATTGAATTTCAAGTAATTTTGTATGTCTTAATTTTATATTATTATAAATATTTCTTCTTAAATATGATAATTGATTCTATTTGGTCATTTTAATGATGACCAAAGGAAATTCATTTTTTGTTTGGCTAAATATCACAACAGTTTATCTACATGTAGTGTGCATGAAGGTCATTTGAATTATCCAAGAAAAGACCTCAATAAAAATTGGATATAAAATGCGGACCCCTCCATACTCACTAGCATGCAACAAAAATGTTTCCTTCACCTCTCTAAAAATATGCTTTTGTGGGTTATTTTGAACAGTTTAACATGAAAAAGTGGTCCCTTTGTAATTATTATAGGGAGGGGGATGTTTTAAAAGAGACAGGTATGTGCCTACCGGAGTCGGGAAGTAGGGTACTTATGTTGTTCAACAAAATGGGATTGTTATTAAAAAAATCTAAAAGTGGTCATTTGGTACAACATTTTGAGAAAAAAATACATAATGAGGAGTTGGGTCAGTCCATGTGAAAACAGATTGAGTGTACACCCACCCTCTTGGATTTTGCTCTCCTTTGGCTCAGGGGTACCTTTCATGGGGGTCAAAATCAGCACTTCGTACTGTACAATCAAATTATCTTTGATTTTGAAGGACCTATGATAATGTCACAGTGCACTTATAGGTCCTAATTATGTTCAGAATGGATTAACCATGTGCCAATGTCTATGAGCAATTCAAAAAAGAGAAATTTCTAGACCCCTACAGAATTTTAGGCCCCTAAAGTGGTTAAGCCACAAATGGCGCTTAAAATCGGCAAATTTTGACCCATAATAACTTTAGGTGTACACCAGATATGAATTTCTAGTCTTTTGTATCTGACAGAATGTAGTCTAATGTTACTAGGAATTTGCCGATTTTAAGCGCCATTTGTGGCTGAACCACTTTAGGGGGCCTAAAATTCTGTAGGGGTCTAGAAATTTCTTTTTTTTTAAATTGCTTAATAGACATTAGCACATGGTTGAACAGTATGAAGTGCTGATTTTGACCCCCCTCCTGAAATCCCAACAAAATTCCGAAATCTATCTTTTTTGGCATTAGGTATTTCAGACACAGTCAGTGAGTGACCACATTCAAAAGGAGGGTCACAACTGATTCAATTGAGAAGAAAATGCCCCTCAAAGAGAGCACTTTGTCATTTGGACACCTTAAATTCCCAATTTTGGCCAAGGTCGCCAAACTTTGATGGCCCGCCATTCGCAAACGAAATGGAATTTGAATTTTATGCCTCCACCGCGAGGCATACTGTTTTTGCACTGTCCGTGCTTCCGTCCTTCCGTCATTCCGTCCGTCCGGATGCTGTATCTCGGCATGGATGGGCGGATTGACTTCACATTTACAGGATAGGAGGGTCATGGTCAAAAACCCTGGATACTTTTTTTTTTGGGTGGGGTTCAAGGTCATATACTGAGGTCAAAGGTCAATCTGAGGTCAAATTACAAAAACTGTTGTATGGGCGTGAAACTTGGTGGGTACAGACAACATTTAGAGCCAAATTTTTGGAAGGTCATTTTGGGGTCATCCAGGGTCACCAAGGGGTCAACTGAGGTCAAATTACTAAAAATTGCAGATTAGTAAAAACTGTCGTATGGGCATGACACTTGGTGGGTATAGTCAACATTTGGAGCCAATTTTTTGGAAGGTTATTTTGGGTCATCTGGGGTCACCCGGGGGTCATCTGAGGTCAAATTAGTAAAAACTGTCGTATGGGCATGACACTTGGTGGGTATAGTCAACATTTGGAACCAAATTTTTGGAAGGTTATTTTGGGGTCATCTGGGGTCACTCAAGGGTCATCTGAGGTCAAATTAGTAAAAACTGTCATATGGGCATGAAACTTGGTGGGTACCATCAACATTGAGGGCTGAATTTTTGGAAGGTCATTTTGGGTCAGCTGGGGTCACCTAGGGGTCATCTGAAGTCAAATTAGTAAAGACTGTCATATGGGCATGTAACTTGGTGGGTACAGTCAACATTCGGGCCAATATTTTGGACGGTCATTTCAGGGGTCATCGGAGGTTATCTAGGGGCATCTGAGGTCAAATTAGTACAAACTATCATATGGGCAGGAAACTTGGTGGGTACAGTCACCATTTTGAGCCAAATTTTGGAAGGTCATTTTGGGTCATCTGGGGTTACCCAGAGGTCATCTGGGGTTACCCAGAGGTCATCTGAGGTCAAATTAGTAAAAAATCTTTCAAAAGAAAGTTGCAACTTTTTAAAATGTCTATGGAATTCCCTATACACTATTTCAACCTCATTTATGTGACTCTTATTTTTGCCCATATTTTTTATGTTTGTTTGTTTACCACTTAGTTGACTTTTAGCATTATAAGATTTGCACATATTTAAATCGCCCCATGGTGGAGGCATCCCATTCGACGCCTTGCGTCGAAAACACCCACCGAGAACCGCGAATGCTGAGAACCGCGAAAGCCGAGAACCGCTCTAGTTTCTTGTGACCTCACCTAGGGATCCATGAAAGGTACCCCTGAGCCAAAGGATAGCAAAATCCAAGAGGGTGGGTGTACACTCAATCTGTTTTGACATGGACTGACCCAGTTGTGACATACGGTGCATCTTTAGTTGTTTGTTGCACACCCGTCTATATAGGAGTTGTGATCGACATACAGTGCAGCGTTAAATATTTGTTGCACACTCGTTTATGTAGGAGTTGTGACATGTTTTTTTTTTGCCATAAAATGTAAATGTAAACAGTTTAATAATAATTTACCACACAAATAGCAATCAGGTGTGTTACTCTCTTTCTGTACGGGTGCGGGTCATGGGTAATCACCAAGGACATGGAAAACAAGATCAATGCCTTTGCAACACCTTGCAGAGTCATGTTAAACATCAAGCGTGTGGATCGGATTCCAAATGAAACCATCACCACTGACCAACACCATTCCACTGGTTGCCAGAGTCAAGCTCCATCCACTCAAATTTCTCGGCTATATACTGCGTCTTGCAGACGATGAGCCTGTGAAAGAATATGCCCTTTATATTCCATCACATGGGAAGAGGAAACCAGGACCACCGCGCACACTGTACTTACAGTATGTCCAGCACCACCTGGGAGATACTGAAGGGATGCTGCAGCCAAACAAAATTGTTCTGCTTGCCCAAGATCGCAATAGCAGCCGACTGATGATAATGAACAAGACATTAGCAACGACAGAATTGTGATGGCATTGCATGGGATTACGTTTTGCCATAACGCCATAGAGTCATTGTAGCTGGTATCTGTGACAAACACAGAATTCCAGGAGTCTCTACAAGATATCACTGACCATGCATATTCTATTGATTGGAGTGTACTTAGTGGTGTCAACCAGTGGTGGCACCTTTTCACTTTTTTTAACTTTGTAATGAGTCCCTGGATTAATGAATTCGAAAGTTCCTAGGCCTATTTAAATCTTTAAGGTTCTTTATAGAACTTTTCGAGGTTTTTTTTTTTTATATAACTTAAACATTGCTTAGGGTGCAATATACGGGACAAAAAAGTTCTAAGTTGCACTTTTTTAGTGTGGTGGCACTGGAAATTTTTGTATTCATGCGGATATGAATACTATTGGATTTAATGCTGTTTGTTTTAATAAGTTTAGCGCTATGAACATTTATGTTCTCATAGTAAAGTGAATCATACTGATTTTACTCCCAAGCCAAGTAGTCATGTTAGCTCAATCAGCAAAGCACTATAAGACTCATTTGTATTGGTTTATGGCGATACAAATTTGAGCTCTGGTGCACTCCCTATTTAGCACTATAAGACTCCTGTGTATTGGTTTATGGTGATGCAAGTTTGAGCCCTGGCACACTCTCTGTTTGTTCTCATGAATGATTGAACTTGAAATTCCCCTGTGCAAGGAACTAGCTGCTTCTTGTCTTGGTTACCCGTATGGGAACTCGGGGAGTTAATACTGGCTGTGATGGTTATTCTAGATGTAAGCTGACTAGGGTACTGTGCCTAAATAGAGATGTGACTCTAATTGATGCAGGGTAATCGAGGTAACTGCTTCTTGTCTTGTTACCCGTATGGGAACTCGGGGAGTTAATACTGGCTGTGATGGTTATTCTAGATGTAAGCTGACTAGGGTACTGTGCCTATATAGAGATGTGACTCTAATTGATGCAGGGTAATCGAGGTAACTGCTTCTTGTCTTGTTACCCGTATTGGAACTCGGGGAGTTAATACTGGCTGTGATGGTTATTCTAGATGTAAGCTGACTAGGGTACTGTGCCTAAATAGAGATGTGACTCTAACCCATGTAACTCTTTATATTGTGCACATCTGACACCTGGCAGCTATTGCAGGTAAGGCGTTCTCTCTTTTTAGTGTCAAGGCGTGCTCACCAGGTCTTGATGAATGACTCCCATGTACAGCCAAATAAGTGCCCAAATACTGGATATTTGGGTACTTTTACAAAAGGATAATATTTCTGTTTCAATATAAAATAAAAAATACCAGGCTCTTTGTTCAAAAGTTGATTTGTTGCTTTTTGGCATAAGTTGAAGGTTCCGCTTTAGTATATCATCAGTATTTAACATACACCAATGGGTGTGGAGTAGGGAATGTGTAATGTTTAGCATTAAAATATTGTGTCCCACCCTATTGTTTACTCAAAAATGTCATGTCCCTAAATTCTTTATTTCCCCTTTAACAGTCTATAATATCGAATTGATTAATTCGAATTAAACAATTCATTGATGTTACCACTGGGTAGTAGCCATTACTGCCAGTAGACAGGAAGTCTAGAAAGTTGACCTCAACGCTGTAGGTGGTCTTCCTGTACTTTTGAATGGGACAGCAGTAACCTTGGGCATGTTTTAGACCAAAATTTTGGATTTTTCAGATTTTTTTCTTAGTTTGTGAGAGCATAACAAGACTATCCGTCGATGGATTTTTATTTCCGTCGGTAGATATTTTTAAAATTAAGTTTTTCATAATATATTAAAAAGGCAGAGACCCCTGATGTATAATAAATTAGCTAGGTAAGTTTTGAGTAACCTTGATGAAAATTATCAAAAAAGTGCCTATTCAATTGTGTGGGTACGGTCCATCACCTGTCACTTGGTAGTCTTGTAACATGTCTAATGGCGCTGCCCATGGCCACTCGATGAATTGTTTAATTCGAATTAATCAATTCGGTATTATAGACTGTTTAAAAATTGTACTACTCTCGTTTTGCTTGAAGAAAAAAAAACATGTCCCTAAATTCCTGTTCCCCCGTGTAAAACTTTCTTAATAAACGCCACTGCTTTTATAAATGCCCCACCCATAATTGCTGTAGAATTTCCATTTAAAGAACAATTTATGTATGAATAATCATCATTAGGATTTTTGGATCATACAAAATGGCTTCTATACATTTCATTCAACTGTAAAGGCCTGTATCTACCCCAGAGCCTGCTGTGCAGTGTTGTCAAAACTTTTCAGTGCCAAGGTGTGGCCAATTGGCTCTTAATCACCAGGCCGCCGTGAATGACTCCCAAAGTAGCCCAATTTGAAGGGTTCCAAAAAAGTGCCCAATACTGGATATTTGGGTGCTTTTACCAAAATTTAGAATGTAAATCACCCAATTTGGTAAAAAGTGGGAAGTTACTAACTGATCAATAAATGGTCACAAAATCCATATTTATTGCAATTTGGAGCGTCAGAGACTGAAAACCTTTCAAATTTGAAATGAAAATATGTCAAATTACTGCAGCAGCCTAACACTGGCAAAATAACACAATTACAGGCATTAGCAGGATAGTTTTTAGGAACCGGCTAGTGATCGCCAAGTAGCCCAATTGTGCACCTAAGGCGCGGCATTGGCATCACTAAGCCTGAGGTATGTATTATAACTCAACCAGGTGGATTGTGCTGATAAAATAGGTCACATTTTGATATAGACGAATCCAAATCCACGCATTCCTACACCTGACTAACAGCCTTTAGTTGGGTACCCGTCGGCTACAATGCACCCAAAATGTGAAATGATTCGGCCTTGTCGGAAATTTTAAACTGCATTACATCACCCGTTTTACAAGTTCCGCGAAAACACAGGGAGACAAAAGAATGATTAAAGTTTACAACACAATAGGCCCTACAGTTCCTCTTACTACAGCTTCTATATGGTCTATTCGCTGTTGAAGTGACATAATAATCGGATTAACTACACGCGGTATCAAACGCTACAAATGGATGTACATGCGAACAAAAGGACTATGTATGAATAGATGCGATGGGATTACCTGCGGAATTATCTCTATTGTATTATTCAACCCTCCTCGTCCTTGCATCTTCTTTAGGTGTTAGGCGGCTTTTATTTGCACAATTGGGCACTCAAAACACCAGGTTGGTGCTAGCGGCTACCCAAAGATGGCCGACCAAATCCTGACCATGACTTGGCTCGTTGGATTCGTCTATAAGGTGGACGTTTGATCCACATGACCTTATTTGAACCCTGTAAAGGTGAAAGGTTTAGTTGCGTTCCTTGTGGCCCTCAATATATTCTTATAACACACCATGCATCATAAATACTCACATTGGGGAATTAGTTGGTTTGGTTGATGGCAGTTAAAGGGCCTTCTTTGTAGCCCTTCAATATATTCTTAAAACACACCATGCATCATAAATATTCACATTAGGGAATTAGTTGGTTTGGTTGATGGCAGTTAAAGGGCCTTCTTTGCAGCCCCTCAATATATTCTTATAACACACCATGCATCATAAATACTCACATTGGGGAATTAGTTGGGTTGGTTGATGGCAGTTAAAGGGCCTTCTTTGCAGCCCCTCAATATATTCTATATTCTTATAACACACCATGCAACATAAATACTCACATTGGGGAATTAGTTGGGTTGGTTGATGGCAGTTAAAGGGCCTTCTTTGCAGCCCCTCAATATATTCTTATAACACACCATGCATCATAAATACTCACATTGGGGAATTAGTTGGTTTGGTTGATGGCAGTTAAATGGCCTTCTTTGCAGCCCCTCAATATATTCTATATTCTTATAACACACCATGCATCATAAATATTAACATTGGGTAATTAGTTGGGTTGGTTGATGGCAGTTAAAGGGCCTTCTTTGCAGTCCCTCAATATATTCTTATAACACACCATGCATCATAAATACTCACATTGGGGAATTAGTTGGTTTGGTTGATGGCAGTTAAATGGCCTTCTTTGCAGCCCCTCAATATATTCTATATTCTTATAACACACCATGCATCATAAATACTCACATTGGGGAATTAGTTGGTTTGGTTGATGGCAGTTAAAGGGCCTTCTTTGCAGCCCCTCAATATATTCTTATAACACACCATGCATCATAAATATTCACATTAGGGAATTAGTTGGTTTGGTTGATGGCAGTTAAAGGGCCTTCTTTGCAGCCCCTCAATATATTCTTATAACACACCATGCATCATAAATACTCACATTGGGGAATTGGTTGATGGCAGTTAAATGGCCTTTTTTGCAGCCCCTCAATATATTCTATATTCTTATAACACACCATGCATCATAAATACTCACATTGGGGAATTAGTTGGGTTGGTTGATGGCAGTTAAAAGGCCTTTTTTGCAGCCCCTCAATATATTCTATATTCTTATAACACACCATGCATCATAAATACTCACATTGGGGAATTAGTTGGGTTGGTTGATGGCAGTTAAAGGGCCTTCTTTGCAGCCCCTCAATATTATTCTATATTCTTATAACACATTATGCAATGCAACATAAATACTCACATTGGGGAATTAGTTGGGTTGGTTGATGGCAGTTATAGGGCCTTCTTTGTAGCCCCTTAATATATTCTTATAACACACCATCACCGTGCATCATAAATATTCACATTGGGGAATTAGTTGGGTTGGTTGTGGTGTAAGCCTGTTCTATTCTTGCTTTGTAACAACCTACAGAATGCATTAAATGTGTTAAATGGAGAAACCTGTAGAAATGTAGAAAGGATTGGCAAACTTACACAGACAGACAGACACGCGCTACAGATTTTATCGGAAATTCGCCCACACAAATCCTGAACTGTGATTGGTCAAGATTGCATTTCTATTGTTCCTAATGAAAGACTCGGAATGATTCGGCAATAGCCGTTTATGAAAGGAATCGGAATCCGAAATCGTGAATTTCAACAAGAATGTCTTACAAAAAAGCAAGACCCCCCGCACTAACATTCTGCACTGTTACATAACTCCCCTTCCTTCAAGATGATGCCCTCATCCATCGTATACCAGTGGGTCGTATGTAACAAGCAGTATGCTGTAAAATTTTTTTTTTTCCTCTGGTTGTTTTAAATTAAAAAAAATTTTTTTTTTAAATATTAATCATTTAACTCAATATCAGCTATTAATTAGCTGATGAATACAATGTCTTTTATCTCTTACTTCCTTTTCACTCCATTACCATCTGGTCTATAAATAACTCTCTCATTTTTCCTTTTAACAATTTATGAAGTCAAATCCTTTAACGAATAATTTCCATTCTTAAAACCATTAACTTACATTAACATTGTATTCACTTCCTTTTCCAAATCCTTTTAATTTAACTGCCACCTCATTTTTATAATTTCATTACAATTGCAATTTCATTATAATTTCATCCTTCTAATATGATTAATTCATATTTTCTTCACATTAATTTACATGTATTAATTTTTCCCTTCACATAACATGTATAACATCAAACATTGAAACATAATTAAATAATTTTACATTCTATCTTTTGCCCATGACAGACAAAATTAATAATTTCCCTTCATTTATGCTCAATTATTCTTAAATTGCTTTTTGTGTTTCTCATGGGTACATTTTATTACTATTGAGCATAAAATTCAAAGTTTCAAAGTAATATTTCCCTCATTATGATATTACTTCAAAATCATAATGTTAATTTCTTTGGAGGTTTCACCAATCTGCCCGATCGAGTGTGTACAACACTTTGAGGATTCCCAGAACTAGACTGTCTATTACTTTGAGCAAAATTCCGTGCAGTCTGTAAAGCTACTCTTTTATCTTGTGAAAGATGTTGCAAATTCGATCTTGGAGATTGAGGTGATTTACTTGGACTAGATTCTGACACATGTCTAACTCTTCTATTGTCATGAACTACTTTAGGTTTCTCTCTACGCATTCGTCTCAGGTGTGACTGAGTGACCTGTTTTGGATCATTAGATCTGTTTCCTTGTTCATGACTAATTTGTTTTTGAACACATGTTTCAGAATTGTTCAAGTTACAACTGTAAGCTGGTTTTAGCCTATTATAATGCATTATTCTTGTCTTTGACGCTGGAGTTGATACATCTAAAAGTTGATAATTTAAGTTATCATTGAATCTTTGTATTACTTCATATGGTCCCATCCATCGGGAAGTGAGTTTGGATCGTACACTACCTGGATTTGTAACAAATACTTTATCTCCAATTTCATATGGTTTGAAGCGATTTTTCTTATCATATTGCTGCTTTTGCTTCTTTTTAGCTTCCAAATTCGATTGTCGCACCATACTTGCAGCAGCATTGTATTTGTTACACATTTGACGCACTTTTGTTTGCGTTTTGTTCTCATTGTGTTCAGGTTGTTGATATGATCCAAACATTACTTCACAAGGCAACCTTGGTTGTCTAGCATGTAACAAATAGAAAGGGTTGTATCCTGTTGATGAATGAACTGTAGTGTTGTATGAAAATTCCAAATATGGAATAAACTCATCCCAGTCCCTCACAGAATTTGAGGTCAAACTTTTCACTAACTGTGATCGAATTGTACGCATCATTCTCTCTGCTTGACCGTCACCTTCTGGATGTCCAGGAGTTGTTCTAGATTTTTCAATTCCCAACTTTTTACAAAGAGCTTGAGTAACTTGTGCTTCAAATTGCACACCTTGATCACTGTGTATCCTTTCAGGTATAGAATGTTGTCGAATATAATTGACAAACATACAATTTGCTACTGTATCAGCTTTTTGATCATGTAATGGGTACATATTCACATATTTGGTAAAATAATCTGTGATAACTAACAAATATCTGTTTCCCAAAGAAGTTAAACCCAATTCCAAAATATCTACAGCTACTATCTCAAATGGTCTGGTAGCAATCACTGATTTCAAAGGAGCTTTGAATTTTGGTATTGGATTTCTATCTTTTTGACAAGCAACACATGATTTGCAGAACTCCGAAATGTCCCTATACATCAAAGGCCAAAAGTATAACTGCAAAGCTTTTTGCACTGTCTTTTGCACACCATAATGACCCGAAAATGTTGAACCATGTATTTGAGGTAGTATTTGTGGAACTAAAGCAGTTGGAATTACTGCCTGGTAAATATGTGATTGACCCATAGACTTGTATTTCCTCCATAGAATACCATCTATAATTGTCAAGTGTTTGAACACTCTTCTAAATTTCAATAAGTTTGGTTTACCCTTTACTTTGGATCTACAAGGATATGAATTTGTTTGTATCCATGACATTACTTCTGAAATTTCTTCATCTTGACCCTGCATTTCTTTTAGTTTTTGCTTATCAGTATTTAGAGAGAATATACCATCATCTTGTATGGAAGAAATTGAATCTAAACTTGCTCCCACTGTATTTTCTTGTTTGTCATTCTCATTTTGCAAGTTTTCAGACTCCCTTTCTTCCCTTTCAGACGTCCCTTTCACATATTGATTTGATTTCTTTTGTCCCTGGGTTCTTATCCCTTCCAACATCACCTGCTATTTCACTGGGTTCAGATTTTCTTCTAGACAATGCATCTGCATTCGTATTTGAAATGCCTGGCTTGTAGATTATTGACCAATCCAAAGGATCAATTTCTACTCCCCATCTTGCTCGTTTACCTGATGGATCATTATCTAATGGCATTTTTCTCAAACCTACTAAGGGTTTGTGGTCAGTATAAATTGTGAACTCAGTGAAATGCAAATAATGCTTAAAGTGACGTATTGACCATACTATAGCCCATAACTCGCGATCATAAGTGGACCACTTTCTTTCAGAGGCAGTCAAAGAGTGACTTGCATACAATGAGTACAATATATCTTCATCTTACACCACGCAACTCACCCAAAAAAATGAGAAACGACAAGATAATTTAAAACTCTTGAATGTAGTGAACTTCTACCTCACACCACTCCTCAAATGAGTAACATAATAATCAAAACCACTCATCAAAATAAGTAACATATTCGGATACATGACAAAATAACACTCTTCTTATCGATGTATGAATTTCAAATAAATAACAATGTACATGTAACAAAACTTAATTGTATACCTTAAAACACTGCATCCATTTGACAAAATATCATAACATGTCACAAATATCAGAGAAATTTTTCAAAACCTCAATGTACTTCAAATATGAGCAGAACTCCCAACTTCACCCTCAATAAATATTCATAACACAAATATAATAACTTATTGGGGATGATACAGTGTATTTTATCAACTATGTGTTGGTTATGACTCAACCAAATTTTTGGCAATTAAATAATTGCACCTTGCAATGAATATTCAAAATGTTGTCACACCAAAGGTGTACCACATCAAAATTGTATCGTAAATGACGATACTTCCCAGAAACGTGTTACCTCAGTGACGTATCACGTTAAGTTTTCAATGTATCACATAAAAATATAACAATTTTCAAAATGTGCCACATCAACGATGTATCACATAAATTCACAATAACTATTTTCAAAAATGTGCTATACCAACGGTATATCACATTAAATCCGATAGAGCCCTTAAAAATGTCTTGACATCAAGGATGTATCACATTGAGCTCTATCTGTTATACAAAATATTTTATATATCTGCATTCATGACAGTAATTAAACTAAACATATATCAAATGCATGTATTATTTTCTATCACAAAAATGCCATATATGTACCAATAATAATTCATACATGTATTTTTAAACTTCAATGCACATAATAAATGACAATATACTCTTCTGAAATATCAATGCATGTATCGTAAACACTTTGCACCTGTATATAAAAACATTGCATAATAATTCACAAATACCATAACACATCACAAATATCAGAGTTATTTTCATAAACTTCAATGCATATCAGAATATGGGGTACATTTCATAAAAGATTTTTGGCACATTTTATTAACATTTTGTTTGAAAATCCGCGACGACCGAACTGCGAATGTGTGATTTTTATTTTTCCGCAAATGTTCTGTAAATGATACTCGTACGCTGTGAATATCAAAATGTTGATGGCGTGATTTTCCTCGCAAATGTTCTATTTCACGCTATATGAATTATTAAAATTCACAAGATATTTCTGCGATATCCGAAGCTTCAGTGAATTTTTGAATGAAGAAATAATTTTTTTTGTTTACATATTATAAAAACCTTTTCTGCTTTCCGTAAACTTTTCTTCGGTTCAGCTTTCACACCAATCTTCTTTCTTCAGTTGTCCGTCAATTCCGCTCAGTTCAGCTCAGCGAGTGAATATAAAACACGAAATTTCCGTTCATCTGACATCACAGTCACAAAGCCATCTGAAAACATCACATCACATCTGAACATCAAACCAACCTCTTGCAAACTCTATATGAAGCAGCAAATTCGCCTAGACTGGTATAATTTTGTCGAATATAGAGTGCCCATGTTGCCATAAGTATTTGCGACTTTAACATGCAAAGTGAAACTTATGGTATACCGCCAGATATAATCTCAGCTACATCGGCCATCTTGTTGTGGAGAACGAAACCACTGCATAGCCACCATTGTAAACATGGCTGATTACGGTAGGCCACTGGTTTAAATAAAAGTTCTGGTAACAACAGGAATTGGTTTGGTGATGATTTTTATTTCATATCACTGGTGCAGATAACATAAAGATAATTTGTAATTTCAACTCCGGAGAACATAAATGATAAAACAACCAGAGCAAAAGCTCCGTGATTACAACCCCATGTTGATGTGTCTGTGGTCTGAGATAGAGTGAGCCTCCGTGAGCACGCGCTACAGATTTTATCGGAAGTTCGCCCACACAAATCCTGAACTGTGATTGGTCAAGATTGCATTTCTATTGTTCCTAATGAAAGACTCGGAATGATTCGGCAATAGCCGTTTATGAAAGGAATCGGAATCCGAAATCGTGAATTTCAACAAGAATGTCTTACAAAAAAGCAAGACCCCCCGCACTAACATTCTGCACTGTTACAGACACACAGATAGACAGGGGCAGAAAGACACTGAAATGGTGTGAAGGAGAGAAAAGAGGGGGATTGGGAAATGGAGGGGGGATTGAGGGTAGAAGATGGAGATAGATGGGGTGACTGCATAATGAAATAAATTTGATGATGATTTGGTTATATTGCTGATGATGACATGATGTTGAGTACGATGGTGGTGTGGTGGTAAATAAATAAATAAATTTATTTATTTATTAATAATTATTACATGATGTTGAGTATGATGGTGGTGTGGTGGTAAATAAATAAATAAATTTATTTATTTATTAATAATTATTAGTAATTAATAAATAAATAAATTTATTTATTTATTTATTAATAATTATTAGTAATTAATAAATAAATAAATTTATTTATTTATTAATAATTATTAGTAATTAATTAATTAATAAATAAATGTATTTATTTATTAATAATTATTAGTAATTAATTAATTTATTTCAGTTATCATCAGTTATTTGCAATAACTGATGATATATTTTGATTACACACCCTTTAAAGTTAACAAAAAAGAAATTTTCAACTGAATATCAGCTGCAGTATTTTTTTTCATCGATTTGAATGATTTTACATATTTTCCTATATTTTGTTAATAGCAGATAGTCAAAAGTAATTTTTTTCTCTTTAATATATGGAACAAAAACAATCTTTTTTTTTTGTGATAGGGTTGTTTGATACATAATTTGTCAAAATAAAAAATGAAAAATTGGAAAGCTGTGTTGGTAAATGGCCAGGATGACACAGCAAGTTGTATAATGTTAAGCATGTAACGCGAGTCACAAAAAGAAGAACTTTTTAATGCAGGTAAAAATCTAAAGAGTTATAAATGTTCCCTTTCATTTTTCTCCTGGTTTGGACCATAACTCCTATTTATTTCATAAGGTTTTTGGTTTGCTACAATTGTACCACCAGAGACAGACTATTCAAAATTGTAACACGAGTCACAATGTAACGCGAGTCACACATATTATACAGCTCTCTGTACAGTAGGGCTGAAAAATAATCCCAAAATAATCACTAAAACTTTCCCCCCCAATTTTACTCTGCCCAGGGCTCATAATAATATTGTACCGTGCATCACTTAACAAGTTGCAGGACTGGAAACCATTTTTGTCCGCATCTGTGAATTCGAATTCACAATTTGAATTTCCATTATTAACACCCACTACTACCATTCCACCCCAGTTTCCCCACCCCAGAACAGAAGGTAATGTTTAAAGGTGAATTCCACAATGGAAATTAAATAGAGCATCTTTAGAGCTTTCAAAGTGGGGCCATGTTATCAAATAGTGAGCGTAACGCGAGTCACGTAACACGAGTCACACACTAAGTTGGCCATTTTGAAAATACCAAACTCAAATGTACTTAATGTTTACTTCTGTAGTACAGCTGTAGTAAAAGGTAATTAAGTGGTATCAACTTTTGTGTGCAGCTTCTTGTTTGAGGAGAAATATTGAAAAAGTAAAAGCCCAATTTGGAAGGGGTAATTTTTAGTAACACAAGTCACAACCACATTTTTTGCCAATAAATGTTACATAGTTACATAGAGTTATTCATAAATTACAAGTTTATGTGATTTGATACATATAAAAAGAAGATGAATAAATCATGTTTGGGGAATGTGTTCCACATCAGCCTTTTATATTTTGCTACTTGGGGCTCTGCTATAATTGTGAGTCCCCTCTCAGCCTGCCATAAATTGCTTGCTCCCCTTCTCGGCCTGCCAAAAACCCTTACCCCTCTTTGCAAATAAGGCAAATTTTAGGAACCCATTTTGCAAACCTTAAATGGTCTATATCAGTGAATATATATGAACGTTTCCATACAGTTTTTCAATGCATTTTATTGAAAAGGTGCGCTAAATGTGTGCCCAAAATTGATTGCCTCTCTCTTGACTTGCCAAAAATTGCTTATTCCTTGCCCTGTCCCTTTTTGGCTAGCCACCCCCCAATTTTACCCTTCAAGGGCTCATAATTATTGCACATCCTATAATAAGTTGGAGAACATAAAACCCCATCTAATTTGTATCTGAGGTTGGAATACCTGTTACTGATGCATTCAGAAAAATATGATTGCAGTGTTTTTATGAACTTAATTCAGACCTGTAAAATGATTAGTGATGAACAATATGTGACATATTTCCATGAAATGTGCATTAAGTTGCATGCTGGTGGTTTCAAGAACTTCCATTGTTGAGTTGCTGTTCTTTGTTTGAAGACACCTGTATAGTAAGTGGTATGTCCTTTGTGTCTTCAAGCAACAAAGATAAACTCAACAGTTGGAATGTTTTGAAACACCCAACTTGCGATTTTATGCTCATTTTGTGGGAGCATGTCACATAGCTATATTATTGTTATTATCTTAACCCTAACACGCCTAAATACATCAATGATAACCATAGCGCATGCATGAATCCCACGTGATGCGATGACACACTCAGCCTAAGTGCTATATGCTCAGGGAATTGCAGGCTGGGCCAGTGCAACCCGTATAGCTACCGGCCGGTGATTGTGTGCTTGGCATACAAGGGGTCTAAGGTTCCAATCTTGGGGGTACCAAGTGACTTCTTTATTCATCTTCTCTCCTTTCTTGTTCCTTTCTTTAACTTTTGATAGCAAAAAGCAGTATCTGGTGTTAGGGTTAATGAAAGTGACCTGTTAATGTGTATTATAAAGTGTCAAGTGTTATTGGACACAAGTTATTCAAGATAAATTATGTACATAAGCATTGTATTCTTATTCAAATTGGAAGGTTTTGTTTATTTCCATCATTAACCCCCATCACCACCACACCACCCCCACCCCACCACCAGCCGTATTTCCCCACCCCAGAGGAGAGGGTCCTTCTTAATGCTGAATTACAGTATTGTTATAGTGTTTAAGTAAAACTTACCATAATGGAAATGAAATTGAGCATGTTTAAAGCTTTCAAAGTGGGCCATGTAATCAAATAGTGAGCGTAACGTGACTCACGTAACGCGAGTCACACACTAAGTTAACTTAAGTTGGCCATTTCAAAAATAGCGATCTCAAATATAGTTAGTGTTTGTTTCTGTAGTATAGCTGCACTATAAGGTAATTACTTAGTGGTATCAACTTTTGTCTGCAGCTGTTTGTTTGAGGAGAAATACTGAACAAGTAAAAGCCTAATTTTGAAGGTGTAATTTTTCGTAACGCGAGTCACAATCACATTTTTTGCTAATAAATGTTTCATCTAGTTATTCACAAATTAAAAGTACATGTGATTTGATACATTGGGTCTGTAAGTACATGTGAAGAGAAGATGAATAAATCAACTCCTTGTTCAATTATATTTATATGACATTGAATGTGCTGATTTTATCAAAAATGTAACGCGAGAAAAGTACATGGAATTGCCCGAAACACGACTATTTGGGCGGAATAATAGCCGGATTGCCATGACAAATCATTCAGTCAAGTACTCTAATATTAATAGAACTCAGGTTTGGGCTACGTTTTTCATGTTGCCACGAAGTTCTTACGGTACAAAATGCTCAATGTGTCTTCATGTCGGGCTAATGAATTATGCATTAGAAAAGCCGTTGGCAGGGACGGTCATAAATTCTTTATACGGGGTTGTAGTAAAATGTTTGCCTTGAAGAGTGATTATAAAAAATGTTTGACTTGATTCTGGACTTTGAAAAGAATATAAAGCTTTGAATATGTAAAGTTTTTATTGTTTTAAAGAAGTTAATCTACAATAAGGTATATGTGAAGGATTTTAAGGATATTTAGAGGGCCTGCACCCCCGCCTTACAAAAATGTCGAATTTTTTTGTGAACAGCACCTAAATAGTTAAGCCTGAAACAAATATTTAGGGGAGACCGGGGCAAAGTGGAACATGGGGCAAAGCAGAATAACACCATTAACTTTTGTATATGCGGCACTCAATCGCCAAGCTCATGTATATAATAAGAACATCACACTCATGCAGTTAACCCTCTATCTTTTTAGCCAAATATACCACAGAGTCGTGCGATATGTCAAACTTTGCCTCTGGTCATAAGGAACAAAAAGTCAGTGGTCGCATATCTGTAGAGTCATTGGTTGATGAGATATAGTCACTTTTTTCTACTTTTTGCATTTAACCCTCTATCTTGTTAACCAAATAAACCACAGAGTCGTGCGATATGTCAAACTTTTCCTCTGGTCATAAGGAACAAAAAAGTCAGTGGTCGCATATCTGTAGGATCATTGGTTGATGAGATATAGTCACTTTTTTCTACTTTGTGCATTTAACCTTCTATCTTTTAAACCAAATATACCACAGAGTCGTGCGATATATCATACTTTTCCTCTGGTCATAAGGAACAAAAAAGTCAGTGGTCGCATATCTGTAGGATCATTGGTTAATGAGATATAGTTACTTTTTTGTACTTTGTGCACTTAACCCTCTATCTTTTTAACCAAATATCCAAGAGTCGTGCGATATGTCAAACTTTACCTCTGGTACGTGAAGACGGCCCGATTGGCGCGAGGTTCATATTGGTGCGTATGCACCAAATATGTATCTTGTAAACCTTAAGTTTTGCCTTGCCTTCCTTCGTAATCCTGATTGGGCTGGACAAAAAAATTGTTCCACTTTGCCCCGGTCTCCCTAGGTATATTCGTCTCAGGTTAAGCTTACTGATTTTCTTTATTTTATTACTAGTATATTGTGAAAAACCAAGTAGCTGTGGTGTTAGCTCAATATGCTAGGAATATATTATAACCGATGACTTCATGTTCACTTTGGCTAAATCAGCTGTATTTTTGCTGATAAGGGTACGTAAAATAGCATTCGACATCTGCCATGTCGGAGAAATTTCGTGTCAATCAAATACGGGATTATCAATTAAATACGGGAATAAGTCTGTTTCACTATTGAAGTAGCAGCACAACGTTCGCCGTACACACGACGAAATGATTGCAAATTTACACATTTGTAATCATTTTGACCACAAAATATGATGTGAAAACACAGGTAAGCAATGAGAACAAGTCCTCAAACATTTGAAATTTGTAAGCTTACTACAACCTGAGACTAGTCTCAGCTGAATTCCTACTGAAGACATAAATCATATACCATGTACATGTCAGATGTATATTGTATTGGCAAATATCCACAAAAGCGTTCGTTATAAATTTATTTTGATAAATTGTCATATTTTATGCCATCATAATACTAATCATGGCATGTCCGTCGTCCGTCCCTCTGTCCGCGTGCTATCGCGTGCGAGTGGCTCACTAACGCGTGCTCGCTGTGCGTATCGCGTGCGCGCTATCGCGTAGTGCGCGGAGTATACCGACGGGTACAGTGCGAGCATCGGAAAGCATTCATCATCATCATCAGCCGTATTCAGCCCACGGCAGGGCAAAAGCCTCCCCAAGTTGGCACCAAAGTTTCCTGTCATTTGCTTTTGCCATCCACCTGATCCCTATGAAACTTGCTATCTCATCCCTCCATCTGACTTTCTGTCTGCCTTGGTGTCTTGAGCCCAGCCAAAGCCTCCATTCTGTGACATTCTTTGTCCATCTATTATCTGTTGATCTTGCAAGATGGCCAGCCCAATGCCACTTCTTCATCTTTATGGTGTGGATTATGTCTGTAACTTCTGTTTGGCTCCTGATCCATGCCACTGTTTTCCTGTCCCTTTTGGTGTAGCCCAGCATACATCTTTCCATGCTATGCTGTGCAGTTTTTCAGTTTTGCTCCATCCTCTTAGTAAGTGACCATGTTTCAGCTCCATAGGTCATGGCTGGTAGTACACATTGGTTGAAAACCTTTCGTTTCAGAGAAGTTGGCATCTTACTTCTCATGATGTCATTGAGCTTGCCAAATGCACACCAACCAGTCCTAGTCCTCCTCTTTACTTCATCCATGTGATTGTGAGTCATGTTGATTAGTTGTCCTAAGTACACATATTGGTCCACCTTTTCTATTTCTGTGTTCCCTACCATGACCAGCTGTTCTGTGGCGAACTGGTTGAACATGACTTTTGTCTTTTTCATGTTTATCTTTAGTCCCACTTGATTGCTTCTCTGGTTGAGATCATTGATCATTTCTCTTATGTCTTTAGCATTGTCTGTTATTATGACTATGTCATCTGCGAAGCGAAGGTGACTCTGGGACTGTTCCCTGGGTTGGTTGAAGTCAAGGATGTTGGTAATCCGATTTGTAAGAACTTTGGTGAAAAGTTTGTATGTGTTTGAGAGTAAGCTGATTGGTCTGTAGTTCTTCAAGTCTTTGATGTCCCCTTTCTTGTGGATGAGAATTATAAGGGCATTATTCCAACTGTCCGGTGTCTGGTTAGTCTGGATACATAGTGTGAATAGCTTGGCAAGCTCTGCCTTTACTGCGCTGCCTCCATCCTTGAGAATGTCGACTAGCACTCCATCTTCTCCTGGTGCTTTACCTCTTACCTCTTTTCATGTCATTGAGACATTTGTTAACTTCATCCTCTCCAATTGGTGGTATATTCTCTTCTGCACTTTCAACGTCTATAATTGGTGGGGTTATAAATTATGGACTTTGCTGGAGTAGAGATCTTGGTAGAACTCTTCTACCCGCTTGATGACTAATTCTCTGTCTGAGATTATGTTTCCGTCTTCCCCCTTCAGTGCTATTATTTGAGATTTTCCAGTGGCAAGTCCTTGCTTTGTTTTCTTGTAGCTTTTGTTATCTTCAAGAGTTTTCTGAATCATCTTTGTGTTGTGTGCTCGGATTTCATTTGTCATTCGCTTCCTTATGGTTTTGCATAATTCTGTATACTCGATATGTTGGATTCCAATCGTTTCATCATTTCAAAAGTTTCCTTTGAAATCTTGTCTATCTTCTGTGGGTCTTTTTTCCCTGCTGTCTCCAACGCACAATCTAGGATTGTGTTTGTAAGTCTTTCACAGACATCATTTACATCTAGGTCTTCTGCTTCATCCTTCAGGAGATCAAACTTGTTTTGCAGCTTCATCTGGAATTCCTCTTTGTTCTGTTGTAGCTTATCCAGATTGACCTGCATCCTTCTTTTTTGCACGAGTTTGTATCTTTCCAGTTTCAAGTTGATGGAGATCCTTGCTCTTACTAGCCTGTGATCACTTCCTGTGTTGAAGCGGTTTAGAACTAAGACATCTTTCACATTTTTTGGTTCGCTTGTCAAGATGAAGTCAATTTCATTTCGATACAATCCATTTGGGCTTCACCATGTCCACTTACGAGATTCTTTTTTGTTGAAGAAGGTATTCATGATTTGTAAGTTCTTGCTTTCGGTGAATTCTAGAAGCCTGTTTCCCCTTTCATTTCGCTCTCCCACACCATATTTTCCTAGCATGGTTTCATTTGAGTTTGTTTTCTTTCCTACTTAAGCATTAAGGGGCTGTGCAATAATTATGAGCCCCAGAATAAAATTTCGAACGGCTCGCCAAAAATCGCTTGCCCCCCCCTCTCGGTCCGCCAAAAATCGCTTGCCCCCCCGGCCTGCCAAAAATTCTTTGCCCCCCCCCCCCTTGCACATGCCAAATTTTTGGGATCCCAAATTCCAAACTTTAACTGATCTGTATGTATGTTGCGAGCGCAGCGAGCAGGAAAATTTGCATATTTAAGCGTTTCCGTACCGTTTTCCTAAGCCTTTTAGAGCGTTTTATTCAAAAGGCTCCCCGTGAATGCGTGCCAAAAATCGCTTGCCCCCACCTCTCGGCTTGCCAAACATTGCTTACCTGCCCCTTTTGGCTCGCCAAAAATTTCTTGCCCCCCCCCCCAATTTTACCCTCCCCCAGGGCTCATAATTATTGCACAGCCCCTAAAGTCTCCCATAATGATTGTGTGATTTGCTTTGTCTTGGTTGAGCAGTTCGTTAATTTCTTCGTAGACTGCATCTACATCTTCATCTGGGTAGCTGATTGTTGGCAAATACGATTGAATGATTTTCAAGGTCTGTCTTTTGGAGATTTTGATGATGACTTGTGCTACTCTGTCCGACTGGTTTTTGTAGCTTACAACATTTGATATTCGTATTAGGAAGCCGACTCCTCCAGTGCTGCTATTATCTTTACCCCTTGTGTAAAGCATGTGTCCACTCTTGAGTTCCAGACGTCTAACTTCGCATAGGCCGAGGATATCCAATGTGATATGATCAAGTTCTTTTTCCAACTTATGAAGTTTTGGTTCGCCAAGGAGGGTTCGCACATTATATGTGCAAATAGTCAATTCCTTTAGGGAGCCTGTCCTTTCCCAGTGATTCTTAGCACCCTCTACTCTCGCCTCACCATAACCGCTCCCGTGGTCAGGGACTTGAGAGCTGCTGGGGACTGAGGGCCGTTTCATACTTTGTGCAGCCATATTAGTTGGGGGTTGTGGCCCTAACTCGTCACGCTGGCCACTGTTGCGGGTTGACGAGTGCTACGTTGATGTTAAGTAGCTCGGTCACTGTTGGTCACCCAGACAGGATCTGGGGCTATATGGTACTACCACCCGGCAAGGGAATGAGCTGGCTGCTCACCCCCCCCTGGATTCTCCCGTAGGAGTGGATGTCAGTATGCCTCTGACAACCCTCAGGTTAATCGTGCAGGTGCATCTCATCGGATTCCAAAACGGCACACGTGCAGAGGCCTATTAGTAGTTTAAAAGGTCAGGGCAAGTAGGCCTATATGGGTAACGGTGTTGGGTAATTAGAGATAGTCACAAGAACCACCCAACCCGAGAACCGCGAAAATAGTCCCGGAAAATAGCATTATATAATCTAGAATAGTCTAGAATATTAATATTATTATGGTTTCAGGGGAACTGTGCTAAACGATGATAGAAGTGATGAAGTAAATGCTCGTCGGTAAATATTGCATTGGATAATGCTGTAAATTTGACAACATCAATCAAACCAAATTTCTTAGAGTTGTATTTATGAAAACCTAACATACACTGCAAAATTGTGTCTTACCTGAGGACACTTTTTAGCCATGTCCTTATGCAAGTCATGTCTTGCATGGAGACATGGCTTGTGGAAAAACAGGACTTTGAGCTATGTCCTTATCTAAGACATGACTAGCTACAAGACATCAACACAGTAAGTCATGTCTTAATTAAAAGAGCAGAATGGGACATGTCTTACTTCATGTCCTAAATAAAAAGACGCATTATCGAATAAGTGACTTCTAACAAGTCACCTATTCTTCGAGTCGTGTCTTATCGCAATTTCATATGTCTCTAAACTAGACATGACTCATATGCATAAAGTCATGACTAACCACAAGACATTTGGTTATGGTATGTGACTTGCACAAAGACACTAAATTAAGACGTGTCTACTGAGGACATGTCTCCATGATAGACACACTTTTTGCAGTGATAAGTGTGCTGGTATGTGAAATGCTGCTAATCTATACTTACAGTAGCATGATTAGAAACGTGTGCTATATATGAACTATTTCAAATCGCTACTAATATTCCAGCCCACTCTCTCTACTTTATTAAAATGTTTTATAATAGTTTAAAACTTGAATTGAACAGCTTTATGTTCAAACATTATACTAACGATCTACCAGAAACATTTAACACGATTTTACCCAACATTGAGATACATAGTTGTAACCCATGTCTTAAATCAAATTAGAATTCTGGAAACCAATAATAACATTATATAATTACTTTATTCACTCTAATCCTATGCACTAGTATAAACTACAAAAAAACCTTATGGATCCGTATATATTTTAAACCGGTTATAATTTATTGCATGCGCATAAGTGAGTTCATGACGTCATTTATAAACTTGTCGAATCTTGATCCTCAATCTTGAGTCTTGGTACAACTTCACTTCACACGATGACAAGAAATCTTCAGTTCCTATAAAGAGATGTATAACACAGAACACAATTCTAAGGTCCTGTTCTCTTCCAAAGTTCATTGGACGTATTTTAAAAGTTAACTTGCTTTTAAAACCAAATAATACGTCATTTCACAACTTTTATCAATAAATCAATAATCGCTCGTAGATACGACTAATTTCAGGATCTTTCATAATTTTCCATATAGGAAAACATGATTATTTTATACAAATTATTTATAGATATCATTAGTAGACATCTGCAATCAATGTGAACAAAAGCATTGTATGATCTAGCTCCAGTAGTATTGCTACCTTCTGACAATTGAGCTACATTGTCAGTTTGACTTGGGCAATACAATAATCTTGGGTGAATAGTTTTTAACTACTCTTACATGAGCACTATATCACATAATGACATAATCCAAACAGTTCATACAAAAACAGCTTAAGTTCAACATTAACCACTATGGTTAGTACACAAATTACTTGGCCTTAATCATGTATATAATATTATACATTTTGCTTACATCTGTATGTGTAATCTCAAATTTAATAATTAATATCTGAATGTTTGTGGCAAGTTCATTTAAAGTAGTTTGAATCCAAAGGCCTATTTGATGCTACATGAAGAAATATCTATCTCTGTCTGTGACTCTGTGCCTTTGTCTGTCTGTCTGTCCGCCTATTTTCTCGGAGACTAGGGGTCGCACGTTCCTCAAACTTGGTGGGTGGGTGCATCTTGACCCCATACAGATCAAGTTTGTATTTGTTAATGGGGCAAGGTCACCCAAGGTCATCCAGGGGTCAAAATAGTAAAAACTGTTTTTCTCAGAGACTGGGGGTCGCACGTGCCTCAAACTTGACGGGTGGGTGCGTCTTGACCCTGGACAGAACAAGTTTGTATTGGTTAGTGGGTCAAGGTCACCAGAGGTCATATAGGGGTCAAATTAGTAAAAACTGTCATATGGGCATGCAACTTGGTGGGTAGGTGCATCTTGACCTAAGATGGAACAAGTTTGTATTGGTTAGTGGGTCAAGGTCACCCGGGGTCATCTGAGGTCAAATTAGTAAAAACTGTTTTCCGCCTATTTTCTCGGAGACTAGGGGTTGCACGTTCCTCAAACTTGGTGGGTGGGTGCATCTGGACCTCAGACAAGTTTGTTTCAGTTAGTGGGCCAAGATCACCCGAGGTCATCCAGGGGTCATCTGAGGTCAAATTAGTAAAAAATGTCGCATGGGCATGAAACTTGGTGGGTACAGTCAACTTTTAGAGTCAAAGTTTTGGACGGTCATTTTGGGGTCATCTAAGGTCAACTTACTAAAAACTGTCGTATGGGCATGAAACGTGGTGGGTACAGTCAACATTTAGAGCCAAATTTTGGAAGGTCACAAGGGGTCATCTGAGGTCAAATTAGTAAAAACTGTCCTATGGGCATAAAAGTTGGTGAGTACATTCACCATCAGCCAGGTAATCGCTACAGCCGAGAACCGCCAAATACGGGTAACCGCCTAGTTTAACATAACATGGCACTTCCTTCTCATATTAAATGATAATAAAATAAATCTCTACATAGAGTTGTACAGGGAAGGATAATATGCAAATCTTATTCCTTAAGTAAAATAACATCTTTAGAACTATCTGCAGCCAATGTTTAGATAAAATCATCATCAATAAAAGGAGAGGTATTTAGGCTTTGTGCCTCTGACAATAGAATGTCCTTGTGCATATATGAGGAAGTTTTGGGTGCATGCTAAATAACTTTTGGGTGATAATTTGCAACAACACTTGTCACTTCAATGGTTTTGTTGAATTATGCTTGAATAAGTTTCAAAAGAAATTCTCTTGACACACCTAGTTTGGGTGCTAAAATACACCTAATAACATGACCAAGCACTTTACTATACTTTATATGGTGTTGTTGTGTTGAGCACGCCCAAATTGGCACATTCTTTAACTTATAGAAAACTAATGTTTATCAGGCATTGTTTGGTATTGACCAGGACATGGTATATTTTGCTAACATTACATAAAAAGTTCAATTGAGGTCAGGTCAAGTGTAAGATCATCTTGAAAATCATGGGTTACTATGACAATTATAATAAATACAGATGTTCAAGTAATTGATATTTTAAAGGTCTTCTTGTAA